>NC_140467.1:50605115-51805115 GCF_051167445.1 Perissodus microlepis | reverse complement strand
TGTGGAAAAAGTGTACGCATAATGAAAACGTTAAACACTTTAATGTAATGAACAAAACAGTTTTAGGATGTAGTATGTACAACTGGACTGTGTTTAAAAATATCCAAAAAATAAAAAGAATTGTGAAAAGAATAAAAGTTTGTGATAGAAAGACATGTCACGCTTAATGCATCTGATAAAATATTAGACTTTGCATTGCTTTTTAATGATAAATTGATATATTTCACGTTCGCATGGTATAAAGAGAGACTAGCGGATATAGTTAACCAGCATTAGCATATTGTACATTTTATGCATCATTAAACGTCTTTTAAAATGCATATTATTGGGATTGTTTTGTAGAGATAAAGAAATATTAGTCAACTAACTAACAATTTGCTCAAAGATCGTTTTGCATGTCAGTACGGTATCGACATTTTCTAGGAGCATCATATTTACCATTTTCATCGTGGAGATGGAATGCAACACCGGAGGGCGGGGGGGGGGGTCACCAGTTAAATCCCTCCCCGGACAAACACGCACGCACCTTCTGCTTGTAAACAGAAGCTCACACGTGACATCGAGAGCCGATGTGCGTCGCGCGACGGCATTGTCTGAGAGCGGACAAAGAGCTGCACATACAGACAGCGCGAGCATCGGGCAGGTGAGCGGCCAGGTGTCATGGCAACGGACATTAGCTGCCGCAATATGAAGCCGACTTCTCTCCTTCGATTAGACCGCGGTGTCCGAGTGCGTTTGGCTGCTTGAACTTCTTCATGTCGGAATCCCAAATCCGACCATTTGGAGGAGGGACAACGACGTTGGCTGCGCTTTCGGCCGCTCACACGCAACAGACAGCGGGTTAACAAAGCAAGAAAGCTTTGTGTCATCTCTTAATCTAGCTCGTCGGTTTGTTCGCTGTAGCTCCGCCAAATCTTACTTTGTTTTTTTAAACGTGGGGTCTGCTGTCGGTGGCTACGAGTAGCATTTAGCCTCGACATCAGGGAAGATTTTTTTCCTCTGGCTAACGCATATCTAAGTGTCTTTTTTTACTGGCTGGATGAGATGTCATTCATCATGGAGGATAACTTAGAGTCCGGATGGGTGTCCGTCCGGCCCAAAGTCTTCGACGAAAAAGAGAGACATAAATTTGTTTTCATTGTGGCCTGGAACGACGTCGAGGGAAAGTTCGCCATAACCTGCCACAACAGAACCGTGCAGAGACGGAGCGCTTTACTGGACGTCGACTGTGGCCCAATCGCTGGGCTTCCTCCCACCGGTGCCTGCGTGGCTGAAAAACACACAAAAAGTCCCGTCACGGCGAAGAAAGATGGAGTCTGCCAAGTGGGTAAAGTTAGACCGCACTCTGTCCCCAAAGGGAAACCCGCAACAAATGCTAACGCAGACAGGAAGACTTTAAAAGCCGGTAGTTCAAAGTCATATGAGTGCGTAAGTCACACTTTAGGGTCATGGGACGTTGTGACACCCAAGATAACGGATATGGAGATCCTGGAGCCAGTGGATGTCATGCTGTCTCCGGATGATGCAGACCCAGGTGACATCGAGGCCAGTAACCGCGAAGACTTCAGCTGGGCTGGACTGTTCTCCTTCCAGGAACTGAGAGCAGCCCACCTCCAACTATGCGCCGTCAACTCGGACCTAGAGCCTTGTTTGCCCTCTTTCCCGGAGGAGCAGTCCGGCGTGTGGACTGTCCTTTTCGGTCCGCCCGGGATGTCACAGCGGGAGACGGACGCCCTGTGCTATCAGTTGCAGGTGTACCTGGGTCATGCCCTGGACACCTGCGGCTGGAAGATCCTCTCACAGGTGCTTTTCTCAGAGAGCGACGACACCGAGGAGTACTACGAGAGTCTGAGTGAGCTGAGGCAGAAAGGCTATGAAGATGCTCTGGAGAGGGCCAAAAGACGCATGCAAGAGGTGAAGTAACTTATTCAGTTGTCATGAAGTCTGACTTGCTTTTAAATAAAAGCAGGGAATCAAGCTTTTTAGTACTTGATGATGTGAGATCTGATAAGTACACTCTTAATGGCAGCCTGACATTACATGGAAAGGCAGTTTTGGGGGGGTTTCTTTGATAAACGGGGCAATTTTGGTATAATTTTAAGTCATGGGCTGCTGGTTCTCTTCCCTCCTCTTCCTTTGTCCCCCTCCCCTCCTGTGATCTACCATCTGTTGCTGCACATTCACAAGCCAGTAATATGATCTGGTCTGGCCAGACATTACACTCCAGTTGGCTGAACCATTGGAAGGGAGTTGCATAGAAAAACAGGAGAACAAAAAGAGGTGGAGTTACAGGAATGATGTGTCACCACAGCTGTCGAGATTGCTTCAGTGTAATCCTAGACAGATGAAGGTGTATATTTAGCCCAGCTGTGTTGCTATATTTCATGTCTGTAGCCTGATGTGAGTGGCAAAGCAAGGTGAAGTGCCAGATACTCTATAAAGGTGTAAGTTATTATCATAATTGTAGCCTCAGGAAAAAAATGTTAACCTCCAGAGTGTTTTAACTGACTGATGCACCAAACCAGTAAACGGCTGGTTAACAAGGAGCAAGGAATACTTAATTACTTTAGTGATTCATATGTGACAGAGCACATCTTCAGAGGAAACAGGAATGAGTTTTGTTTGAACTTGTTTTATAGAAAGAGCAGCAGTCATTACATACAGCTCTCATCAGGTGTTTAAAATCTAGTCAGGAAAACAGTTGTTAGATTAATCGATAATGGAACTAAGTGAAAGATGGGGCAGCTCTTAGTAGCAGCAAAGATGACTCTTCCTTTGATGTGTAATTAGTGTTATTTGTTATTTTATCCAACACATTCATGTGGAAGAACTCCTCAGTTACTAATACATAACAATAAAATGTAATCTAGCTCAAATCATAAGCTGCAGCCTCACGTTGGAACACTATAGTGTCAGCAACAGATGTAATATTTACTCTGTTTTATTGGATTGTACTTGTTCCCAAGTTTCCAGGTTCAGTCATGATGAACTTTGACTTTAAGTATGCTGACCTGGTTCCAACACTTTCAGGGCTGTAGGTGGTTTAATTGCATGATGATATTGGGAGAAAAGGAGGGCATGTCATTTTACCTCAGGTAAAGTTGACAGTTTTTTACCATAAAGATATGGTAATCTTATAGTAATGTGCTTCCGTACTCCACTAATTATGTTGCTCTATCCAAGCAACAGAAACACAGAAAATTGTTCTTTTTAATCCTTGCCAAGAATGATAATTTTCATCAGATTAAACAATATTTTTAGGTTTTTGACCTGTATAGTAAATAAATGACTTGACTGCATTACGTAGAGCCCTTTAAAATGCCAGTTTATGTAATTTTTTTCTGATTTGGCATAAACACTGAATAGCCTGTCCTGATTGTTTGGTTTGTCTAGAAAAGCTTCAGACTGAAAATCACTGCTGTTAATAATTGTACTTTGACACTTTCCCAGTTTTTCCTTATCTGTGGCCTGATGCCATATGAAATCGAGCTTATTGCCAGGGGACCTGACATGTTGCAAGTTAATAGTTACAATTTAACATCTTTTTGTTGTTCTGCGATGACAAGGATGTGAAGCGAACAAAAGGTGATGGGAGGTTAACTACAATTGTAGCGCAGAGAGATTAAAGTGAAAGCAGACGTAAAAAATCACGCTATAGTGTTTACTATAAAATCTAAGCCACAGGTATCATATAAGAGTCATTCTATCTCAGATCAGAACATTTTCTGCTCAAGCACCTCTGATTTGCCTGGAAATGTATGGTTTAAAATTTGCACATATATAAGGCTGTGAAATTATAGCTCCATATATCAAATAATTTCAAAGGTTTTACTTGTTTATTTTTGGAAAAAGGTGTATTGACCCACTTCCAGTATGTTTTGATCAATTTGAACATGACTAGATGAAACCTTTAAATTTTCTCTGGCCTCTCAGATACTTAAAAATTTAGTATTTCCTGAATTGTAAACTGTTATATTTGATAAAATAAACCATGTAGCCATATGTAGTCACCAAAATGACAAAAATATGACAATTTCTTCCATAAAAGCAAAAATATCAGTAGATTGTGCAATCGAAATTAGACTGTTGTTTATAGATGATACTCTAATTATAACATTGAAAATAGTAGAGTTTTATAAGTCAGGTTTAGATTATAATATATTGTGAGGCAAAGACAAAAGTACTGATGTAAAGTTTTTCATTTGTACAAATAAATATAGCAAAACAATAAAGAGTAATGAAAAAGGGATTAGTTGCTTGTTTCATGTGTGTAGTCCTGTAAGCCCAAGTTGCCAATGTCTATATAGCGATTGGTAGTCTGAGAAAACAGTCAAGAAGGAATCTGGCAATCAACATGCTTGTCATTTGAATAAATGCAAATATATGTATGACATATATTATTGTTGTGATATATATGAAAAAGCAGCATCTTTGCATTTTGTAATCGTTCGCTCAGTGACGTTTAAATCTGTACAACCATTGTAAATTTTCTGACAGTTAAACTACTCCTCCGGGTGGTTTGAAATTCAGGCCTAAATGTGTACAATAATCAAGTTTCTCTTCTTTGCTGGGCGACCTCTTGACCTTTGCATGTTGAAGGTTAACATGGCTTCTGCGTGTTTTGTGTACGCCCACAGTTTGTTTGTTGTGGTGTGTCTGCATGTTTGCCTCAGGCACAGCTGTGTTGTTAGTCTGCTGTACAGTTACTGAACGGAGCAGTTTACTTCATTCACATTTATGTATAGGGGTATTTTACATTTTGTGTCACTCACATCTTTTTAGTTAGATTGCTTTTCATGTCCAATACCAGCAGGCAATTGCTGTTTTGCCTGCTGGTATTGTCTTGTTGGAGCTAAAAATGGGAACACATAAAACTGAAGCTGTACTTTTCCGACAATTTTTTGTCAGAGCAACTCCTCAAAAATAAGTAAAATAATAGTTACAATATGCAAATTATTGATATTAAAAATGCATCTTAAACGTTGTGTTTAACCAGTTGACATTACCTCTGTTGATTACAGGTGGCATTGCTATTTTCATCTATCACTACATGAAACTTTTGTGCCGAGAAAGCCAGAACCAATCAAGCTGTCTGAAAGATTTAGGCCTGAGGTCTGTGGATTGACGACTCCTGAACAGCATTCAGTTTCAAACGAGCTTTAAAATCCAGTCTCTGCTCAGTCAGGGCGTTCTCTTCCTGCCTCACATCTCAATTAAAAGGCAGAAGGGAAACTGCTTCAGCAAGACTGAGCAGATGTAGCAGCAGCAAGAGTAAGTCCTGATGACAGAGCTGGTATACTGCAGCTATACTGTAGTGCATATTACCAGGAATGTCCCTGTAATTATTATGTACTCATTTCACATTGGAAGGCCTTCTGTTTAACAGCAAGGCTTAACATAGGTTTTATGTTTATTCATTTGCAAACTGCTTTAAAACATGCATATTTATCCATAGCAGACAAGCAAACATACACACAATATACTCTTAGTGTGAGACTGGTATAGAATAACAAGAGTAAGAGCAGAACACAAATAAGGCATAAGCAAATGATATGTAAACTAGTCAGAGTAATAATAAGAGGCACTTAAAAGAGAGCAATGCCTGAAATCCTGGATGGTGCCTTCAGCTGTGTGCTTGATGTCTGGGTACACAATAAAATGGACCAAGCAGGGGTTACAGTAATTTTGTCTTACAATGTGAAATAATAATTGTTAGCTTTTAAATTTGTCAAACAACAAAAAACTATGATCGCAGCAGTTGAGTACAGTTTTAATGAAAGTTAATAGGATTGTTCTTAAATGATGAGCTTTTGGATGTGGTGCATGGGGATTCTAAATGCTCAACATCACACTAGGCAATATCAGACTGATGTTCAAACAAATAGTCCAGTTCATTTGTGCAGTTTTCAGCATAATTTATTTTCCCCACAGGAGCAGTAGTTCATGCTTTTATTGTGGCGGGCATGCGTGCGTGTGTGTCTGTGTTAGACAAAGCACTTAGAGGCATAGATAATAGCGTTGTATCAATGTGTGTGATAGGGTGAGTGAGACTTGTAGTAGAAAGTGCTTTGAGTGGTCAACTTGAGTAGTAGTTATACGAATACCAGTCCATTTATTTCCCCACAAAAAAGTCCCATTTAATTACATTATAAATGTGTAATTACATAGTACTGGTAGCATAATCTACAAGAATGTATCATAATTTATTAGTAGATTTAGATTTCATATTATAAAAATGTATCTGCAAAAAACATGGTAACAATAACATAAAACTAAATGCAGTAGGGTAAATGTTGTCCCCCTTTTTTATGGGGTGAACATGGCTTTCCATTGGTGGTGTGTTGGCAGGCTGTAGGAAGCTACGAACAGCCCGTCTACCTGCAGAGAGTGTCTTTTGCCAGATGGAAGCAGTCCCCAAAGTATGTGGTACAATCAGTCTGTGGGCTGCTTCAGCTTTTGATGTTTTTGACCCTTCAGTCAGCTGTGGAGAAGAGTAAAGTTGTAACACACAAAGAGCTGAAGTGAAATAGATATCTCTCAGTAAGGACACCTGAGCTACATGCTGTTGGGTTTTTGGAGGACTGCACAGGAGCATGATTGTGTAGGTTGACAACACCTCTTGGTAGGCTCACTATAGGTAATTAAGGACACATGTGCCGTACCATAAAATAAGCTTTAGACTTACCCCTGCATGCTATAGGCATGTCTACTAGAAAGCAACGGGGTTGCAGCTGTTAGCTCAAGTAATCTTAAGATCTGTCAGTTTACCTGCTTTTTCTTTTTTCTGTCAGTCACCAAACAGGCCAGCAGCAGGCCAACCAGCTGCACAGTATACTGTTTAACTGGTCCCAGTTTAAAAAAAAAAAAGAAAAGGAAAAGCTTGACACACCTACACACCCCACACCTGACAACATTCAGTTCATCGTCAATATAATGTCACTTATGGTAAAAATAAGCATTACAATACTAGGATTGTAATGTGATGATGAATGATGAAAAATCAGTTATTAAAACAGCAGCCCATGTATTTTTCTGTTCATTAACTTATTGATTAATTGGTAATTGCCCAAAAACTAATTAAGACAAGTAATACAATTGGCTTTGGAGGGCAAGAGCAGCAGCTCTTTGCCTTATACTGTTCCCAACAAATCTATCAGACCATTTAAATGACATCACTGCAGGAAGTGAAATTGTTGCATTATAAAAATGGGAATTGTAAAAGAAAAATGTGCAAGTCCAGCTTTAGCGATTTATTCTAAAATTCTCCAGTCTGAATTAGAGTCGGCTCATTTAGCTCAGGGGCTTTCCTGGCTAGCAGTGGCTGCAGGGGGTGTACGGCTGGGCACTGGTTTCCAGGGCTACGCAGAGCTAAAGTAAACAGTAGGAGCAGTGTTGGAGCTGAATCGTGTAGTGTCTACCCCAGTACCCACTGTGGAGGGCTGTGGAAACTCAGCCCACAGTTAATATAGGAGTCTCTATTCATATCTATCTGTTTCTGCAGAGCGAGATCACTTTATTCACTACTTTGGATGACGATTGGTGTGGTGGTACATTTCAATATTATCTGAGGCAGACGTGAAGGAGAAGTATTATGCTGTGTGAATTGAAGCTGCTGGCTTCTGAGAGCTGGGAGGTGAATTGTATTTCCTGTGAACAATAGTTGTTTTAATGGTTATTTTCTCTGGAACAATGAAGTGTCTGTGGACGCTTGGACATATGGTATGAATCAGCAACAGTAGAGGCCAATTTATTCGTCTTGTACTGCACTTAAACAATGTATTTTATGGCATCATTCCTGACCACGCACACTAGTGTGCCTGCACTTACACATGATTACTAGGATTTTTTTCTTTGTGCTTTGAAAGGGCTTTTGTTTGGACCTGACTGTAATCATGAGTCAGAATTAGACCCACATTTGGTGCAGCAAGTGACTCCAGTGTCGCAACATTAGCCCTTTTCTACAGATAACAGAATTAACTTGGCAATAGTTTCTAGTAAAAAAAAAAAAAAAAAAAAAAATCAAAGGTTACCGTTGTCATGGAATAAGCCACAGTATAGACCTTTTTCACGTCACATATTCCGGACAGAAGGGAAACATGGGTGGAGTTACTAATGTTAATAATGACCCAGTTCCACCAAGTGTCCCAGTATGCCCTGACGGTGAACCAGCACGCATAGAAATAGGATCCCCCGCCATGTGTTTTGAAGTCTGAATATCAGCTGTGCAAAAGCTTCTTAGGATGTGTTTAAATTTTAAGTCAACAAATTAAAACCAACAGTGTTTTTTTTTGTTTTGTTTTGTTTTCTTCTAAGTTGCAGTGTAATTGTGCAGCTCCAGAATCAATAACCCTTAACTGAGAACACTATTTTAGTGACTACAGTGATGAAGTAGTGTAATTTATGACTGACATTACATGTTATAGAGGGATTTTTTTTTCTTTTCAATGGCTCTCTTAGTTGTAATCATACCTATACCATTTTTTTGTTTCAAAGGGAAACACAAACCTCTTGGGGGTTGTGTCAGAAAGGGCATTTGGTATAAACATCTGCCAAATCAAACATGGGAGCTACCTACTATGGCAACCCCTGGTGAATAAAGGAGCAGCCAAAAGTAGCTTTTATACCTGTATTGTTTTTATCTGTGGCAGATAGTTCTTGTCCAGTATCATAGATGGTAAAGAATTTGTCACATTGTGACCCCTGCAGTCCAGTTATCGTATCATAGATTAGATGTTTTCCTTCAATTTTCTCAGGGATGTCACTCACTGGTTTTCCTTTTCCGCATCTTCCACAGTTCTATGCATAGCTAGTTTTTGCATCACATCACATAATGTCATATTACCTGACTTACTGGGCATGTATTGCCAGAAGGTGCATTTTTCATGGGAAGGGGCAAAATGTTCATCTACTGTCACCTCAGGGTTGAACATCAGTCAGTGGAAAGACCTGCATCCGTTCCTAATGGGAGCAAGCTTGTCAGATGTTGCTCTAGTATCGGTGTTGTAAAATCTGAGGACTCTTGATATTATTCCGAAGGTCTGAAGTGACATTGTAGTCTGGAAAATAGTTCTGCCTGTTGATGTGTCCCTAAGACTATCAGTGTTCTCATTGCTGGATCTGTACACACCAGCAAGAAGAACACCATTATAGGCATCCAGGTATTCTCATTAATGCCATTCCAAATGTTGCCATGGACTTTTTTTCCTTCAAAAAATGACAATGACATAAACGGATCAAAACGTGTCTTGATGTCACTTATTCTTGTCACAGCAAACCAGGTAATCCCAGGCGTCACTTTGATGACATGTGCAGCAATTACCCTACCATGTAAGCCAGGAGTTATTGGACTAAAAAGATATGTCAACAACTGCTTTTGTCAACAACAACTGCTTTTCGCGGATGATGTGGTTCTGTTGGCTTCATCGGGTGAAGGCCTCCAGCTCGCACTGGAACGGTTCGCAGCCGAGTGTGAAGCAGCGGGAATGAGGATTAGCACCTCCAAATCTGAGGCCATGGTTCTCAGCCGGAAAAAGGTGGAGTGCCCACTCCGGGTCAGGGACGAGTTCCTGCCCCAAGTGGAGGAGTTCAAGTATCTCGGGGTCTTGTTCGCGAGTGATGGGAGAAGGGAGCCGGAGATCGACAGACGGATTGGGGCTGCGGCTGCAGTGATGCGGACGCTGCACCGGTCCGTCATGGTGAAGAGGGAGCTGAGTGTAAAAGCAAAGCTCTCAATTTACCAGTCGATCTACGTCCATACCCTCACCTATGGCCACGAGCTGTGGGTAGTGACTGAAAGAACGAGATCGCGGATACAAGCGGCGGAAATGAGCTTCCTCCGAAGGGTGGCTGGCCTCTCCCTTACAGATAGGGTGAGAAGTTCGGCCATCCGGGAGGGGCTCAGAGTAGAGCCGCTGCTCCTCCACATTGAAAGGAGCCAGCTGAGGTGGTTCGGGCATCTGACAAGGATATAGTCTTATATTATAACTGGGTCGAACTGGGTCGAAACCAACCCCAACACACAAAGGTCATCATTTTCACCAGAGCTTTTTATAATTTAGTTAAATTCAGTTTTTTGTTTTGTTTTGTTTAAATAGAGATTCCTGACAAAGTCTAAGGTCTTGCTGAAACAAACAAATTTAATATCCACTTTTATGCATTTAAAACCTAAAAACGGGCCACTGCCGACCCTAATGCAAGAGGAAGGTTAAGTATTCTGGAGCAAAGTTTTACCAGTTTTTTGAAGGTCTTTCAAAGTTTTTCCTTGGACATTGTCTGCTTTTTCACTTCTTTCCAGTCCAGCCCTTGCACTTGACCACTTCAGAGAAGTGTTTTTCTTTTGTTTTGGTTTAGTAAGCCACTTTACATTTATCCTTGTCCTTCAGACAAAAAAGCCTGTTTTATCTACAAATGACAGATAACCTAGCAAAGAGCCAATTTTAAACTGTTGTTACAAGCACACTGTCACAAAAACACAGAATTTGTTCCCAGTATAGGTATAGAATCGCTTTTTTGCACCAAAACAATGATTCCCAAAGAGCTATTAGCTGGAAACTTGGTGAACGGAATATCAGAAACGGAATATCAGAAATGGTCTCAGTTGTGACTGTCAAGATGCCCTTCTTAAGGTAAATGAGAAGGAAAGGCTGAGATAAGCGAAATTGCATAAGAACTGAAACTCAGTGGCAGCAGGTTTTTATCAGTATTGTAAAGTGCCATATTTTGATCAAACCATGCAGTACTATCTGGAAAGTGTCTGACTGGCTGCACAGCTCTGAACACAACAAAAGGCAGTCAAGGTCCAAAGAAGAGATTTGGATGTCCTTCAAGAAGCCTAGAGAACTATTTCTTGAAGACTACTTGAAGACATTACATGAAGGCTTGCATAAGCGAGTTCAGTCTATGTTGAATAAAGATGGTCATGCAATCTTGATTTTCAAGCTTGTTAGATTTGTACAAACTCTGATTTGCTTCTGTAGTGTATTTCCATGTATGTTTGCATCAATTTCCCATTCTCCTAGCAAAATATACAGAAATTAGGGACATTTGAGACTTTGTCACAGGACTGTAGTTGCGTAATAATTCAGTACTCAAAGTACTTATACCAAGATAGATATAGATATAGTACCAAAATATCTATAAAGAGTCAAAACGACATGCCTAATTATGAAAAGATGCATGTCATTGGCATTAAATTACAATCAATTTAAAGCTTTTAATGATAATGTTCAAATTTTTCTAACATGCACATGTTTCTGAGCTCACACAACTTTCCAATGTCCTCAACGCACCAGTTGCAGGACAAGTAGACTGACAAATAGGTGTGTTGGTATATTTTCCAAGTGTGTTAGTTATATGAAATCATGGTATCTTTGTGTATTTTACAAAGTACTGAGCAGACTAACATGCAGACACGTACACATTCTGCTTTTCAGAAACATGCCTGTGTTACTTGTAGTACTAATCGGGACCAGGACACAGTGAATAATTAACTTCTTATCCTTGGTTCCGATCTGTCTCTGTGGGTGAATAAGATAGTGGTTGTGATGGTGAGAAGTCAACACATGGGTGCACACAGAATATCAGAAATCTACTATGTAAACAGATATGTGAATAACCAGGTTTCTCCTGCTACATTTAATACACATGCTGATTTTATAGGTCACATATCCAGTCATTAAAAAAAACAAAAAAAAACCACTGGTGATATTTTTCATACACTGTCCTGGTGCTCTTTTCACCCACTAACATGCACCTGATAAACAGCTTAAGAGCTTTAACAAATACAAATACACCATGCACTCAGGTTTGAGTGATGCTTGCTGAAAATTAGGGATGACTAACAATGTCATTATTAATATATCTGCCCAATACTTTCTCAGGTATTTTGGGTGATCTGTAATAGAGCTAAAGGCCCCAAAGACTCACTTTACTATCAGGAAACCAGCAAATATTCACCTTAACTGAAACCAGTCAACTTAGAGAATTTTACTTAAAAAAAAGACTTGAATGTTAAGTCACTATTTAATCATTAAATCTGTTGCTGATTGACTAACTATTGATTTAACTATATTTACACCCAGCTAAAAGCTACAGAGTACAGTAATTAGTGGTTAACAAGCCTGTAAAAACTATAAAACTATTATTTGTGGCACTTCTGGTCTAGATTTTGGTCTTTACTGGCAACCACTAGGGCTTTGTAAAGCCTGACGTGTTTAGTCTTTTGGATTATTATTGTGGAATTTATTAAAGAGATTTCTCGCATCAGCAACCTTTTACTCCAGTGCAGTGTTTTTCACTGTGTGGACTGTTTGTCTGACTATACTGTTCAATGCACATTTTATCTCCAGGTGCTGGATAAACACAAAGCGATGGACAGCATGGTGGAGCTGCTGCAGGTGTACCCGGAGGAGGACGAAGCGTATGGAGAGCTGCTGGAAGCCACAACTCAGCTCTACCACTACCTGCTTCAGCCCTTCAGGGACATGAGGGAACTGGCAATGTTGCGCCGACAGCAGATTAAGGTAATACACACAGGCACACTGATACAAATACCATCTGTTTGAGGGGCTTGATTTAAGTAGGTTTAGCACTAGCTATTGCCGACTAACTGGTCGGTGTGCTCTACAGTGGTGCATGTTAGCAGTTAAAGTGTTGTTGCTATGGTTTGATTAGTGCTGGAAAACGATCCCTGAACATGGTGAGCCTACACTTCTAAGCCAAGTGCATTGACCAGCAGTGTTAGGTGTTTAGGCTGGGTGCAATGGTAATGATGGTTGGGTAGTAGCCGCTCTGCGCTATGCATTTGCTACTGGGGGCTGTGGAGGTCAGAGGATCAGCAGAGAGGCTTTCCCCCAGCGCAGAGCAGCTTAACCAGCATAAGTATTATTGCAGCAGTCACTAAACCACTCAGTAATTCTGCAGCTTCAGCACAGCCTTCTGTTTCCCACTCTCTTTCTCTGCTCTGTCTTTGTTGCTTTTCTTCATTAGGCTTGGAAAGGGAAGTAAATCCACAGACTAATCCCTACTGTCTCACAGACTTCATGGAGAGGAGGAGGCACATGCCTGCTCAGTCAGTAGGTCAGAGTTCTAGCTGCTTCTCGTACACTTGTCCAAAAGCTCAGCGGATAAGAAGTGATATACATAACATTGAAATTCAATAGAAAATTGGATAAGTCAGCTGATTTCTCACTAATATGATAATTCATATTTTCAACCAAGACAATCAGACAATAGTTAGCTAATGTCACACTAGAGTGAAAATAGGACAACAACTGTCTTGCAACTAGCTCAGGTTGCTGTGATTGCACTGAATTTCTTTACATTCAGCCACAAAAGTGGTCAGGGTGATCACCTGATTGCCCACAGACTGGTCATGCAGCATCCCTGACTTTTGATCACAAGGCGACTGCCTGGGTTGTCTCTTGGGAGTCATCCTGTATCCAAATAGTTGTGGTCTAGCTCAGACTGATTGCAAACACTGTCAGACAGATTGGTGAATGTTTGTAAATAATTGCCATTCATTTCTAAACAGAGTCGGTCTACACTGATAAGCACAACACATGTTAGGCACGTTTCATGGACATTAATTTAATGGACAATAGAAATAATGTCCCATACAGTCCCTATTACTATCTCTCTACCTGTTCTCTCTTTCATAGACTGTCTCAGTCTTTCACCCACAGTTGGGCTGTGAGTATTTTACATTGTCAACATGCCTTTCACAGCATGCTTATTCGGCATCTTGTCACTAACAGCGTGTGTGTGTGTGTGTGTGTGTGTGTGTGTGTCTCTTGGGTGTGATTTCTGAGTGTGTGTTATGATGGTTCTTGGGCGGATGCTGATGCTAAGCGAGATATTTCACTGTTTTCCCCTTTGCACTTTTTTTTAAAGGAGAAGTCTAAATATTTGCAATAGTTAGGAAAAAAGGAAAAAAGAAATCTAAATTTTAAGTGTTAGTACATTTTTCTACTCGCTGTACGCAAAGCTCCACTGTTGTCAGATATATTAAAAACACATCAGTGTTGCACTTAGTGGAACTGAGTCAAATATAAACTGTGGTTTGTTGTTATAAATGTCCAGCTACCAAAGGCTTTATGGATTTATCTATAACCTAAAATAGTTTCCTGTAAATAAAGTGTAAAGTTAGTGTTACTAAAAATATTTCTTTTCACAACCTGTTTTTAGAGGAGGGCCAACACGTCATTGATTGTTGGTCTTTTTTATTTATTGACAATAAGAAAAATATGTCTGAATCAGTAAATCTACAGATTTCTTTTTTCAAATGTAAGAGAAGTACTTTATCTTTCAAAGCTTCTGGTATTTTGCTATAGCCAATTAGTTATTTATATTTTTTGTATCTTTCTTTTGAGCAAGAGAGTGCAAAGCACCAAGGAAAAAAAGGTAGAAAATAGTAAAAATTGTGAATATTTTACATTTGACACAACCGGCCATGACCAGTGAATATTTTTTGCTTATAAGTTGTGTAACCCATTAATGCAGATTAACTAATCCTTTAAGCTGTGTTGGCAGTCTTATGTTTTAAGATTAGCAGTCTTGTTTATGCTGTGGAAAAAAAAAATCAGTAGAAATAAGCAATGTGTTTTTGATGAACTGTGCAAAGTGTGAAGCCTTCACTGACATTTTGTACATTTTTGTGTAGATTACTACAATGCTGCAATACAAACTGTTGTGCTGCGGGTGGGTAGGTGGGGCTATAAAAGCATGGCGTTTTGTTGAATTAAAGAGCTTATGAATTGCATTTTGGGAAATGTAGTCCAGCATGTGGCAAGCTTAGCCCATGACAGCATTTTTATATACTACATAGTAATGTTTATAATATTGCTTTAACTGTTGAAATACGAAATAGAGAATTTGTGATTGTAAATAAAATAGATAAATAAAAACAGGTAAACATCAAAATGTTTTCCTAAGATTACATTTCTTTCTTCTTGTTCTTGTTCTTCTTCTTGTTCTTCTTCTTCTTTTTTTTACCCCAAGATTTTTCAGGTGTTTTACAACCAGTGAGAGTCTGAGAGTCAGACTTTCTGTTACTTTCTTTTAATTCCTCAGGTTTTATAGATCTGCTACATTGCTGAAAACAAATCCTTCAGCATTTGTTTGGTAGTCTGTGTGTGGTATGATGTTAAACCTGAACTTTAATGTAGTGTCTAATGAATGCAACTATTTCAACTTTTACCTCAAACCTTTTTTATTTTCTCCATGTGCTTCATGTGCCCAAGTTTTTCCAGCTGTACCACCTGCTCCCTTCAGGGCGATCCAACGGCTGAAAACAAAGCTGTATGCAAATGATACCTTGACACAGACTAAAGGGAGCTGGCTTTTTTCAAACTGATGAGTCAGGGGTTTGTGGAGATTCTCTCCTTTGTGAAGAAAGGGGAAGAGGTGTAAGAGGGAATCAGCACATAGGAGAATGTCACTTACATGCAGTTTGCATCCTGCTTGTTGTCGTAAAGGTGAGGAGGAAAAAGGCAGACGGGTGCTAGTATTACAACCTGTTCTGACCTCATCTGCAAGTGTGAATGCAGTAATACACATGGCATGTATGAGGTTATTGTGAAAAGACCAAAGTGCTTCAAGGACCTACACGCTGCAATGTTACAGCGGAGCCCTTTTAAATAAACAACAATGCTGGTTTCATCAGTCTGTTAAATGGTGGCGTCCTGTTATTCAGACATATGTCACTTTTATGGCTTCATGTAAGCGTTCCTGCAACAGTAATGTAACCATGCATAGTACTTGCAGTATATAATGTTCTGTACATGAGATTCCAAAGAACAGAAAGAGTTTCATTAGCCAGACTCTGTTCTCCTTATTGAAATTGTAAAGCTTTATTTGATAACGTCTTAAATCTGTGATAGATAGAATAGAGGCCTGTGAGTGGATGTGGCAACTAAAAGCAAGCAAACCATCTTTTTCACTCTGATGTTTATACTGTAGATCACTGTTGATGCTGAAATGTTGAAGTGGCCGGATATTTAATAAACAGTCTAACAGTTTCTTTTCCTTTCTTTTTTGCCCCTGACATGATGATGATTTCTCTAAAAAAAAAAAAAAAAATTGTCCCCTTGTGAGCTAAGCAACTTCAGATAGAGGAGAGCTCTGTGCATGCTGTTAATGTGACTACGTGCATTCAGACTCAGGATGTATTGAAAGTTTAAAGTGATGCATGTTTGACCTTTACTGAAAAGTGACCAGACTGCCATTCATATACGAAGCTAACATAATCAGATGGAATCACATAAGAGGAAATGACTGTCTGAAAGTAATCTAAGTAAGGTGTAATCTTGTCAGGTAGAGGTATTACACATTAGAGAGAATTGGAAAAAAATTATTTAATACTCGCATGATATATTTTTTGGTACTTAAAAGTTAGGTTAATCTTCTTGGAGATCATTATTTTTCCTAAATTAACTTTAAAATGGTTTAGTCTGTAAAATGTCAGAAAGCACTGAATATTGCTGACAAACTAGGAGCTGAGATGTATGAATATATGTGTATAATCATTAATTTGACCATTGTTACTGCTCAACTGTGAATTTTCAGCTAAAAGGTTTCACGCTCTCAACTGGAGACATCTGAGCTTACCAGAAACAGCGAAGAGCTGATGGAAAATTGAATGAATGTTCTCTCATCAGGCATTTTGGTGAACGGTGCATTGTCCGTAGCATGTCAGAGCAGTCCAGCGTGGGTGTCCTGTTGCTCAGGAGGTCAGAGGGCAGCCATGAATTAAAAATGTGGTTTCACTGTGGCATGGCAGAGATGGTTTTGTGCCATGGTGAGCTCCAGTTACAGTTTCACATTGTATTCATTCTAACATGGCAACAGTTATCAACATGCTACACTAGATTCACCTCTGCTAAGTTCTTCTGCTCTTTTATCTATGCTCCACCTCTCCACCGCCCTGCATCACTGAAAAACATTTATTTCCTCGACTTCTTTTGTCATTACTTCAGTGTGTCACCGAGGCAGCTTTGTTTTAATTTCCTGTGACTCAAAAAGCCATTTTCCACTAGTACCTACTCAACTCGACTCGAAGGGACTCGACTTGGCTCGGTTTTGGTGGCTTTCATTACATATGAATGTCACCTAATGTGCCTGGGGTCATTACACCAATGCTCTTGAAAGTCCTGTGATGCCATTTGCATGCGACACACACAACCCTACAATGGAGGACGTCGACGCGATGGTATACCTGCTGCTCGGTGTACAGCTTTTCGTCAAACTTGGGGACGGCGGTGTGTCCTCATTTTTTCTTTGAACTTAAACATTTAGACCACAAAGTTAATTAAATAAATCATATATTGAAGGACTTCCTTCTCAGCAGCTCCAAACCATGACCAAGACACCATGTTTTACAGATGACTGTAGACACTCACTGTTGTACTTCTGTTTTTACCTCCTCAATACATACTGATGACTAAAGATGTAAAATTTTGATCCAGTAATTCATAAAACATGTTGGCACTGATTTTCAATCCAGTTCTTGTGCAGTTTGGCCTGTTTCCCATCCTTAAGATTGATTCCTGGCGGCCACCCTCCCACTGAGAGTATCTCTGATAAGGCTTCAGGAAACAGTTGCTTGATCAACTGTTAGGCCAGATGCACGTCCCAGGCCTGTGTCAGTTCTTTGCAGGACGTGACTTTCAGATACTGTTCATTTCCTGTAGATGTGAAGGACACGCTGCACATGTCAAGTTTTCAGCTAATATCTGATTGAGAATCACCTTCCTGGTCCAAAAAATTATATTTTATCCCTGGTTAACTGTGTTGTCTTTTTTTTTTTTTTTTTTTAATGCATTCACTCCTGTGTTTTTGCGACAGGATGCTAGTAACAAAATGCCTCACGATACGATCTAAAATTGGTTCTTTGAAGGAACTGCAGGTTTTTCAAATAATTATAAATAATTGTTTGATGAAGACTGCCTCGTATCTACCACAGTCATGCTATTTTAATCAAATGAGATAAGGGCTACCATGACAGCATCCGTCCTGTAATCCCAGCACTTTAGCGTGGGAAATGGCGTCACACCTCTGTTTTAAGTAGGGCTGACATATCACTGTATGACACCATGACCAGAGGTGTTAACAGACGTAACTCAGTCAGCCCCCCCAACCCCCACCACCATTGTTTTTTGTATTTTTAAACTGTATGCAGGAAGTGAGTGATAAAATGCTAGAAGGGAGCAGGCTGGGGGAAAAGGATGCTAATTTTATTTGTGTGGCTACTTGGCCTGTTTTTCAGACAGCCAAACATGCAGAAAGCATTTCAAAGCTGACATGTAATTAAAATGTAAAACTCCTTTACTACGTTTGGCTCACAGTCCAAATGTATATTAGTCATAGGAATGTGTCACCTTTTCCTAGCAACTTTACAGGTTTGAATCATCACTTGTTTGCACCGCACTTCTTTTATTTCCATAACTTATTGAGACTTTGATCAGACACCAAGTATATTCAAACAATGCACATTTCAGGAAATTCCCCAAATGCTAGTGTTTGTGTTACATTTCAACGGGCTTTGGCCTGCTTTACTGGTAGAGCAGGTGATGCATTTTGTCAGTTGTCTGGATGCGTTTCAGCTTTGCATAAAACCAGTCTAACAGACTGATGATCAACAGCCAACTTTATGCAGAGATGTTTTCTTCAGTTTATTTGCTGCAGATGTCAGCAGGGACAAAGTCAGTGATGGCATGCAAAGAGGTAAAGGAAAGGAGGCTGGTGAATGTCTGTCCATCCTCACCAGGTGGGATCGACCTGCTAAAAGGCAACCTTGCTCTTGTTTCCTCATGTTGTTGTAATTTTTAGGTGAATAAATAATATACTTTCTAAGATTTGTTCCTGCCAGACTTTTTCTTTTCTTTTGATGTAGACTCTCCTCCCACGCTTGCTCCCGGTTTCACCCCCGAACCACTCCCTGTTCTTGTGCCTCACTTGCACAAGAATAAAAGCACAGAGTATGCTGGTTAACATAAATCAAAGCCTTTGGGCTTTGATTGGGATTATTATAGTCTTGTTTATTTTTGAGCACCTACGCACATCTGTTTTGCATCAAGATATTGAAATACGACTGCATGCACAGGAGGCCCTCGCAAGGAGTTTAGCTTATATTGTGTGTACATTTTGTTCCCTGCCCTCTCCTCTTAGAGGGGGTCGTATTTCTCCCTCAACACCCAGAACACAACTCCACGTGACACCGCTTTTCTTTTTCTTACTCTTTTTTTCACATGGCAGGAGGGAAAAAAAAGACCTCGGCGCATGTATCGTTTTATTTATTGTTCACAAGTATACTGGGTCAGTGTCACTGTATAAGCGTGCACAGACGCGCCTAAGCCATTTCCTTTTTGTTATCACCATCTGCTGTGACTTCCTGGTATTTCAGAATGCTATAGATGGTCTTTTGTGGTGGTTTTCAAACTGGCAGACGTGAAGTGGGATTTGGAGAAAGGAAGGCGGGGCATACAATGATCAGAACAGGTGCATGCCAGTGTTCTTCAAACAAAAGGAAGCTCAAAGAGGCAGTTAAGGCAATGGATTTCTCTTTGGGCCAAGTTAGCCCAGCTGGGATTGAAAAATTGTTCTTTTATATTTATATATACATAAACGTGTGTGTGTGTGTGTGTGTGTGTGTGTGTGTGTGTGTGTGTGTGTGTGTGTGTGTGTGTGTGTGTGTGTAAACATGCCTTCTAATGCTCTCTGAAGTTGGGCTTTATGACGTGTGAGTCTAGAGGGATTGACTCAAATCGCGATTAGAGCTGAAGTTTTTGGCACAAGAATGTTGCTTCTTGCTTGAAATTCAATTATCAAGTCCATAAACTCATCAGGAAAAAAAACTGTGGCCTAATAGGAGCTTCCTCGTCTGCTTTAAATTTCAGACCAGGAAGCTGCGTCCATCTTTTATATACAGTCTACGATGGTCATTTTAGTTTTCTACAGTTTCAAAGTAATCCAGTATACATAAACATACATAAACAGGAACCAACAGCTGCTAGTTTGGCATCATTTAATTGGAGCCTGTTTGCCAAAATGTAAACAAAGATAGACTAAAAAAAACATTATTAAAGAACAGTAAAACCAAGGCATAAATACCAACATGTGTTGCAAAATCTTCCTATAAAAACTCTTGTTACCTCACTGATGATACCTGATGTGATGTAAGTACTGTACATTTAAGCTGTTCTAACAAGCTGCCTTAACTCCTGCCAGATTTCTCTGGAGACTGAGCGACTCGGCCCTCGTCGTGTGGAGAGCCTGAGAAAAGAGGACGAGGAGTGGCAGAAGAAGGCTCACGCCGCAGTGCTTTCCATTCAAGACCTGACTGTCAAGTTCTTTGAAACCACAACTCGATCTCAGAAAGGTAAACACACACAGGAGGCTAGTTTCTCTCTTCAGAAAACAATGTGTGGCGTTGTTTTTGTGGTGACCTTTGAACCTTTATAAAAGTATGTTTACTTCATAAGAGAGCGCTTAGAGATCATGTGAAAATAAAACATTCTGGCTCTGTTCTCATCTCCAACCTCTGGCATACCAAAGTCATTAACATACACTCCACCCTGACTCGTGACACATTTTAATCCTCAAACCTTCTCTGCTATGAATTGGAATAAAAATATGTTTTTCCTCAAATGGGCTTTATTTACTTCGGATTTCAAGTCAAAGCGCTGCTGGTTTGTCCATTTTAGGCATTTAACGCTCCTCTTTTTATACCAGAAATAAACTATAGCGTTTAGGCCAAACCATTTTTTCACATGTTCTTTTTGCTCCAAATGATTCAAAACTATTAACCACAATTATGGTCATTAAACTGCTGTTTAAATGTCTAATCATTTGCCAGATAACTAGCTGACTAATCGCTGCAGCTCTAGCCCTTTTCACTTACTTCTTTACTGTATGTGTTATAGCTCTATACGAGAGGATGCGAGCTGACCAGAGAAAGTTTGGAAAGTCAGCGTGGACAGCGGCGGTTGAACGCATGGAGCGGCTGCAGTTTGCTGTTTCCAAAGAAACTCTGCAGCTCATGAGGGCCAAAGAGATCTGCCTGGAACAGAGGAAACATGGCTTGAAGGAGGAGGTAAAACATAACATGCTGATGCTGCTGAAAAAACACCCAAAAACGAATCACACATGTGGACCAAGATCGGTGTCAAAATTCTGAAGCCTATCTGGGTGTGTTCTGAAAAGGTGGTGCTCAGTCAGGTTTGTTTTTAAGAAGCCACAATAAGAGGACATGGATATAGTGAAGTTAACAGAAGAGAAGAACTCGAGATAATAGCCGTGATGGAAAAATGAGCTCATGGCTGTGGCATCCTGTAATGGAGGGAACAACTTCCTGGTCTGTAGGAGTGGAAATGACTCACTGGGAATGACTGTGAGGTCAAATGTTTGCTGTGCATTTGAAAATACACTAAAACTAAAAATGTACCTGGTCAGTGTGTTGTAGCATAGCACTTAGAGAAGACACAAACACTGGCTCAGCTTCCACCGGATGTGTTAATGTGAAATATAAATGCACAGTCACTCAGGTAGAGCTTTTGGAAAATCCTGTGGACAGTGCCCTTTGGCCTTTGAAATAGTCTCTGTGGTTGTTGTTCTAGATGCAGAGTCTACAGGGTGGGGAGGATGCCATGCTTCGCCTGGACCAGCTGGAGGCGCTGTACTATGAGTTACAGCTGCAGCTGTATGACATTCAGGCCGAGGTGCTGCGCTGCGAGGAGCTGCTGCTCACTGCCCAGCTGCAGAGTCTGCGCAGGCAGATGACAGGTGAGCATCTCTTTAGATGGTTTGGTTCGGGTTGTTATTTTTCTTTCTCTTTTTCTGTTATAGCTCAGTGTGTCAGACCCGTGACTGATGCTTACATGTGCTGAAAATGTGGTTTTCAAGTATAAAACAAAATGTTTTGGCTTCTCATTGGTTTCCAACCTCATCCTCCCAGTTAAAAGTCCTTTGCTTACCCCGTGGCACCACAGCTGTCCTGCTTTGACTTTATCACTCAGTACCACTTTTTCTTCTACTCATAGTCAGTTAGAGATCAAATCCTCGAGCCATTGTTACGAGCTGTATAAGCTGCACAAGCAGCATTTGAATCTTCAATGTCTTCTGATTTTCTGCCAGAGCGACAGGATGAGGTGGTGTACTACGATACCTTTGAGAGTCCTGATGCCATGAAGGGTGTAGAAGACCCCACGACCCCACCGTCACCCCTCAGAGAAGAAGAACTCTGCGCCCTGCAGCAGAGGACCCGGCAGCTCGAGGCCCGCAGGGGCCGCATTACTGCCAAGAAAGTCTACCTCAAAAATAAGAAGGTAAATTACCGATAGCTAAAGATACGGTCGTGTGCTTTATCTCATGTGGGTTAAGGATCAGTTTGACAGGTCTGTTTATAATAACATTATGTTTGTGTTTTGTTCTTCCTCAAATAGGAAATCTGTATCATCAATCACAACCAGAAGATACAACAGCGCCAAGGTAGCCATACTGACAGCAAATCCCTGCAGGAGCTGCAGCAGGTAAGAAACTTCTATCTGTGGCTGCAAGAGATAGGATTTATATATTCACTGTTCTACTCTATCAGTAAATGAAGAGATGATATTACCAGTTAATTCAATGCAATTTTATTTTTATAGCACCAGAAAGAAAACAGGGAGTCCACTTTGATGCTCACAGACATGGCAAATATTCTGTAGCAATGATTGAACTTTTTTGATTTAGAACTTGCTGCGAGACAAATTTCAAATATCGATACCAAAGCAGTGAAAGCAGCAATTGTTCCTCACCCTGCTACAACACATTCATCTCATTTGCTGTTTCTGTGAAAAGGGAGATGAAGATGATGAAGCTAAGCGAAACGCCAGAGTGAGTCAGGAGAGGCAGAGGACACTTGACAGGCTTCGCAGCCTCAAGCAGGTGAGGACTTAACATAAACACACACGTCATCTGAGGAGGAACCTTCACTGAATCCTCCGCAAACACCAATGATTAGTAACTTTTCGTTTTTTTAGTTAAAAGATGATTTTGTGTTTGTGTTTGCTCTTGTAGTGACATCTACATAGTCTTGATACATTAACCTCCTAACACCCGAACTCTTCCACAGCATGCATTTTTAATTTCTCTTTGATATTTGGGCTGATTGGGACCTGATGAATGTAAAAACAAAGAATTACCAGATTTTTTTTTTTTTTAACCTGATTTTTGTTTCTAAGAAAAGTGAGAGCCACATATGAGGATATTTGTTTAAAATTTCTATAAAACAGTGGAAGTATAATGTCCTCGTAAGTGCATATCAGGCACTTGTAGAGCAAAATGTAGTATTTTGGTCTAAATAACCCAAATTGTGATGTCCACATATGTGTACGCCAGGTCCTAGGAGGTTAAAGCAAAATCATGTGTGTAATGTTGCTTAAACTACACTCAGTCCTTCAGCTTTACTTTCTTTCTTGCTGCTTCCCCACACAGAGGTATCCAGGCCAGGTGACTCTAAAGTCAAGCCGCCTGCGCCTGAGTCAGACTCACAGTCGGAGGCGTGCTGGGCAGCAGCCCAGCACCCAGGCTGCCGGCGTTCAGACCGACTGCATCTCAGATCTCCCAGAACTCTCTGCTCCTCTCCCGCCGGACGCGTACGGCTGCGACAGCGTCTCTTTACCTGCGGTCGACCTCCAAGGCCTCGATCCCTCGCCTCCCTTCCTATCGCTGCCCCCACTCTCAGCCACGCCGTCAAACTTTTCACTGGGTCCCCCGCCTCCACCGCCTCCTCCTCCGCCTCCTCCACCACTTCCCACCTCAGAGGACGACCAGCAGAAGAACCTCACAGCCGTCACGCTTCAACACCAGAAAGGCGAGTCTGACTCCACCTCGCTCCCGCTGGCTCCATTTTCCCCTCGATTCTTTGACAGCAGCCAGCTGTTAACGGCGAGGAAAAAGCTGCGGAAGACGGCTTCTCTGGACTCGTCGCAGTGGAGGAGAGGTGGGCAGGGAACTTTTCATTGCAGTAGAGACCTTCATGGTTGGTTAATACTACAAATGTTTAATGTAAGGCACAACACTCATTCGGTACCTACTTTTAAATGAGGTAATTTAAGCATTTTATCAGTCACAGGAAATGGTGTATTTAAACAGAGGTTGGAGCTAAATTGTGTGTTGTTAGGTTGTTTGGCCGTGTGCTAAACGGTGAACCAAGCCTAAACACTGTGAGGCTAATTGTCTCTGCCCTGTGTTCTCAGCGAGCTCTCCCATGGATGAGGTGCTGGCCTCACTCAAGCGGGGCAGTTTCCACCTGAGGAAGGCTGAGCTGCGGGTCTTGGGCCCGGATCCGGATGACGACAGCAACAATATCCTGGCTCAGATCCGACAGGGCGTCCGGCTTAGGAAGGTACGGACCAGACCGGAGCAGCAGCGTCATCCCAAAAGCTTCCCCCACTCGGCCGACGCTCTGACCCGCAGCATTCACGAGGCTCTGAGGAGAATCAAGGAGGCCTCTCCTGAGTCAGAGTCAGAGGATGAAGGTCTTCCCTGCACTGACTGGGAAAACTAATGCGGTTCATCAAAGGAATCTTTTAACCCCCCCACCTTTTTGTTTTTTTTTAACACAAAGAGTTTAAACAAAGTGAAACCAAGTTAAGCAGGCAAGCCAGGGTTAAGTCACCTGGAGATTTCTTGGTGCAATTTGAACAAAAACCCTCGATTTTTCTTTTTTTAATATATATTAGAGGATTTTTTTCTTACTCATGTACGCTGTTTGTAAAGATGGACCACTAATCTTTTTTTTTTTTTTAATGTCATTGCTGTGGCTCTCTGGGCGAGGATACAACCTCTGACCTCTCATCACGTCCGAGTCGTACTGTAGCTTGCTGTGACGGGTTTGTTTGAGGACACGAATTTTGCTCACAGTGATGGTAAACCTTCAGTCTGAGCGTTTACATTTTACTACACAACAAGCATTTGTACTGTACATCTTTTTAAAGGAATAGTTGGACTGAGTACATACGAGAGTGGTATTAACATTCATATTTACAAAATCGCCAAACTTTGACTTTGAGATGATGTTTTGTGTAATCACCCACGCAGTTTATCGGAATCAATTTGAACGTCCAGCATCTGTTTTAGGGCTTTAGAACTGTGAAAGCGCCTGATTGCAGTACAAAGTGCCCCCAAATACTCTGAGGGCTGTTAGAAAATAATCCAGTCATCTTGCAAATGTGTAAAATCTCTGTTTACCTGCACGTCACACAGGATGAGACAGCTCGGCTGGTCATCAAAGACAAACGCAAACTTGTAGATTTGCTGCTTTTCAGCTCTAAATATGTGTGAGAATAACAGACCTGGGGCCAGATTTACTCGATGTGATGCTACTAATGCAAGAATGTGCTGATAATGCTGATAATGTGCAAATCTAACCACCAGTTCAACCATTGCAGTCTCCTGAGGGCAGTGTAAACGAGTGGGTCAAAAACATGCAGAGCGGACGAGGAAGCAAGTAATCCAGCAAGTGTAGGTTTTCACTCTAAAACAGCTGAAGGAGAATCTATATGTTTTGAGACAAAGGCGAACTCTTCTGTTAGAACTCGATGAAGTCTGCGTGGGATCTTGGAGTTTGGGACAGCTGTTCTTGGGATAATGGTCTCAGGCAGGACCAGAGTAAGGCCAACCCCAAACCATCTGTCTGTCGAATTTACTGTAACTGTAAATGTGCTCATGACTCTGTTTCACTCCTGCATGCTGCGTGAGGCTGCTCATATTCAGGACAAAGACAAGACTCAAATAGGTTCAATAAAATGACAAATTCAACTCAAAAATGCCTGAACTTAAAAAGCGTATTAGGGTCATGGTGGTTCATATATGTACACAAACATGTGGTACATTTTTTAGAAAAAAGTGTCAAATGTACGAGGAAAAAAATGTACAAATTTACGAGAATAAAACTCGGAAGAAGGAATCTGTCGTTACACGTTTCCAGGTTAAGTTAGAAGAAATTCAGATATGTGAACTCCTGGGACTAATAAGCCATACAAATATGTTCGGTATGCCTTTTTTCAAGCATACCAAACCAACTCCATGCATTTAAAAGTCATCATCTGACCTGTACAGACAGCACTGGGATCATAAAGTTCAACACTGAAAAAAGAAGTTCATATCAGCAATAACTTTGTTCTCATTTATGTCACCAACATGTAGATTCTGGGTGGTCCATTGCTGCAAATTGTTAAAAAATAAAAATAAAAAAGCTTATAAGGAAATGATATTAAATGTTCTCTTAGCTGAAAGTCATTTAGTAATTTCCCTTGTAAAAATTGCCAATTATTGATAACAATAGAAGCTCATTTTTACATATGGTTTGATTAACGGGATATGTATGTATTATACGTTTCGGCATTACACTTTGCAGACGGTCCCTGTGTTGTTAGTCCAGGTCAGAGCATGACTTGCGTGTCTTTTTATGAACATGCTGGAAAAAAGATGTTGTTGTTCTAATGAGTTATTGATCCCAGAAGATCAGCTGAACCTTGAAAAGTAAAGCGATGCTTTTTGACTGAAACAAAAGCCACAATTTTTCGAGTTTTTCTCTTAAATGTGTTGCTTTTTTTCTTCTTTGCACTCTGAACTGAAAAATCTGTCTAATACATAAACGATAAAGCCAGCCACAAAGAAAACCTGCCGGCGTCTTTTAGCTTGGTGCTGATGTAGACCAGTAGCACATCTGGCCCCTGGTGTTCCCGTCATAGTCACACTGTAACACTGTAATCATCAGCACACAAAGAGCTGTGGTTTTACATAACAAGCTTTATCTGTTGTTGTGCATCCTCCACTTCTTTTATAAGGATGCCGTTAACACCAGGTCAGTATTTTGACAGATCTATACCTGTATGACATTTCTATTTTAGCTCCATTTGAAGTATAAATGATTTCTTGAATGTAGCTTTGGATGTTTTCTGTGTTTGGCAGAGTTTACTGTCCACCTTACAGATGGAAATATTGTTGGGACCATATTCCCTTTCATTTATTACTTTGATCTTGATTCATCATTGACAAATAGCAGAACCAAAAAGCAAAAAAAAAGTAGATATGAATCACTATAATGGAGCTCGGCTCTTTAGATACAGATCCACAGATTGTTATCGGTCTAGAATTTCACATTCTCTAAAATAAGAGTTTGACTGACATTTCTTTCCTGTTTATTTCTGCTTTTGTGCTAGCAAACAAATTCATCTTAATTTTAAAATATAACTGCCTTTTAATCTCTTTATTGTGTTATTTTTTTAAAGAATTCAACAGTGCAAAATTGATCTGGCAAAAAGAAAATATTGACTAATATCGGTAAAATCGTTGTTTTTTTGTTTTTTTTTGGGGGGTAGCGTCAGTCAAGAGGGGCCGATATCAGCTGGTAGTGTAATGATATTTGGCCGATATGTTGAATTTTTAGAATTTTATTTGTTTTTTTGTTTTGTTTTTTTTGTTTTGCTGCTTTTTTCTGTTTCATTTAGCATGTGATAGTTAGCTGCACATTAGCTAACCGTAACCTAGATATTTGACACATTTGAAGACATTGCTTTTGGCTTTAGGAAACGGTGATGGGTGTTCTTCCTTCTTGTCTTTATTTTTTACTATTATCTCCACACAATGAAAATAACCAGCATATTATTTTGTAATAATTCAGATGCTTTACACGGTGTGGCAGGGATTCATAGATGAGCTTTAGGAGTATGTGTGACGTTTCTATTTATTGTGCTGCGCTCATTTGTTGTTTTTACTGTCAGTTTCCTCACCTGAGAGATGCTGTCTTTCCACTGCCTTCTTTTATGAAATATGTTTTCCGAGCTTGCTTCCTTACCTTTTTTACTGGAGTTGTTGATTGTGTTGATGTGTGTGTGTGTGTGTGTGTGTGTGTGTGTGTGTGGGGGGGGGGGGGTGTTTTGGTTTGGTTTTTAATATCTGTTCAGAAAACTTGTTAACTGAAAAACTAATCCCACATTTTCCTGTTTGATAAGCCATGCACTGAGTGAGCAACATGTCATATGTATGTATATGTATATGTATATGTATGTATATATATATATATATGTATGTATATATATATATATATATATATATATATATATATTACACATAAATAAATAAATGTGTGTCTTCTTTTTTCTTCCCACATATGCTGACATTGCACTGATAACATCAGTGCTGCTGTGTTTGAATGATTACCAGCTTAGCTTAGCATAAAGACTAAAAACAGAGCTAGCTTCTCTGTTTAAAAGCGATACTTAATGAGTTTTAGACACTAGTTTTGTTTTGTTTATTTATGATGTAATTATGTCAAAGCAGGACTGTTACTTGGCTGATTTTAAACACAGACCATCAAATTCTGACAAACCTGAATTTGGCCTTGTTTAAAGTAATAAATAACTACACATAGCAAATGTTAGGGAATTGTGTTTATGTTTCATGTCTCTGAATACTGGATTTTTTAAAATGAAAAATCTTTTTCGTCTCTAAACTAGCGGGGCCTGTGGAAACACAGACTCAACAGTATCGCTCCTAAAATACCTGTGGGGCTGTGTTCCAGTCTTCATGCTAAGCTAAGCTAACTGTAGCATTATGTTTTCTGCATACTGTATAACAGGAAGACAATTAGTCGACTGTCAGAGTAAAAGACTAAGTGTTAAAGTCATCATGAATAATTTGCACGCAGTTCCTCTTCATCCTGTTAGATTTTTAAATATATCTGTATGAGTGTAAACCTTTGGCAGCAGATGATCTGACTTTCTCCTTTTTTCTTTTCTTTTCTTTTCTTTTTTTTTTTTTTTTTTTTAACTTTTACAGGAGTTTTTTTTAGGTTTGTTTGTTTGTTTTTTTTTAACCATTTTAACTCTGGTAGATTTCAAATTCCACCCATAACTCTTTGCCAGTTTGACCTTTACGACCTTATGCATGTGATTGGTTTGATGACAAACCAGTTACAACGTAAGTGCAATAACGAAGATTGGGGGGGCTTTTAAGAATGATACTGTAATGAAATGTAAATCATGAAAAATATATCCGCATGCCTAAATGTATTGAAGTATTTATTGAAACTTCATATTTTAAAGAATTTTTAAAGCGTACAAATGTAAATGTACTTTAAGGTTTTCTTTTTGTTTCCTATCATGACATTCCTCTCTGCTTTCTAAAGGCCATTTATATTTATATATATATATATATATGTATATGTATATATATATATATATATATATATATATATATATGTATATGTATATGTATATTTTTTCCTTTCAAAATAAAATGATGCACCAAAATGTTGTTTTTGAATCTTTCTTTAGAGTTTAACCACCACATAATATGCTGTTATCATTCTAGTCCATAATCCATTTACAGAATCCAACAATCATATTTTTATTCACCTTCCTGAGAATCATTGTTTTCAAGTTTATTCCCACAGACAGACAATTAAACAACACGTCTGTGTTTTTAATAGTTTTAATAGCTCCCCTTTCTTAAAGAGGAAACCCACCAACCCAGTCTGCTAATCCAGAGTAGACACTGCTGAGGAGCTGTTCCCCATCATCCCCAGACTCTGCTTCTTCTTCGAGGCTTGAGGAGATCCTCAAACTATTCTTTCCACAGCGTAGCTAAATCACCAGCACTCCATCCCCACTATACAGTGTGGGTACTGTTTCCTCCTGAGATGCATTAGTTTGCCAGAATTGCTTTAAACCTGACCAAAATTCTTTGTCAGTGAACTCAACGAACTCTTCCCAGACCTTATTTCAAATAGTTTTTGTCATATAACACCTAATCACAACATAATTAGTCTCAAGGTGCTTCGTGGGGAGATCGTGGCTCAAGAGTTGGGTGTTCGCCTTGTAATTGGAAGGTTGCTGGTTCGAGCCCTGGCTCGGCCAGTCTCGGTCATTGTGTCCTTGGGCAAGACACTTCACCTACCGCCTACTGGTGTTGGCCAGAGGGGCCGATGGTGCGATATGGCAGCCTTGCCTCTGCCAGTCTGCCCCAGGGCAGCTGTGGCTACAACTGTAGCTTGCCTTCACCAGTGTATGAATGTGAGAGTGAATGAATAGTGGTATTGTAAAGTGCTTTGAGGGGTCCCGAAAAGTGCTATATAAATGCAATCCATTATTATTATTATATGACCCTACAATAATACAGAGGAAACCCCAGCAATCAGACGACCTCCTACAAGCAAGCCCTTGGTGACAGTAGGAAGGAAAAACTCAGATTTAACAGGAAGAATCCTCAGGTACAGACATTGATGGATGTCTGTACCTGAGGTTTTGCTTCAGCTGCTGCCAGAGCTGCACTTTGCTTGGCCTGCCAGTACCTGATGAGTCCTTCAGTTTGACAGGTCCATTCAAAACACCATTAGAACATTGTGGGAACGTTTCCTGCTAGTTGAGATGCAAAAACAAAAACATTCATGGATTTAAATGCTTCAGGTTGACGTGCTGAATGCCTGGAAAAGTGACGGTATGCTGGTACTTAAATAGTCCAAAGAACAAGCTTTGAAATAGGACGCAAGTTAAAACTTAACCAGGCAAGTCCAACTGCAGTCAGGTTTATTTAAACCTGGTTTATGACAGCAGGGCTGGTTTACTGTGAAATATGCTCATTAAAACACAACTGCAGCGTTTTCATTTGGTTTTCTTTTATTAAAAACTCAAAATTACAATTTGTGTCTGTAAGCATGTGGTTTAATCAGTATTTCAAAGTCTTATTCAAATGTTTCTTTTTTCCCTTTACACCACAAAAATCCATCCAAGTGTCCCGAATGTACCCGCGCTAACAACAAGCCCTTAAATAGTGTTCTTCAGGTGTACACGCTGAATCGTATTCCTCTCATTTTTGGCAATAGTAAATCCCACCAAATAAAAAGTACCGCTACTTAGCTACCATTGATGCATGTCTGTACCAAAGGCAACATCAGCAAAAATTCAGATCTGTACAGGAAAACATTATTTGGCAAAAGAAAAAAAAAACTGCAGTCAACCTGCCGCATTTTCCTTTTTCCTTCGATAAACAGCTCAAAAATATTGCCAGGTTTCAACATCTTGACACTCACGTACCACATGATAAAAAAAGATTGAGTGAAAATGAGATGTAAATAAAGATACTTTGATTTTGTACAACTTCCATCATAATAATAATCATCATCGTCACAAATTTCAGTAATAAATTAACAAAAAAAAGGATTCAATCATTGCACTTCATGTCGCAACAGAAACAAAGAGGGGAAACGAAACATCTGACTCACTCACACACACACGAACAAGTGCACTATGAATCTGTTATATCCTTAAAAAAAGCGTATAGAAAGAAAGAAAAGACGTTTGAGTAAAATCCCACCTCGATGTCTTAAACGTATCCGAGAGGAGTAAAATTACCTGAAAGTGAGAGTGGAAAATGTTTTTTTAAACCCTCTGGTGCTGCCCTTTTGTATTGCTCATATATTTCAGAAGAATATTTCACGATAGATACCGACGTCCTCCGGATCCTCTTTGTGTCGAGTCCACACAACAAATAACCAAATGGATCTCAGAGTTTATTTGGCTGATGGCGACGTGGGTTTTAATAAAGATTTGTGCCTGGAAAAAAAGTCGGAAAGAGGAAAAAAAAGAAAAAAGAAAACAAGAACAATCACAGACTCTGAGTGACTACATTTGAACGCACCAAAGCAACGTTTAAAAGAAAAAAGCGAATTTCGCCTTTAATGTTTCCGTAGAGCGAGGAAAGCTTCTGTGGATTTTTCCAGAGTGGAGCGGAGGGGAAGGCTTCACATGGCGGTTTGTAAACGATCTGAGCGTGGATGTGTGTTAAAGTATAAAGTCGTGTGTAAACTTTTACACGCGTGTGGGAGGAAAAAAATTTAAAAAAGAGAATTCAAGTTGTCAGTGAGCAGGTGAGTGCCGACATGCGGTAAAAGTCTCGGCGCTGGCTGCTGTGTTGATGGAGGTGGTGGCACAGTCTTCGTCTCTCTCCGTCTAGCTGCCCTCCAGCAGCTTGGCCAGTGCGTCCCGCAGCTCGTTCAGCTCAAAGATTTTGCTGTCCAGCAGCTCCAGCAGGGAGCGCAGGCTTTTGCGAAAGGCTTCCCGCTCCAGCTGGCTGCTCTCCAGACGCTGCTCCAGATCAGTCAGCTGGGCCTCCAGCGTCTGGTTTCTCACCTCCGTCTCCTGATAGAAACAACACACGTTCTTTAAAAACGCACATTTTTAGCTTCATATTTGTAATTTGGGACTCCACTGAAAATCATTGTTTACTTTAAACGAGCCCTTTATGAAGCCTTCGTGACCCATTCGCATTTTTTTTTGTCTTTTGTCTTACCAGTGCTGCTAACTTGTCTGGTTAGCAGCACTGGTAATATTTTTTAACTCGGGCTTCAACCAATGCAGTATGGACATTTTATTAATGAACCTCATGTTGGATTTTCTAAAAATGTTTACGTTGGATGCCCTTCCTGACACAAGCCTCCCCTTTTATCGGGTACTGGGAGTACACTGGCCACAGATACGCAGTCCATTACATTATACAGATTGATCATATTTAACATCAAAGCCTTCTTTGAGCAGTCTTGAAGGAATGGGGTCTACAAACAGAGGAAGTAATTACTGAAGTTACCTCGGATCAATCAGAAAGAAAGAGCTTAAATAAATATCAGTAGTTTTGAAAGTTGCCGTACATAATGATACGTCTGTGGGGTGGCTATAAATAATTGTTTTCTCCAATGGTTAAAATTTCATTTGTGAAGACATTCATGAAGTCATTAAGGTTAAAGGAATACAACGCTACAGTGCTGAAGAGAAACCCAGGGTTGTTCTTATTTCCTTCTATCAGTGAGGGATAATAAGACGTTCTAGCTTTACAGAGGGCCATTTTATAGAGCAACAAACTTTCGAGTTATCTGCTTTAAGTCACATGTTTGTGACATGGACTGGAGTACATCTGATTAGAGGCTTTCTTCTTCAGAGGAGCTACAGTATCCAGAATCATACACAGTGAGGCTGTAACACTAAACAGGTAATGGCATTATCACTTGTGGCCAGATAATGCCATTAAGCGGCACCAAAAGACAACACCACCACACACACAGCCAAGGGGCTTGCAGATGTAGAGCTGCAAAACCTGTCAATCACTGTGGCCACACCCCTAACTCCAACATCTGGATGCACTGCAAAATTTGTCTATCTCTACCAGGCTATAAGCATTCTTTCTAATGCTGTAAAGTTAGCCATGATACTTTATGAGGACTGACTTAAGTGGCCAATGGAGGAACTGCAGTTTTTGGCACTTCTGTGTGCCAGTTGGTTAAAAAAATACGGTTTTGTAAAAAGATAGCAACCGCCAAAAGACTGTTGAAATACTGGTCCACAATCCATGTTTTACATATACGGTGAATTTTTGAAATATTTATACTAAATACAGTCTGAAACAAGCTCCTCCTTCGTTAAAAGTTCACTTCACCCCTCACCTGGTTTCCAAAGACAGAACCACATTTGTAACTGTTTTATTAACATCTGTTACTGTGTGGTAAAGCAGTTTTTACAAAAATTAATATAATGCACGAATTGATTGATTTTATTATATTTGTTGATGTTATTATGAGGAAAAGGCAACTCTGCAACCCATCTGGCACCACTTCCTGGACTTGGGATGGTCATAGATGGAGTCCTTTTTTTGCTCTTTCTATTTTTACTCACTATTTACAGACAGCATTAATCTTTATGCAACACATGATCATTGAGCAATACTCACCTGTAGCCTCTGTGTGAGGGAATCTCTTTGAGACCTAAACTCATTGGCACTCTCCACCTCTGCTTTAAGTCTCTCCAACTCCTGCAAGCATGATCAGAAAGAGTGTACAGCTCAGAACAGATGGTAAACGCACCAATCAAAGTCCAGGCATGCAAAATCCACAACTTCAACCCAGTAGGACGAACAAGCACTCGTTGTACCTCCTCTTTAGCCTTCAAAGCCAACTCCAACTCTTCTATTGTTCGGTTGAGTTCAGTCTTTTGAGATTTAATCCCCGTCGTTTGGCCGCTCACGCACTCCAGCTCCGTCACCTGCAATCCAAAAAGGAAAAGAAAAAGCATTCACACGTGGTAAAATGGGATCACGCAGTGAGTACTTTCCTGTGTGCAGGGACAGAGTGATACCCGTTTGTGTAGCCTCTCAGCTTCTTCCTGATAGGCTGCCAGCTGCTGCTTCCACTGTTTGACATTGGCTGTAGATTCAAGAAGAGCCGCCGTCAGTTTGGCATTGTTCCCCTTCAGCGCCGCAAGCTCTGCCTCCCAGTGCTTATTAATGCTGGATGAACTGAAAATGGACAAAGGAGGAAAGGGAATAACTGGAAAAAGGTGAAAAATGCCCTTCAGAATTTTCTTAAGCCCACAGTGACATTCAACAGCATTTGGCGTAATTATTACTATACACGAGGTGTGTACATGTGTGCTTATTTTCAGCTTTGTGTTATTCTAAACGGAAATCTATGAGAGAAAAGATGGTGGCTGTCCCGTCCCGTCCCCAAAGAGCCAATCAAAGCCTGGACCAGGAAACAGATTTTCCATATTAACCTCTACTGTGCGCTGATGTACAAGTGCAGTATTTCTCAGCTTACTGTGACCATAATGCAAATTAACAAGGCATCTGTGGAGTGCTCCGGTGGGATGAGCAAAGATGCTGATCATGTGGGAATTTCAGGCAAAAACAGCTAAATGTAATATAATAATAATAATAATTCTTTGACAGCTGATTCTGTTTGGTTACCATGAAAATTCATCTTTCATTTACACAGAGGCTTCAAAAATAAAGAATAAATCTTTCCACTCAAGTGTGCGTGTTGTGAAAAAAGGTGCCCTACAAAACCAACAGAATTTGTCTCTCTGTGCACCCTAGAGCTGACCACCATGAATAATTCTTTGTGTTTCAGGCTTCCAGACTGTTTAATATGAATGAAGACCCAGCTGGTGATGACTTTTCTGTGTAACCATTTCATGCCTGATGATGTTTTTTAACTACTTGACAGCTGGATTGAACTGACTTTAGTCTGAACTAAAATAAAGTGCTGAAAAGTGATGTTACACGTTACTAAACAAGAAGTGCGACTGTTTCTGCGATCCAGTGAGCTTTGGTTTACCTGTGTGAGAAGGGCAGTGCATTCTGGGAAGGCTCTGCTCTGGCTTCGGGGTGCTGAGGTGTATCTGGTGTAACTCTGTCATTGTCTGTACCGTTGATGCTCTCTGAGGTCAAAGGTGACTGCAGATCACCTGGGGCTGACTCCTGATTTGGCACATTTGTGAAAGTGAAAAAAACAAAAGAAAACAAACAAAAAAAAAGTCACTTCAACACTTTGAGAAATTGATGCTGAGAGTTAAGACTGAAAGACTGACACCACACACATCTGTAAGCTAAATAAGAAGCTACGACAAGTTAGCTTAGCTTAGGGGGTGGAAGGTGATGGAAACAGGAAGGGGAATACAAAGACGCCAGTTTGTGTCAACACTCGGGGAAGACTCGGAAAAGGTGCTGTCAGATCTGAGACAACAAAGTAATTTTTCTTCCATTTGTCTTTACCTTCTTTATAACAGGTTTGTTGACTGACAACACATTCCTTTTTACGGTGCCACCCTGAGGACGAATCGTTTGGGAGAGCAAAAGGAGGCAAAACAGGCCACACAAGGTGTTAGCTTAGTGGCTACAGCAGCATAACGTGGGCATGATGCCGAGAAAACACCAGAAAGCAAAACACAGCAGCGATTTCCACAGTTAGGGCTCTCCAAGTAGAATGGTAGCATTTAAATATTAGCAAATACAATGTGTAATATCTCAAGAAAGAAACTTCTCATTCACCTCATAGAGATACCTAAGAATTGATAGCTTTGCATGATTCACAATAATACTTAATCATCTTATCTTATACAGACCCTTTGTGCAGCCCCTAAGTTCACCCTGTGTCAAAAAAAGGTGTTTGTGCACCCTTTTAGTCAACTATCTTCTGATTGGCTGCCCCTTGTAAGCAGGTTTAAACAGTAGATGGGCGTGGCTCTGTGCTCACAGCTCACACTTTAAAACAGCAGTCTTTAGCAGATTCAGATCTGAGTCTAAGTCTAAGTCTTCTTCTTATAGTGTTTTGAGTTTGGGTGAGGAGGTACGTGTCAAGTTTAACATTTCATTGTAAAGCACGGTGATCAGCCCTATATTGGTTGGACTAAGTTGTAGGAGAGTTTCTAATAGTGTAGGCCCTGGTAGGGGGCTTGAGTCTGAAATCTGGGAACGAATAACGTGCCTGGCTTGCAAGTATCTGAAAAAGTGTGATGGTGGTAGACTGTATTAAAATGTACCATCTTAAGAAAAAACAAGCTCACTTTGACTTCGACGACAACACGTCTCAAAGAAAGTTGTGATGGGCACAAAAAAATACTGCAAAAATTAAGGGTACTCAAAAGAAACAGCTGGAGGAACATGTTGTAACAAATTAAGTTTACTAGTAACAGTAATGTGACTGAGTACAAAAAGAGCCTCTTAGAGAGGCCACTTTCACTTTCACTTTGTTCTTGAGTTATTGTATTCACAAACTTGCCTGTTTGACAAAGTGAAGTAGGTTTACAGATCTCAAAAAGCAACACTTCACACCACAATCTAAAGAAACTCAGGTTTTCTGGACCCCAACTAACCACGGTGCGAGCCATTATCCACAAATGGAGAAAACTTCGAACAGTAGTGAACCTTTCCAAGGTTCCAGTCTACCAAAGTTTACTCTGAAAGCGCACTGACAACTCATCCAGGAGAACAACCTCTAAAAATCTGCAGGCCTCACTTGCCTCAGTTTAGGTCAGTATTCACGAGTTAAGTATAAGACAGAGACTGGGCAAAAATGGCATCCATTGAGAAAACCACTGCTGACCAAAAGAACACAAGAGCTCATCTCACATTTGCAACAAACATCTTGGGAACTTTTGTGAAACTATTCTGTGGACTGATGAGACAAAAGTTTAACTTGATGGAAGGTTTGAGTCCCGTTACATCTGCTGTAAAACTCACGACATTTCATAAAAAGATCATACCAACAGTCAAACATGGTGGTGGTAGTGTGATAGACTGGGGCTTCTTTGCTGCTTTAGGACCTGGGACGCCAAAACGTACGGAACAACAATTTCTAATGTCTACTGAGAAAATCATGAAGGAGAATTTTCATTTTCAATTTTCAATCTGAAACACACCAGCAAGTCCACCTCAAATGAAGGTTTTCTTTCAGTATCCAGCTCAAAATCCAAATTTAAATCTGATTAAAATGCTTTGGCATGACCCTCAACAGGCTAAGAAGAAAAACAAAAACCAATGGAGCTACATTAATACAATGTTTCAAAGAAGAGTGGGCTAAAATTCCTCCACAGTCACATGAAAGACTCATTGCCAGTTATTGCTGCCAGGAGTGGCACAACAAGTTATTCCATTGAGGGGGCAGGTATGTGTGGATACCTCTTTTCTCTTGGTAAATAAAATCATCATTTAAAAACTGCAGTTTGTATTTACTCGTGTTAGCTTTGTCTATATTCGCTAATATTTCAGTTCCCAGATGGTTACAAACTGTCGCTAACAGAAGAGAAGATGCTACATAGTGACAAACACGGCCCTGTTCCAACTTCTTTGAGATGTGTTTCTGCTGTCAAAAATCAACATGAGCCAGTATTTTTCTTAAAATTGCAGATTTTTTCAGTTTAAACATTCATGTTATATAATGAGGGAAATGTGGGATTATAAGATTTGCAAATTCTTGCATTGTGTTTTTACACTTTGCACAGTGTCTCAACAGTTGGGTTTGTATTACAACAAGTTGTCAGCACTTCTGCATCACCTGTGGTGGTGGTACTAGGTCTGAGGCAGTGGTAGTGTTTTTAGTGTCTGTTACCTGAGAGGGCGTGCTGGTGAGCTCCATCTTCTCCTGAGACTTCTCCTTGGCTAACCGTGCCGCCTCCTTGAACTCTGCAAACTTCTCTGCAAACTGAAGTAACAGAAGCAACTGATACTACAGCACGGCTGGCAACTGAGCAGCGAGCTTTGGTTTCTGATAGGGCATCGGCAGTTTCTCACCTTAACCAGGTGGCTCTCCGATGAGAAGCCGAGGCCGTAGACAGTGTTGGCTCGGCTGTCCGCCCACTGGCCAAACTTTTGCGATGTCTTGGTGAACGTCATGTTGGGGGTGATGGTGCTGTTTATAATGGCCTGTTGGGGACAAGTTGCACATGACAGAACGTCATAATCAAATGTACACATGAACAGCTTATTCAAGCCAAAGAGAGTTTAGAGCTAAAGAAAAGAAATCACTGTCAGCTCAAGGTCAGCATGCTTGCTTTTCTTGAGCTTTATGCAGTAGGAAATGACTCCATCAGACTGTCAAAACCTGATCCAAGTGCACAAGCCTGGTGGTCAGGGATGGCCGCACGCAGACCAAAAGAGTGACATGAGCCCACCACAGCAGGAGGGGTCCGGGGCAGTGTGGAGTGGCCTACCATCATGGGGCAGAAGCCATGTATACCCTCCAATGTGTTGTGACCACTACTTTGTAAGTGCACATGAACAAACAGAGGAAAACATGATGGACACTGAATTTAAAGAGCGGTTCTGTGAGGAGGTGCATGGGTATCTCAGTCTGTACATGTGGTATTTAAAACAATATAAAAACAATAAAATTTGCACTAGTTCTTGGAATGAATCTGCATAAGTAGTGGAGTAAGTAAGGCAGGATCATTCTAGACTTGCAATATGGTTCATGGGAATTTTTAGATTTTAAAAAAGTAACTTTTATGAGTGCAGTTTTGTATTGATTTTTCTTTTTTTTGACTCTTTCACCAAACACCCAAGGTAAACTTCCAAAAAAAGTCTGGCCTGGTAGAAAAAACTGCTGATTTACCAAATATATATGTATGTTTCTCATTAGTTATACACTTACAGTAACACATAACAGTGGTTTCTAAAATTTGACAGGCTGTAAGAAAGTTAACAGAAGGGAAGAGCAGAAACAAACATTCATGGTTTTCAAAATAAGCATTTGAACACAGCGGGTAGACAAATGTCAACAATTTGCAATTGGCTATGTTTTTAGCTTGTGATATCAATTTCATGAACCACTTGGGGGCAGCAGAAACTACTGACATAAAATCAACTTTTTAATTGATCCTGCAAACAGTTGCTCATTTACACAATCAGCAGCAGTGAGGGAGAAACATTATGAGTAATCATGAGTGTGTTTGTTGAGCTGTTAAAAGCTCAGCAGCTAGCAGCTGGAGCAGGTTGCAGGTCGGACAGTTGTTTTTCCTGTTGTTGAAAACATCTGCCTGCTTCTGCTGCTGATGAGTAAACCAAAATAGCCGTGGTTCAGGGGGTTGGGAAGCTTCGGTTCGATCTTGGTCATTGTGTCTTTGGGCAAGACACTTCACCTACCGCCTACTGGTGATGGCCAGAGGGGCCAATGGCGTTATATGGCAGCCTCGCTTCTGTCAGTCTGTCCCAGGGCAGCTGTGGCTACAACTGTAGCTTGCCTCCACCAGTGTGTGAATGTGAGAGTGAATGAATCGTGGAATTGTAAAGCGCTTTGAGGGTCTTGAAAAGCGCTATATAAATGCAATCCATTATTATTATTAAATGTGCAACCAAGAAGCCAAAAAATGGATGAACTCACTATAAAGTTTTGAAAACTCTTATTATTAACAAACAGGTTATAACCACTTTTTGTGTATTTCTAGGATCCATGGGCGTACTAACATGTCAAACATCTCAAAAGTTTGCTCCCTCTGGAACTTTGCAAGTAACACCAGTCATTGTGCGTCTCTGCTGAGAATCCTTCTTGTTGTCTGGATAATAATGTCCTCCAAGCACCAGCCCACCCGACTGCTGCTATTTTCAGCACAGCACAGCTAACTTGCTGGTTCAACAACAGCACCGCTAGTCACCCATAGAGACTCTTGCATAACTATGCTAACTCCACCCCTGCACCTCTCTCAAGACTAAAATAATCACTGCCACATAGATATGACGGGCCTGAGTTCAACTTCACTGCTCTAGGAGAGAGGCCAGGCTGAGGCACAGCAGTCACAAAGAATATGCACTGATGGAAAACCAGTGTTTCCAATTATTTATATGAATATATTTATATACAATTAAAACTTCAATTCAGTTTTATTTACATAGCCTCAAATCACAACACCAATCGCCTTAAGGTGCTTTACACTGTAAAGTAAAGACATGAAAAGTTATACAGAGGAAGCCCCAATAATCAAATTGCCCTGTATCAGTAAGCACTTGGCAGTGAGAAGGAAAAACTCCCTTTCAACAGGATGAAACCTCCAGCAGAGCCAGGCTCAGGGAAGGCCATCTTCACTGACTGGTTGAGGGTGAGGGGAGGGAGACGGGACAAAAGACACGCTGCGGAAGAGTGCTTTACTTCCACTTTGGTGAAATCCAAAAAAATATTCTTGGGTGGTGGAATGTGTGGTGGATGAAAGCATTTCTACGATAAAAATACGTAATTGTTTGATAGCCGAACAAGTAATGTTACTATAGCAAAGCACGTAAAAGAAGTTTGATGAAATCAAAAGGATGTAGGTAAACATGTAAACATAGGTTAAAACTGCAATCCTGTACCAGGTAGGGTTAAGAACTGGCTTTACTTGTACACACCTTGGATCCATCCAGGCTGATGATTCGATATACATTCCTGGTGCTATCGAAGAAGTACGACACTGTGACGGCATGTTTACTCGTGGGAACCCAGTTCTTCTTGGTGTTCGGGTCTATCTGGAAGACGTGGGCCCGCGTACTGAAGATGGGCTGCTCTCTGCACAGAGAGAGGAAGAAACAGATGAGGATGTTTAAAAGTTTCAGATTAGGATGGTTTAAAGATGTGAATGATTCAATTAAACAGTAGTTTGGAAGAGGAAAAACAAGAGAAATACAGTCCGGATCAAAAGTTTAAGACCACTTGAAAAATGGCAAAAAAAATCATATTTTGCATGTTTAGATTGTAACAAGGTTCCAAGTAGAGCTTCAACATGCAACAAGAAGAAATGGGACTGAGACAAAACATTTTTTGAGCATGCAATTTATTGAAAACAATGCTTAAAGTGAAACAGCTGATCAAAGGTTTAGGACCACACCTCCAAAATAAACCTGTAGACTCCCACAAAACAGAAATCAAAGTTCCAAACATGAACTCTGTAATGAGTAGCTCCACCTTTATTGTTGATCACTCAAAATTCATTGTGGCGTATTTGATGCAAGTGTTTCCATGATGTGAGTGGGAACATTTCTCCAAGTGGTGAAGATGGCTGCACGAAGGGCATCTACTGCGTGGAACTGTTGTCCATTTTTGTAAATGTCCCTTGCCATCCATCCCCAAAGGTTCTCACTTGGATTTGCATCAGGGGAACATGTAGGATGATCCAAAAGAGTGATGTTATTCTCCTGGAAGAAGTCTCTTGACCTGCAGGCATTGTGTACTGTTGAAAAACCCAAGTCATTACCACACAGGCGAGGGCCCTCAGTCATGAGGGACACTCTTTGCAACATCTGGACGTAGCCAGCGGCCGTTCGACGCTCCTGCACCTCCTGAAGCTCCATTGTTCCGTTGAAGGAAAAAGCACCCCAGAACATTATGGTGCCCCCTCCACTGTGGTGCATAGAAAACATCTCAGGTTGGATCTGCTTGTCATGTCAGTAACGTTGGAAACCATCAGGACCATCAAGGTCAAATATTTTCCTCATCAGAGAATAAAACTTTCTTCTGCCTTTCAATGTCCCTTGTTTGGTACTCTGAAAGTGCAAAGTCCAAGCGGTCAGTTCTGCAGCGTTCAAGGAGATGAGGCCTTTGAAGACATTTTTTGTTTTTGAAGCCTTCCAGTCTCAGAAGCTGTCTGATGGTTATGGGCCTGCAGTCAGCACCAGTAATGGCCTTAATTTAGGTCGAGGATCGTCCAGTGTCTTGATGGACCGTCAATTGGATCCCCCACCTCAGTGCTGGTGAAATTTTGGGGGGTTTTTCCACTGGACTTTTTTGTTTCATAACCCTCAGGATCATTAAAGAAATTTCAAATAACTGTCTTACTGCGTCCCACCTCATCAGCGATGGCGCACTGCAAGAGATCCTGCTTTTGCAGTTCAACAACCCGACCACATTCAAAAAGGGAAAGTTGCAAAACATGCAAAATATTTTTTTTGCCATGTTTCAAGTGGTCTTAAACTTTTGATCGGGTTTGTATTTGGTCCTTAAAAAGTGTCAAAAATCCTAGTTTACTTTTCTCCCAAAGTGCCCTAGATCAGACAGCAATGAAAAATATCTGAGACCAACACTGGTTGTGTACTGGTTGTGTTGTGTTCACTGACTGAAAGGAGTCCCTCCTGAATGATGGAGCTCTTCATTCTGCCTCTATCAGAGAGCACACAGACCCTTTGGAGGAAGCTAATTTCTGACAACTCATTCTTTCAGTCGCTTCCCAAAAGGTCACAGCCTAATACTGCACAAACCATCATTTAAAAAAAGGTGGTATAAAGCTGAAAGCAGATCAACTGTACCCTCCTTTGTCCACTGTGATAATGAGCTTTCATCCGTTATCCCTTAATATTCAGAGCAAACGGCAGCACAACAAAGACAAAAGAACAAAAAAGACTCTTTTAAATATGTTGGCTTCTCTGCTCACCTGGTGTATTAGTCAGAAAACACTGTCCATGTGGGAGAAAGATTGCGAACAGATTTTTTTTAAGCTATCTGATTACAGAATATTTACTATGAATATTATTAATAAGATACTAAAGAGGTGGTTTTACCTCCATGGACCAACTGGCAGGACATCAATTTTGACTTTTTATCCCCTGCTGCTTGTGTCATATCACAGGTCTTGGTGTAATTTCTTTATTTCATTCGGAACTGTTTACGAGCAGTAGCAGGAAATCCCATATTTGTCTCCATTACTATGGACTGCTCATCCGGATAAAACATTAATCCACATGTGGAGAACAGGCGCCTGTGTGTTCACAAGTTAATGTGACCCCATTCAAAAGCGGCATAAATGTCAGTTCCAAATTGTATCCGTCTACAGAGACATTTTATAATCATCTGGTAGATACTGAGATATCTCACGGGATAATCCTAAACAATGATTTTTAAACAATGTTTTTCTCTAGTGGTCCACCCAGCTGTAGTGACTAAAGTGGTGCACCAACCTACCAGCACTGGCAAAGCTAAAGCATACATGTAAACGGAAATATCCAACTCTGTCCTGTACTGCCATGGAAAGGAAGTCTCAAACAACATAATGAAGACACCATTTCTCATCCCCGCACATCCATAATTCACAGACCTACTCTGTTGTTGAACTAGCAGATGCTGAACAATGGACGAAGAAAAAAAGCCAGCAGCCATTCACACTGAGAGCAAGTGCGTAAGTGTGTCTACCGGCAAAGGTGAACATAACACAACTTAGTCAAAGGAGCTTGCAAAGAAAAGCGTCTGGACTTCTTTAAGTTACTTGAAGACGTTTCACCTCTCATCCGAGAAGCTTCTTCAGTTCTAAGGTCAAATGGTGGAGAGTCCCAGATATAAACCTAGTGGGAGTATCCCCCCACAGAGGGACAAAAGGACCCCCTGATGATCCTCTAATTGCCTGAGCCAAGGTGTGAAACTGGGTGTGGGTCCCAATCAGCCAGAGTTTCGGGTGTGTTCATTGTGAAACCTGGCCCCACCTTATCATGCGAATTCCTGAGGTCAGATGGCCCAGGATGTGAGTGGGCGTTAAGGCGTCTGGGAAGGGATCTCAAAACTGGATTATAGATGGCAGAGAGTTGGTGTCGTAAACCCCCGCCTCTGTTCAAAGATGGTCGCTCACAGTGGACATAGATGGCTTCTTTCACTCCTCTTTCAAACCATCTGTCCTCTCTGTCCAAAATGTGAACATTGGCATCCTTGAAAGAGTGTCCTTTATCCTTAAGATGCAGATGGACTGCTGAGTCTTGTCCTGTGGAGGTGGCTCTTCTGTGTTGTGCCATGCGCTTGTGAAGTGGCTGTTTGGTCTCTCCAATGTAGAGGTCTGGGCATTCCTCGCTGCACTGTACAGCATACACCACATTGTTAAGTCTGTGTTTTGGCGTTTTGTCTTTCGGGTGAACCAGTTTTTGTCTGAGCGTGTTGCTGGGTCTGAAATGCACCGGGATGTCATGCTTGGAGAAAACTCTCCTAAGTTTTTCTGATACACCGGCTACATAGGGGATGACAATGTTGTTGCGTCTGTCCTTCTTATCCTCCCTCGCTGGTGTCTGGTCTTCTTTTCTGTGCCTCTTTGCTGACTTTAAGAACGCCCATTTAGGATAGCCGCACGTTTTGAGTGCTTCCTTTACATGTGTGTGTTCCTTCTTTTTTCCTTCAGGCTTAGAGGGAACATGTTCTGCCCGGTGGTGTAGGGTCCTAATTACTCCAAGTTTGTGTTCCAAAGGGTGATGGGAGTCCACAAGGAAGCTGTCCCACTCAGACCCATAGTCAGTAGCATAAACTCAGCCACTTATAACATTGCTAAACACCTTGCTACCATCCTTGCTCCTCTTGTGGGGAACACCCCACACCACATCAAGAACTCCACCGACTTCACTGACAAGGTCCAGAAACTTACCCTGGATCCAGATGAAACCATGGTGTCCTTTGATGTAGTCTCTCTCTTCACTTGCATACCCACCATGGAGGCCGTGGAGACTGTCAGAAAACGACTACAAGAAGACAGCTCCTTGGAGGACAGGACCAACTTCACACCCGATCAGATTTGCACACTGTTAGACCTCTGCCTCACCGCTACATATTTCAAATACAACGAAGGCTTTTACAGACAAAAACATGGCTGTGCCATGGGCTCCCCCGTGTCACCTATTGTAGCCAACCTTTACATGGAGGAAGTGGAAAGGAAGGCTCTTGGCTCTTTCAAAGGAAGAGTACCCAGCCACTGGTACAGATATGTGGACGACACCTGGGTCAAAATCAAGACACAAGAAGTGGAATCCTTCACTGCGCACATTAACGCTGTGGATAAAAACATCAAGTTCACCAGGGAAGACACAAAGGACAACTGTTTGCCTTTCCTGGACTGCGCTGTGCACATTGAAGAGAACGGCAAACTCAACATCGAAGTTTACCGGAAGCCCACACACACGGACCAGTACCTCCTCTTTGACTCCCATCACCCTTTGGAACACAAACTTGGAGTAATTAGGACCCTACACCACCGGGCAGAACATGTTCCCTCTAAGCCTGAAGGAAAAAAGAAGGAACACACACATGTAAAGGAAGCACTCAAAACGTGCGGCTATCCTAAATGGGCGTTCTTAAAGTCAGCAAAGAGGCACAGAAAAGAAGACCAGACACCAGCGAGGGAGGATAAGAAGGACAGACGCAACAACATTGTCATCCCCTATGTAGCCGGTGTATCAGAAAAACTTAGGAGAGTTTTCTCCAAGCATGACATCCCGGTGCATTTCAGACCCAGCAACACGCTCAGACAAAAACTGGTTCACCCGAAAGACAAAACGCCAAAACACAGACTTAACAATGTGGTGTATGCTGTACAGTGCAGCGAGGAATGCCCAGACCTCTACATTGGAGAGACCAAACAGCCACTTCACAAGCGCATGGCACAACACAGAAGAGCCACCTCCACAGGACAAGACTCAGCAGTCCATCTGCATCTTAAGGATAAAGGACACTCTTTCAAGGATGCCAATGTTCACATTTTGGACAGAGAGGACAGATGGTTTGAAAGAGGAGTGAAAGAAGCCATCTATGTCCACTGTGAGCGACCATCTTTGAACAGAGGCGGGGGTTTACGACACCAACTCTCTGCCATCTATAATCCAGTTTTGAGATCCCTTCCCAGACGCCTTAACGCCCACTCACATCCTGGGCCATCTGACCTCAGGAATTCGCATGATAAGGTGGGGCCAGGTTTCACAATGAACACACCCGAAACTCTGGCTGATTGGGACCCACACCCAGTTTCACACCTTGGCTCAGGCAATTAGAGGATCATCAGGGGGTCCTTTTGTCCCTCTGTGGGGGGATACTCCCACTAGGTTTATATCTGGGACTCTCCACCATTTGACCTTAGAACTGAAGAAGCTTCTCGGATGAGAGGTGAAACGTCTTCAAGTAACTTAAAGAAGTCCAGACGCTTTTCTTTGCAAGCTCCTTTGACTACGATGACCTGGATGACTGAGAACCTTCACAGACATATAACACAACTTATGCAATCAGCCACAATGTAGGGATTTAGATTACATTAATGTATCTGGAACAGGGGAATGCATGGGCATTTGATTGTGATATCAGTTGCATTATATATCAAGATAATCTGACACAGACCCAAACTAATGTAGACAAAATCATTAAGACATCTGCCAGTACAAAAATGTTCTAGAAACCTTCAAAGATTTTGTAAGAATTAATAAAAAATGACAAATGTGGAAACTTTGAAAGCCATAATACAGCATCCTTCATGTCATATTTCAATCAAAGTCTGTGTCCCAAATCCTGCCCTTTACAAAATTTAGTCCAGCTTAGATTTAACCCTTTAATTAATCTGTGGTCTGCACAGCAATATGTGCTTATCCACACACAAACCCAGACAAGCCATAGCTAGCAAGACATTTAGGCTTGCTTGACTAAATGGAGATTTGGATGACTGGTTGAGGCCTTGGACACGGACTAAGATGTACACAGAAGATTAGGTGCAGCATGCATTTCACATTAGATAAAAGCAGGTCCTTTAACTGCATGTATCTAGCCTCCGAGGCAGTTCTCTTTTAAATTAAGCTTGACACCCCCTTTTAAGATGTATCATTACGAGGTATACTTCACTTTTGCACATAACATCAAAATGTGAACAGCATTTCAAGTAAAGACTTAGCAGAAATTATAGAGGAGAAAAATGTTTTTCTTCTGTACAAATGAAACATGTTTTAGTCTCAGGGACCAGAAAATGATTTGTGCAGTCAACCACTATAACTGCGCTTGACTGTGGAGGCATCTTTTATTGTCCTTCTGAAACCTACTGTCTCCTTTTGAGTGTGTCGTTGATAAAAAAATCAGACTGGAATTAAGCTTTGTTTTTTTTAAGCAGCAAAAGAAGCAGAGACAAGTTAATTCTTCTTAAATAATGGAGGTAAACAATACAGCAGAGTACACGCAGAAACAAAAAAACGCACATCTCTACATGAACAGGGATGATCGGACGACCTCAGGACCCATTGGCAGCAAAGCTCTACAGCAAGCAAAAGCTGGTGATGCTGCTGAGCAACTTGTCGGAGATAGAAGGGATTAGACTTGTTAGAAAAACAGGCTTATCATTGGACTATCATGATCATGTGGGTCCAGATACTGAAGGAATCTTGGTATGCTTCCATATCCGTTCGTTAGGTGCAGATGTGGAGCTGATTGCTGCTGTTTGGCTGACACTTTCATTTTAAGTGCCTCTTTCACACCAGCAGCACCCATCGCAGCCACAGCTTCACCTGACAAGCCAGAGTGACCTCTGACAGGAAAACTGACATAGTGTTATATTTTTGTTACTTTTTATGTGCAAGTGTGTGCAGGCTGGTCCTGACCAGCGGGGTGCACACTGAGATGAGGTGAACAAATGAAGCCAAAGGTGACCTGGAAGCACCTGTGCCAACATACAGAGATCAGCAGATACTGGATGACTTCCAAACATTGCTATGGATGAAAAGCTCCCAGGGTCTTGGATTAAAAACAAGCTTTGACTGTTCTGGTTGCAACTGGTCACAGTGATGAAGGAAATCCACAGGAAATAAAGAGCAGATATATTTAGAATATTTAAGGGACAGACATAAAGATGGAGACTGTACTCAACAGTGCAAAAATAACAAAAATAAAACAAAACCATAATACATGTAAAGAAACATTTAATGTGAAAGCACAATTCCAGACTTTTATCTAGAAATACAATCTCAACTTTTCTTAAAATAGATTTTCAACTCCAATCTGAAAATTATGACTGTTCTCGAAATGATCAACAGCTGGGACACTACGCGCAGACCAACTAATGCTGCTACAGCTAACAAAAGGTAAAGCTGACAGTGACATCTATAAACGCTTTGGTTACTGTATCTGAAACAGATAGTGTCATATCAACATGCAAAATGGGTATCACTTCCAGCGCGTACTGGATTAAGTCAGGGATCAACTTTCACGCTCTGGGCTACCAGACGAAAACAGACATGGTCCTGAGAGGACTGCAGGTTCAGTCTAGTTACAATTAGTCAAAAAGCTGCTCAAGTTAGACAACAGATCTAAATGCAGCTAGTAACCCTGTGTGTAGCTCAGTACTTTAACAAGCTCTTTATTTCAACATGACTCCTTTAGTGCAGTTCTGGTTCTGAGATGTCTATCTGCCAGGCTTTTAGGGAAAGTAGATATGATTCCTTGTCTGGCAGCTAAGTGTTCCATGACTCCTCTGAGCCCAGCTATTGTTCCCATCTCTGGGAATATCCTGTCACATCTCACTGTGTTAATTAAGCTAGCAGAGCAGAGGCTTATTTAAACACTGACACAGTTAATGATGTAACGATGTGTACATGGGAGTCACACCGGCTTCATCAGCTCATGCAAGCTGGAAGTAAAGAACCATATAAATACACTACAGGACATAAACTCATTAGAAGCGCTTACTGGATGAAAGTAAAGCTCTAGGAGAGACTGAATGCAACAGCACTCTTTGCTTTGGAGGTTACGTGCGAGTCAGAGTTCACAATAAAGACTTCCTCTGACATGATTTGGTTACAGCAGCTCTAACCTGATATCTACCAGGAGATGTTATCGATGAGATATTATGCAAAACAAGCAAGGTTTCAGACAAGATAATTAGAACAGCACAAACTGGCTCATGAATTTTTTTAACTATTGTGAGCTGTTTTTTAAAGCTGTGTCAAGGCAAGCCAATTAAGCTAACATCACCTCTGGCTGACCTTTTAATGTTTCAACTGGTGAAGCAATATTTGGTTTGGCTATTGCGCCGATCCTGACTCAAAAACCTAGATCAGATGTTCCTGACAGATCAATTCAGTTTCATGTTGTTTGCAGCAAACTGGTGCACAGCTAATATACCAAGGAGGAAGGCAATGTGAGTTGTAAAGACAAGTGCAAATAAATAAGACAAATAAAACAGATCAAGCTGGATCAGTGCATCCCTAGTTTAATATAACAACAATAATCTGTGTAACAAAAAAGAAAAACCTTCACAAATATTTGCAGCTGCACTTCAAGCAATAGCACTGTGGCTGCCAACACAGATAATGTTTAGTACCAGCAGGATGCTAATTACACACTTTCAAAATAATTCACTGGTGATAAACTGTATCAGTGACATTCTCCTGTATTAAACTAAAATACAGAAAGATATCCTGAAACTATCTGCTGCATGTAATACCTTGGACTCTGTTAATCTAACTTGTAAGTAGCTACTCAGTTGAATGAATTGAGTAATCTGACAAATGTTATCCAATTTCTTTCAATGATTTTAAGGCAAATATATAGTCAGGTGGTTTTAAAATAGTTCTATAAGCCAATAGAAAAATGGGTAAGGTAACTATTGGAACTAGAGCACATAAAGGTATTATTCAGTTCAATCTCAACTCTTTTGTGCTTGGTTTTAAAGCCATAGTGTAAAGAATCTCACTTTTATTCCAAAACCATTTTGGTTGCCTCTTTCCTTCATGTCTTTACTTCTTTAGTGAAGGGGACCCCTTCCTAGCCACATACATAAACAACACAAGTAGAATGGCAATGTCCAGCTATAAGAGTTTATAAGAGTGCATCAATTTTCTGGAAGACGGAATTACACAATATTATATATATATATATATATATATATATATATATATATATATATATATATATATATATATATATATATATATATATATATATATATATATATATATATATATATATATATATATATATATATATATATATATATGCATACAATTTTATTTTCTCTATTAGATAACCTCAAAGAGTGACTGACTGTACCTTAAAAGGCTAAACTTCTATCAGTCTTATCCCCTTCAGAATTTAAAGAAAGGTAAAGTTATTCAGACTGAAAATGAATTTAATGCAAAGCTAAAATGAATTTAAAAGCCATATATAATCAACGTTTGATTAATTCTTAAACAAGAATAAAAGGCATTGCTGGTCACTGTGTCAATGTCTCAGTTAGCCGTGGCTTTTCAGGGGCTTGAAGTGGGTGCAGGTCATTAGTCTGACAGTGTGGCCTAGATCAAACTCTGCCCCGGTGCAGTGTGTCTCCATGAGAGCGTGGCGATTGTTAGCCCATAATCCCTTTTCACAATGAAACCTAGCATTCGAGTCTCAATGACATGTACTTGTACGTGAATCTGAGTGCAGATGTCGTCAGATCAGCAGAAACATTCACAGCAACAGAAGACACACACGAGCGCTGGTGTTTTCAATGGTGGCAAACAAAGATGTGGACTGTTTGTGACCGAAACAATTCTCAGATTAGTTTCCAATGACAAAGAGTCTATTAGGACATGTCACAGTCACTCAGGACACTGAGGCTTGTTGATACCTGCCACATTTAATGACGTCTGGGGACTGATGCGAAACAATTTCCTTAATCGGTCACAAATTTGGGATGCAACTAACGTCAACTTGAAGTGTTAACTAATCTGATTAATCTTAATATCTTCACCACTTCATCTGGCTATAAATAAAGTATCTATGAATATAACAAACAAACAGAACTATTCACATCTAAGAGCTTGAATCCAGCAAACTTTTCTTGCCAATTGTTTCTGCACTGATACATAGTATGTGTAATTTAGTTTACAGCAATAATAGTGCAAAAGAGTCATTATTAAAAAAAACATTTAAATTTTGTATATTTTCATGCAACCATTTATATATTAGCATTTCATTAATCCAGTCTGTCTTAAAATAATTATCAGAAAATGCTTGGAATCCACTACAGATGGGAGAAGTTTTTATGAGCAGCCAGTCAAATGAGTGCACATGCATGCTCTGTGTGTTTGTGTGTCTGTGTGTCTGTGTGCATGTGCGTAAGAAGGAAAAGTCCACAAGAATCAGCTGTGCAAAAAGAATATTTAATCTTCTGTTTGGGATTATTTGGGTTTTAAAACTGATAAAACTGGCAAGAAACTAAACAAAGCAATCGGATGCAGAGCGCCTTCGCCCGCAGCCAGGAAATGAATGAACAGGTGGGGATAACAGACGGTAGTAAATGAACAGGGTGCACAACCACACATTCAGTTTTAGGTCTAGTTTTTTCATTTTCTTCATGAATTGACATTGTTTTTTCAGTACTAATCCATTAGATGGAGACTTCTTTACATTTACTCTCTGCCATGGTTTGTGAAGAAAAAAAATAGTGCTGCTAAAGTGTGCATAACATGGCCAGTGCCTATTAGTGCTTATGTTTTACCGATATAGTATCCACCAAGGTAGTTTTCTTTTCTTTTTTTACAGTCAACAGACTATTAAATAAGCAAATTAATCCCATTCCCGTCAAAAACAACAACTATCGCTAATTCGGGTAATCACAAACTACCCAATCCTAACAACCCAAACAAAGGTGTTGGCTGATGTTTGGTTTGTTGGCTGATATCAGCCTATCAGCACATTGGGCCTCGATCACACAGCACTAGAGTCTGATCTGCGACTACCTGCCGTCCTCCGGTCAAAAGGCGGGAAAAAATGCGTATTTCCTAACTGATTGGTTTATATTTGGCTGCTGCTACATAAAATCGCTTGCAAAGAGGACTCTGGACGAAGGCCCTCTTTGTAATTGCATTGGTCATTAGCAGATTGCTGTGGTTGCTCATAGCAAGCATTGAAGACTTGACTTATCTGCTAACACTCTCTCAGCTTTCGTGAAACATGAAAAAACAAACTGGAGGTTTGTCTTCGGAGTAAAAGTTGTGCCTCACGGGTCACAGGTATGAGAGATGTATACAGTGGAAAAATTATTTGATCCCCCGCTGAACTTTGAAATTTCTTTTATTTTTAAGTCTCGAATTTTATGTTAGATTCATTTATTTCTTCTTTATAAATCGTAAATCATTTTTTACCTATCCTGTCTATACTATATATGAAGGACTATATCAAGAAGAATATTGAAAACAAATCTGACTACAAGCCAAAACTCCACTGAGTGAAAGCAATGACAGCTGCAGCCCGTGTTTGCTATGCACAGGAATAATAACTCCGCATTACTAACTTAGCTGCTACGTTGTCATGGCAACTTCCCATGTGGTCATGAGCTGTGAACATCCTCCAACTCCGTCGCTCCCTCTCCTTCCTACACGCTCTCTCGCCCAATCCGATCGCAGCATCCCTGTGGGTTAGCCCACTCGCAGAGGGAGGCAGCAGGAGCCTGGCAAGGCAAAGCCTCCAGTCCCAAACGCCCATATGCCGCTCACAGACCTCTAGTCTTTCAGCAGCCGACAAAAGAGAAAGAGCAAGCGTGGGACACTCGGCTGGCCTGACACTTTCAAACTATTTCTCATGACAATAATGAAGTCCTGTGTCTTTTCCACTGATGCTCTCTTTGTCTGAATGTACGAAGTTCAGAGAGTCCGAGCCCTTCTGTAACGACTCTTCTTTGACACTGAAAATAACACAAGCTCATAGAGGAAGTGAAAGAAGTTATGAAAGACTGGCTTGTCTTGAGGAAACCCAACTGAAATCACAAAACAGCAGCTGAGAACATGTCAATTTATATACAAAAACATTTCATTAATCAGCCACAGCTCACAGCGCCAGCTTAAGACCCATAATATTCTGACCTATAATAATATTTAAAAAGATTCAGACACCCATTTGCCTTCACTTTTTAAAAAAAATTAGGAATAAATGTGAAAAATAAACATTAAATTTTGCCTATTTCTTGTTGCTTATCATCTAGGAAATACACCAACAGAGCCATCTACATAAAAAATTAGCAAATATCAGCTGATTTATTGCTGTAGCTCTGCATACCACGTCTTGTTTTTTCCCCAGACACACTAATCTTCCCATAAACCTGTCAAATATTCCTATCTGAAAAACCGCTTTTTAAAAAATTGCTCAAATAAATCACTTTGATGGTTAATTGCTCAACAAAACACCTGCCTGTCGACTGAACTATCATTTTAGTTCTACCTGAAAATAGCAGTGACTTTACACAGGAATGGGACAGATGGATGCAGGCACAAAGGTGCACCCAAAAGGCTCCAGCTGTTATCAGCGCGAAGGCTTAAAAATATCAACATATGTAAATGGGTTTTATTTATTTAAAAGCATTCAATTGGCATACATCAAAGAGGTTACCCGCATAAGGATAAAATACATGAATTGCACAGACTTCTACAATATCACAGACTCATTGTAATAACAGTATGGGAATAACTGTCTGAAGCTGCGCACCCATTTTTAAGCCAGTAAAAATAAAAACTTTGTAATTGTCATTTTAGGGATTTTATTGTGTTGTTGCTGGATGTACTATGCTTGCTGTTGTTTACTACAAAGTCCTAACTGAATTCCAGTGGTAGGGGTGTGTCACTGCTGCAACTTCAGATATGTTTCAGTTTCCACTGAAAAAACAAAAACATGCCAGTGACATTTGAACCAATGAAGTTTGAGCCTTTTTAAGATCAACAACTGCACAAAGAGGACAGGAACAGGGAGAATTGCTAATTGAGACAGTGTAAACACATACTGTAGGACATACTCTCTTTTGACCGACTCAGAAACTGATTGTTGACTGGATTACAACCACTGGCCTTGAGAATTACAGAGGATGAGGAGGCAAGCGATTCACCAATCCCCTTCTCCTCCTTCCCAACTACAATATGACAACAAACCAATCCCATGCTACATCATCTGGAGTGGGAACTAGGTCGCTCTTGATCAGAAGAATCACCACAGATCTGCAGGCTCGGCCACATGTAAGCACCACAATGGAGCTGTGGTGATGGAGCCCCCCCCCCCCTTTCCACATTTACTCATGGTAAAACATTAAATATGCTCTCCCTATCATCAGTAGCTTACTTCATCGCAGCCTCATCCTTATTGGCTTCTGTAAGCTGAAATGTCAGCGTATGGAGGCTTTAGGTGCACATAATGATGGGATAGTGGTTTACAGTAATTTCTTTCTATGTAAGAGGAGAAGGGATGACAAAAGTGCTTGATTTAATTAGCAAATGGGGGCTAGCTAGCAGACTGGCAGCTGTGGGTGTTGAAATCTGCAACAACAAAGTGTGCCACACTCATGACATGGGGAGTGAGAAATACAACTTCCACTGAACCACCACTTTACATACCCCATTATAGCTGGATTCTGGTCTCTAAGTTGAGTCGAAAATGATCCTCTCAGCGGTCTCCTGAGAGCTGTGCGGACAGGCTAGCTGCAGCTTTGTTTTTGTTTTTTGTTTTATCCGCTCTCCCTCTCAATTGAAAGCCGCTCTCTGCTTGTTTGTGTGAGCTCACAGCCCGGCGAAGCCCCACTCTCGCTGTTCTCAGTCCGACATGGCTCGGCGTGTTGTTGTGCCCTCTGGGTGCATCATATTTTTGGCTTAGGTGGTGGTTTCATCCGTGCGAACGTGTCGGTGCACGCATGATGACTGACAACACGCGCGCGCGCTGCTCTGGCTCTAGTAGCCGCCGCCGTTAGCTAAAAAACCCCACAACCAAACTCCACAGTAATGCAGGATTATGGAGCTCAACTCGGGCTATTAAAAAAAAGAAGAAGAAAAAAACTGACAGCAGACGGATGGTGTGATTTATAACCACATTAGACTCGAAGGGATCGTGCTGCGCTTTTAAATTCAGAGTGAAATTATCGAAGGGGAAAATTGTTAACGTGTTTTAGCAAATAAAACTGCCTATAGTCTCTAAATGTGACGTTAGCTGGCTATAAATGCTCCGTTGGCTGGTGTATAATCTGAATAGGGATGGCAGACGTTGGGATAAAAAAATTAACATTCACCCCTCAATTTCGACACTCATAAATCCCTCTTTAAGTCGCTGGCTCTTGATTGAAGTCCTCTGTGCCATTAAAATCCTCAAATCGGAGAAATATTAAAGAGTTTTACCGCCGCAAGTGAGACATTTAACGCCGCTCTGTGGTGACAGACATCTTCTTTCCAGACGGGGCTTCATCTCCGCTGCTTTTGGAGAGAACACAAAAAAGCCCTTGGAGCACACTCCGGGTTTTATCATCACGTCCTGCCCTCCTCCAAGAGGAAAAAAAAAATCAAAACAGCTTCACTGACGTCGATGTTCGCCACAAAATTTTCCTTCATTCACAAACCAGCAGATTTCTCCGTCTTATTTTGTTTGCGTTGTTTCGCGAAAACTGGATCTGAGATGGTGGGAGAATAGGACACTGATGCTCCTTCAGCTGCTGGTTCATCCTCTCTCATCGTTAGCCCGTCTGCCCTCTGTTAGTCCCTCATCTCATTCATCAGCTCCGCTCCATCCGCCGCCTCTGCTCAGAGGGAACGACGTCATCACGCTACGTTAACGCCTGCAGTTTTGACGTTATTGGCAGTATGTATGTCCTCACATCCGGTAGAGGGTAAAATAAAGTGACGTAAATAAAAGAGGACAATAACAATAACGCAATGGTACTCAGAACATCTGAGTATTATAATATTATATTATATTATATCAGTAACAATAAAGAAAATATATTTTTGTATAAAAAACACATTTTTTGTACTTTGATCAGATTTTAGGCACAAAGTCATAATCATTATTAGGCATTTAAATCTCACTAAATCCATTTGGATTTCAACCCTGTCACAGACAAAATTATCATGTGATCATTGTGATCATGATTTGAAATCATGCTGAAGTTCAGTTCAGTTTTATTTATATAGCACCAAATCCCAACTACAGTTGTCTCAAGTCCTTTATATTGTAAGGTAAAGACCTTAAAATAATACAGAGGAAATAGCGAAAACCCCAAGAATCATGATAAGTAGTAGTAAATTCTGGTGAGTATGTAATGATGAAATGTCCCATGGCTAAAGATCACTTATGAAACACGTAATTTTCACTCAAAAATACTCTGTTTCATTGCCAGAGCATGCCAAGAGAACTTTCATTAACATCGGCTTCCATGTTTTCTCAAAAAATGCAATAATGCTAGAATCTGATAAGGCTGTATTTTTTTAATTGTCCTTCAAATTGTATACATAGTTTAACTAACATTAACCTCATATTTCTCGATATTATTCAAATATTAATAAAAGTCCATCAAGTAATAGGGCTTAACTTTGCATTATGGGGGTTGAAAATGGTGATGGGGTTGAAGGCACAATCAGCATTTCAGTATGATATGCATTCATGACATTAATGATATATGTTTTAAAATAACAGGAGTTTTCTTCTCTGGATCTTAGAGATAAAGTTTCTTTTATCATTTTTTCCTACAGGACCGGAAGTATAACCTATGGTGCAATCGCTAATAGAGACACCTTTCAGCAGCCTAACATAAATGTCAAATTACTGGCACAGTGTTTTGTGTTTATTGATTAATTTATATTCTTGGACTTTTCAGTTTTCAGTTTTGCTTCTTCCCGGTCTTGTTGTGTGTGATTACTCCCAGCTGTGCTCTCCTCCTGTCTCATTCCCTCGTTATCCCTCTCTGTTTTTAAGCACTTTGTCTTCCTCTGTCTGTTGTCGGATCGTCTGTTAACTTCCTTTATGTCTCCATGATTCATGTTCCAGGTTTTCCCAGTTTAGGTTTTTGTTAGTTCCAGTTCTGTTTGTATTTGTGTTTGTTGATATTCTTTTATACACACAAGGTCCCACCACAACATTTTACGTGGTTTGGGGTTTTTTCAGTTTCACTGGGCCACTGCAACACCTTAAATGATTTCTTTTTCAGCCAATTTGGCATAGATTTCCTGCTACGCTTGACAGAGTTGTCCTGTTACATGACAAAAATTTGGGTAAAATTTAGTCATCAGAAAGTTGGCCTCAGGCTTGACTTTAAAATACTTTAGTAAACAGAGGAGTTCGTGGCAGACTCACAAACAAGCACATTTCATTACCCCTCTACCACCATCCTTGACAGTTAGAATCAGGTGTTTGATGAGATTTCCACAACTGGGAATATTGTGGCACTGAATTAACACAATTTAGTGCTCCAGACCAGCAAACCGACAAAACCTATGCTTTTATATAAAGGTGCTCACACTCGCTGATGATCAATTAATCAGTCGCGCTTGATTGGCAGCAACTTTGCTGCTACTTGCCCTCTGTGCCATTATTTTGTGTATGTGTGTGTGTGTGTGTGTGTGTGTGTGTGTGGGGGGGGGGGGGGGGGGGGGTATGGTATTATGGGATTGAAAGGAATTTGAAGGACGTGTGTAAATATTGGAATTTCATATATAATGTGTGTTTAAAAGTATTTCTAGTTAAAATAGACGTATATTAATGTACTGTCACTAAACGTTGAGTGGTAATTGTATTTTCTATGTATTTGATATTCAGTTACTCTGTAACTCTCGTGCCTATTTATCCAACAATCTATACACACACATACCCACATGTACAACATCTTAAAATGTTAAACATTTGCAGCATTAAAAATATCAAGGAAATACTGTAAAATAGTATTTGAATCTTGTGATGGACTGCATTAGTTCACTACAATGACTGCAAGTTTTTTTTTAATAACAACCAAAACCAAACTCAAAATTAACTAACAAAAACAGACCTTATAGAGAAATAGCTTTAAGCAGACGTATGTAAACAGACACCAGTAAATTAGCTAAGAAACAAAAGCAGCGCCTTTATAGTTACAATACGTAACACAAGAATAGAACAATGATATCCAATATGAAATGACATAAAAGCAAACAAACAAAAAATCCCAGTCATTCTCCAAGGATGTGACACATTCCAGTATACACTTCCTGTATTTGCAGTGGGGGGAACAATTATTTGAGCCTTAAAATTTATATAATATTAAATTCACAGTTTGGCATGCCCACTGAAAAGTTTTATGATGCACAGGGTATGTCAGACTAGTTTACACTGGGGAACTTTTACCCAGATAGAACATGTTGACTAAACCCTCCCCAACTCCTTCACGCTTTCATTTCCCACATAGCATCTCTGACACTCTGTGTGACAGACACGAGCAGGTGGCTCAATCAAAATGAAAGAAAGGCAGATTTTAAAAACTTATTTGGCCAGTTACCACAAAAAAATGCTCACTAGTGGGACAGAAAAGCATGACAAGTCTAACTTTTTAATCACAATTTTGGTTTTTACTATTTTTCATTGAAATGTGATTTGTTGCACATGAAAAAAAACAGCTTAAAGATTTTAAACAATCTTACCTCTAACTCACTTACAGAGAGACTAATGATATCAGATACATGATGCCAAGAAAAAAATATTAATAGACCTGGCAAAAATAAATAAGACAGAGACACTGCCTTAATGTTCCTGCATTTTCAAAGTTCAGATTATTTGCAACTGCTTAACCCAGATTAACTTGTTATTTGTATGCAGCGATTTCAAGAGTTCAACCATTGTGAACAGAAGACGAATTACTCTCCCTGCATGCTGCAAATGTTTCAGATGAAACAGTGGAAGGCAAGTTTTCTATTTCAAGATTATGCTGAGCATGAAAACCCGACTCGAGCACGCTCGCTTGCTTCGTATGTGATCAGCAGAGCAGCATCGAGTCGTGTTGAGAGGCTGAAGCAGATCCATACTGCTAACAATGGCTACAGCAATGGAGGATTTTGCACATGTTGACCCTGAGATGACTGTGTTGACATCTGAAGATATTACAGAACAAAACCTTGATGTTACTGATGAAGTGGAGACCCTTCAAAACAGGTGCTCTTTATGCTGCAGGTTAAAGTTTCATCTTAATGAGATTTGTTTTGCAATTTTGTTTTTGTTTTTTACCACAGAAGAAAGTTTTTGATCATTTATGAATTAGAGCCTGTGGTGAAACATTTATTTTACAGTAATAAAATAGGCTGAATTTATGGAGGAAATGCCACACGTTCGTATGTTTGCACTGGTCAAGCAGAATGGGAAGTTCTGCAGGGTGAAATTTCTTTCTTTCTTCCTACTTAATGACACTTGTGTGACATAAAAATGCTCATGGAGCACAACAAGCATCTTCAAAGGTTGATAGATGTGATGCTTTATGCAGTTCAGACTTTGGTGAATATAAGTTGAGACTCTTTCTCTCGCTTTAGGCGCAGTGCAAAAAGTATTAAAGCAAAAGAACACCTGCACAACTTAGAAGTTATTAGGACATATTTTGTATAGTTTTCCCTTAACCTCCCAATATTTGTGCGCTACTGTGCCTTCAGCTTACGCGAGGCTGTCCACGATGATAATGTCCGGCCTAAGATGCAGTGCCTAATGATGGACTCCTCCTTCTCCATGGTAACTATGCAAGGGGAGGACAGCGGAATCGCATGGGAGACGACCCCCAGTCGCTGCACCACACCATGGATGTCTGAAGCTGGACTCCCCTCTGTGGATCTCAGCTCTGCGGTTGCAATACAGCCTGCAACACCTGGGTCTCATCCAGCAGGCAAAATCATTTTTGTCATGGATGAGGAGCTTATCTCAAGAAGGAAGACAACCAAGGAGAGGGCAAGTGGGCCGAAAAGCAAAGCAGACAGAAAGCGAGAAGTCCTGGCAGAAAGCTCTGAGAACATCTCAGGGCGGCCAGAGTTAGTGGAAGTCTCTCAACCAAATTTGAAAAGTGACAGAGAAGGAGACCAAGAGGAAACAACTGATCCTCAGGAAGACAAAGAGCAGCAGCTGTTCAGCTTAGTGTCAGAAGGCTCTGAAATCCTCAACATTGTTGTTCCCCAAAAACTGGCCACCGTGGATGAAGAAGTCAGCAAAGAAATGGTGGACAATCTTTCATACCTGGAGGAAAGTCTTGTTCCTAAAGCTAGTGAGGAGATCCATGAAAATGAGCTGCTGATCTCAGTAGAAACGGGCCCAACAATAGATTACCAAGCCAGCCCCCACCCTCCTGTGGATCTAGATTCCATGGATCCACCGGGAGCTCCGGTGGCCAGAATGCAAAGCAGAGCAGCAGCAGGAAATGTGGACTACTTTGAGGCATTCGCCCTGATTGATGTTCAAGCTCCAGGAGGTCCTGCTGTGGCTGCAGGAGGACAGGTGGAATCAGAGGCAAAGACTGCTACTGAGAGTCAGTACACTGAGAAACATGCACAGACTAAAGAAACCACCAGCACCAAAAGTGCAGATGTTGACAAGTCAGACACAATCAGTCTGGTGGAACTTGCTAACGAGCTTTTAGATGAAGTCTTTTATGGCGGTACAGACGAATACTTTCTGAAAAGTCCAGGGGCAACAGATGGAGGTGGAGCAGCAGAAAGTGCATTATCTAGGCTTCCCTCAAAACAGAGTGGTTCAATTTTGTTTGGAAGCCAAGAAGATGTCCTCACACCAATCTTTCTACCCGAAGGGCCCCCGAAAATTATTGATCCCATTTTGCTGGAGGAACCCAAAGCCATGGCCTTTCTTTATACAGACCTTTACGAGGAAGCACTCGGCAGCCGGAAAAAAGAAGAAGACACTGAAAGTGTGACCTCTGAGAAGTCCTTCCACAGCAGGCATTCAGACCGAGAGGCCAGGGGATATTTAGAGAAATATGTCCTGATAGATGAGACTCCTGTTGTGGAAGGGGAACCAACAGATAAAGAAAAATGCCCAAAGGAAGGACCTCGGATAATGTCCGAGGAGTTGTATGATCTTGGTGTTTTTGTGACCAAACCTGAAAAAGGCGAGGTGCCTAACTCAGAGGATGATATTACAGACTTCTTCAGGTCCAGCGCCAATTCTTCTCCGTGCGACATAGAGCCTTTCCCTCGACTTCTGGAAGAAGACGACACACAAACAGCAAAAAAGAGTAAATCCAAGACAGTAAGGAGTGTGTCTATAACAGTTGAAAAACCAACAGAAATCCCAGTCGATGAACTTAGCATCTCTTGCTTTGAGTTTCCCTCAGAGGAAGCAGACTGGACAAGTATAGATGATCATCCCGCAGCCTTGGAAGAGAGCAATGTCTGTGTTCGGGATTTGTGGAAAAAAGATTCAGAAATAGACAAGCCAGTCGCTCCTCCTAGGAGAAAAGTAGCATCCCCTCCTAAGACGTGTCTAGATCTAACGCCTCTGACTCCAATTGTGCAGGAAAACGAAGAGGCTGGAGGGAAGGAGCAAAGAGAGGAGGAGAAAGAGACGGCATCGCCGGCAGAGACTGCTGATGAAGGCGACGGAGATGGAGAAGAGAATGCGTTGGCTGTGGCCAAAACAGAAGCTGAAAGCGTACAGGACGGGAATGAAGTGACCACCAGAGATGAGAGAGATGGAAAGCCAACTGAAGGAGAAAACCCCAAACCAGAAGAAGGAGAAAGAAGCCAGACCGAAACAGTTACAAAACAAACTGAACTAGAGACAGATGTTAAGTCATCAGAAACAGATCCAACAGAGAATAATGCGGAGAAACAAGAAGATAGTTCGACAGTTTTTCCAACTGAGCAAGCCAAAAACAAAGGACAGTGTGTAATACTTTAGTGCGCTACAGTCTTTTTCAATAAACTTGGTATTAAGTGCTGTAACAGATCAATATCCATATTTGGGCTTAAAATGTCAGTAAATATAAAGTGCATTAAATTAAGATAAATTCTTAAAGCTCAGATTTGCATATATAATCAAAGTCTTATCTAAAACCTTTGCCTTCAGATTGATCATATATCCTTTGTCTCTGCAGGTGAAGCCAGGCTTTCTGCCAATAGCGCATGAGTCATAGCATGATTGATGAGAGTGGTTCACATGTGCAAATAAAAAGGATGAGCGTGCATGTGTCGGTGTTTGTACGGTGTCAGGGTGCATCTTCAGCTATAAATAAGCCCTTCTGGCCATTAACTCGACACCTTATCTAAACTGGGAGCTTGTGTTCCGCACAACCGCTTGTAAACATCCAAGACATAGTCTGTGATCCATGCAGATGAGCCTATTTACCTGTGGTTATTCCTGACAAATTATCCACCCTGCAAATCTTTGTTTAATCACGGATGTGCTTGGAACGTGAAACTTCTTGACAATGTGCATCTGTCGCTAAGCCAAATGGGGTGTGATGTTTTGCACCCTGTCAAAATAACCTGTAATTAAAGATCTTCATCAAATGCTTTTTAAAAAAATTATCATAAAAATGTTCAAAGGCATTTATAAAAGTTACATATATTTCTCCTGCATCATCGAAAAGATATCTCCAACTTAACCAAACATAGCTCGTTTTAGTCTGCTTTAGCACAGCTGTCTCAAAATGAACAAAATATTCCCCAATGTATGCACATAGAGAAACTTTTTGGGGTTATTTTTTATTTTATTTTTTTGCACTGTGGGGTACAGTATTCTGCATGTTTGCATTGCTTGCAGATACACTGTACAGTAGTTGCTTTACGTCCTGAATCCAACGGTGCCATCTGAAGCCTCAGCTGTGACCCTGTGTCGACTGACCTTCAAAGTCAAACTATAAACAAACTCACAGATATCCATTTTCAAATGGACAAACGATGTGTGAATAAAATGCATAGGCAACTAAGTGTACATAACTATTTTGCTTCCGTGGGGCAAAAGCTGTGTTTTCAAGTATATTAAAGCGGCCTTACTTTTACATTAAATAGCCTTTGGCGACACCCAGCGTACTTTTTAAAATAACCCTTTTCCTCCACACCGACAGGTGGCAGCCCTGAGTTAATGAAGTACTAACAACTTACAAGCAACTGTGTCGCAGAAATACAATAAATAGAACGGATGTGTCAGTGCATGTTGGTAACTTGAGTTTTTGAACAGCAAACAGCTAACTGACTGAAAATGAAAAACAAAACAAAACAACGACGAGTATAACAAAATGATTGTTGTTATATTTATGCCTATGAACTGATTAGGAACATCTGTAATCATCCTGAGAAGGACAGCAAAAATTGTAATGAAACACAATTTCGACAATGAAAGTTTAAATAGCTGCTATTTTTTAGCTCTTCAAACAATATTATATTATTTTTCTTTGTTGAATATGATGGCAAACTGAATATATACCGATTTATATACCAGTATATACATATTGTCCTTAGAGATTATAAAAGTATTCTGTTTCTGACATGATTGGCGTTTTTACCAATGATGCATGAAAGCAGTCTGGATTATATGCATACATACACATATTGAGAGTATATTTGAATCTTATGAGAAAGGGGGAAATGATGGGGTTATTCTTTAGTCACACACAGCTTCCAAACTAAATAGTTAACAGCTTATTGTGAAGCTCACTTTGCACCACTGATCTTGGATATGACAAAAAAAAAAAAAATAGATGTGACAAAATAAGGAACTAGTCTTAATTTTAGTATCTGTATCTGTATTGAGACCCCGGATGTCAAAAAGTTCTGTGTTAATTTCTGTTAGCATATACGGGAAATCATCTGGGCTAATATCATATATACCTGTGATAATGGCTAATACTGGTTAATAATATCGATCTAGCTTTAGTCTTTTTACAGGTTAACCTTGCAGTAGCAACAAGTGAAGTCGCCCCATAGATCATTACTCCTACCTTACTAACGAGGTAAGAGTAGCCAGAAAAGGTCTCTGTTATGATTATGAAACAAGTTATTTTAGCCATCCAACTCTAAATGTATATAACATACTACGCGATAGACGCATACCAAAGGAGATGGGAGGAAAAGAAAAAGAAGAGAAACACTTTGTATAAACGAATTCAGCCTCGGACTCTCCTGTAATAAACATTTCCTACCACCAGCAGTTATGTGCATTGTGTACTCATCTCTTTTCATCCATTGTAGAGGCGAGGTATATACCCGAAATATAAAGCGCACGCACTGTGAACTCTACGAAACACTTTTAATTACGCCGCCGTGTGCCTTCTCTCTCTAGTCGGTCTACTTCTACACCAGAAGACGGCGCAGTGTTTGGGTACTCGCACAGGTTAGCTTGTTGCTAACTCCACAATGGACTGCGCTCCCAGTCTGTGTCCCGCCGTCACTCAAGAGATACAAAACGCCCCAGAAATGTGCGACGGCTCCTCGATGGAGGACGGGTTGGTTGACGCTTTTGGCGATCTGGCTGCCCTTCCGGTGGAGGCTGGCGAGAGAAGACCGACATGTTTCCGTTGCCGGTGAGTTGAATTAAAGAGCAGCTCATGCTAGTAGTTAGCCGAGTTGGTTGATCCAGGCGGCGTATGAATGTTCCCGTCTCCTCGCGTAGCTGGCATGCTTTAATGAGGGAACAGATCCGTGTCGTTACAGAAAGCTCAAGACCAGCTGAAACACACACAGATGGGGGCTATAGGCTGGGAAGTAACTGGGAAAACACAGCCTCACGTCTTCAACTTTCCTCCCATGTAGTCGCCCTCAGAAGGTGTGTCTATGTCCTTTTCTTCCACCACAACCTCTGGAGGTCTCCACATGTCTGTACGTAGTGCAGCATCCTGCAGAGGTGAGTCAAAAGTCATGTTTTAAGACCCAGAGTCCTTGATCTGTTTAAATGTAGCGTTTGTGAAGCTTCAAAAATACATCTATGTTATTTAAAGTTTTTCAAAAGCCTCCAAAAGTCACTGTTATTGTTTATTAAAATCTGTTAGATCTACTAGATCTGCTAACCTTATGTTGTGTGGTAGTGTTAGCAGTGTTAGCTGTATTGTTGTATGCTTGTATTGCACATTGATTTGAGCCTCTATGGGTTATTTTTTGCCTAGCAAATTGAGCTTGTATGAGTTTCACTTTGAGACCTGGCTGACAAAAATAGGATATAAGTAATAAACTATTATAGGACATGGCTTTAACTTGAATCAGCAGAAAAGCTGATAAAGTAACAAAGAGAGAGGGAATTTTACACTAAGATGACTGTAGCTGTTGAAGATTGATTTGATTTAAAAAATGCTGATGAATATTTAAGTAAAATAAACACCCAAAAGTATTCATTGTAGAGACAAACATTATGGACTATAATAATCTTACTACAATGATTGTTATGAATGTTCCCTATCTCCTCCTGGAGGCATTGATCAAGCTGGATGAAACTTACTGACTAAACTACCTGCCAGGATTATCAGCATCTATATAGGTTTTTATAACACAAATAATTTACAGATTATACATAGTATGTGTAGTAGCTGATCTCAAAACAAACAGTGACATGAGGTGTACTTTGCACTAAAATGGAAAATTCCCAGTTAAGTTACCTCGCTAATCTATAATCCTGCATGATGGTACAGATGTCTACTCTCCTGGAAAAACTGTTTCCTGTAAAATAAATAATAATAATAATGATGGCAAACATATACATTGATGCCAGTATCAGCTGATACAACCATAGCTTATTTTATTAATCAAACTATCTGAAAGAACAATTTCTACATCGCACCATTTCCACGCATGTTTTGCTGACTTATTTCCATTAAAGGCAAGTTTTGATATTGACCCATATCCAGAAAGATGCATACATGTACATCTGCACCAGACCAAGACTGATATTGTGTTGAGAGTTAGTGGATGAATAGGAAGAACATCAGTGTCTCATTTCTCAGTGTATCACCCTGACATCGCCATCGGGTGTGTTTGAATGCTTTGGAATCAGATTACTGTCTTGCTCCTGACAGTGGATTCTATAATGCGCGGCTTTCATGACAGTAATGAACACACATTTTATATAAGGTTAACATGAGAGACTAAAGGTTTCGATCTCTTGCAGGAGAGCCGAGTACTCCGCACAGTTCCTCTACTTGCTGCTTGCTTGCCACAAGGAAAATGCAATGTCATAGTTGGAAGGAGATTTAATGAGGAAAAGTAAGTATGCGTTAATTGAGCGTAGCTAAATATGTGTTATATTTAAATTTTTATTTTCTGCCTTCATTTATTTTCTGTGCAGGCACCCGGAGCTGGCTGCGGTGTGTCGGGACAGCAGAACGCTGATTCTGTACCCAGGACCTAAATCGGAGAACCTTGAGGAGTTGGTGCAGTACCAAGAAGTGGGCACTGCGAAATATAATGTCATCATCATAGACGGCACCTGGAGCCAAGCCAAAAACATGTTCCTCAAAAACAGCCTTTTCCACCTGCCCAAACAGGTGCGCATATTAAAGGACGTTGTAGAGAATATAAACTCTGTTCTCTCAGTTGCTAAGCCTTTTTTCTTTTTAGGGTCTTAAAGCCTGAATTGGGTGGAAAATTTGGATTTGTGTGTCCAACTGACACAGAACTATAACATGCAGGTGTGCACAAACGGGATTAGTCAATACAGCGCCACAAACACACAAATCCGTTGATCCAGGCAGAGTCAGGGAAAACGTAAACAAGTAAATGAAACACAGAAGTCTGAAAGGGGGGGGGGAAATTAGCTCATATATCTGATATCAGATAAATCTGTGTCATAAATTCTGTGTCAGTCCGCCTCTAAGTTGAATGTGTGTAATGTTGACAACCAACATTAGAAGATGTTCCAGCTCTGATCACGTGTTTATGGACAAACCATAACTTTGAAACTTCACACCTGTCAGAGATGAATGAAAAACTGCCAGTGTTGTGCATTCCTTAAGAATTACAGCTTTCATAAAATTCATTGCTTTTCATACATCAACATTGTGATTACTGATCACTTCTGCTTTGGTTTACCAGGTGCAGCTCAATAGGACTTTATCAAGTCAATACGTGATCCGTACACAACCTTCCAACATCTGTCTGTCTACTCTGGAATGTGCCGCTGTCGCTCTGTCGATCCTGGAGCGGAATGATGAGATCCAAGAGGTAAAATACCAAAACAGTTATATAGTAGTATAATAAATATCTAAAATCTGTAGTATACAGAATCGTAATTATTTTTACATCTAATATTTGCATTACTTTTAACTCTGTGTTTAGTCTCTACCAACTGCTGAGATAAATATCTAGATTTTAATGCTAAATGCTTGACTGTGTCCAGCAGATCGTTGCTAAATGGACATTCCCGCTCTTTAGAATAAAATGAGTTTTTTGCTGCTGCCTTCTTAAAACAAGGGTGATGAGTGGGTAGGCTAAATGAAAAGGGTAAAAGGATGGTAAAATGAAGCTTGGAGATAAGAGTGCGTGAGAAGCTGGGCAGTAATTCTTTGTAGGTTCATTATCATGAATCATGTCAAAACACAGAGCCTGGTGTTCTTTATCGTGCTCTCCTTCCATTCCCATCTGTGTGTGTGCAGGTTCTGCTCAAGCCCCTGAAAGCACTCTGCTCCTTCCAGCTTCAGCACGGCGCTCAGATCCATCATAGCAAGGAACATCTGCTGAAGAACGGCATGTACGACAAACCCATGCCAAAGAACAAGCGCAAGATAAAGAGGATGGAGAAACTCCTCAGTGACCACAGCATCTGCCCCAGATGAGGGCATGTCAGAGCAGAGAGGACAGGCCCTGTCAGCTCTGCTTCTCTTGCTGTTTGCACTGTGTCGGACTGTGCGATCAGAGTACAGGGATGGAAACGATGAGACATAGGGGACTTTTTTCCTTTTGGTTTTTTTGTAAAAACACTTGTATATGCTGATAAATATAATTTATGTATTTGTCATTAATTGTAAGTAAATTACTGACAAATAAATGTTGTACTTGAAGCATCAGAGTTAAGAATAAATTAGGTTTCTTACTTTGTTTACATCACAATAGCTTGAATTTTTTAGAAATGTGTGGTGGTTCTGTTGTGATTGGATTCACGTGGCTATACAGCAGGTCACATGTGGAAGGGCTGATTCCACTGATATTTTTAATAAACAAAATTTCAATTTCCACAAAAAATAATAAAATAAACAGAAATCAACACAAAACCTACCAAAGACAAATAACACACTGGCAAGAAGAGTGACAACTGAAACTTGCACTATACTGTATAAATGTATAGCTTTATAAATGGTGTTTGGAGGCTTGCCAATAATGTTTGTTGGACGTTACAAAAAGCTGTATAAGTATTGCAGTTTTTCAATGCCACAAACTATCAATAAAATGGAAAACAAATCTCATTTTAGGAATATGTGTAGAATTTTTCTTTTGTTTACACCATATTCTGGTCCTACTATCTGAATGTCGCAGCAGATATCCCATGTGCTTCAGGGTTCAACATGTTGTGAATTCAGAGATGCTCTTCTGCATACCTTGCTTGTACTCAGTGGTTATTTGGTTTACTGCTATCCTCCAATCAGCTCAAAGCAGTCTGGCTGTTCTTCTCTTTATTCATTACTTTTCTCTCCAGGGCATACCTCCACCTCTCTAGGTTATCTTCCACATGCTCTCTACTCTCTCTACAGTTCAGCGTCCTCTGCAAACATCATAGTCCATGCCAAGTCCTACCAAACCCCATCTGTGAACTTGTCCATCACCACTGCAAACAAGAGGGGAGTCAGAGCCGAGCCGTGATGTAACTCTTCCCTTCCCACCGGAAACCCATCTGTCATTCATACTGCACACCTTACCACTGTCTCATTGTCCTCGCATGTCCTGCACCACCCTCTGCCACCCTCTATACCCTACTGCTGCTCACTGATTGTCACCTCTTTTCTTAACCTAGCTTAATCAACTTCTTCCCATTTGTTTGTAGTATGGCTCATCAGCTTTATCCATCTGTGTATACATAATTTAAATTGTAATATATTGCATGTCCTAATATTTGCCTCTCAAATGTCGAAAAGAGGAGAAATTTGCACTTGTGGTTATTTTGTAACCTGTCTAGAAGTTGCCTTTAGGCTGAACTACTGCGCATGCGGGACTCGCGTCGGCCTCCAGTTGCTCCGCCATCTTTGTCGGCTGCCCATTGTTCACTCTTGAGCTAACAACGGCGATAAACCAGTTCGCAATAAAATAACTCGACAGTGTCACCGGCAGCTGCCCGCGACAGTCGTGGATTTGCTCTCGGGGTTGCGACTTGTTTTCGGCCAGCAACTGAAACAGAATGGACGATGACCAGCCCAAAACCTTGTAAGTGTATGCCTTTATCGTTAGCTAAACGCTTGTGTTCGTCACGTAATGCTCAGCGACAGTTTCCAGGGCTGACTCCAGTCTCGAAGCGGTTGTTTCTTTAGGACAGGCACATTGGAGGCTCCCGTCTATATAATAACAGTTGAATGTCTTGTGTAAGCTTTTGTTAAACGTAGCATAACAACGCGTTTATAACATCTAAACACATGGTAACGGTCTATCTCTGGTATAGTCGACACATTGGTTAATGCTAGCCTGCTAGCTAGTTCCAGAAAAATCTCAAATTAACGCGTCCGTTCACGTTTCTTGCTGAGAATAAGACGGCGTGAAAGTTGAATTGTTTCTAAAATAAATAACTGTTGGTATGCTTAGTGAACGACACTTTAAGTAGTAACTTGGGGAGACTCGCTAAATGTACCAGAGACTTCTCTATAGCGCTGTTAAGTGTTGCAATAAGCAGAAGGACATTAAACTAGCTGGCTTTTCAATGGAGTTCGACGTGCCATCACCCTGATAGAGTCACCATTGTATAGGCCAGGAAACTGTACATATATGTATATGCGTTTGATGCTTTAAGTGTTAACATGGTGTCAGCCAATGTTGATTTGATTATGAAAACGGGTTTTTATTACCTGGGGGAAGATTAATTCTATTTAAAACAGTTCTATTTAAAAGACATGGTTGATATTTCTTTATTTAAACCTCTCCCTACTCTTTGGCTGACATTTAAATGCTATAATTACAGAATCATTAAGCATAAATAGCGTTCAGATTTGCATTTAATGGAGCCTTACAAGTGGACTAGTAGTGGTGTCTAGTGCTGCTATTGTTTTGTTTATTTTCTGTTTTTTTTTTTTTTTATTGTTTTAATCTGTAAGTCGTCATCTTAATTAGTAAAATATTAAGTCATTAAGTAAAATATGTTTCAAATATGTTTTATTTGTAAATAAATAAAATATGTTTTAAAAAACAGCAAGACATCGATTAAGATTTCAAATATTTTTTCTTGAAATTCAAACCCTTTTATCAGCTCAGTAAGTATGATATATTTTTAGAGATTAAACCATCTTCCAGTGTGTAAAAAGCTTTAAATTGTGTTGTTGGGCTACAGCGTTAATCCAAGATATCATACCAATAAAACACCAGTATTTTGAAGTGTATTTGATATGGAATGCTTTCATAGTAGAGAAATTTAATTTCGTAACAATTACTTGTCATTTTAGCTTGTGGCAATATTTTAACTGAATATTTATCCCAACACAGAATGTAATCAGTGATTGTATTTTATCGAAACATGATCATGTCAGCTGCTTTGCCATCTTATGGAAACATGTACCGCCTTGTTATTTTTATCCTTTCCAAGAAATTACAAGAAAGCAATCACCTCCACCTGTCTGAAATTTTCTAGACCGTACCCAAAGGAGGGGTATACGATAATGCATATGTCCTGTACAATTGGATTGGATGAATGCGTGGTGTGTGGTTGTGATTTGCTGAGTTGTTCTGGTCTAAGAATTACACATGTAATGGTCCAGCTAATTCACATCTATCAAGTTGTTATGATGCGTCTGGCCTCCTGCACAGTCTACCCAGAAACCTCCCTTATCTAAAACGAAACAAAGTATTTCCAGTAATGAGGGTGAGGCTGATATGAATGTGCTAAAAATGGGAAACAACAACTTCTTACAGTGTCCTGACGTGATGCTTCAAACATTTTCTGGAGTTAGGATAAAAATGGATTAGGAAAGATGTTTCTCTGGGCTAATTTTTTAACAATGGTAAACTTTTAGAGAAGGGAAACCCTGTTGCCCTGTTAGAGCATCTGCACCAGCCATCGATGGCTACTTTGAAAAACTAGCCAGCACTGACTGTCTCCCGTCTGTTGTTTGTTTTTGTGCATCTAGGTATGTGGGAAATCTGTCCCGGGATGTGACCGAGGCACTCATCTTGGAGTTGTTTGGCCAAATCGGACCCTGCAAAAGCTGCAAAATGATAGTAGATGTGAGTTTGTTTTTTATTTATTTATTTATTTTTCCGTAACTCTTTTTCTTCTCATTTTCTTTTCAGCCCTTGCAATCTGGTTTAGCTACTTGCTTGACTCTTGTAATGTTCATCCTTTTTTTTCTCCATTTTGCATTGGTGTTGCATCCTCCCAATTTAATGCTTAACAATGACGTCACCATAATTATTCAAGCTTTCATATTGCTCACAGTAACATAACTTATGTGTTTCCTCTCCAACCCAGACAGCAGGTCACGATCCGTACTGCTTTGTGGAGTTTTATGAGCATAGACATGCCACTGCCACAATCGCAGCCATGAATGGTCGGAAAATTCTGGGTAAGGTAAGCTATCGTATCTCCTGGGTGAGTCAACTAGGTCAAGGCTGGGTGGGCACAATTTGAAATGAAGCGTGTGGAGAAACTTGTATCTTGTTAAACCTTATCACACTGCCCTGTTCCTGCTCCACTTCACTTAATTTGTTTAATTCCCCTGTGCAAACCATTCTTCTGTGCACAGTCTGAAATGACCAGGGTGAGAACACTAAGCACTGATCTGTGTAATCTTACTGTTGTGAACTTTATGAATCCTAAAAATATGTAGTCTTGGTTCTCAACAGTGTGGGCTTTTGGTTTTGTGTGTTTGCTGCTCTGTTGGTTGTGTGGAATTAACTCAGATCAGTAGCTGCACATCAAGAAGTGACTGCAAATCATGCAAACCAAAGAAATTAGATGCAAAAATGACTTAATAGCATATTCTTTTCACTGTGGTAAATTAACAGCTGTAGAGTATTTTGTTCAGAGATTCTCAGAAAGTTAAATAATATTTAATTCGATATTTTGTTGATACAGACATCAAAGATATGACCTTTTTGTTAATTTGTTTTTAGTAATTTTACCAGTTAGCTTATTAATTTGTTTAAATAAATTATTTATTTTTAATTTCAATTATTTTTTACAGATGAAATGAAAATGAATGAAAAATGAGAAAATCTATCAGTCAAATTTTAGTGGGACAACAGTTGATGTGTCAATTATGTTCTAGAGCTGCCACCTATTGTTTGTTCAGACCAAACACGATGCAGAGGTTTTCCTGACTTTACTCACACGAATAAAGTGTCCAACATATCACTGTCAGCTAGATGCAGTTCACAGAAACATATTTCAGACCTCACCAGGAAGTAGAGTCACTTCTCTTACTTTACTTCAAGTCCTGTTCTCTCTCTCTATCTTCATTTTGTCTTTAAGGCAAATCATAAAGCACTGGCTGACTCAAATTATGTTGTGACTTTAAGCTTATCCCCCATTTCTGCTAATTAGTGTAATCAGGAGAAACAACAGCTGATACTTTGGTGATGGAGCATAAAGAAAAGTTGGTGCCAGAGTTTAGAAATTTTGTAACTAATGTCTTTGCCTTTGTTTGACACAAATGTGTAGCTTCCACAATGTTTATATTTATCTTTACTTCACATTTGGTCTGAACACACTGTTGGGTGAAGTTTTCATTCTAGTTCAAGGCCAGTAACAATTTAATTGAATGCCATAGTTACGGTACATGTATAGAATGGAAGCGTTAGAATTTAAACTTAGACTAGAAAATCACAAAAAGGAAGAAAGTGCATAAATGTGGTCACTGAAGCTTTAAATACAGTGTTTTATTTATTTATTTATTTTTTCAGCTGTATTGAATTATTACAGAACTCCTGAAGTCCCATAACATTAAATCTGTCTCGTATATACAAGGTACAGAAATTCCTGGCTAATAAATACATTTATTTATGTATTTATTTTATTTTAACGAAAACTTGTTTTTTTTTATTTATTTTTTTTAATTTTTCATAAACGTCACCATATGGTATTTCAGGGGCTCTGTACAGTGTCTGACATAGAAAGTGAAATCCAGTATGTGAGTGGGTATAAACACAGTACTGCCTTTTACTGTCATTTCATGCTCCATGCTGTGCCTGTTTTTAAATGCCGATGTTCCTTAAGTGAATTTCCATCTGTGTATGAATTAATTTACCGTGGCCCTGCTGTGTAATCATGCAACATGTAACATTCTCTGATCTCATTTGATTGATGCTCTTCTGTCCCCCTACATCTTTACTGCTGTGTGTTCTTTTGCAAACTTATTTCCACATAGAATCCACATAAGAGCTACTTCCAAGAAAAATACATTCAGTTGAAAATATTTTATCCTCAACAGGTATTGAAGGACCATTTGAGGAGTATAACAAGTTCGTAAAAATCACTTGTTTGTAAGTCCCTTGTTATTTGGACCTTACTTCCTACAGTTTTGCTCCAAATTTTTACTAGACTGAGAGTGAAATGTTCCTGATTATGAAGGTGAAATCTTGATATCCCTCTGTGTACGCCACTGTATTTTTACTGTGTATTAATTACTGCAAAGGTGTATAAAATTAAATGGCAATGGATAAATCAGTTTGTGTTGGTGCTTTAAGAACCCAAATGTGACATACAGAGATCATCTTAGTTATATAAAAAAAGTTCTCAATCACAAAATGTGGCCTAAGTAAAAGTGGTGTGTGAAAAAGCCTCTAATCACAGAAAAACAACCTTCCTTCCTTCCACAAGCGCGCTACATGTCTCACCTTTGTCCTCTTCCTCGCTTTCTGCATCTTTCTCTCTTGCAGGAAGTCAAGGTCAACTGGGCTACTACACCAACCAGTCAAAAGAAAGACACAAGCAGTGAGTAAAACTGGTGATGTGGTTGCACAGTATTCTCTGGGGTCGTCTTAGCCTTTTAAACAGGGAACATTGGTCAATAAATAAATGAATTTTGTGTTTTACTGTGTTATGGTTTTTTTTTCTTTGTTTTTTTAAGGTCACTTCCATGTCTTTGTTGGAGATCTAAGTCCTGAAATCACCACAGATGACATAAAAGCAGCTTTTGCTCCATTTGGAAAAATATCGTAAGTCTGTTCTTGTGATATTTAGTTTCTGGAAATTTGTGAGCTGAAAACAGCACAACTGAGAATGTGCTAGTAACCAGTGCTTCTGTGTCACTCAGTCTGACTTCCACTGGTTTGTGAAATGAATTAATAGATATGGTGTAAAGGCCATTGTAGGTATTAGCAAACACTACCTTAATAGTTGGTAAACTCGCACTAATCTAACCAGATCTGCTGGTGCTTTCATAAGGAGGAAAGCATCATGGAAATATGCTGGAATTTATTGCTGAAAATGTGAGGCTCATTCCTCAGTAGTTCTAGTGCTGGACCATCACTTGATACATTTTTATTTTTGGAAACCATATGAATCAGGGCAGGTGAACACTGGTTGGCTCTGACTCTTGTAGGAAAATGATTTAATGTGCTGCAAATGCTAGCTTTACATGGTCAATATTTGGTAATATTCGGTTAAAATATATTCTTTATAGGTCTGAGTCTTTCAAGCTGCTTGTTTTGACCGAGTTTCATTTGTTTGCAGGGACTGTCGGGTGGTGAAAGACATGGCCACAGGTAAATCTAAAGGCTATGGCTTTGTCTCCTTCTTCAACAAGTGGGTAAGTGTGTGAATTATGACCGTGTTAGAGGAGTCAGAAACAGGTTCTGATTTTTCACTTAAGTCAGAGACAGGATTTCCATATTGTATTTGATAATGTTTACAAATGTCTTGTTTTTTTTTTTTTCTTCTGTGCTTGCTTTGTGTAATCAGGATGCAGAGAACGCCATTCAGCAGATGGGAGGACAGTGGTTGGGAGGGAGGCAGATCAGGACTAACTGGGCTACAAGGAAGCCTGCTCCAAAAACTACAAGTGAAAGTGAGTGAGAATGAAGATTTGGGAGATTTTCTTTTCTCTTTCCCTTCTTTTTTCTCTTGAAGTAAATCCTCTTGTGCATCTCTGGACTGCTATTTTTAAATTGCTTCCTAAAGCCCCTTTCTCACTGCTTGCACTTACCTGTGTCACCACCTCAGACATCAGTTTCTATTCTAACCAGAAACATCTCCAGCTTCAAACCAGCAGTTTTCAGCTGAAGAGTTCAGTTCTGCGTGCGTGTGTGTGTCAGACCAAACAGACCATGTGTGTGGTTTTGTATGATATTGTGTAGTGTCCCCGCACTACATATGTCCGCTGTGCTTCTGTTTTTGTTTTTTAATGGTTGGTAAAAGCTTGTACTTTTATTACCAACACCTACTTCTGGTTGTAGCTCATTACATAATAATAGGCAGTATGTAAATATAGTTTAATAACTTCTTGAATGCATGACCATCCCTTATGAGTTCCTGCATGCAGATGCAACCTGAAAATAGGAGTCAGGGAAGCCGTGCGGACATGCACAAGAAGGTAATAAGAAGAGCACTCATAGTGGGTGTGCCAGTGCTGCAGCTAGCAGTGTGACGAAATGAGAGGCATTCAGAAAATAGAAGTGCTCTTGTAAAACTGTCCATAGCTTATTGATAAAGCAACACTTGACTTGTCTAAATATGGGAAACAATAAATATTTGCATGATACTGAAATGGCATCCGTATTTTTTTTATTTACTACTACTCTTTTTAACAAGGGTTGGGGGAGGGGTATTCTGGAGCAAACAGTGCAAAGATACTCCAGGTCTTATTTGCTGCTCAATAGGAATCATGTTTGTTTTTGGTTTTTTGGTTTGTTTGTTTTTTAATTAAAGTTGCTGCTAAGCATATTTTTCAACAATCCCTAAAAAAAAAAAAAAAAAAAAAAAAAAAAAAGGTAAAACCCGAGAATATAAAATTACTCATTCAGATTTGTTTCTTCTGTGTTTGGCTAATAAAAAAAGTTGGAGCAGGTTTGTGTTCTGTTTGTTCTGTTTCAAAATGAATATAAATGCACTAGCACTATAAACCAGCCCAAAGAAAATATGCTGCAATAAAACATTTTAATAACAAAGCTAATTAAAAAAGAAACCTTGTCTTTGTCTTTTCTCATTTTAGCAACCAATACCAAGCAGCTATCTTTTGATGAGGTGGTGAACCAGTCAAGCCCCAGCAACTGCACAGTCTACTGCGGAGGAGTGACAACAGGACTCACAGGTGAGTCACAGTTTACCTCTGTGCTGCAGGGCTGCAAGCACTGCCCACACATTCAACATTAAAACTGTTTTTCCTGTTCATAGAACAAATTATGAGACAGACCTTCTCGCCTTTTGGGCAAATAATGGAAATCAGAGTTTTCCCGGAGAAAGGCTATTCATTTGTGAGGCAAGTTGTCTTGTTGTTATGCTTTCTAAGTCTAAATTGTCAAACACACCTAAGTTTAGGGTGTCTTAATATTATCCAATCTAATGCCTGCGATTTTTTTTTTCTTTCTGGTTTTTTTGTGCAGGTTCAACTCCCATGAGGCCGCAGCTCATGCTATTGTTTCGGTCAATGGCACTTCCATAGAGGGCTATGTTGTTAAGTGTTACTGGGGTAAAGAAACTACAGACATGGTCCAGGGTCCCATACAGCAGGTACAGATGGCACAGGTATGAACCTTTAAGATTTTATTCTGAACGTATTACAGATCGACTACAATGACACCCACTCATTCAAATGAGAGACTGACTGTACTTGTGAGTGATTTTGATGCAATGTGATAGTCTGCCTCCTAAAATATAACTCTGCATGTCAGCAGAACACAGTGAGCTTCGCAGCGCAGCCCTACAGTCAGTGGGGCCAGTGGTACAGTAACACACAGCAGATTGGCCAGTATGTGCCCAATGGGTGGCAGGTGCCGAGCTACAGCGTCTATGGACAGACCTGGGATCAGCAGGGCTACAAGTAAGTACCAAAGATGATTACAGTCTAAAGAAGTGAGCAGGTTGTTCACCTCAGCTTTGTTTCTTTTCTGTGTCAGGGGCTGTTATTTACATTACAGTGAATTAAACATTTTTCATGTTGTCTTGATACTTTAGAATTTCTACCAGCCTTTACAACGCACAGTGCATCATTGAAGCCTAGGTAACAGTAGGCTGCTTAAGACAGAAGTAAAGTTAAAGACAGTGAGAAATATGGATGTTGTCACCCACTGGTTTGTGACGTCCTGTTATGAAGCCTCAGGCTCCAGCTGCTGAGCAGTTCTGTCGTTGCCATCTTGGTATTTTAAATCAAAAATGACAAACAAGGGACGGATTAGACATTGTTACACAATGAGAGTGTAGTTTCACAAGTTTTGTGAAATTGACTTAGGGTTTTATTCTGCATGAGCAAAAATAAGTGACTGAATCCACAAACCCATCAGGAAAGTACTTACAGAGGTCTGGACAGGGGCTGTTTTCCCCTTTTAGGCTTTTATACGACCACAAATGTTTTTGCTGCAGCAGCATCTCCTGCTAAAAATAATGCAACTTTAAGGCTCATTCACTCTTCTGACCTGGAAGCTACATCCATATTTTATACTGTGTATTACTGTGTATTAGTGTAGTCCCTCACTCATAAAAGGCTGATGGGGTATTGTCGTCTGACTTTAGTCTGTCTTTGTTTTTCTTGGCTACATGCAGAGCAGTGCAAGTCCACATTTAATTCAATTCAGATACTGTTAAAGTATTGAAAAATGCTGGCATAAGAATAACTTGTATTCCTTTTAATAACCCATGTTGGAATTCATACATTGAAATCCCTGCATCTGATGGAATCTGAACAGCTCAAATTATGTGCAAAGGAAGTTCTAATTGAAACTAGAAATGAGTAAAGCTTTAAAGCTATTTTCTGCTGATATGGAGCACCAGTCTGATACCAGCAGCTAGTAAATGCACCAAAAATAAGCTGTAGTCTGTGCTTTAGCCCTCAGATTTATGCTATAGTTGCATTTACTAGGCTTAGTGGTAGCACCGACAGCTGTCAGTGCTAATTTATTTTAAATGTGTAAGACAGCAGCAGGATCAACATATAATTTGCTACCTTATTTCCTGCTTGGAACTAGTGGTCTACTATTAGAATAATAACCAATACCCAAACTAGTGATATGAGGATTGGGCTGATATCTGATTAGTGCATTTTTACTCTGGTTCATGTCTTACTTGGCTGCATTTGTTTTTACCCCTTAGCCATAAAAGGTTGATTTGCTATTGTTGTCACCCCACTGGGTGGGTGGGCGACTTGGACACCTAAGTTTGTGAATGCGATAACTCAAGAAGGCAGTCACCTAAGCTTTTGGAATTGATACCATAGATGCATCTACTAAAAATCTTTGATGAGTTAGAACCTCAGTGACCTTGACCTCAAGGTCAAAATAAGTTTTCTGAAAATCTCGTCAATACAAGAACTTGAGAACAAGGCATGATAGGATTTTGAAGTTGATATCATAGGTGTTTCTGCTAGGAGGCTGAGGGGTAGCACAAGCAGTTGTCAGTATTTTGTATTTTTTCTAATTGTTCTGTTTTTTGTGTGCTGTCGCAGTCATTTACATGCTGGTGCTGGATGGACAGGTGTGGGTGCCATGAGCAATGGAGGCATGGTGGAGGCTGGGCAAGGAGTCAACGGGACGGTGCTAACCAACCAGGCTGGGATGGGTACTGCTGGCTATCACACTCACTGATCACAGCGTCCGTCTCCCTCTAAGCCTCTGAGGCCACAAGGATGATACTCTGCTGGGGAAGGAGTGCAGTAGAAGTGCTCTGTCTGTCACCTCACCAAATTACTTTGTTAGTGAAGCTGGTACGCCATTTTATCAACCATACAAGCCCCAAACTTCACTCACCGCCCAAATGTGCAAGTGTAAAGATAATTAGTCACACTTTAACACAGTTAAAGCTATCGCTAATGCACCTTGCATTCCTGGGCCCATTTTATTGTTTGGTGTACTACTGGCCAAATGTAAATTCTCCTACGATATTTTGAGCTCAGCCACAGTTTAGTTTAAAAGGAACCTGTTTCTTGAATTAGATTTCTATTCAAACAGCTGCTTTAATGTTTGTTTTCAGCCCCCAAGAGCCAAAGAGCAAGGGCAGGATTTTATACCAATATTCAACGATCGTCCAGGGCAAAAGAGGTGACGAACTCAATAGTTGGCATAATTGCTACAAGCTACAAGATGTGTCTTGAATAAGGGTATGGGGTTTTTTTTGTGGTTTTTTTTTAGTTTTCTTTCAGTTGGAGAATCAATGTCACTGTCCGTCTGTCCGGTTGCTAAAGTAAAACACAAGTCCGAGCGAGTTCTCAGGGTGTTGTCAAGTCATTCTGTGAAATGTAGGATATCACTGAGTAGAAGGAGCCGGCAGGTTGAGGGAAGGATGCGGATGCAAACAAAAAAAAGAACAACAACAAAAAAATCAAAGTAAATTTGAGCGCTACTTCACTTGTTATCCCGGACAGGACTGGGCAGAGAATCCCATCTGCGGATTAAGAAATGTGTGTGTGTGTGCTTACGTGTGTGCATGAACTGATGCTTTTACACACAAGACGATACCCTGGTCATCTTCCCCTGAAACTGAAAGGACTATGCCATCTTTTCTTTTTTCCCCTTTTTTGCTACAAATCTAATAGATGAACTGCCATTTCTTTTCTTTTTTTCTTTTTTTCTTTTTGTTGAGCAAATTTAAAATGCTGTTATTGTAAAAAGAGCTTTTGCCTTTTTGTGTTTCATTTCAGGACTCTGTCTTATAAAGAAATGTTGAAGTGACACCATCTAATCATGTGATGCGCAAAATCTTCTGTTTTCTTTCTAAAACATGAAGTGGCTGTCAACTGTCAACTTTTATTTTTTAAATTAGATGATCTCAAATAAAATGCAGGGATTACTGCCACTCTTATCTTACTTATAGGCAGACAAATATTGCACAAATACTTAAGTTGTCACAAAATTTGAAACATTAGAGGGTTTTTTTGTTTTGCATTCCAGTTTATTTGTGATTTCATTTGGAAGTCTGTTTTATGTAAATAACAAAACAGTCTGTTCAACTGTACTGAATCTGTATAAAGACAACATGATGATTAAGGAAGTGTGCTTGCTCTCCTGGTTGGGGAAGTGGATTCCATAAATGAGTAGCAGCAATGACTAGGACGTGTTGGAGAGGCGGTGCAGCATTTCAATCTTTCACGTGCTTGGTGGACACGCTGGAAAAGCCTTTAACCTTATAGTTCTTAACTTATTTTGTTTTCCCCCCACCTGACAGTTTGTTTTTGGGTACAGAAGCAACTTCATAAGGATTAGATTTTGTTTACTGTGACCCCAGTCATTTAAACACAATCGGGAAAAAAAACCTTGCTGTGCTGCCTTATCAGTGACCTACCTTTCATTAAACCGAAAATCATCACAGTAGGCAGTGCCTAAGAATGATTCCAACCCAAAGCAAGTTCTGTTAAAGCTCCAGTAACATGCTTTGTGATTTTTAATTTAATTTTTTTGGTCTGTTGTCCCATTAAAGTGCTGATACTTAAAACAGATCACATTTATGCTGTTTGCATCTATGCTATACAGCAGGTGGAGCCTGAAATGGAGAACATTATTTGTAGTCTTGTTACAACTTGCTGCCGGAGAGGCAATGCAGTGCATGCAGATGTGGTCAGGACAACCAAGATCAAGATCAAACTAAGCCTCAGAATGAAGGGAAAATGGTGATTTTAAGTGATTTTGAACATGGCCTCATTGTGGGAGATGAGTGGATCTGAGAATATCAGAAACTGCTGAACTACTGGGGATTTTCTCACACAACCACTGCTAGGGTTTACAGAGAAGGGTCTGAGAAGGAATCTGGTACCCAGGGAGTGGCAGTTCTCTATAATGTCGGTGACAGAGGTCGGAAGAGAATGGTCAGACTGCTCTGAGCTGACAGGAGGGCAACAGTAACTCAAATAACCCCATGTTACAATCAAGGTTTGCAGAAGAACGTATCTGAATTTGCAACAGTTTTGGAAGTATATGGATTACAGCAGCTGAAGACCACACCATGGGCCACTCCTGTCAGCTAACAAACTGAGGCTATAATTTACACAGGCTCACCAAAACTGTCTCTAGTATTTTTGCTGATCATGTCCATCGCTTCAACATCACAATGTATGCCTATCTTCTGATGGTAGCTCCAAGCAGGATGGTGCACCATGTCAAGCTCAAATCATCTCAAACTGGTTTCTCTAATGTGACAATGAGTTCACTGTATTTACACAGCCTCCACAGTCACCAGATCTCAGTCCAATACAATCCATCCAAAAGGTATCCGCAGCGCTTCACTTGTTCCACATTTTGTCATGTTACATATTTATTCCAAAATGGATCAAATTAAATTTTCACCACATTCTACACATTATACCATACAATGGCAAAGTGAAACATGTTTGCTTCTTTCAAATTTATTAAAAATTGCCAAAATTAAATAAAACAAAAAACAGGCAGCCTAACAAGTCTATTAAAGGATGATGCTACAAGTTTGGCACACCTGTTTTTGGGCAGTTTCTCCCAATCTTTTTTGCAGAACATTTTGAGCTCCATCAGGTTGGATGTTGAGCCATCTTCAGATCTCTCCAGAGATGTTTAATTGGGTTCAGGTTTGGGCTCTGGTTGGTTCACTCAAGTTCATTCACAGTGATCAGGAATCCACACTTTTGTTATCTTGACTGTGTGATTAAGGTCGTTATTCTGTTAGAAGATGAACCTTCACCTCTGCACCGGAGTAGTTTATCATCAAGGATGTCTCTGTACATTGCAGCTGTCATCTGCGTTTCCCACAACCCCAACTAGTATCCCAATTCCTGCTGACAAAAAACATCCCCACAGCCTGATGCTACTGCCACCATGCTTCACTGTAGGGATGGAATTGACCAGGTGATGAGTGGTGCCTGGTTCACTCCAGACATGATGCGTGGCATTCAGGCCAAAGAGTGCAATCTGTGTTTCATCAGACTGGAGAATTTTGTTTCTCATCTGAGAGCACTTCAGGTATCTTTTGTTGAACTCTAGATGAACTATCATGTGCCTTTTTACTAAGCAGTCACTTCAGAAATGTTTCTGTACTATTCCCCAGGTCTGTGCCTCAATACAGTCCTGTCTCAGAGGTTTACACACAATTCTTTAGATTCTTTTGTGCTCTGTCATGCACTGTCAACTATGGGATCTTATATAGATACACAACACGTGTATGAGCGAGCTTTGTTTACCAACGACCCTGTCGCTGCTTCACTGTTCCTTGGAGCCCTTTTGATACATACTGACCACTGCAGACCGGGAATACTCCACGAGAGTTGCAGTTTTTAAGACGTTCTAACCCAGTCGTCTACAGTCATCACAATTTGGCCCTTGTCAAACTCGCAAGATCCTGACACTTGCCCATTTCAGTAGCTGGGACCACATCCTCAGTAACGATGGGCGATGAGGGATGAGGAAGTATGAACTGGTGCTACGGTTTGGGGAAGGCCTTGAAGGGGACTGGCAATGGCTCCTGGGCCGGCAGATCCCCATGTACTAATGAGAAGTGAATGAAGGAAAGGAAGAGAGGAGAAGAGAGGAAAAATGGGGGGGCATGAAAATGAGAACAGCAGGTAGTGCTGAAGGGGAGCTTTTATAGCCTGAGCCCAGAGGGGGGGTGAAGGAGGAGTGGTCCCGCTCCTGAAATTCAGATGATATCTCCACTTTTTTCTGCTTCTAGCCCATAAAAATTTGAGGACAAAAAGTTCACTTGCTCTCTAATAATGAATGAATACATAATCAGTCTTATTCACCTCACCTGTCAGTGGTCATAATGTAATGCCTGATCAGTGTACATTTGCACTCATCCCCATGGGCAATTTTGAATCCGCAATTTACCAAACCCCACTAACTGCAAGCCACATGGGAAGCACATGTAAACTCCCTTGGCTTTTTTGTCAGACCAATTAAAAAACTAACTAACTAAATATATATATGTATATATGTATACATATATGTATGTATGTATATATATGTATATATATATATGTATATATATGTATATATATATATATATATATGTGTATATATATGTATATATATATATGTGTATATATATGTGTATATATATGTATATATATGTATATATGTGTATATATGTATATATGTATATATGTGTATATATATGTGTGTGTGTGTATATATGTATATATATACATAAAATAAAAAAGCTATACAACAAAATAAAATATACGTTAAAACACACACTTGCTATATATTTTTAAGTGGACTTTAATAAATATTTGGCGCCCTTTAATTTCATGTGAAAACCAACATGATCAAGAAAACAACTTAAAAAGCCTCATCAACACAAGCGTCACAGACGTCCACCCGACAGTTCAAAATAACTACAGCCCCCATGAGCCAATGCTCCTGAGGCCGTCCCCTCCCAGAGCCCTGAGCTCTAGTCAACCGTTCTGTCCCCGCCTTTCTACACCACGTGATCGTCTCCGGCCAATAGGGAGTGTCGTTACAGGCGCAATGCGGGTGTCGGGATGTAAGGAGCAATGGCGACGGTCGAGACGATTTTGGAGGTTTGAGTTGAGCTGGATTTGACCAAAAGAGGCAGATTATAGGTAGTTTGGACATTCACACACGTAAAGACCATATGTAAGATAGGAGGTTTGTTTATAGAGAGGTGCTGTAGCGGTTAAACAGAAATATGATAAAGCACTTTAAAAAAGCAATGTAGATAGTAGAATGAATAAGGCTGAGTGTTATTTCAATTAAAGTTTCATACTATTATAAATCAAAAATACTGTTTTACTGGTAACATTTAGTCACAGCTCCCTTTATTCTTAATGCACGTGTTTATTTTATTTTCCCTCTTTTTAAAATTTTTTAAGGCTTGAATCCCTTCATGTCCTCCTAAAAACAATGGAAACTGAAGTTTGCTCCTTTTCAAGCGTCCTGTCAACCCCCACTTCACAGACTCTAACCAGTCAGGCCAACCTGGCAGCAAAACAGAGAGACAGCAGAAAGTCCTCAGCCGCAACTCCTGCCTTCCTCTCCAACCTGGGAAGGGCCACCCTGCGGGGTATTCGCAAGTGTCCTCAGTGTGGGGTCTACAACGGCACCCGTGGGCTCAGCTGCAAGAACAAGGCCTGTGGGGTGTCCCTCCGGAATGCTTCATCCACAGGCAGAAGCAGCAGGAAATGTGCTGTGGAGGTGGTTAAAGTTATAATCGACAGTGAGGTGAGAGGTGGGAAAGAGCAGGAGGGACAAGGGGTCCTGGGCAGTGGCTCAGGCGGAGGTGTGCAGGTGTTCTCGGTATGTCACAGGGGAAGAGGAGTCACAGGCACACAGTGTGGCTTTGTGGAACTCGTTCCCACGGATACTGCGATCGCCACTGGGGATGGCCCCACCCTGCTCACCCGCATCAACCTGGGCCGCTGCTTTTTGCCTTCCTGCAAACAGGGTCAAAGATCGAATCAGGGCGAGTCACCTACAGCTAAACAGTCCTCCGAGAGCCTCTGTGCCCACATCAAACAAGCCATAGAGTGTCGCAGCCGTGCCACCCCACTGACGTTCAAAAGTTCAGTCCTGGAGGGTTTGAAGGCCTCAGATCAAGTCAAAGAAGAGCTGTGGCGGCTGGCCACGGAGTCTCCGGGGCCCCTGGTGCAGCGCGTTTCTAAAGACACGCTGGTGGTGAAGTGTCACACGGACTCGCACCATCCACTGGGGCTGCTGCATCTGACTGTAGGCGCAGGGGGGCCGTCATCAGAGGCTTTGAAGAGCGAGAGAAGCATTTTTCACTGTGCCTGCCAGGTTAACACGAGAAGAAATAAAGCCGGCGTGGACGGAGCAGGCGGCTCTCAGCTGCCTCCCAGCTCTTTCACTTTGCAGCCCTGCCTTCACTTCTTTGCCTGCGTGTGTGCATTTGCAAGCGACGAGAAGCTGGCCTCAGAGTTTTCAGCTTTCCTCAACTACGCCTCCAGCGGTACGGCAACCCAGCTGATTTCAACCAGTTTCGAAAGAACCTGGCAGCAGACTGGGATTACATTAGTACTCAAGTGTTGTCAGACAAGAGTACTGAATCCAGTCTCTTTATTTATGAAACTTCTCAACAAGCAAAAAGATACATACATACATACATTAGTGATAATAACCTGTCATTTTGGAGGGCTGCAGAGGAATACTGTTAAAAAAACAGCAATTGAATGTGCATGCACATGATGTTTACTAAGAGACTTGGCGAAAATCAGAGTTACACATTTTTTCTCTGACCTGTAATGTTTTTTTTTTTTTTAATCAATCCTGATTGTTTTGGTGTGAGTTGCCCTGAGCTGTGGGTATGTCTGCCTTTCTTGAATGCAATGAAACCAGAAGGCTCGACTTGTAGTACTGAAGAAATATCCATATATTTCAGTTGTTCAGAAGTACACCTGTTCAACTGCTCTATAACACAAACTGTCTGATCAGCCAATCATATGGCAGTGACTCAGCGAAGGTGACTTGATGACATTCAAACTGGGCATCAGAATGGGAGAAGACTTTGAGCATGGCATGGTTGTGTCACTCTGTCACAAGAAAAAGCCCCTCATTATGCTTTTTTTTCCAAGTGCCATTTAACTTAAACATAGTCAAGAGAAAGCAGATGTCTCTACAGCCGATATCTCCAAGACTGGGTTTCTAACACCAAAACAATCTAGATGTATAAAAAGCACCACAGACCAGCTTACGGCTTTACTCTTGGCCACAAATGCAGCTCAGCCAACTGTTCCTTCATGCTTGATCACATGTCTTAGCATGCCCCTCTCCTTGTGGTTTTCCTTTCAGGCTTGCAGCAAAAAGTTTTGGGTAGAACAATCAGTCCCTGTGAGAAACCTCTGCAGCAGGCTGAACCCGTCGGCTCTCATCCCAGAGCCAAGAAGCTTCACCTGGATGAATCTGTCTCTGGTGGTTTGATCGTAATTCTTTCTGAAAAACTGAGCACAAATCATTGTGCTCATCGATGTTGCTCTAAATCTGCTGTTGTCCTCACTTCTCTTCCTGTCTTATCTTTCTCTGTCATTTCCTGCTGCCTCTGTGAAGCCCTCTCAGTGGCTTCTCTCTCTGGGGTGGGGAAGGAGGGAGTGTCGGCCTCTTGCCCAAGGAAAGCTGGTCACAGGAGAGCCCCTGGTGCTGGTGGGCCGAAGGCTCCAGGTGCTACCTCCTTGCCTTGTCTCACCACTGGAGCCTTTCCACCTCTCTTGTGTGTGTCTGTTAAAGAACCTTAAATCTCCTCAGACGTCTCTCTCTGTGGTTGTCATTTCATCTATCTAATCTTGCAGCACTTACCCTGATCCACTGTTCAAAAAGAACACAGAAGATACTATAACAGTTGTAACATATTCTAACATTTAGTTCAGGAAAATGTCTGGATTCTTTTTTAATCTGATTTGAAGACTAAATATTTGTATGTCTCAGGGAGCACTCAGGCCGTGGATGAGCATACGCTGACGATGGGCTTTCATCAGTGGCTGGCGAGTGTCACAGAGAGGATCCACCTGGCCATGCACTACCAGTGTGATGGTAAAGTTGAAATAACGATTCAAGCACTAAAACGAAAGTATTTTCAACAAATTAGGCCATGAAATCTTGCGTCTTTGAGAGTAGTGTCACCTGTCTCCGGTGGTATAATGGAGACTTTTACATAGAAAATATCCTCATGTTTGACATCATACCGAGCCACGAGTAGAAAAAAGTTCTTGAAACATAGTGTTTGGAGCAGACTGAAGCCTGAGTTTTTGTCTCACAGAGACTTCTTATTCATTTGCTTGTAGAATAGAATAGAATGTCTTTATTGTCAGTATGCAGATATACAATGAGATACAGGTCAGATACAGAGATAGTATCTCATTATACGAAACTTTAGCCAACACTTAATAAACACTTTCACCCTCCTTTCACTTTTTTGACCAATAATTGCGCCGGGTCTTCCATGTTGCTCTGTCACATTTTTGGTCATAATTCATAAATGTTTTAGTTACTTTACATCCAGTGAAACCATAAATCAGTAAGAAGCAAATCACAACAACAAAAATGTATTTCCAAGTTATCAACATGAACAACATAACAGATTATTAAAAATTAATGATGCAAAGAACCTTTATTTGGAACGGTTCACTCGTTTAATTGTTAAATATGCTGTACTTGCTGTATTTAACCACCAGGGAGCAGCGCATACACGCTGTTAACACATTTTAAATTGAGGAACTGGGGAGCACACAGTTGTAGTAACAAAACACAAATATTATTCTGCTTTTGATGAAAATATCAGTTTCTAGTTGCTTATTGCAGAGCTGTAAAACAAAATTAAACGATTTAATAAATTTTTATGTAATTTAATAATAATAATGTATACTTTATTTATCCCCGTAGGGAAATTACTCTCTGCATTTCGCCCATTCACTCTATTGAAGCAGTGGGCAGCCAATCCAGCGCCCGGGGAGCAGTGTGTAGGGACGGTACCTTGCTCAGGGGTACCTCAGGGTAACCATTCAGTGGCCCCCATTTTATTTAATTTAGTCAGTGAAAACATACAAACTCTCTACATCGACTGTGTTTACATCAACAGTTTAATTCACTATTAGTTATATAGCGCCAAGTCACAACAACAGTCAATTAAAGGGACTTTGGGTAAAGACCCTACAGTAAGAGAGAGAGAGAAAACCCCAACAATCAGATGACTCCCTAATGAGCAAGCATTTGGCGACAGTAGGGAGGAAGAACTTCCTTTTAACAGAGAGAAGAAGTAGAATGGGGGAGGCTCTCCCATTCTACCTTTAAATCTCCTACGAACCACAAGTAAGGTTGCAGTCTGGGGTGATATGGTACTATGGTATGGAACTTGATCACAGTACATGTTTCTGCAACATGACAGGCTTTAAATTTCTCACTGCGCACAGAAAAAAACTGTTTCTTTTTTTCCCCATCAGGGAAGCCAGAGCCTCTGGTCTACCACATTCCTCAGGAGTTCTTCAACGCTCTGCAGCAGCGTCTGTCGCTCGGATCCAAGAAGAGGAGACTGCCTAACTTCACAACAGGTGGGAACATATTAGGCTTTAAGTAAGGCAGAAATCAGAACCACACAGCTGAGCTCATCATGTGTAGCTGGAAAAGAACCAATGAGCTTATCCCAGGTTGAGGTGTCCGTGTGCTCACAGGTCACAAGATTCGCTACTTCAGAACAGAGTGATGTCTGAATTTAGGTGCACACAATTATCATGTAACGGGTCTTTGCCCAAATTGTGCTTAAGATCATAATGATCATTTTACAGGCAGTAACCTGTGAATTGTGATGCAAACTATGTCAGCGACGTTCTGGTTCGTCACCCAGAAAGTACTTGATAATCTTACAAATTACAGCACAATGGCAGATATTAAACTAGTGACTCATGAACCATCGTAACACAGCCACGCAAAAACCTTGCAAATGGTTTTACGTTTCAAGCCAATGGAGGTCATTTTTATCATCTCACAAATCATTAAAGAGAAAAGAAAATACTCGAAAAATGAAATGTAGTAAGTCTGCCTTCATTGCCTCGTTACTCCTCTTGTAACCCTTTGCAGTAACTGTGAATGTCTCCTGTGAATCTGGGTACTTCCAGCTAAACAAGCCCAAAAATTCATACTTATGCGATACGTCTCTCTCTCTCTGTCTCTGTCTTATTTGTGTGAATGTCAGCATTTGTGAGAAACGATGGACTTCCTCAGACCTCTTACTCCAAGTACACCTGGCACATCACCAATCTGATGCAGGTCAAACGCATCTTTGACACTCCTGAGGTAAACACTCGCATCTATAAATAAAAAAAAAAATCACACAGCATTTCTTTCATGAAAGATCTTCATTAGGGTTTTTTTGGCAGACCCCAGACCTCTTCTTACAACTTCGTACCTCTTTCTTCTTGTCTTCCCCAACAGCTGCCGCTGGAGGTCACTCAGAGTTTTGTGAAAAACGCAGACGGTTCGTACTCACATTTTCGCTGCCCCGAGCCTCCGCCTGAGTTGGAATCACTAGAAGGATGCAAGTCAGATCGGCCGCAGGCGATACGACCAATGGAGCTCCGCACCTTCCTCAAAGTCGGTGAGTAACTTTTCTTTCTTTCTTTAGTTTTTCTTCTTTTACACCTGAAGTCAGCCTGCACAGCCATGTTTACACTGCTGTTTCTCGAGCAGGAGCAGCAGATCAGAAGGAGGCCTGCCCGTTTGTGATTGACTGGATCCCAGACGTTCTCCCTCGCTGTCACGTGGGAGAGCTCAGGATCAGCTTTGAATTTGGCCACCAACAGAGCGGCCAGCCCGAACACAGCGACAAAACGAGTGCAGCAGAGAAAGGAGGCCGTAATAAGTCAGACTGTCCCCAACACAAACTCACAAACACTGTCGAAATTCTACAGGTCGTCGTCTAAACACAGCATGACATGTGTCTCCTCATGTGTCCCACTCATAAATATATATATATATATGTGTGTATATATATATATATACATATATATATCTCCATGTGTTAATAATAGTATTATGAAACGAGTGAAGGAACAAGTGTGTTACACTGTATAATATAGATCAGTAGAAAGCTAGACTGTACTGGAGTTCTCATTTTAATGTGTATTCCTTTATGCAAAAATATTTAAACTACATATTAAAAATCAACAGTTTATTTTTTGAAACAGATTCAGTTTTTTTTACTTTGTAAAGATAAGAAAAAAGTCTGAGATTGATTGTACAGTAAAAAGTGTGCAAAATAAAATCAGGAAAAAAAGATGCATTTACTGCCCTGTGTGTTCTGCTGTGTTTTCATCTTGGGAAACTCAGAAATGAATTCTTAGGCCTTTTCGTCATGTCCAGATGATCAAATGATTGATGATCTGGTTCTTATATGGAGCTTTAAGCCTGATTCATTCATAAAAGTACATTTTTCCTTCACCTTAGCACTTTCTATCTCACATTGACACCCCAGTGAAGGCACCGGAAGTTACTCAGGGTTTAGTGTCTTGCCAAGGATAATTTGGCATGCAGACTGGACCAGCAGAGGGTTGAACCATCAACCTTCTAATTAGTTGAGGACCTACTCCACCTCCTGAGCCACAGCCACATCATTTAGTCACGTGATTCTCAAATTTAGAAGAACAGGTAAAAACAGAATCATATATAGAAACATTTAATCCAGCATTTGAAAACTAATTATCAGCATATACATTAAAAGAGGCCATTTGTGATCTGATGATCAGAGCTGGTTCTCAGGCAAAGACCGAACCAGCAGGTACACAAGGTCAGGTGAGGGACCAGGAGTATGCTGGCCTTTCACAGAGTAGTGTACCTCAGGGTCAAAGCACAAACTGTCAAAGCACAGTTCTGCTGTAATTGTGTGAGGCGCTTGATGGAGGACAGTCAGCAAAAAGGATAAATTGCTGCCATTTAACAAGCTGACTTTCAGCAGTTTGCAGGTCTGGAAAACTGAAGCCAAAGCAAAGCACCTCCCAGCCACTAGAGGGGAACACCTACGGGTGAACAAAGTCTTCCAGTCCTGTAGAAAACACCTGACTGTTCTGACCTCAGTAAGCGCTTTACTGATAAGTTTAATAAACATCAATTTTACTTAGTCAATTATGGTCATTCTAAGAGTCAGAACTTGACTAAGTAATTAGTGACGTCACAGTGCAGTCCATCTTTTATACCGTCCATGGTTGTTGTCATGCCATCGTGCACGCTGGAGAAGATCCAGCCTTTACTCGAAATTCATACATGCAAGGAGTCAGACCAGGACTTCCAGCCTAATCTAATAACAGCCTCTGTGCTGGGAGGCAGTGCAGTGTTACAGAAGGACAACTTCCAAGGTGTAGACAGCCAGTATTAAATTAGTTTTCTTTTTTAAGAATTTCTTTTTGTCATACCTAGCCTGTCTGACTTTTCCTGGTGACATTTGTGAACATGGCTTGGTTTTCTGGCCGTTCTAATCCACAGTCCAGCTACATGTACATTAACAGGTTCATTGTGCAATATCCAGCTGTAAACTGGATTCCCCCATTATGTAGTTATGTGTTTACATCCACCACTCATTAGTATTCCCTGGAGACATCTCCAGTGTATTTCTTTTCTCTATTTGCAGCGTGCAGTTTGGTGAAGATGCTCTCTGAATTTGCATGCTTAGACATCACAATATCACAGTCAAATTCAGATGACTGCACGAGCGCTTGTGTTCTCATTACAGTGGAAGTCCTGCATTACTTTTCCGGACCAATGTACATAACTGTTACCAGCAGATGGAAGCAGCGTCCTGCTCCTTCACCTACAACATTTGAGCAAACACAAATTGAAGAAGTGTAAAAATGGAGGAGAAATGAGTGTAAGAAGTGCATCGTTTCACTCTGTTCCTCTCAGGAAATGAGTTAGTATAGAATAAAATTAGGTGTATAACTGCATTTCATAATTTGGCTTCATCCCTTTTTTCTCCCTTCTGGGCATCACAAAGCGGCGATTACACACTTGCTGTGTGATATATCGCTGGAAACATCACACATGCTTACAAAATGTGTCCAAATGCTCATGAATTAATTAAGATTACAAGTTAATGCCATGAGGACGTAACGCCAAATTATATGCAGCGCTCAGAATAGCAGCTTGCACACTGTGTATCTACATGGTTGGTGTAGGCGTTTAAGAACAGTGCCAGCCCCCGGCCTCGTCGTCCCTCACAGGCCCCCAGGACATCAGTGTGAGTACAGCCTCTGCCTGTGCAGGAGGGGGGTGGAGGGTGGGGTGCAGGTTTCTGCCAGACAGCTCTGAGGAACACATTTAGCTGTTTATGTAGTCTGTCAGTCACAGAGATGGGAGACACATCAATCCTCTCCTGGAAGGAATAGCGAGCACATTGTGACAGAGAGACTTCCTCCATCACCTAAAAGATGTGTTATAGAAAGAGACAGCAAAGGCCTGAGAGGGTGGGAGGGCTCATATGTTGCTGGAAGCCAGAAAAGTTGATTTAAATTTAAAAAGACTAAAGTGGTTTTCAGTAAAATTAATGGTCTTAAAAAAAAAAAAGCCTCAAGATTGAAAAGCTGCTAGCAGCATGTCAGTCACTGCACGGTGGCATATGTCAGTTCCACAGTGGTATGTCACAGCTCTCGGATGGCACGCTATACCATACTTTCCAGCAGTGTATGTCACATCAGTATGCAAATTTTATGCCAGTGACATTGTTTCGGGGTGGGTGTTTCTATCTAAGCTCGTCTTTTATTAGAAATGCACCAGAGGCTGATACTACAGCTAACCTTTGCTAAAATGTCCATGGTTTCTTTAACTGCTGTAACCAGTCTTTCTAACCAACGAGAGTGGGCTGATCCAATTTAGGGAAGCCATTTGCTAACAAGAAGCAAACCAAGAACATACAGTGGCTTGCAAAAGTATTCGGCCCCCTTGAACTTTCCCACATTTTGTCACATTACAGCCACAAACATGAATCAATTTTATTGGAATTCCACGTGAAAGACCAATACAAAGTGGTGTACACGTGAGAAGTGGAACGAAAATCAGACATGATTCCAAACATTTTTTTACAAATAAATAACTGAAAAGTGGGGTGGTGCGTAATTATTCAGCCCCCTGAGTCAATACTTTGTAGAACCACCTTTTCCTGCAATTACAGCTGCCAGCCTTTTAGGGTATGTCTCTACCAGCTTTGCACATGTAGAGACTGAAATTCTTGCCCATTCTTCTTTGCAAAACAGCTCCAGCTCAGTCAGGTTGGTCAGATGGACAGCGTTTGTGAACAGCAGTTTTCAGATCTTGCCACAGATTCTCAATTGGATTTAGATCTGGACTTTGACTGGGCCATTCTAACACATGGATATGTTTTGTTTTAAACCATTCCATTGTTGCCCGGCTTTATGTTTAGGGTCGCTGTCCTGCTGGAAGGTGAACCTTTGCCCCAGTCTCAAGTCTTTTGCAGACTCCAAGAGGTTTTCTTCCAAGATTGCCCTGTATTTGGCTCCATCCATCTTCCCATCAACTCTGACCAGCTTCCCTGTCCCTGCTGAAGAGAAGCACCCCCAGAGCATGATGCTGTTACCACCATATTTGACAGTGGGGATGGTGTGTTCAGAGTGATGTGCAGTGTTAGTTTTCCGCCACACATAGCGTTTTGCATTTTGGCCAAAAAGTTCCAGTTTGGTCTCATCTGACCAGAGCACCTTCTTCCACATGTCTGCTGTGTCCCCCACATGGCTTGTGGCAAACTGCAAACGGGACTTCTTATGGTTTTCTGTTAACAATGGCTTTCTTCTTGCCACTCTTCCATAAAGGCCAACTTTGTGCAGTGCACGACTAATAGTTGTCCTATGGACAGATTCCCCCACCTGAGCTGTAGATCTCTGCAGCTCGTCCAGAGTCACCATGGGCCTCTTGGCTGCATTTCTGATCAGCGCTCTCCTTGTTCGGCCTGTGAGTTTAGGTGGACGTCCTTGTCTTGGTAGGTTTACAGTTGTGCCATACTCCTTCCATTTCTGAATGATCACTTGAACAGTGCTCCGTGGGATGTTCAAGGCTTGGGAAATCTTTTTGTAGCCTAAGCCTGCTTTAAATTTCTCAATAACTTTATCCCTGACCTGTCTGGTTTGTTCTTTGGACTTCATGGTATTGTTGCTCCCAATATTCTCTTAGACAACCTCTGAGGCCGTCACAGAGCAGCTGTATTTGTACTGACATTAGATTACACACAGGTGCACTCTATTTAGTCATTAGCACTCATCAGGCAATGTCTATGGGCAACTGACTGCACTCAGACCAAAGGGGGCTGAATAATTACACACACCCCACTTTGCAGTTATTTGTAAAAAAAATGTTTGGAATCATGTCTGATTTTCGTTCCACTTCTCACGTGTACACCACTTTGTATTGGTCTTTCACGTGGAATTCCAATAAAATTGATTCATGTTTGTGGCTGTAATGTGACAAAATGTGGGAAAGTTCAAGGGGGCTGAATACTTTTGCAAGCCACTGTATTTACTTTTAAGCAGTAGTATTGTATTTTGTATGTAAATCTTTGAAGCTGGATTTAAGAAACACGAGTTTCTTAGTACAGAATGTGATGTCATCAGGTTGGTGTGTTGATTGATTTATATTAACTGATAACTACTTCTAAGGTTAACACACTGTTGCAGACAGGGGCAGTGCAAAAGTGAAAAAAAACAACAACAACTACTCCACAAATTCATACTTTTGGGGTACCTTGCGAGTACTAACATGAAACCGGAAGTCTCAGCCAGGTAGCAAAAACTTCAGCCTGTAGTACCATATTGGATTTAGCACTGTCCATGTAACCGAAGAAAAAATAATTACGTTTCTAGAATTTACATTGTGCAATAAATTTGACATGTTTAATTATTTTTGAGATCATTCACAATGAGCAGTAATCTCAAAAGGAGCCTTATAGCATCTTTGAGACACTTGTCTTAGTTTTCCACTCCGTTCATATCATGGTCAAGAGAGACTAGCTCTATACTGCATTTCAGTTAAAAGTATCAACTGTATATAAAGGTGCACCTGTTGGTTGTAAGGTTCTTCTACACAGGAAGCAATTCAGTCACTGCGCATTGCTTTATTGCTTTGACAGCTTGTGTTCCTCTAATGTGTTTACCACCCTGTCATGACTCAATCAACCATATTCTTCAATGTCATTGGTAGTCACTACAGTCCCTCGCTTTACAGCTGAGGAAAACTTAACTCAGGACCTGGCCACTTTGTATCACTAGTGCCTTATTTCGCCCATTGTCGTGTCAAGCCACAGAACACATCAGACTTTCTATGGTCTCTCATTGCTAAATGAGTCAAGGCCCCTATATACTCTACATTCTGAGGTTTCAATGTTAGAGTTTCAGTGCTAGGTTTTTTTTAAAGGCAGATATTAACATTTGAAAAGGAGAGGGCAAAGTCGTTAGCTAATGCTGGCTGTATTCATAAACAATTAACAGACACACACATTTGCTAATTAGTGTCCAGTAACAGAATAACATAATGCGGGTGTTTTCCATAGGACTGGAAGTCTTTACTCAACCACAGGGGTTGCCCTCTAGTGGCTGTTGTGCTCGTATGGGTTCCTGGCTTCCTCCCTCAGTCCAAAGCTATTCATGCTTGGTTAAGTGGTGATTTCAAATGGGCTTGGGTGTGATGTGGATAAATAGGTTAAAGTGTGTACATTAAAGCCCTAATGTGCTTTGAATAGCCGGTTAACTAAAAAAAGCATATACATGCCTTTTCCAGTTGCCTCTCTCTGATATAAAAACATGCTATATGAGCAAATTTTGGTTAGCGAGCGTAGCTTCATGTTGATGAAAGATCACATACTCACCTTAATATCATTTTAATTGGTTTTAACGAGATGCAGCACTTGTACTATTAATACAGAACTTTCCAGACCTCAGACTCACAAATCCATTATCACTTGTTGAAGCATCCCCACGGTCCTCATCACTTGACTTATCTCCGTAATGAGGTCAGAAAAGTTGCTTCCATTTGCACGCGATTAGTGCAAACAGCAGGTCTTTGTGTCCAAGCACAGAAAAACAGTATGAAAAAGGGAAAAACCGCGAGGATGCACCAATCATCAGTTACAAAGGTCAGCATTTTTATGGTCAAACGAACAAGGCAAAACACATTATCTAAGCCTGCCACGTGGATATATGAGGTGTAACTCAGTGTAAGACAAGGGCGGGGAAAACGATCTGCCAACAAGTAGCCTACCTGCCAACTGGAAGAGATGCAGGCAAACTGACGGGACTTATCAACACGTCCGTGATGACTGATGACAAACCGTGACACGCAACATTTTCACGGCCTGGAAACAAACTGCACTCGACCTGCCTCAACAGAAAACCATTAACCAGACAGAGAAGTCAATGTCGCATGCAAGGTAAAGAGCGAGAAGACCACTTACCCAATGACTTCCGAACCCTGTCTGTCAGTCCTCGGGTGAACCGACCGAATCCAAAGTCGATGTCCTGACGATCCACATCTCAATACCTCCACAAGTCCTCCTGACTCCACAGCGGCATGTATTGACTTGTATTAGGAGGGTTAAATCAGCCCTGAATGATGGATGAATATGTGGAGTGAGTCGATCACATGTTCATTAGATGTGTGAAGGAACCTTTAAAAACCTGTCCAAAAGTGGTGAAATCTAATGAAGCTCAAGAACATTTTTGCTTCTTGCATTTTATTTTTTTTCTATGCTTATTCATACTCCACTGCATTTATATGTTTGCTTACTTAATATACATTGAAGAAAAAAATTCTTTCAAGGTATATTAATTGCTTTAGGACTTGAGGACATATTTTCATACACGTTAAAAAACTAAAACTAAAAATTTGTATGTGGAAAATCTCATAACAAAAATGCGTGTTTGAAATTTGATTCATAAATATGTAAAAATGTGCCTGTTTTGCAAGTGGATTTAACACCACTAAATCTTAGAAGTAGCTTTTTTTAACCTAAACTATTCATTTCAGAACACTGTACTTATTTAACTGCATAAAAAGCAAATTTGTTTGGGCACAGATTAGTAATTGTGACATTATTGTTTATGTCAGTTCCTCAAATTAGGACAAAATCCAGATTATATTTGAAGCTTTAGCTAAAATTTCTTGTTTTAAAGTCAACATGACCAATGAAAAGTACAGAATTATCCATTTTCAGTACTTCTGGATTTGTGATTTCTCTAGTGTCCACTGAGCATGACTCCCATGTTAAAATGTTCAACTTTACAGATTTAAAAAAATCATGCTAATAGCCTAGCAAGGAAAATGGTTTTAGAAGAACTAGCATTTCATTAGTCTGTTATTTAAGGCTAATTATCAGTCATTTCTGTGTTTCATCACTCTTACAATGTAACGGATGTTGCTAACTAAGCTTGATAGCATTCGTTGATAACTTATCACTTCACTTCTTCATTCAAATATGGTAACTCTGTACCATATGGCTAAAGATTAAATGCTAGTTTTGAGGCTTCAAATTGAGGAGTCTAAACCGTAGAGTCGGTACCAACGGTTACTGGCTTTGGATTATTTCATACCGTGTGCAAAGAAAAAATACTTAGTTTAAAAATGTATTTTATTTTGATTTGTTATTTTTCTAAAAATGCTACTACTACCCACACCTCACTCCCTCAGTCGTGTTTTTTCTTTGTTGAAAAAATGACAAAAACAAATATCACTGGAGAGCTTCTTTGAAAAGGTAAAATGAGACATCAGAGGGGTCTCAGAGTGCCAAGAAAAAAAGAAGAAGCTGTATTTAAAAGAAATGATCAAGAATCCTACTTAAATTAAAGGTTCATCGCAACAGGTGATTCACACGCTCTGCAGTTTGAATAATATTCAGTGACCAGGTAGCTAACGATGCCACGAAACAAATCTAAATCATTTTGCAAAATAATAAGTACTGATAGTGCATTATATAAAGAGGCGTAGTTATAGTTACTGTTTATACCTCTAGAGGTTGAGGGTCCATCGTGTCATACCCCATCCATGCCAAGAACAAATGAAATTCTAAATAAAAAACTAAACTTTTTTTCATTACCTGCTGCAGTAATGGAAGAAAGCAATAAATCTAAAAACAAAATGAAGAAAATATTCTTATTTTTTAATACTACAAAGAGCCAATGAGATGTGTGTGAGATCTATGTAATACAAATGTGAAACTCAAATAATAAAGTTCAATGACCCTCCACTATAGAACCACCAACCGTTAATCTCATCACCATTAATCTGTGTCCTGTAAATTATGCAGTAGTAATTTTACATTCTTTGGAGAACTGCTAAAAGTTTGGACTGCATTTGAATGGAAACTGGTCACGTGGCGACGAATCTCTGAGGGGAACTGAAAAACAGTTTGAATGTGCAGAAGCAATTTGTTTGTGATTGCCATCAGTGTTTGGATGGATCTCATTTTGTGCAACTCAGCTGCTACACTGCATCATTTAACACAGCCTTTCTTCTCTTATGATTCACGCATCCTCCCCTTCACATGCAAACTTTCTCTCCCCTCCTTCTCCTCCTCCTTCCTTCAGACTGCTTCCTGATCGTTGAGCAGAGTCATCATCAGATCCATCAGTGCACAGTCATTGCCTGAGGAAACACGGGCCAATTATGGCCATAAATAATAATGGGAGAGCGCATCTGGCATGATGACTGATGGGCCTCTCTCACAGCTCATTTACATGGCTTTTGTGTGGCCATCAGCAGCTTCACTCTAATGTAATGCTCAGAAAATGAGCCTTTCATAGAATATTGTATGATTCAAGAGTGGAAAAACGGCACAAGGGCGGTGCATGCTGTGGACTGGAAACAGGGAAGGAGCGAGCATAAAGAGGTCTTAATTGTCCCATTATATGCTGCCATACATACAGTGCGAGCTTGTGGCTTGTCTCTGCTTGTGTGTTACACAAAGAAGTCCATCCATCAATATCAACATGAAGGGGGACTGATTGTGCCTGTGCGGTCAGGTAACAAACTAACCACCTCCCACGCTCGAACACACACACACACTACAGATACTTTACATGTGCCTGTCAGACACCTGCCCACTTATCCTGCCTCCTTAATGCTTTTCATGTCAATTCCTAATGCGCAAAGTGAAAAACGATAGTGTTACTTCAAAGCACAGATTGGTGGACAGTTTTTAATTTCTCAGCATAGGTGTCAACGGTGTTCGGAGAATCCTTAATCTGTCCTTTGGGTCGGTGGCCGCCTAGAGCCACAGAACAAAAGGCTGCAGCATGCTGACGTGTGTCCCAGGAGCTGATAAGCCTGGTTGTTAATGGTGTTAGGGTAGATTTCATTACCCCCTCCAGACTGCTCTCATTAAATAAACATCCTCCTGTCACATCCTTCACCCTGCGAGCAGAGGAGTAACGGAGGCAGGACAGGGCGAAGGGAGGAGAGGGATGAGTGAGACAGACAATAAAGTGGAATGTTAATGAAAAACTTGTCAATCAAAGTCAAGTCGGCTGCAAAATGTATGTTGGTGTTCTTGTAAAAGTACTTGTAGCGCTGTTTTTTTCTTCTTCTGCTTGTTATCCAAGCTAGCACTATGACTCTGACAGTGTTGGCTGCTTCGACTTCATGATTCAGGCTGAAATATCACCAACTGTTTAGAGCAGATATTTTTATGATGGACTCTGGATTTTGGATTTACATTTGTGGTTTGAGAGAAATGTATCAACAGCACTCGCATAGATTTGCATAATATTTATCGGAAAAGTACATGATCCTTTGGTATGGTACAATTCTATTTATACAGGGCCAAGTTATAGCAATCTACTCAAGGTGCTTTAAATTGTAAGGATAACCCCCTGCAGTATTAAAAAATGATCAGTGAGAACTTGGCAACAGTGGGGAGGAAAAACTCCCTTTTAACAGACTTTCAGCAGAGTCAGGCTCAGGGAGGAGCAGCCATTTGTTGGGGGTGTGGGCAGAAGAGAAAACAGGAAAGAAAACAGGAAAGAGGAGCAGAGACAGACAATACAATACAATACAATACATCTTTATTTATAGAGCACATTTAAAAACCAGCGGTATACCAAAGTGCTTAACATAAAAGACAGAATGTTGGGTAGATAGCTTGTACTGGGAGGACTGTAAGATGCTAGTTCAGGTTTGCAGCTACCACTCCCCGGAGTGTCGGCCAGAACACTGCTCAAGGCCCGGATGAATGTTCAGAAGGGAGACAATGAAGACACCGAGGATAGTGCAGACTCTTGTATTGACTTCACACAGTTGAAGGTAACAGGGATTGTCAGAGGAGCAGGTATTGCATACAGGTTTAGGTGCGTGGGCATGGGTGTGTGTGTGTGTGTGTGTGTGTGGTCTCTGAAAGGAACAGAAAGAAAATACTACATTACTAAAGTGTTCACAACAATATCTCCAGAGTACATCAACATAAACACAGGCGGGAAATAAACTAACATCCCCTTTAATACCATAGGCCATATATTACCCACGACTCACGCATAGACCCACTGAGAGAGCTAACCAGGTACACAGTTATACCCAACCGCACGGCAGGAGAGTTAGCTTAGCTTAGCTTAGCTTAGCACCCGCTAGCGGCACAGACAGAAACATAGTCATTTCCCCCTAACCTTGGTTACAGTCCCAAACACATCTTATTATCACATCCTCACACATCACCAACTTACGTTGCTCATTAACGCACACTTCTCACGGACTAACCAATTCTCTGCCGGTAATCTGGAGCAGAAAAGCTCAGGTGCTTTGCCCATGTATGAGAGAGACTATGTCCAGGGAGGGACATAGTCTCTCTCATACAAAGCGGTGGGGTGACCTCTACTGGTCACTCTAAAAACTACAGGTGAACTAACAAGTGAACAGAATAAAACCATAACTACGGGGCCTTTTGTACAGCCGCCCCCCAAATGTATGAAGTACATTTGCTCACAACAAAAGGCAATTTTACAAACAAAGTTACGGTGATTGTCCTTTGTCTTCATCCGGGAGGGCAGGCAGTACCACCAGCCTTGCCACAGGTCGGGTGAAGGTCCGGTCCCTCACCTTGATGTCAGCAGACCTGATGTGCCCGTCGGGACTGGGGTGGATTTTGGAGATGCGGCCCACGAGCCAGGAAGCACGAGGCAGCTGAGGATCTACGATCATCACCACCGAACCTTCTGTGACATCTGCGGGGGATGACCGCCATTTCTGCCAAAGCTGCAGGCTTGGAAGGTACAGCCGGACGAATCGAGACCAGAAGTGGTCAGCCAGCACCTGGGAGTGCTTCCACCTCCGGCGACTCAGGAGCTCTTCTCTGGGGTAAGCCACTTGAGGAAGTGCTCCGTCAGGCCGCCCCATCAGAAAGCAGTTGGGGGTCACTGGATCAGGATCACTGATGTCAGACGGGACATAACCTAGTGGTTTGGAGTTCAAGATGCCCTCTACCTCCACAAGGACCGTGCGGAGGACCTCTTCTTGAAGGGGTTGGGATCCTACTGTAGTGTAGAGTGCCGTCTTGACAGACCTAATCTCCTGCTCCCACACTCCCCCGAAATGAGGAGCCGCTGATGGATTGAAGTGGAAGACGATCTTATGGGGAGCCAGGAGCTTCTGCAGGTCAGAGGCCATGGCTGCAAAAGCTGCTTGGAGTTCCCTTTCTCCCCCACGGAAGTTGGTCCCTTGGTCTGAGTACAGCTCAGCTGGAGTTCCTCTCCTGGCAATGAAACGTCGAAGTGCCATTAGGAAGGCATCTGTATCGATGGAGGTTAGGACATCAAGGTGGACCGCTCTGATAGTTAGGCACTTAAAGATGATGCCCCACCTCTTCTCCACACGGCGCCCGAGTTTGACCTCAAAGGGTCCAAAACAGTCCACGCCTGTCGAATAAAAGGCAGGTTTGTAAAGGTGGAGGCGCGCAACTGGCAGGTCCGCCATCTTGGGAACAGTTGGTCGGGCTCTCCATCTGCGGCACTCAAGACAGGTCCTTTGGAAACGCCTAACTGCTTCCCGGCCTCTCAGGATCCAATGAGTGCGCCGAATCTCCGCGAAGACCCTCTCTGGCCCTGGATGGCACAGGTGACTGTCGACGTCCTGGATGAACAGGCGGGTGACTGGATGTGTCGGATCCAAAACTAAAGGATGGGAGCTGGTAAAGGCGAGATATTCAGAGCGGCGAAGACGTCCACCTACACGGATGACCTCATTCTCGTGGTCGAACTCAGGGGATAGTGCAAGGAGACGACTGCTGCGACTGATAGATTTCCCCTGCTTAAGGAGTCGATACTCCTCAGGGAAGCTCTCCTGTTGAGCTTCTCTCAGGACGTGCATCTCTGCTCGAACATAGTCATAAGCCGATGAAGTTCCACCGCCTTTGGCCGCCCCATGCAACTGCGTAATAGCAGCTTCCAGCAGCTGTGTCCAGGTGTCATATTTGCTGAAGTTCGAGGTGGCGGGGTCAAAGGTGGTAGAAAATCCACAAAAGGTCTCTTTACGGAGCTCAGATGGGCCTGGAGGCTCAGCCAGGGTGCCGCTTGGCTCTGGAGGCCACTGTTCTGGACCTAGGAGCAGGAAAGGAGGCCCTTGACTCCATCTATTGGGTCTGGTCAGCTCGGGAAGGGACTTCCCACGGGTTATATCATCTGCGGGGTTCTGGGCTGAATCCACATAGCGCCAGGTGTGCGAGTGAGTTACTTCCTGGATCTCAGCCACGCGGGTGCCGACGAAGACCTTGAAGTGGCATGACTGGGACCTCAACCAGGTGAGTACAGTTGTGGAGTCAGACCACAGCATTATTCTCTTTATGTCCAGAGTGAGCTCATTTCTAAGGAGACGGGAGAGATGAGCTCCGGAGAGGGCACCACACAGCTCGAGTCTAGGCATGGAGAGAATGCGTTTAGGGGCAACACGGGAGCGAGCCATCAGGAAGGCCAGATGTGAGCTGCCATCACCTGTCACTGTTCTCATGCAGGCCACTGCGCCATAAGCCTGCTCTGACGCATCACAGAATATGTGAATCTCTCTCTCACTAACTGACTCCGTGATGTGCTTTGGGAGATACGGGCGAGGAAGCCGGACTTGTGCAAGGAACGGCAATTCCTCTTCCCAGGTTTTCCACTGCTGGAGTAGTTCTGGCGGAAGCTGCGGGTCATCCCATCCCCTCTGTTGATCCCAAAGGCGCCTCACCAGCATCTTGGCTCGGGTGGTGTAAAGCCAAGTGGGTCGTATTGGCTTGCGAGAACCTTATAAATATTCCGCATAGTGGGGGCGCCATAACTGATTTTGCGGTGTCTGTAACCCAAGGTGTCCGTGGGGAAGTGCCAGCTAAGGCCCAGAGTTGGCTCAGAGGTGTCTGATTTGTCTTGGGTGAGCCAAAGTTCGGCACTTGTGGATCTGAGGTCTTCAGGTAGGTGGCCAATGGTGCTGGGTTCATTACTGGCCCACTGGCGAAGGACAAATCCAGCAGAAGACAGGAGGGCTCTTAGCCTGTCCACTAGGTCCCGGGCTTCTTCAGGGGTCGGCACACTCTGGAGAAGGTTATCAACATAGAAGCACTGTCCCACAGAGTGACGTAGCGGATCATCTCCTTCCGTGTGGTCCCTGGCGTGGCGCTGCAGAGCGAAGGTTGCACAGCATGGGCTGCAGGTTGTACCGAAGGGGAGGACCTGCCATTCATAAACGGCCACTGGTTCCTCGGGGTGCAGATCCCACCACACAAACCGCAGGAGGGAACGATCCTCGGGAAGAAGGCAAATCTGGTGGAACATACCTTTAATGTCACCACTAATGGCTACGGCATGCTCTCGAAAGCGAAGGAGGACACCAAGGAGCGATGCGCTCAGGGTAGGCCCAGGTAGAAGATGTTCGTTGAGGGCTTGGCCTTGGAACTGGAACGAACAGTTAAATACAAGGCGATCTTTGCCATTGTGGCTAACAAGGTGGTGAGGGATGTACCATGACTCATCTGCTTGAGCAACCTCAGAGGGGGACACCTTAACCACCGAACCGGCCTGGACCAACTTCTCTATCTCCGCCCGGTAGATCTTAGCTCGTTCTGGATCTTTCTGGAGCCTTCTCTCCACACTTCTCAAACTGGGAACGACAGCGTTAGGGCTAGCTTTAAGGTGTGGCATGTTCTCGCGGCGAAGGAGGGGGGTGGCATAGCGTTGGATGCCCTCGACATCTACACGAACTGTCTTCTGCTCTAGCAGGCTAACTGCATAGTTATCTTCTCTTGAACGGGTAACCACCTTGCCTTCTGGCACCGGGACAACATCTACCTGCCATAACTTCTCTACATGTTTGAGTAGCTCAACTACAGGTGAACTAACAAGTGAACAGAATAAAACCATAACTACGGGGCCTTTTGTACACAGAAAGTAACATGAGTATTATAAGGCCTTAGCAAAGTACCAAATATACTAACAGGTCATTGTCACTAATACACGGGGGTAGCATAAAATACATATCAAGTAAAAACATTGTAAAACCACAAGCTATAAAAGATATGTATAAAGGAAAACAGAGTATGTCTAAGAGTCAGGTACAGGCATTAACAAGCAGGAAAAGCGAGATTAAACAAATAGATTTTTAACCGTGATTTAAATGATTGGATAGAATCGGACGCCCGGATAGCAATAGGAAGGTTATTCCACAACTCTGGTGCAGCCAAGGCAAACGCACGGTCACCTCTACACTTCAGCCGAGATCTTGGCTGCACCAGGAGTAACTGAGTAGATGATCTTAGTGCTCTGGCGGGAACATACGATCTAAGGAGTTCGATAAGGTAGCTCGGTGCTGTGTTGTTGGTGATTTTAAACGTAAGCAGCAGTATTTTAAATTGGATGTGGTATTTAATGGGTAGCCAATGCAGTTCAGCTAGAACAGGGGTAATAGAGGCAAACCTCCCAGTCAGAATGCGTGCCGCAGCATTTTGAACTGTTTGCAGTCTATGAAGAAGGGCAGAATGAAGACTGAAATAAAGTGAATTGCAGTAATCCAGCCTAGAGGTCACAAAGGCGTGGATGAGCTTTTCCAGGTCCTTATGCGGAACCAACTGCCTAGCCTTGGAAATGACACGCAGTTGGTAGAAACTAGATCTAACTATAGCAGACACTTGTTTATCGAATTTGAAAGAGCTGTCCAGCAACACGCCCAAATTGCTAACAGTGTCAGAGAGGGAACTGGTAAGGGAACCAAAGGCATCACGAAGTTGGCCACGAGGAACGTTACTGTCAAATACCACGATTTCAGTTTTCTTATCATTTAGGATAAGAGAGTTTCCTAAGAGATATTCTTTGACCTCACACATGCACTCTTGAAAGCAGTGCAAGGACAAAGCAAGATCATCATTTAGTTCAAAGTAGATCTGTATATCATCAGCATAGCAGTGAAAAGCGGTGTGGTATTTCTCAAAGATTGCGCTTAGAGGGAGCATATACAGTAAGAAAAGAATAGGGCCCAGCGCAGATCCTTGAGGCACGCCACAGCAGACAGGTGCAGCGGAGGAAGAGCAGGTGCCCAGGTTGACCGAGAAAGACCTATTGGAGAGGTATGATTTAAACCAATCAAGGGCAACACTTTTAATGCCTACAGTATGCTCAAGCCTCGCTAATAAGATGTTGTGATCTACCGTATTGAAGGCCGAGGATAAATCCAATAAAACTAGGACTGCAGAGCGTCCAGTATCAGCAATTAGAAGAAGATCGTTAAGGACTCTAAGCAACGCTGTTTCGGTGCTATGATGTGGTTTGAAGGCAGACTGGAATTTATCATTAATGTCATTCTCATCCAGCTACGCCTGGAGTTGTGAAAGAACTATCTTCTCCAGGATTTTAGACAGGAACAGGAGCTTAGAGATCGGCCTGTAATTCACATAATCATTATAATCAAGGTTCCTTTTTTAAGAACAGGCTGAACTACAGCATGTTTAAAAGCTGACGGGACACAGCCAGAGAGTAAAGAAGAATTCAATAACGATAAAATACTGGGTCCAATTACATCGAAATTTCGAGCGGCTGGCACGTAGGATTTCATAAGATACCTGGAGTTTTCTCCACCTCCTCTCATCACGGCGGCACACACGTCGTAAGGCGCGTGTAGAGTCGTTTAACCAACATTGGGAATAAGTTCAAGGGCGCTTCATTTTAATAGGTGCAACAGTGTCAAGGATAGAGGAGCATATGGTTAACAAGGTGTTAGCAAAGTCTTCAACCATATAAGAGGTAAAACAATCAAAAGTAGTGGATGCAGAATTCAAAAAAGAGAGAAAAATTTGCCACAGTTTCAGCATTAACTATACGCATAGGGCGAAGGAGGGCCTCAAGGTGCAGTTCAGTATTACCTAAGTCCCAGCATTGTTCATATCCTTGATGCAAATGTGCAAGCCATATGAAAAGACCAGGTCAAGGGTATGGCCTTTAGCATGGGTTGGTTCATTAACCCGCTGAATGAGTTTAAAAGAGTCAGTTAATACAAGAAAGTCTTTAGCTAACGGGTCGTCCTTACAGCAGATGTATATTAAAATCGCCAGTAATAAGAACACAGCCATATTTAAAAAGAACAGATCCTAAAAAGTCAGCGAATTCAGGGGGGGAGAAGCTCAGAAGGGGATGGACTCACCGGGAGAAATCCAGGTCTCCGTCAGGAGTAAAACGTCCAGTCCCGTGGCGAGGAAAAAGTCATTTAAAAGAAAAGCCTTATTCGCCAGCGACGTGACATTAAATAAAGCCATCCGTGTCCAGGGAGCTAGGTCACCATCGGTGGCATGTCGCAGGACGCTGAGGTTGTTGTGATGGACGCCACGTCTGGAGGACGTTATCCAGAACCGAACAGGGAGGCAAGCCACTGGAAGGGCTGGGTAGGCTTGAAATCCAGCGGGGCAGATCCACCAATGGCTCAGCAGTTTAGCATCAGGGCGGCCTCTGAAGGAGGGGAGAAAGCGTAGAATATCCCGGCTAGCATATGGATAATCCACAGCCTTGGCTTTAAGGTAAGCCTTGAGACGACGCGAAGGCCACTCCTTTTACCCTGTTTCCTGTAACGTTTCCTGTGCAGGTTGGAGAGAGGTAGGCAGGACATACTGGTGGGGGAGTTCCGCTATAGAGGGGTGGCGTCACCCAGGGTCCAACATGGATCCGGGCGATGCGAGTAAGAGAATCGGAGATTTAAAAGCATTTGTCTGTCGTAAGTTATTAGTGCATAGCCACCTGATGAGCATAAAACCAAAACAATAAGGAGTACTATGCCAAGGCGCAGACGAGGACGGCCTGCCATACACACCGGCGCCATCTTGAATAAACATCACCTCATTCAGCCTGCAGTAGAGGTAGGCATGACATTAAACACTATTCATTTAAGATGTGATGGAATCAAAGTAATTATTTTCAATCAAGACAACAAAAGACAAACATAAGAGAACACAGGGCAAGCCTATAGCAGCATAACAGCATAACTAAGGGAAGGGTCAAATGCATGTAGTGTTTTCTAATGTTGTCTAAGGCGGACATGTAGGACATGAAAAGCATCACAGCTCAGAATTCAGAACCAGGCTCCAGTGGAAGGTAGTTTAGTTCTGAAGTTTTTTTTTCTTTATTAGCTTATGCACAAGGTGAGGATTTTTAAATCAAACCACTATCTTGGAGTCAGCATCCAATCAGCTATTGGGTCAAATCATTGCAGATGGCACAGTAAGATGAACAGTGTTTTGTGTAATGCATTTCAAAGTAACGCGTTACTGTAATTACAAGTTTTCCTTGATGCAGTAATGTAATGTGTTTTAGTACTAAATTCGATTAAATTCACTTTTATTTATATAGTTCCAAATCACAACAACAGTCATCTCAATGCCTCAATTTATATTGTAATGCAATAATACAAAGAAAACCCCAACAATCAGACAGCCTCTTATGAGCAAGTGCTTGGCAACAGCAAGAAACCTCCTGCAGAACCAGACTCAGTAATTGCATTACAGTTTTGTTGTTTCTTGAGCGCCAAAGAATAATCAGTTATCTGCATGATGAGTGGATAAAGAAAAACAAACCAAAAAAAAGCAAAACAAAACATCAAATATGTTTTTTTCTTACTGTGCACTTGTGCTGCAATCAGCTGATTTCAGTTCTTGTGCAGGAAGGAGAAAAATATTGGAGCACTCAACAACTTTTGAGACATTGCTTTTATTTTTTATCGCATAAAAGAACAAGAGCATAATGGTAAAATGTAAAGTGTGTACAGGCTAGAAACCGCTGCATTACACTCCCAACAAAAGTTTGGCTCTTTGCAGGAATCTTCACAAACAACATGTTGACAATAAGCTAGAGATAAACCTAGAGTAATGTCAAAGCTGAGTACATGCCGACATAGAAATTACTCCAGCGCATAATTAAGTAACATACTGGATTATTTTCCCGTTTCTCCAACTGAAAACGCTACGTCCAGATGAACAGAATCAACTTTTGGGAACATACTGGATTACTTTAAGAAAAGTAATAAGTAATACATGACTTTTTTGAGTAACAACCCCAATACTAAAAATGATATAATCAAAGAGTGCTTGTTTCTATGATGTAGAAAACTGAAAGAATCTTTGAGAAACTTCACATTTTAATTTTTTCTTTTAATTTCTGAAAACATTTTCTCAAGTTTTGAGTCCATCAACCGGTGGATGGAAACTAACTTGTGAGCATGCTCATTCTAGCATTTAGCTACAGACTTGCAGGGATTTTAGCACAGATTTACTAGACACTGTTCTTGTTTTAAGATACCCACCAATCACATGGTGAGCTGAAACATCTAGGCTTTTGATATAATTACAGTTATCCAGACATGTCCCCGACCCCTTTTACAGTTACCCTTTTCCTCTCCGTAATCTCTTCAATCAGCCTCTTCGCTGATTCCGTCTCTTTTGTCTTCTTCCATTGGTTTTTGCTGCAGTTTCCTTTGCTAGCGACCCTTTCATTACCCCACTTACACCTCCTCTGACCCTGTGTGGACTCATGTCCCTCCCACCCCTTGCTCTTTTTGCCCAGATGAATCTATGCCATCATCCTCTCTTCATCTATCAGGGTGCTCTCATTGTTTTGACGTCTAGTTAATTCTCGGCTCATGATTTATCAAATTCTTATTACCGCTTGGTGAAAGCCTCATTCATTGTCCTGATGTATGATAATGATAGTCCTGGTGTAGCTGCCTGAATCGCAACAAACCAGCTCATTTTTTCTTCTTCTTCTTCCCCTGTTTCCTTTATGATTGCCTTTCCTTTGTAAACTGTTTTCGTTTTACTTTTTATGTGCTCATCTCTCAATTATGTACATGAATCTAAAGCTGTCCGTCCATTCATTTTCTTCTGGGTGTAATACACAGAGAAAGACAACCAAACACACCTATGGCCAATTTAGAATTGCAAATTAACCGAATTGCCATAAATTTCTTTGGACTGTGGAAGGACACACAGAGTGTCTGGAGTGAACCTGTGACAGTATGGGGAGAAAGTGAAAACTTCACACAGAAAGGCCCCGGCCAGATGGTGGAATCAAATCCAGGACCTGCAGTGTTGACCACTACAGCTCCCTGTTGACCAGTAAAACTGGCTTCTGGCAAAGCTGACTCCACCGTAACCTTTTATGAAAATGTCAAAGCCTTCCAAACAGTTTTGTTTGCTATAGGTTGTCAGTAAGGTTGGGTAAACTAGAGTGTTTCTGGTGTTCGTAGTTGCTAGTCTTGACGCCAAGACATCAAACAGAGTGCCCCAACAATGTATTTGTTAGGAAATGGTTTACTGTTGGTCAAAATGAGTGAACATAAACTTTTGTGTTCTATAAAAGTAATTACTATCCAGAAGAATACAAATAGACTATAAAATACATGACCTCAGTGGGAAAGAATTGGGAGTATGCTACTTCTAGATGGAAAATTCCCAAGGACTCACAGCTAAAGCACCTCTATAGTTTGGATCAGTACAAACTCCACTTGAAGATTAAAGACTGCATTTATTAAAAAAAAAAAGTAAAAGTTTTCTATTCATAAAAACTTTATGTAGATGTTAGCTCCTTCTGGAAAAATGTTGCCTTTCATTTGTCCATAAGTATCCAAGCACCAGCTGTATAATTCTGTTTAATGTGGCTAATAAGGGCCAGAAGTTACCATCACCTGGATTCTGACACTAGAATAAGTGGTTGAGTAAGTGCCTGAATGGTGGTGTGTGTGATAGTGAGGTTCCAACCTTGTGTTTCCGGGAACCCAGGAGTGAGGGCAGACAGGATTAGGCAAATTGTGGGTAAGAGAACTAGGGACACAAAGAGATGAGGGTAAATACGAGGCAAGAACATGGCCCGCGAGTGAAGAGGAGGCCTAGTTACCACCGTGAGGTTGCTGATGAACTGGCAAAGAGTGGAGGACTGAGCTGGCCTTAAAAGTCGCTCTGCTGATTGCTGTCGATGGATTACAGGTGAGAGAAACAGGTGAGGAACCACATGGGCGGACACAGGAAAACCACAGGACTCAAATGGAAAAACACCAGACACTCACTCGGATCATGACAAAGGGGTAACGATATAATAATAATAATAATAATAATAATAATAATAATAATAATAATAATAATAATATAATTTTAGGTACTGTATAACTTCATATATTTTAGAGGAAATGAGCAATAATTACATTTTAACTAAGTTTACATTATAAGTAATTCTGTGTATTTTACAGGAAGGGAGACAAATGATGCTCTAAGTAATTTTCAGTACTCTGGAATATCTCAGTCATTTTGTGGAAAAACAAAAATATTTACACATCAAAGTAAGCTGTACTTTTTAGGGCCCTGGCTGGTATTATAGAATGGCTTGGCCTTGCCTAACTTCAAGGTATTTTACAGGATGGGAGACTGTAAACTCCTTTTTAAAGTTATATTTGAAGAGTGATTAAAAAAAAAAAAAAAAGATATTAAGTTAATTTAGCCAGGGAATGAGGGAGCTCACGACAAGGAACTAAGGAAAACAGAGGGCTTAAATACACAAAAGATCATAAAGGAACTGGACACAGCTGGGAAGACAAGGCACAGGTGGACAGAATCAACTAACAAGCAAAACTGAACACAACACACAGGGAGTACAAGACTACCAAAATAAAACAGGAAACACTACGACCGAGACTAACACATACTAACACATAACAAACACAGACATGGGGGAACAGAGGGCCAGAAACACTTGAGAATGACTAAGGCAATGATGAGTGAATGAAAACCTAAACAAAGCAATGGTAATGCTTAAATTAAAAACTACAACAAGGTCAAATGGGAAACATCAGACAGAAAACAATGGGTGCAAACCCAGGATCATAACAATTTATGTTGGTTAAATAAAAGGACAGTTGAATAATGGAAAACCCATCATGAACATCAGCACAGTAAATATTAAATAAAGATGTAAAACAATAAAGAAGTAAAAAGGTAAGTTTAATCTACTCCATAATACGACACAAATTGCACAGAATAGAATAGAATAGAATAGAATAGAATAATCCTTTAATTGTCCCACAAGGGGAAATTTGATTGTAACAGCAGCAGAAGAAAAGCACACATACAAACACAAACACACACAGTTTTTACAGGAATTGATATTTACATCATGGACAATAGTTACAAAAACAGAGTACTGTACAGTTATTAAGATTAAAGGACAGGTTGTTTTTTTTTTTTATATAAACTGAGAAAAATAATGTGCAAGTTAGGACAGTAGTAGTTGTTCAGTTGATTAGTGCAAATTACAGCGCTGATGTAAACATCTATGTTTGTTGGGGGCAGCTTTACTTACTTGATTTACTTACAGTATAATAATTTTTTTGTTTACTGTAAACTTTACCCCTTATTCAGTGTGTCTCACTTTAACTTTACCTTTCATTTTAATTTAGATTCCATTTTCAAACAAAATACTCTGAAATGACATTTAATTACAGGCACTTACGCCCTTAGTGCTGTATTAGAAAGAGTTACCAGACTGTCCTGAGTGGATAGGATTTTTTTAATGACTAATCTGACAGTTAGAGGTTTGACTACTTTGACTGAAAGGTGTCTGGAAAAGGCAGTTCAAACCAACTGGTTATTCAGCGTCACCTTGATTATTTACAGTCACTGAACCGAGCTGGGCACTGTGTCATGTTTTAGGGCAATTTAATGGAATTATCTGACATCATGGCTTCCAAGTAGTTTGTTCTTGTGTTCTGGTGGCTGAAATTCTAGTGTTGTATTAGTCTGTCACGTAGCGCTAATTAGCAGGTATCTATATGTGTGCATAGTGCCTGTACAGTTTATAGATGCCACTCACTAATCAAGCTTTTTAGCTTTAGCCGATGACCCCACTTTTTCATCTAAATGTGGGCACTTAACCCACACAAAAAAACAACATGGCAGCAGTGAAAAAATGCTAACCCGTGGGTGATGACCAGCAAGCTAAGCTAAGTCCAAGTAATTTGATGATACTACTTTTTTAGTTTTGCGTAAAATATTGGCATAGAATACTTTTACTTTTCAAGCGGTATTTTTAACATGGTACTATAATACTGAAGCAAAGTTATATAGTAAAATCTGACTGCTTATTTGCTTCATTGTATATCATTTCATTTGTAAAAATGCTATATTTGTTTCAGCCCAAACAAAGTGCTAATTGAGTGTGCTCACAGTTGGTTATCCTCCCACCAAAAAAATCAATTCTCATCCCTTCATTCTCTCCCTTGTTCTTTTTTTTCCTTCCCTTTTCCCCTCTTGTCCACCCCATCTTCAGTGCCAGTGAAGGACAGGCGCCGGGTTAGAGGAGGTCAAGCATTAGCGAAACTATCTAATCACTAGCTCTACTCTTTCTCTTCCTCCTCTCCCCCCTTTCTCCTCTTCACTGACAAGTCATCTGTCAAACGGGTTGGCGGCTCTGGCCTCTCCATTAGAGCTGTGGCACCTGAGTATTTCTCAGTCCTGCGCCCGCACACACACAAAAACTCACGCACACACAGTTTTCCACGCATCTCCCTGCCCAGACACCCTCCTTGTGAGCGGTGAGATCAATGCAGCCAGCTCCATGCATCATTTGTCACACCGCTGCCCTCCCTTTAATGAGCTTGTCTGGCTTCAGCTCCTCCTTTTTCATTCTCCCTTCTTCTTCTTCACCTTTCATCCCCTGTTCAGCTGACTGTTTCAATCTTTTAACTCGGCTCGCCTGCATGTAGAACAACTTCTCTTCTTACTTGTCCTACTGTCAGTCCCCCCTGACTTACTCTCTATTTAGGTAATGATACAAGCAGCATGCTTTATAGTGGGTGGAGATTACAGCAGCCAGTCTGTGGGCAGTGGTGAAGGAAGTCCTTGAAAAAAAGCACCAAAGTTTCAATGATTTTGATGATTAAGATCCTACTAAAAATGCAGCTGCAGCAGTGTAAGCAGTTTAGTGTCTTAGAGCCTGTAAAGATTAAATCTGATGAAATGATTAGTAAAAAAATAAAGTTGTCTATAAACTTTTGAAATTTATTTTGGACTTTTGAAATTATCCATGAAACACTGATAATTTGAATTGCGGATAATTTAGGGTGGTACAGCGGTGGAGTGGTTAGCGATGTTGCCTCACAGTAAAAGGGTTACTGGTCTGATACTGCTGGCTAGCTTTGGCCAATGTGGGTTCTCTCTGGGTACTCCAGCTTCTTTCCACAGTTTAAAGACCTGCTTGATGGGTTAATTCATGTTTCTCAATGGCTTTAGCTTTTATTTCACATTATTTATTTGCTAAAATCATTTTGGTAAAAAACAAATTACACAGGCGGCTACAACCCTGGTGCCAGTCCCAAGGCTGTGTTGCATTATGAATGTCAAATCAAAGATGCAGATCATAAGTAAGATTTCTCCATGGTCTATGATGTTCACGGACAGCATTATTATCTGTAGTGAGAGCAGGGAGCCAGCAGGAGAAGGCCTGGAGAGGCGGAGGCATGTACAAGAGGAAAGAGAAATGAAATGCAGTAGTAGTAGAAGCAAGGCAGAACACGTGTGTGAATGATAGAGACACAGGTGCAACGATGAAGATGCAAGGAGCAGAGATAGTAAAGGTGGAGGAGTTTAAATATGTGGGGTCAACCATCCCAAATAATGGACAGTGCAGAGACAAGTGTCAGCAGAAAGACAGAAGCGAGAGAAAATTTAGACAAGAGCGAGACCTGCTATGATGTACGGTTTGGAGACGGTGGCACTGACTAAAAGACAGGAGGCCGAACTAGAAATGGCAGAGCTGAAGATGCTCATATTTGTGTTGAGAGCGACTAGAATGGATAGCATTAGAAATGAGTACCTCAGAGGGACAGCTCAGTTCGAGTGTTTCGGAGAGAAGCAAGGCTGAGATGGTTTTGACATTAGCAGAAGAGGGATAATGGGGAAAGGATGATGAATATGAAGCTGACAGGCAGGAATAAAAGAGGAAGAGGACAGAAAAGATTGATGGATGTAGTGAAGGAGGACAAGCAGAGGGTTGGATGCTCGGAATAGGTGAGATGGAGGCAGATGATCCATTGTAGAAACCCCTGAAGAGAGCAGCCAAAGAAGAAGAAGCAAAAATACGCACATACTTACTGGACTGTGTGGACTGCACTTTAAAACCTCTATAATTTTGAGTTAACTGAACAAACTGTGATTTTTTTATACCATGCAAACACAAGTTATTATAATTATTATAGTTAACTAAAATTTAAGTAAGAAAACTAGCTGAAGTGATTTTGTGAACTTGGAAAAGTGTAGTCATTATGTTGTAATAAACAAGTAACCTTAAATAAATGACATTTATACACATGCGTTAATTTTAACATGTTTCATGCCTTACTTCCATGTATGATCTTTGTGCTGTTAGTGCAGGGTGATGATTGTCTAAAGACTTGTTGTTATATGATGATCCTCCAGTGTTCAAAGATAGAAATGGGCTGTCATAAACAAGACTGACACAAAAAAAAGCATATTTTTTGTGTAAACTGCCATTTTTCTCCTGATCATCATCGGTCTTCCCACGTTTGCTTGAATAAACACGAATTCTCATTTCTCCACAACAGCAGCTTCTTTGCTCTCTTTGTCATCCGTTGGGTGGCACAACCTGTTTGTCTGAAAGTAGCTGCCATTAGTACTGGATCATTTTTCGAAAATAACAATAACCGACAACAACAGCAGGTGCAGCAGAGCGTCATCTGGATCTGTACGCTGAATTCTACTTTGTGTTGTCACATGTTTCACATCCTGAAATGTTGCTGTTGTTGTTTGTCACCTGTAGCAGCACCGCTCCACACACAGGGGCCACAAAGGTTCATGTACGCCTGTTTAGGTCAATATAGCAACAGCTCATGATGTGATATGCTGCAGGGATCAAAACTGATAAGGGAAATTTTAAAGTTTATCTCATAGAATCAAACTAATTTCTGGTATTATGAAATCCATACCCCAAATTCAGTCAACACATGCACACACCAGAAAGTCACCTTTAGCATGAGCCGGTCAAGGTGGTGAAATAAATAGCTATCTGTAAAATGAAGTGGTAGTTGAAAGTACAATGATTCCCTGAAATATGTGATTTTTTTGACACTTTATTATACATAAAACTACATAACCAGTTACACAAATAGAGGTGTAACATTTAGTCGGTGGACAGAAAATTATTTGGCAGCAGAAACAATTTCTTCACTGCAAAAATACCAGAAACATTTTACAGTGTTTACACAGTCTGTGTTGGAAGTGAATGTGATAGTAAATCATGAAAATCTTATTGCAGTAGATTCAGAAACAGTCTGTTTGAGGACAGAGGATAAAAAAAAAGATCAAGATGGATTTAAAGAAACCTAAAAAAACAAGTGAATGAAAAATAAACTTTATGCGGCAAGAAGGCGAAAAGAGAGTTTTATCTTCTTGTAAAACATGAAGAAAATGTGCTTCCATTTCTAAATCAGAGGTATTAAAATACAAGCCCTGGCAGTTCTTTTTCACATTAATGAAAAGAGTTCTAACCTTGATGAAGGAAGGTATAACATTCTTCAATTTAACAAGGTTACCGGGAGCACTCTTATCTCTGTAGTGACAAAAGGAGCCGACACAGCTTAATGTTAGATTAATATCTATAATAATTCAGGAGTAATTAAAGAATTGAATTATACAAAGCTTACTTAATTAATGTGAAACAGATCAAAACAACCACCAAATACAAAAATAAAACAACTACTTTAATGTTTGCCTTAATTGTTTTTTCAGTTATTCAAAGGAGGGAATAGATGCTGCATGGCTGCGAGAGCTAATATCACAAATAAGAAAAAGCATAGAAATAAAATCAAGGAATTTCAGTTGCATAATTACATTTATCAAGCTAATTTAAATTTATAACTGTACAAGTGCATGGCAAAAATTCATCTTATTAATTTATTAACTAAACTAGTTTACATAAAAATACATATAATATGTATGAAATAGTTGTTTTGTTCATCTAGTTTATATACAGACATTGTCTCTTTGTACACCGTACACTTATTGAACTTAAGGGCAAATTGCTAATCAGGTCAACACAGAAAGATGAACAACCACACACACTCACTCCTACAGCCAATTTCCAATCATGCTGAGCAGGAGGTTCAAACCTGGAATTTTCTTGCAAAGCCGATAGCAATAACAGCTGCTCCACTGTGCCAGGAATTCCAAAAACAGTATAATGTTTTGGTACCAAAATGGCAAATAGCATTACATACAGGTTAAAGTGGGATGCCTACTAGGTGTCAGGTAGGGCTGCCACAAACAATTATTTTGATAGTCGACCAGTCACCAATTATTTTTGTGATTAGTCGACTAATCAGATCATGCATCCATTGGACATAAAACGTACAGCTTATTGCACCAGCAGCATCTGCTCTTATATAACTATCATTAGCTTACAGCTTTAAGTGTTTAAGGTATGTGCTAACTAAAAATAAAGACAAGATGATAGTTTGTTAAATTTTAATGACATTTGCAGATTGTTTCGTTGGAGTTTAATAAACTCAGCCGTCTGCTCCTTGCTATCTAAAATATAACAGGACACTGGAGTACATTCTCGAGCATCTCACACTTCTGATAATCAGTCGTCTGCTTGACGTTTATTCAGCTGTGTAAAAACTATAACTTTAATCTCAGCCAAACCGATTTACTCAGGAACAAATAAAATACTGAAAAAAGCCAAACAATAACATTTTTAAGTTATCTAAGTGACTTATATTACATGTTTAACCTGAGTAGCGAAAGACGGCGTTGGGTTTGAAAACGATTTGCCGGGAGTCCGGTGTTCTCACCGGCTCTAGTGAGCCTGTAACCCCAGCTAGCTAACGAGCTAGTGGCTAACAGACGTCTCCGAAAACGTTGGAGCGCTTTTGAAAATATGTGGTGTCTTGATAAACTGAGCAGATATTTCAAGTTTACACAGCTACATTCTCGGCTGAAAATATGTTAAACGTTTATTTTATGACCCAGAAAAAATAATAAGAGTAATATTAAAACTAACTAGCTGCTGCCGTTGTTGGAAACTGAGCAGGGATATGAATTCCGGGATAGGTTGGGCCACGAAGTATACACCTGACCCATTTTCCCCCCGCCCTTCATTTCCTCAGATTTGAAATCTGGGGAAATGAAGGGCGCATTTGTCGGCCGCATTTGTCGAATATCTGTCTTCGAATATGGACAGTCTTTGTCGTGTCGCTGTAACGTAATCGGCTGATCAGTGATCTCTATTCCTTCAACTTTTAGCTCCGGCTTGTAGTCCAAATGTTCACCATCTGGTAGCTAACTCTGTCTAACTGCTTACTTCTAAAGTTACTGCCTAAAAAAACAAAACATCTGAAAGACACCCACAGTGCTAATGGGACTGTTCAAATTACTGGTTCTTATATATCCGAAGCGGAGTTGTTCTTGTATAGTGCTTTGCTACTCAAGCACTCAAAGCGCCGTATACGACACGCCTCATTCAGCCATTCACACCCATTCATTTAAGTACGTTTTTCTACACCTAGGTGCTCTCTATCTAGCATTCACACTTCAGTGAAATCATCGGAGAGCAACTTGAGGTTTAGTATCTTTGCCCAAGTATAATACACCTGCTCTACTGTAACTCCTGACATACAGCCACCCATTACCCAGTTATTTGATCCATTTCTAGTGTAAAAAGGGTCTTCCCACCCAACAGTCAGGAAGGGAAGACAATAAATAAACAGCCCCTGAAAAAGGAACCATTCATGCAGTTGATGTGAGCCGTGCACGACTTGTATTCGATGTTCTGATGAAGAGCGATTTTGTTTGCACTCTGCAGCTGTGTAAAGATGCCAACATTGAGAACAATGGCACCACAAACAAAAACCAAGCACACATGTGCTCACCACACATCGCAGCTGACTGGAGTTGAGAGATGCTTAATAGTATTAGTCCTCAACCTCCTCAGCAGTGCAGTACTTTACTGCTCTTTGTGGAAACTTAAGGTAATGCTTAGTCATACTAAGGATTCTCAAACCTGGGATTGTTCCACAGACTGCTTTTAAAATTATGCTGGATGAGACACAGTCTGTTGTATTTATGGTTTACTGTCATTTTGGCTCGGAACGAGTCCCAACCAGTGATTTATGATACACGTGAGGGGCTCAAAGGATGAGAATCACTGCTATAATGTATGATGTCCTGTGGATACAGATACATAAAGACCAGCAGAGCAGGATACCAGATCCACTCGCTGCAGAGGAGAGAGACTTAAGGGAAAGATTTATTATGCAACTCTGTGCTAAAAAAAATGTTTGCGTGATTTAGCTTGTTTTTACTGGAGCCATTTTTTATATTTATTGGTAGATTTATCTTCACTAATACCATTAAATGTGCCTGACATGATGTCATACTGAGATATTTTTTGAGCTCAGTTAATACATTTTTTTCTGCTTCCAAATATATCAGTATTTGTGAGCTGTATCGCAAATGCTTCCCTTTGTAGTTGGATTTGTAGCGATATGAAAAATAAGGAAATAGATATCATTGCATGCATTCATTACAGGACAAACAAGCAATTTGAGAAGAGTGTCCAGAATAATTTGTTATTACTAGGCAACAGTAGATGAGAAGGATTTGGGTGTTATTCTCCCAATATTTCCTAAATCCTGTCTGGCTGTTATCTCTAGCTGAATGTGCTCCTCCATCTCTCTTTCAAGAAATAGCCAGTCAAACTTTTCTTTTGCCAAACTAAGCACTCCTTTTTTTGTCAGCCTGAATCGCATCACATTGCTGGCTATCTAAGGACAAGCTGTCATCTTTTTTTTAAGTGAAGCTTGGAAAATTGTTGTTGCATTTGGTACTCATAATTTTTGTTACAGCTCCCTCTTAATGAGCTTCCTCTGTGTTTGGCATCGCCTTGTCTTTTCCAGGCTGAGACTCACATTTTGTTCCCACTCATGCAACAGGCAGCTGTATTTACCAGAAGAAACCTCGTACTGTGTGCAGTACCTGCTCAGCACCAAATAGCAGATAGACGTAGCTAGCAACTAGCTTGGAGCATTTAGCTGCTAAACTTAGCAACCACAGCTAAACAAACCTATAAGATATGACCGACCTGAACTCTTCAGTTAGACAAACACACGCCTACCAATCACTGCTAAAGTGATTACATATCTGTATAAACATGTATCTGTTTGCTAACATAAAGTTTTTTATGTCTCTCCTGTGCCACAGTGCCAATGTGCTAGTGTCAAAAAACTGTTAGCATTGTACGTCTTTGGATGGCAGTGTCAGTCAGATTGCTGCTTTTGGTCAAGACTATTTAAACATAAATAGTCTGTCAATAATAGTACCGCGTTTTAAAGACCAATTTTATCATTGTGAATTGTTGGTCACATCTCTGGAGTTCATATATAAGTCACAGGGACAGAATTCCTTCTGTACTTCCATGTCTTTGTGTCAAAGTACCATTAGCTAAAAAAAACAACAACAGGAAAAAAAGAACTTATATGCAGGTGCAGATGTTTGGAAATGGGGATCGTAAAAAGCTGGTAACTGTTCTCGACACCTGCTACAAACACCCTGAAGGTCCCTGAAGTAAAAATAGTCTGAGACATAATTTAGACCCAAGGGACAAAGGCACTCTGCCCTTGGGTCTAAAAAAGCCTGGCTCTAAATGCTAAGTTTTTGTTTCTTAAGATAAAATATATTTGAAGATATATTTTTCTTACCCAACGGTGGACCTGAGGGGCCAAACGGACTGCAACTTAAAGAAACACCAGCAAAAAGAAAAAAAGAGCAACACTAAGCAGGGCATGTACTGTTTAGGTGGTTCAATCCCTGAATGCTCCAGTCTCCATGACAAAATATCAATGGGCAAGATACTAACTAACCCTAAGTTGCTCTCCAATGCATCCATTGGAGTGTAAATGTAGATAGAAGGTACTTATATTTAGAAAAAGCAAGGTGTATAAAGCGTATGGTGTGTTTTTACCTCTTAGGGCGTCCCACAGTTGTAATAAGTTGGGAAATTACTGTGTTACAGCAAGACATTAAACACAACCTTTAACAAAATCATTACATAAAGTAGAACAGCTCAATAAATATATAGTGTTTACAACCCCTTACAAAATCAGAAAAAAACAGAATCTGTTAATCCGCTTCTCGTTGTTGTTTCCAGTGGATAAAAAACATCTCACCGTTGTTACCTCATGTCTGAAATAAAAAAAATATATGTGTATATATATTTGAATATTAGAGCTTTAAGTCACCAAACACTGTGATTGGTAGTAACAGTAATATATCAATTCAGCTATACTGACTTATGGCCATTTAGCATTGGCCTCAGATGTTTTACATGGTAAGTGCTAAACTGTAGCATGCTAATACGAGAAATCGAGGTGGTTGAAATGAGAAATTTTTCATTATACTTAATGACAACTACACATTGTTGGTTTTTAGCCCAGTACAGCCTTACAGGGTTAGCTGACATGCTATTAGACTAGAGTACGAGAAGAAAATGATATAAAAAATTAGAGATTCTGTCACAGCTCAGCTTCTTACTGTATTAGCTAGCTTATTATCAAACTTTTTTAGTATTTTTGAAAAACAGTATCCAGACAAACTGGAGCAAAAGCAAAGCCGAATATTGATTTGAATGAATAATATTTGCATTTACTGAACTTTGTGTGGGATTAGCTTAACACCTATTCTTTGAAAAGACACTTACTGTGCATTCCCACAGAAGTGTATTTCTCAGAGCTGTGAGCCTCTCTGCTGCCCCTGCCTGGTCTTCATTCGCTGCTTCCTATAAGTGCTCCTTCCCTCCCTCCTCCCCCCTCCCAGTCCACCAGCTGGCCCATTCCTCAGTGTTATTATTGGATTTCAGAAAGCCGGGAGGGGGCATATATCACATCTCCCTTCGTCACCCCTCCGCTCGTTCACACTCATTCTTTCATTCATCTTTTTCCTTTTTAATAACTCCCTCTCTGCTCTTTGGCCATTAATAAAGATGAACTCACTCTGCTGTCGCCTCTTGCACTCATCTCTATCTCTGTCTCACAGTCGTCCTCTTTCTCTTTGCGCTTTATTGACCCCCCCATCCTAAAATCTCACCCCCCCATCTCACGTGCCTTCCTCCTTACATTTTCCTTTTTCTCCCCCACTCTTCCTTTTCGTCTGCCCTCTGTAAAAAGCTCTTGTCTTCCCTCCATTCCCCTCACCTCTCTTTTCTCCTTCAATTTCTCTCTGCCTGACACAGCAGTCCATCATGTGCTGGGCTCTGGACGCCGGGCCTCCCTCTGACGCCCTCATTCATCAGGACTTTGAAAAGCAGAAATCACTCACTCCTCTCCTCCGCTGGCCGCTGCCACTTATTGCGCTATCCATCACACCTGGCGGATGATCAATACGAGCCCTTCCCCTCTGCTCTCTCCCTCCCGCTCCTCTCACCCTCACCACCTCTCCCTCCTCCTCCTTTACTGCACACTGTATTTCTCTGATGACTTGCTCTCTGCAGCCTGGGTTTATGCGAGAAAACTGAACTTGTTAGCCCTATCTGAAACAAGGAGCAAGGCCAGAGTAACAGACAAGTTCTCGTTAATGTGAAAAATTAATTTAATTACCGCTTTTTTAGGTGGAAATTCACTAACAAGTTATTATCACGAACATTCTTCCTCAAATTTTGCACTGCAATTGAGCATCTGGTAATGTCCACCACTGAGAGATGTAAAGAAATGTGACAGCAAACTGATCTAGCTTCAAAAACCCAGAGAATAAAATGAATCCGATATCACAGAAGACATTGGTTTGTAGACCTAGCATTACAGCCTTTGGTTTAAAGGTAGAAAATCTCATCTATTCCATAATTATAGGATGTAAATTATTCTGGATACAGAAAAATCTTGAGTCATCTTATACCAAACTGGGACTGCTGGAGAAGACATCTGAAACAGATATCTTATCCAGGACCGTGGTTAGTATCAAGATAATCTGGCTTTATATTGCAATTTAATAGAGGTTGTTGATGCAGTCCGAAATGCAAATTCCTCATTGCAAACAGACAGTAACACATAAGCAAAGCTTAACAATGCCACAACAAAGGACAAAGGAAAGAAAGAACTATTCAAACACAAACAGGGTAACCAGGTAAGTGAACACAGATGGAGAAAATGAACCACGTGCAAAAGTAATCAGGGAAAATGACAAAACAGGAAGTCAAACTTGAGGCAAGATGCAAAACACAAGCAATAACAAAATAAAACAGGAAGTGACAAATAAAAAACAAACTCAATATAAACACAGGCACAGCAACTTGACACCAAGGAATGCTGGGGAAGGCTGGATGAATAATTCAAAATAACTAACTTGCAGATCCCAACATATCGAGACTCGTTCAGCTTTCTGCTGGTGTTTTTTACTCACTGCAAATTACAGGTATTACAGCCAGTTGTTTTACTGCAGTCTCCTCCTCTTGTTCTGCAATGAGATCAGAAAATGTGGTGCATTGCTCCCTCTGGCATCTTAATATCCTGTTATGTGATGTGGGTTAAGAAGAAAATACAAGGAAAGGGAAGGAAAGAAAAGCAAAGCCTTCACTGCTAAATTGTGTGAACAATAAGAACGAGTGCCAGGTTCTGTCCTCCACCTGAAGCCACCAAATGACTACAAACTTTAAATGAACAAATCTTTATGTACAAAGCTTGAGAAAAACTTTAGCTTTGGAATCCCTATGTCAAAGCTCGAGAAAGCTTTGTCCCTGTTTTCTTTGACTTAGATTAACGATACCTAACAATATGGTGGCCAAAGTGGTTTGTAAAACAAAAACTATTTGTTAAGATGCTAAATTTGACAAATGGATAAGTTAGAGAGGGCTCAGTTACTTGCTGAGAACAGTGAAAGCAGAGCAACTGGCAACTTGTATAGCATTCTAGTCCAATCCATCTCCCATCAAAGACGCTAAGTTTATCCACAATGTGCATGCATAAACAGTCTAGTTCCTGTATGTGTCAACAGGTCATGGGTACACCCATCAAAATGACACAAGCTTTATATTTCGGTAGAACAGTCAAACAGAGTTAAGCCTGCTTTCAGAGACAATAGCCAACTGTGGCGACTGTGGCAGCCCTTTAAATGCAACTAACTGAGAAGCTTTATGACAGAATACTATTTGACGTTTAAGGAGAGAGAGGCTTTAGTTTTTTGTTGCTTATTGTTAGATTTCACCTGACAAGCACTGTTTGTCCTGCTTGCCCCTTTGGTGGAACAGCACTGGTCTAAGGTTACATTATTTTAAAATGCTTGCATGCACAACACGAACAACTTTTGTGAACCACGTATTGTAATTAATCTAAACTTCTTATGCAGGACAAAGTTTAGGAGTAATATTTGTAATATTAGTTTATATTTCTATTAGTTAATATTTGTTTTCCCAGTGAATTTATAATTCACTAATAATAATGTCCCTCCAGGACATCTACAGGAAGCGGTGCCTGAGGAAAGCGGGGAGGATCATCAAGGACTCCAGTCACCCCAGCCATAAACTGTTCAGACTACTTCCATCAGGAAGGAGGTTCTGCAGTATCCGGTCCCGAACCAGCAGACTGAGAGACAGCTTTTTCCATCAGGCCATCAGACTGCTGAACACTTCATAGACGCCTCACCTTCACTTACCAGAACTTCTACATTATGCACTCCATGGTAAATGGTCTGTATTTGTATAGCGCTTTACTTGTCCCTAAGGACCCCAAAGCGCTTTACACATCCAGTCACCCACCCATTCACACACACATTCACACACTGGTGATGGCAAGCTACATTGTAGCCACAGCTGCCCTGGGGCGCACTGACAGAGGCGAGGCTGCCGAACACTGGCGCCACTGGGCCTTCTGACCACCACCAGTAGGCAATGGGTGAAGTGTCTTGCCCAAGGACACAACGACTGAGACTGTCCAAGCTGGGGCTCGAACCGGCAACCTTCCGATTACAAGGCGAACTCCCAACTCTTGAGCCACGATCGAAATAAATGCCACTTGTTTTGCACATTTCCAACCGCCAACCTCTGTATATTTTATTTTATTGTTTATTCTATTTAATTTTTAAAATATGTACACGCACACGCACGCACGCACACACACACACAGGTAGATATACATATTTAGTATACACATTCAGTAATGCACATACACTCTTATATTGTACATATATTTATTCATATAATTCTCAGATTTACCCATTCTTATAGTTTGCTTGTTCTTATGTTATTGTATTTTTACACACCTCTGTTGCTTGTGAAGCTTGCACACAAGAATTTCACTCGCATGTACTGTACCAGTGTACCTGCACATGTGATGTGACAATAAAAGTGATTTGATTTGATTTGAATTTGATGAATGGCATTAGTCTGACATTGGTATAACTGTTTTAGTAGACCATATCAAAAATATTTATAGAGGTTTATGTATCTTGTGAACACTGAAGTGAGCAGAGACGGACTGTGCAGTAAAACATATTATTTTTGCATATTTACCAGAATTTGCAGTAGATGGACAAAAAATCATGCAAAACCAGGTTCCACTGAAATCTAAAGCTTATGTCAACCATTGTGTATTTATCTCATAGCAAAGGCGTATCTCTAGGTCAGGGATTGATTAGAGCAGCGGTGCCCAACCTTTTTTTGTGCTACGGACCGGTTTATATTCGACAATATTTTCACGGACCGGCCTTTAAGGTGTGGCGGATAAATACAACAAAATAAAACCAGTACCAATACCAAAAAAAGAGAAGATTTATTAATAACACACTAGGAAAAGACCCAGGGAAACCGAGTTAACGATAAAAACTATTTTAAAAAACAACGATAAAAACCATGAAAACCATAAATTTCACACACGAGCCTCAACTCTCGTGGCCCAGTACCAAACGACTCACGGACCGGTATCAGTCCGTTGCCCACGGGTTGGGGACCGCTGGATTAGAGTGTAAGGGAGCAATGGCTTGTTGTACTGAACTTGTGAGCAGCAGTAAAAAGCTACTGATATAATGATATCAGTCATTACCAAACTGGTGGAGCAGTGGACTGACACTATCATCCATAGGACCAGGCTGTAAGTATTCCTTCTGAAAATATGAGGGAAGTAAGTTGAGCTGTAAGCTATAAACGGAGTGAAACTTTTTTCCATGAACCAACTTGTTACGCAGGGGTCTGAATTGATGGTGATATTCCACCGATCCCTCTTCAGGTAGGACCCAGTTAATGGGGGTAGGCAATAAGAGTGGCTAACAGAGGCTATAATTCTGCTGAGGGCAGCTTTACTTAGTAAAACTGATTTGTTCAGGACAGAGTAGTCGTTAAGCACCGCGGCCAAGATTCCCAGATCCTAATGCCTTTCTAATCTCCTTTGGTATTGCTAATTCTTTTCGTTCTATACCGCCATTAAACTTCTTCACAGGTTCTTGGCAATGGATTAAATTACACTGGATGTATTGAGCAAACTAACCACAGATTGGCCTGTGCTGCCCTCGCTGGTGTAGGTGGAAAGCTGAGAATACTTTGGTTAACTGGCTGCAGCTGCACAGCAAATATAAATGGTAAGAAAAATAACAAAAAACCCTTCACTATGCGTCACCTCAGTTTGCACCGCTCATGTATTATTATTAAAGTCAGCATCTACTTAAAGCATCTGGTTCTTTAGGATATAATTACCTTGTGATCTCCGACAAAGCAGTTGTTTATTAATCCTTGGAGACTCCTCAAACCAGCTGGAAGAAATAATTTTTGTCATTTGCATTACGAAAAACACCATTAACTCATTTTCCACTCAGTTTCCTTACTTTCTAAATGATGCAAATAATACATACAAGTAAGTAAAGATGTACCTATTTGGAAATCATCATTGTTTGGATTAGAAAATAAAGGCAGTGCACTGGGGTTAAATCTTTTTGGATTGTGTAGGGAACATGTGCCTACCTCAGTTTGTAATCACAATTTGTTATCTGATATTTTCATATACAGAAGAATGTTTGTGTTTTTTAATCTAAAGAATTCAGTACTGTCCAGTTAAAGGAATAATTTGGAAAAGGATCCAATCAAAACAAGAAAGAGACAAAAGAATACATGGGAAACACAAGAAGGTAATTGGGTGACCAACAAGACTGACAACAAGACGGACGCAACACCAACAACAAGAGAAATAAGCAAGATACACAGTTACAGAGGGTGATGGAGGGCAACAAACAAAGACAGGAAGGAAAACCTGCCAAAACACACCAAGAACATGACAAACAAAAGACATGATTAAAAGGAAAAGAGACAAGAACTGCACACATGAACACGAGGCACTGGGGAAAGGATAGGCAATAAACAACATGAAACAGAGACTACGAATATAAATGCAAGATCAAAACTCAAAAATAGACTTAATCTGGGATTATCTAAATGGACAAAAGATACTTAGTGGAACCTTCTGCCCACTCCCTTATAGGAGAGTCCATGCTGGAAGTGATTTGCTTGTCCCATATTTAATAGTTGGCAGGTTCTGGTAGCCTGTGGTACCCTCTAATGTATTTACAACCCTGTCATATGTCTTTCAGTAGTTTTGCTGGTGGTCGTTTCCATCGCTCCGTCACTTCCAGATGAGAAAGTTTAACTAGTGATCCACACATTTTGTGTTGCCAGCTGTTGCTTGTAGCCACAGAAAGTCACAACTCTCCATGGTCAGCTGCTTCCTGTATGGATGCCTCTTAAGGTTTGCTGATTCTATTTTATTTCTATTTAGTCTTGTACTGTTAATCATTTTCATATTTCAATTTTCGCCTGTGATGCATTAGATTTATGTAAAACACTCAACACACTGACACTCTTTTCTGTAAAGAGATGCGTGAAACCTTTGAGTAATGCAGGCTACCACCACAATGTGACATAATGAGTCAGTGTAACCTTTAATTTAGCCAGGCAAATCATGAAGACCGCATTCTTATTTAAAAATGTCAGCATAGCAAAAGACAAAAAAGGAAATATCAAAAGAACAAACAACAACAGGACACGTTGAAAAACATCTCCAGATGCTGCCCACAAGTTTCAGTTAAGTTCTGCAGAGAGTAATTATAAAATGTGCCTTTAAGCCAGTGCAGTCTGTTTTTTTCAGCTTAATTTAAAACCTTTAAAACTGCATGGTTGTAAAAGTCTAAAAGGGCCTTGTGAGCAACAGTAACTGACAAAAGAGCTTTTGATTTTCAAACATTGCTGAGAACAAATGATGCCTGCGTTTAGCTTTAAAACTTAAATCTAATGGAAGCACACAACAGGCTTAAATTAAAGCTACTTTCGCCCTACTGACACACACTCAAAGCTATGTAAACTGACATGACCCCAGAGTTGCAGAGATGCAATAGAGGTTTTAGATCTTGACATAAAACCAAGCAGGCGGACCTGCCAGCAGCTCAATTATCTGTCATTAGCAGGCAGCGCAGCACAGGAGCAGGGTAATTTGACAATCTAAACTGATGCTCTTTCATGCTGGACTGCTCCACTGGACCAGAGTAAATATATTCTCGGGCTAATGCGTATGAATAGAAGAGCTGTGTTTGAACAGCTGAGAGAATGTAAAGGGCCAGAGAGATCGAAATGAGAGGCTAGATTTGATAGGAAATGGTGATGCGCTCTGACAGCCTGGCTTAGAGTTTTCCTGCAGATTGTTGTTTCAGCGTTGTGAAAAAGGCCAAACCTTCTGATACCATCTCAGCAGACACAGAGGGATGACCAGGGGTTAATCTCCTCTGGACCCCTTGTCTCAGAAGACAGCTTGTTCATGCTGATTGGAAGCTTTTGAACTGAAATAATCCCAGCGTCACAGCCTTATCTCTCTGGTCCTCTCTGTAATTTATTCAGGATTTGTCTCTGTGTGTTGGACAATACCAGGCAGGTGCTAACACTCATACCCTTTGCCTCTTCTAGGTCTTTACTTATGCTGGAGGTAAGCCAGAGATAGAACAAATTATAAAGAGGAACTTCACACTTTTCAGTTTTGACACTGCATGGAAGCAGGATTTTGGAAAATCAGGTGGTTTAGGAACACCCTGGGGGCATTTTTATAAGAAATAACGGATGCAAAGCAATGAACACAGAAATGCATTAGCTTTGTCAATCTGTATCACCCTGGCTGCCCTCAGCTTCTGCTGTCTGGCGGCTGTCAGGACCCTGACTTGAGAGGGGCACTTGTGTCGGACACCTGGGGATCAGGTGGAGGCTGTGACATCAGTACAAATAAAGAAATGTAGTGACAGGGAAACAGGAAGTGACAGAGGTGGAGAGATGCTCCTGCGCAACTACAGCTGTGACTGCATCCAGAAGCTGCAAGAGCCCGCCTCCTCATTTATTACCCACCATATGGCTCAAGTCAATGCAAATGCCTCTTTGTCAGCCATGTTTTAATCTTTTAGATGGTATACAGTCTCTTCCTCCTTTACTTATTTCACCTTTTTAATCTACTGCAGAGCAATGTAAGTACACTTACTCATTTATTACTTTTCCATCATCATACTTCACTTCATCTTTTAGGAAAATATGAGGCATTTTGCTGCCCGATGTTCATGTGACACCTTTTGAGGATTTGAACACAAAAAATAAATTTTTATGTTCAAGAAACTAGTTTGAGATGATATCTTGTGAGCCGGATGAAAGCATCCATCAGTAAAATGGGAACATAAAGGGATGGATATGGTCAACAACCATACTCGGGTAGGTTGCGGTATGTAAACAATGCTTCAGCTGGTAGTAAAGGACAAAAAATGTACCGCTATTACATGAGCAACAGCCTGAACCGTTGATACATGGAAGGATGTTTTAATGTTGTTTCACCAAATTCTGACTTTATCATTTGAATGTCGAAGCAGAAATTGAGACTCAACAGACCAGGCAATGTTTTTCCAATCTTCTATTGAACAATTTTGTGTGTGTGGTCTTCTGCTGCTGTGTCCCATCTGCTTCAAAGTTTAATGAGTGGTTATTTAAGTTACTGTTGCCTTCCCATCAGCTTGAAGCCGTCTGGCCATTCTCCTCTGATCATTATTATACGACCTCTATTAATAAATATAAAAAGTCAGGAGAAAAAAGTGGCATACCTCAGTTCTTGAGCTCCATAAGCTTCACCAGTATAACAATGAATATCTTTCATGTTTTCACTCAACCAGTCAGTTATGATAGTGGCGTGATTGATGTGTCTTTTCTCCGTTAGGGACTCCTCATACTGTATGCCACACAGGATCAGTGACAGAGTCACAGACTGACCTGTTGATCCTCACAGTCTTACACATTCCTCTGCACTGAGACATTTGAACATTTGTGCATATATGTTATATTTAACTTGGATTTCTTTGTTCATATTGACCAAAATCAAGTTTTTTTCACTTCCCTCCTTCTTAGAACATATGGCATCAATTGTTTTTTGGCTTGATCCTCTCTCTTTAATCCTTCTTTTTGTGAGACAGAGCACAAAAATGGGAGAAAGAAAGATGGGAGTGTCAGCGAGAAGCACACGGCAGCTGAGGGTCATTAATCACTGTCATCACAGAGAGAGACGGAGGATGAAAGACATGAGAGCTGGAGCGCAGCAGACATGGCAGAAATCTCTCTGCAGAGATGAGATGAATCAGCCTATTCAGCGGCCTTTGCTTTGTTGTTGATATTAAGCTGTGACATCACATCCTGCTCAAGAGCGAATACTGAAGCGCTGGAGTCAGCGAAGCAGGAACATCCTGGTCAAAAGGGAGGGGAAGTGAACGCATCACGCTCTGACCAACAAAAGCATATGGATTTTGCATTGAATTACTGCCAGTCTAGAATCTCCCAAAGGCCCTCAGTACCTGGTGAAGACAGCAGAGTTATGGATCATGAAAATATTCAGACTCCAGTGGGAAAGGAAACATATTTAAAAACCTGACACTGACATGTATACTGACATGTAAAGCTAAAACATGGTTATATTTGGTCAAATCTAATCCTGTGACATCTTGCCATGGAAATAGTTCTTGGGTCAAAAAGAAAAATTGCGTGTAGAAGTTTACAAAGAAACAAAAAGCATGGATAAACTGAAATGGCTAGTTAGCTGTTAGCCCGAACAACGGCAAAACTAATTGATATATTTTACTTTTTTGCTATGAATTAAAGCCTCAGTTTAATGCTCCTATTACTCTACTAGTGGTGCATAAATAAAATAACAGTGATAATGAAAAAATCAACATAAAATAAAGAACATAAATAAATTTGTCTCCAAAAGCTGATTCTGTTCATCTGGATGTAGCGTTTTCAGTGGGAGAAACGTTTCGTCACTCATCCAAGTGACTTCTTCAGTCTCCAAGTCACTTGGATGAGTGACGAAACGTTTCTCCCACTGAAAACGCTATGTCCAGATGAACAGAATCAACTTTTGGAGATTTACTTACCTGGATGATTGAGCATGCATCAAGATGATAAATAAATTTGTTTTCGCTAAAAGCTAACTAGCCTAGCTTAGTTAACAACGCAACATAACCTTTCACGAAATATAAGAAATTATTGTGTTACCTTAGTGGGCGCCATAAAATAAATTATTAGTTTAAATTAATTTGTCTTAAAACATAAAACCTTACCATACATTTATTAAAAGCATGTATACTGCAGAGTAGCAATAACAGGTTTACAGATGTTTTTGCAGTATTTTACTTCCAAGAGTTAAAGATTCCCAAATGTAACTGGTTGCTGGCATTATAAATTTGACAGGCAATTAAAGCCCATTGCTATCTAAGGCCTCACCTTCTGAATTGAGCTTCTTCACAGATTTTATGCTGCTTTTGCCTTTTTTGAACATTTTAAAGGACTCATCGTACAAAGAATGTGAGCTGATGAGTATTACAAGCCACCCACAAAGTTTGTGCTTAAGTTTTGGTGAGTGAAGTGTTTTGTTAGTCTCTTAGCACTAATTGTCATCAAGCAGTCTAGAGTTAGCACTCTACCCTTTCATCTAAACATGCTAGCATCTTACTCCAGAAAAACAGAAAAACCAATAGCTGACACTACAGTGATTCCATTCAAGAAATTTGCCCAGACCAAAGCCATTTATTTTATAAAGCTGACCCTTTTAATGGTACAGTAGTCTACAGGGAATGACTTGCCCTTGGAGTCAGCATCAAGTGTCCACTTAAAGAACTTTAATTATGTGGTATTTTTGCGTTGGCTTAATCTTGTCCTTTCTCACAATATCCTTGTGATATAGGAAACCAATAACATTTTAGCTAGCTGGTAATGCTGGGAGGCCTCCTAAGCTGTGGTTGGTTAGAGGAATGGCAGAAATAAGTGCTATTCCCACAGCTTTTATTTATGAAACAACGCAGTGGAAATGCATTTTCTTGTTTTGGGTCTTTGTAACAATGACACATCACGCCTGTTTTGTGGTTGAGCAGAGGAGCTCATCAATGTTTGATTAACAGCAGCTTGCAGGCTGAACTCAGTTACAGGTGGCACTGCCAAGAAACTTGATCTGTGCCTTACAAAGTTGTGGGCAACCTGCAAGTTGTTAGTGGCACCCAAGGCCAATCCAGCATCAAGCCTGACACTTACAGTAATGCTTACATGTTGTTTCTTCTTCTTTTTCTACAATTGAGCAGCTAATTGGAAATCTTGCAGACGAAATGACATCGGCAGAGTATTTTATCCCAATGAACATGTGTTTTGATCTTCAGGCAGAATGTGTTTTCATTTTTATTACTCAGATACCAAGGAAATGTTACCAAGAGAGCTAATGTGGGTTGTTGTTTCAGATTAACATCTGGTAGTTAGCATGACCGTCTGGTCTGCCACAAGGCTAACATGTCAAGTATGAAATAGAAATTTCATTGATTTCATTTTTATTCTTCTCTCGATGAAAACACAGGGCAAATGATTTAGAGAACTGATATGCACTAACCAAAAAATTAAATAACATTTCAGTTGAATTAAATTATACTAATTTTATAAAAAGACGAAGTGGAAATGGAGAAGGAGAAAGGAAAAGCTGAGGAATGACCATGACGGTAACGTCTCTCTCTTGCCCACATTTCATACCATGGCTCTGGCCTGCTGCACTGCGGTTAACTCATAAATATGAACCAGATACTTGAAATGAGGATTCTTTATTATTCTGACCATCCCGAAAATCTATAACATCCCTTTGCTTCAAAACTGTAACGACCAGATCGCATGTTCTGTATATATTTTTCTAGCCTCCGGCTAAGATGTTATGGTTGGAAAAAAAAAGAGTTAAGAGTATGATGAATGTGTTCTGGCTAGAGGAAAGTGGGTGGTCTACATCTGTCAGCGCTGCTATTAGAGCAGACAGCAGAGTTACAGGCCAATAAGCCTCACTATCATCACCATCATCAGCAGCAGATCTCCTTACAACAGCTCTCAGCTGTCCACATCACAGCCTTGACAGTCCAAACATGTACTTACTTAGAGAGCTCCACAGCTGAATGTTTTGCATTAAAAGACCAGCCTGTGTTACTGTATGTACTCAAAATGCCAGCTCAACCAAATTATAAAAACATGTTCTCACTAGTTTTGTTGTAGAAAACCATGTAGATAGCTTTGGTCGACTCTGCCAATCCAACCAAATATACTGGATGCCAGGGTAATATTTATATTGTTTTTGGTGCTCAGAACACAAATAGCTAATTATGAAGTTTACTAGTTATTCGGTATGATAAGTCCTCATTTAGTTATTTATATTACTGTGTAAAAGTCTCAAACCATGCTTATTTTGCCTCCAAGGAGCCAGACGGTCTTGTAACCTTTTTTAAAACTATCTCAAGCAATAGTTCTCCAGACTTTCTGAAGGCCTTTGAAAGTTTTTCTTTGGACATTGGGTGCTTTTTGGCTCATTTTCAGTCCACTTTTACCACTTTGACTATTTTAGAGGAGTTTTATTCCTCTCAAAGACGATAAACAGAACTTAAAAGTCATGTCTTTAAGAAATAGGAACAAATCCAGCCAGGACGTGACACAGGACCTGAGAGATGCTTCTGACCCTTCAGCTACTGTTGGCTGAAGCCTCATCACAAATCATCTCAGTGGAAGGGTGGCTGTCAAGAGGCCATTCTTAAGAAGGGGAAAAAGGGAGAAAAGGCTGAGGTATGCCAAATTACACAAGAACTGGACAGAAAATCAATGGCAACAGATCTTATGGAGGGATGACTCTCTTTTAAATCACCATCACAGTTGGGCTCTGTTGTGATTTAGGGCTCCATTTCATCGAGTGGTGTTGGGGATGATGCCAAAATTAATGGAATTATGTCTGCAATAAAAGTATAATTAGATTTGTGAAGTTTGCATGTTCTCCTTGTGTTTGTGTGGGTTTTCTTCAGATACTTTGGTTTCCTGCTACAGTCCAAGGACATGCAGTTAGTGGGGTTAGAGCTTTTGTTTGGTGCCCTGTCCAGGGTGTACCCTGCCTCTTTCCCTATGACTGGATAGGCTCCAGCCCCCCATGATCCTCAACTGGATAATTTGAGGAGAATGGATGAATGTGTAATACAATCTGGAAATCATCTGATTTACAACAGCTTCAGTTTTCAGCATGACAATCATCCAAAACATACTGCCAGGGTAGTAAAAGAATACCTGGACAGAAAAACACACAATGCTACACAATCAGCCATGGATGGGCCTCCCCTCAACATGTTTGAAGCAGTGTGGGATCGTCTCAGTGAATGGAACAAAAAGAGAGCCAACATCTGAAGAAAAGCTTTGAACGTTCTCCATGAAGCCTGGAGAACTATTCCTGAAGACTACTTAAAGTAAAGACAATGAGGTTTGCCTACACGAGTTCAAGCTGTGTTGAAGAATAAACGTGGTCATACCATATACTGACTTAAACACTGTATTTGCATTTATGTTTGCATATGTTTAAACAAATCTCTGCACCTATTTCCCATTTTACTAGAACATATAAAGCAGATGAGGGGTGGCTCCAGACTTTTGACAGCACTTATGCTATATAAAGATATAAAAATTATATTTTTAGAGGGAATAATGAACATTTTCAAGCCCTATGTCCTGAAATTAATTAAACGTGTTAATCAGTTCCTCTAGCACCCAGTAAACTAAATGGTCTGCCAGTTTTAAAAGCTAGTAAGAAATGTATCCACTTTGTACATTAAAAATTTGGAAAACAGTCCTTAAGCTTAAACTGGGCATCCTGTTTCTTCCCACAGACTCCACATAAAACGTTGATACAGCCCCGTGACATCACCTGTTGGTAAAGCGCTGCCTCTTTGGGTAGCAATCTGTAAATCACACCTAATATTCTGGCCTATTATCCTTTTGACTCCCACACCATGTTCTTTCGCAGCATCCTCTCCCTGCTCCTCGTTGTTTACCTGTGTTTTCCTGGAGCTGTGACGCTCGTCTGGTGGAATTTTTATGAGAGATTTACTGGAGCAATATGAGCCTGGGTGTTATAATTACTGAGCTAAGCAGGAAAGCTGCTATCAAAACAATGTGACGCTGGTTTGTAGTGCTGATTCATGACTATGAAAACCCGACTCACACACACACACACACACACACACACACACACACACACACACACACACACACACACACACACACACACACACACACACTTAGACGGCAGTTGTGGAAAATGCAGGCAACACTTTGTTATCCTTGAGATTGGGGAGGAGAATAATGAGGTCACCTCTGAGCCAACTCTGCTGTGTTACATTAATGAGGTTGCTGTCTGGCACGTTGGCCAGCCACAAGGACACACACACACACACACGCACAGTAGATCACCTAGCATTATCTGTGCTCTGTCATTTGGCCTGGCACCCATACAGAGCTGAAGAAAGAGAGTGTAGCAGAGCATGGAGCAGACTGCACCGCTGCTCTATTTCTCTTTCCAGCTTATGTTAGACACTCTGACAACGCAGCGTTGATTTATGACTCCTGCAAACACACACAGCCAGCAGACATCGCCAGCGTGCGCGCCCGTGTGTGTTTTGAACTCATGTGATTGATTATCCTGTCTGTCTTGTCTGTGGCATTTTTTGAAATGTAATCTCTTTGAACAGCATGGAAGGTTTTGAGACCCCAGAGACTCCCCATACCCCACCCTACCCCACAGCCCCCTGCCATGTCTGTCCAGGCTCTTGGTGTATCCTTGCTCATATTGTATTTTGCATACCTTTGCTCAGGCTTCCTACGAAATTGAATTCCCTCTCTTCACGTGAAACTCTCCCTGGGATTAAACTGTCACTGTGTGATTTACTGTATCCTTGCTATAAACAGCGTCAGCCCTCTGCGATTGATGCGCCGGCCAAATGTTTTGTGCAGAGCCCATTGTCACGCCAGCAGACATTTGATTTTGCTTACTGCGCATTGACAACAGAACTTAACACCGTGGAGGATGTTTGCTAGGTGGTGACGAGGAATTTTTAGGAGGCAGAAAAAAAAGGAACAGTTCAACTACCAGTCTTCTAGTGCAGGACACGAAGCTGTGAATTGCAAAGTGTGATAACTGTGCAGACTTTTGAACACCTGATTATTTTTAGCACTATGAAAGCACATTAACCTGTTTCATGATCATTGTTTGCTTCCTAGATTTATACAAACACAACACAAAGTAGCCTTGCAATTTCCAAAATGTCCATAATTTCCTCCCCTCACCCCCCAACTGGTCACAGCAGATGGCCCCGCCCCTCCCTGAGCCTGGTTCTGCTGGAGATTTCTTCCTGTTAAAAGGGAGTTTTTCCTTCCCATTGTCACCAAAGCGGTTGCAAATTGGGGTTATACGATTGTTGGGGTTTTCTCTGTTTTCTCTGTGTTATTGTAGGGGCTTTACCTTATGTGAAGCGCCTTGAGACAACTGTTGTTGTGATTTGTTGCTTTATAAATAACACTGAATTGAACTAAATTAAATTTCCTATGCTCCAACTTTTTATTTTAACTTATGACTGACTGAACCAGTGGTGTCAAACATAAGGCCAAAGACTGTACTCTACTGTTTTGGGAAATGTGAAGGCAGGCAAATATTTTTGACTTTTAACTGTATTTTCATGTCATTTACAGCTTTTCCTCCTGATAAAGACCTCTCTCACAGCCACACCAAAGTAATTAGTTTTTCCAAAATCTATTTTTACACTAAATTCCCACTAAAAACAAAAAGCCAGGACTTTTTCTGTTGACTTTCAGTTTTATAATTACAGGACAATTTCGGCAATAAGTTACTGGAAGTTTTACACATTCATTTCTTACAGTGTAAGCCCAAAGAGTTGTGCTGATAGATTAATGTACTACATCAGCATTTCTCTATCATCTAGAAAAACGACCAACTGTCTTGTTTTCTGTCATACTGTCTTTTGAGGGATTAAAAGTGCAGATAACTCCTTTACAGTGAAGTTGACTTTCAGTGGTCTGGCCCGGTGATAATTAAAGTGAGCAGTATTTGGCCCACAATGTACAATGACTTGGACTAAACCATTGGCTTTATCCAATGTTATTCTTTATTTTGTGTTTCCTGTGGCATCAAACTGCAAAACTGCCACTATTCCACATCTCAGTTATTGCCACCGATGGCAACGCCTAGACCAAAATAACACAAAAGTCATAATAAATTGAAATGATCCTTTAAAGCTTCCGATCTGACGCAATCCCATCGGTGACAGCGTCTCATTTTTCTTCCCGTGTTCATGTGTGTGTATGCCGCTACGTAGCGGATGATAAATGAGCGCAGCAGATCCTGAGAGACCTCGCAGAGGAAAGAATAATGGGTATTTAAGCACACTTGTAAATTACCAACACATTTGTCTTAGGCTGTCCCCTTAGGGATGTCTTACAGCGCAGCACACAAAGTATATAAAGCTCACATACATCTGTTCCACATAGCCTTATTGGATCTGCTGACATCACTTAAATACAAACTGTCATGCCATGTACCATAACTCACACTTTGACAAAGCGCATAAAGCAGTGTTTGCACCTGCATGCATGTGTATATATAATAGAGCCTGCCTCAGCAGGTGTGCGGCAGGTCACGCAGAGTGCACACCGATGTTTATCTCTAAGTACCACGGACAGGCATGCCGGACCGCCTGGTGGGAAAATGGGATTACAGCTATCTGTTCCTCTGCGGCGTGCTGTGCGCCAAGCTTGTGAGTTTTGCAGTTACATATTTCCATCAGCCGCGCACATGCTGCCTGCCACTTAGCTATATGCAGAGGTATTTGACCCAGCGAAAAGGTTGCTCACGTGACCGAAGGAAGCTGTCGATCACCATGAAATGTTTGTTTGTTTGTGACAGCTTTAATATTTTTATTCATTATGGATCTGAAGATAAACAGGACCCAACTTCTCTGACTTTGCGTTGACTTCTCGGCGGACTGCAAAGCTCGGGCTTGTTTTGAGCGCTCTGCCAAAGTTGGGATCACGGCGCACAGCTTTGTGTTCTTCCAGCTGTGACCTGCTGAATGGCTTCCAGAGAAGCCGGAGTCCTCCAATTCATCATCGTCCTTCATAAATAGCCATTAATGTTAATGACAGGTGTCGTGACATGTTTACGGCAGCATTATGTCTGCTTTACAAGACCGCTGTCAAGTCAGGTTTTACAGCCGTGGCACTGGAAGGCTGCGAGGGGATGCCTGGCAGCGCGGCCAAGCGGCTCTGGGATGTTACTCAAACACACTCGCAAATAAAACGAGAGCACAGTGTTTGGCAGGGAAGTCGCTCTGTTTGACAGGGATAGCCATCAAACCTTCTCATTAAACTCTCTGGATCCAGGCTCCCTGAGCTGCCCCTGAGAGTTTTTATAGGAAAATCACTATTCTCAATTTGCTGGCTTTTATAAAAGTGTGTCCCAGGTAGTGGCTGTGGATTCTGGTGAGGTTTAACCACAGAGCCCACCCGTCCCTTCCCTCCTGCTTTATGGCATGCTGTAAAGCTGCTGGCAGGCTGACAGTGGCAGTATCTTTTTATCCGGCTGCTAATTTAAGGAAAGGGATTAAGGTTGTAAATAACGCTCACGGCGTTGGCTTTTTCCTATTTGCTGATGATGAGAAAGGGTTTGGTTTGAGGCATGTGCCTCATACAAAATGTTTTAGCAGTGTTCTTATTTTACGCTAGTTGTGTGCCTCTTTAACGCTTTACAAGTGGTTAAATAGCCATGCATAATTGATTCAAATGTTTGTTTATATATTTAACTATTGGTATCACTTGAAATAGTATCCCATAAAGGCTTTTTGCTTCATTTAAAGTTAATAATTAGCACATTAATAATGCTTTCTAAATTAGTAATAAGCCATGATAACAAAGCTCTTTGATGTAGTAGGCTGGTAAAAATAACATTGCCATGTGACCATTACTTCCTTTCTGTGATAAAACATATTTATAAATGATGTATTATTTCAGTTTCTCAGAATTTAGACTTTATCAGCATATAGAACATATATGTACAGACATATTCAGTTCTTTAGGTATAAGGGAAAAAATTACACATCTTTACTAATGGCAGAATGATTTATTTACTTGAAAGGATTTAGAAATAATGCTTTAAAGATGACCTATCTTGAAATAGCCCATCCTTGAGTTGAAACAGTAGCTGTGTGTCAGTAGAGCCTGAACCTGTGCTGCATCCCCCCAACCGCGCCCTAGCAAGCACTTTACAAACAAACGTAAGCAGTTTTATTGATAGGGTAATCCCAGACTGATTAATGGCCCAATAATCAGCCGTAACCAGCAATAAATCAGCTGCTGATCAATACTGCTTGTGCTCTGCAGCCGTGGCCAGATCATTACCATGTCACCGTATATCTACCATTAGCACAGGAAGGCTGAGTGCTAGAGGGAGGAAGAGGAGTGGAAGAAAAAGTGCTTCCTTTCTAATGTGTTAGAAATGGGATTGATAGAGAGGTCATTTTTTTGATTTCATTTGTCTGCTCGGCCACCTCCCTCCCCCTCTCCTTCTTCTTCTCAGTGTGATTAATGACTGTACAGCAAAGGCAGTGATAAAGATGGAGAGGCTAGAGCAGGATGTTAAATTATGATAATGACAGTGCAATTAATGACACTGAGAGACATTATTCTTCAGCCTTTTGGCATATCACAGCTGCCAGGAATGCTGAAGATGTACAGTGAACTCATGCTAATATTGCTACCAAGATAGCCGTTTATTTGACCGTGTGACTATAAAAAAACCTAACTTTTTTACAGGTGTGCAGCTGTACGTAGCGTTACAGAAGTGTATAGATGAGTGTTTGACCAGCATTTTCTAAGTCTGTTACTTTGCACTGCTTAGCACCAATACAATTTGTGAATATAACTTGCTAACCAGGCTATCGTTAGCTATTAAATTAGCCCTCCACCCTGTCATCAATATAAATTACTTCAAAGTTTTAAAAAAAATGCATATCGGTGGCCAGAATGTTAGGGTTGTTTTGAGTGTCAATGGGCGATGCCACTATGATTAAATGCAATATTTTTGCTGTATATGGTTTGTTATTGTGCTCTAGCAACTGAGCTTACAAGCTAGCAAGCTAGTAGCAGTGAAGGATTACGGTACTTAACGAACTGAAGAAGGCTAAAAAAAGCTACACATTTATAGAAATTTCAAAAGTTTATTTTTATTTCTTATATTTATTAGCACTTCTTGTCAGTAACGTGTTACAACAGTATTATTTGTCCTACTGTTCGAGATTTTACCTTATTCAGGTTTCAACATTCGCAGTTGAAACATGCTCTATGCTTTGTGTTGTTAATAGACTGGTCTGGTATATGCAGTGTTGCCAACTCCTCAGTAAGGAAAATAGCTATTGGTTCTCCTAAAAGTCGCTAGAAGTTGCTAAATGATGTCATCGCCTAATTTGCATAATTGGTCATGCTAATGTAATTGTAACCTACGTTGTTGGAGAGAGAAATCTTGGAAGAGACATAAAGTGAGTAAAATACGTCCTAAATGCATTTAGAATTTATTTAGAACTACAAATTAAATTTTTTTTTAGCAATTATTGTTTTTTTTAATGTCACAATTCCAACCCTGCTCCTTTATTTGGGCTTGGACCGGCAAAAGTGACCCGAAATAGGCACTCTGGTGGAGTTACTTTGTGTGTGTGTGTGTGTGTGTGTGTGTGTGTGTGTGTGTTTATAAGTAGTTTTAAACCTTGTGATCCACAAAACAGCATAACAGTAAAAGAAGAACTGACTGCGTTACAGTCAGTGCGGGAGCAGCGGCTTCGCTCATGCGCGATTCATTTGCAGTTTGGACGCATAGGTGTGAACATCTCCTGCCCTGATAGCATCAGGGGGAGAACTATCCTCCGCCTGTGAGCGCTTTGGCACGGGTGAGGTGCCCACGGCACCCGCTGCTTGTTGAGAGTAAAAGCGATACGCGGTTTCACGTCAAAAAGTCGTCATAAATAAGTCTCCAATAACACCAGAAACAGTCGCCAGATTTGTCGCTAGTCGCTTTTTAGAAAAAAAGTCGCTAAGAGGGTCTGAAAACTCGCTAAATATAGCGACAAAGTTGCTAAGTTGGCAACACTGGGTATATGTTAGCCAAACCCAAGCAGGATTGTGGGGAAGAATTCATGTTTTAATGAAACAGAAATTGTAAAGCATTGTGCAATAATATTAATAGGGCGCCACATAATAACAGCAAAATGTTTTGTACCAATTACCCAGCATGCTATCCGTCTCATCATCCTTCGGTATTTTTTATTGTCTTCTGATAGATTTAGACTGGACCTTTATAATGTGTCTTTTTAATGTGTCTGTTTTTTTCACCCTATATGCTGTTCAGCCTTTAACTTACAATAGCCAATAAAGGGATTATGGCAGGTAAGCTAGGATAACACCCCAGTACAGCCCAGTACAGCCTTTAGTTAAATCTTGTTTGGTCTTAGAGTTTATTCATGATTACCTTGAACAGCAACAAGCTGTCAGAGACATGAAACAGTTGATGTGGGCACAGGAATGTGGAGTGAAGAGCCTAACCCTGACCGTTCTTAATAAAAACAGGACCAAGAATGTTGAATATAATAAAACATGAAATCCGTACCACACACAAAATGTGAGTCTAGTTTTGACGTTTGCTAGGTTTACCACAGAAAGCCTCATGTTTCATTCACAAGTCAAGTGAGCTGAGGCCTTGTCAGGTCTGGTCTCTCTTGTGCTAATGCATGAGCATGATCACAGCAAAAATAAAAATGAGACAATTAGCCTTGCTGTCATAAAGTTTTGCCAGCGTCTGTGGATTATTAATGAACAATGTGTCATTTTACAATCAGCTCTGTTGGCTTCAAGCAAAGCCAGCAGAGGAGACAGGCTGAAATAGATGCACCACATTCGAATGAAGTGTCCCTTGAAATCAGAGATGAGATTAGAGGTCAGAATTTGGTCAAAGCGCATCCCATATCCATAGCAGAGCCGTTTGCTGTGACAGATGAAGAGGAGCAGTGGAAAGGGAGGGTCACCAAACAAGGGAGAGAAGGATCAAATCAACTAAGCGAACAGAGGAGAAGATAGGCCAGGGCAAAAAGGAAGTGAAGATGACAAGGTGCAGAGGAAGAGCATGTGGGGAGATAAGATAGTGCAGACACAAAAAGGAAGGGGAGGATGGAGAAGAAGAAAGGTAATTTGAGAGGGAGGGAGAGTAGTAGAAGAGGTTGAGGCAAGGCTGACAGTGGGCCATTCATCCTCCATGCTAGAAGAGACAAACTGCTGGCAGAGGAAGACAGGCCCCATAAATCACTTGGCAGCACACACACACATACACACAGTAAAACACATTCATGGCCACACAAGCACAGAAACCCACATGTGAACAGAAAACTCACATCTCCTACAGCTTATTTCAACCACATCTGTCTCTTTTTTCTTCCTGACCATCTGTGTGTCTCTCTGGTACAGTGCTGGAAAGAAACTCAGTGCTTAAGTGTGGTTTTGAGATACTTCATTTGAGTAAAGTAGAGCACTGCAATTCAGATCAATTCAAATGAAAGTGACAGCTATTTTAGCCTATTGCGGCATTTTGTATATGTAGGCTAAATGAGTATTTAATGTTTGTCTTGCTCAGCATGTAAAACCACAATTACTTTTGGTTTACATATTTCAAAATTGTTTCTTGATTTTATTAATGCAAAAAAAATCCACAAAACAAAATCCCAAATATCGATATCAACATATCCAATTTTATTTAATCCAGTTCATATACTTAGACAGAATGCAATTATATTGACTTTAAATGTAAAAGTTAATTTTGGAAGCTGTAAATACAGAGGGCCAAAAAGAGGATTTAAAAGAGTAAAGTTTAGCCAACTAGCTGTTTGCTCTTCACATTAGAGTTATAACAGTCTCTCAGATTCTTACCCTGTTTTCCTTAACAATACTTTTGTTTCTGTATCGAATTGGATACGATGTTAAAGTTTTCATTCTGATTTTAAGTGACTACTTATAGTTTTTATCATACTTTTGCATAAGTAAAGGCTTGTAATAATTCTCCCAACACTGCTTTGGTAGCTCTATTGATGTTATAATGTAGGAGTGTGTGGGTGGAAAAAAGAAGCTGCAAATATTCCTGTAACCTTTTGGATTTTCCGCTCACAGCCCAGTAATACTTAACTGGTGGTGATGTGGCCAGGCCGTTCTTCCCTTCCGTCTCTCTGCGGCCAATGCTGGCAGCTCTCCGACTGATGGACTTTGTCTCTGTGGGTTCTGTCACTCACAAACCTCCTGCTTTCCTCCCACGCCCAATGAGGGTGAGGAGTGCCAATTCCTCTTTGCCCAGCCCTGACCTCTCCACTGACACGCATGGCGTGTTTTGACAATGGACCACACGCTGACCACGGCTGCCGGGCAGGTCAGGGAGTGGCTGGTCTTATGTTTTCACTGGAGGACATTCATTTTGTTGTTATTTCAGTAATTAAGGTCAGACCTTTTAGACACAATTAATGACACAGGGTGAAGAAGTGAATACAATGACTTCAGCAACTTAATCTGTGGCTGATATAAAAATTGTGCTTGCAACCTTTCAAAGAATCAAACTGTTAAAGAAATGAATAATACCCCACAAAATATTGTCATCAGATCCTGAGTGTGGTGGTGCAGGGAGGTGGGGGGGGGGGGGGGGGGGGGGGGGGGTGTCAAAGGAGTGGTTGAAATGACACAGAAAAATCTTTTAGAACCATTTAAGACTTTGGAAATACACCATGCCCTTTATTTCTATCTCTAAGTTTGAGTTTTGAGTGTAAATCAACGATATTTACACCCTAACCCTTACTACTAAAAGTAAATCCAAAGTTGCAAGTTCACAAAAATTTGTATATTATTATGTATTTGGGTTTATTATTTCTTATAAATACTTATAAGTACTCATAAGCAAACATGTCAAGAATTAAGTTTTTATATATCTTTTAGGCAGTGACAAATATTAGCTTTTATCTTTCTATTATTAATTAGCTTTTTTCACCTTTATTATAATAGGAGCAGTAAAGAGAAACACCGCAAATAGGCTTGGGTGGCTTCAAATCTGGACCTCACAACATATGAGTCACCTGTTTAACCCGATGAGCTAAACGCGATGCTAAGGTTAGGATTCATCTTGACAGATTTAAACAAAAACATTTCTTTTGCTACCAAAATTCAAAAAGGACTGCAGCACTATTAGAAGCAAAACAAAAAATGTAAATACTTCAAGTACAATAATTAGTTTCAGATCCAAGCATCCTTTAAAAAACCCCAGAATAAAACTCTAACAAAGAGAAAACAAAGAGATTGTTATATTGTTAGTTAGTCATAAGTTGTTGGGGTGGTTTGTTTTGGTAAATTGTTTTCCAAAAACTCATGATCCTAAGCTTAATAGGCAAGGAAATTGTTTTTGAACCATTAAAATATTTGGTGTCGGAACCCATTAAAACAACTTGTGAGCTTTAAAAACTTCGCTGGAGGATATTCTACACACGAATAGTACAAATTAAAAGCTGTAGATGCCTATAATGATATCTAAACAGTCTCTGGAACTTTCAAAAAAAATAACCAACAAAAAAAACACAAAAGACCACAGGACAAAGAAAAAGAGCAAAGCCTGGAAACAGAGTTATGCAAAATCAACCTGAATTTCCTGAAACAAGAGAACATAACAAGGGCTCTGTCTTTCTTTGTAGCAGTTTACAATAAATCATTAGTATGACACAGGTCATATGTAACCCTAAACACAACTCTTTAGGCATCAGTGAAGACAGTGAATTATATTACCAATGTCACAGAAGAGAAACCATAGATGATGGTAAAATGTAAGAGAAGTTTTACAAAGCTGCAAAGATATATTTCCCTGTAAATAAACAAGCAGAATCTCAAGAGACCAAACAACAAAGAGCATAAACAACATTGTGCAAAACATCGAAATCCTATTAATACCTCAGGGATTTTATATACAGTAGTCCCATAAATTCAGTTTCATGTGATCTATCTTTACCTTTCAACTAAATGTGCATGAGCCTATTTTTAAACACCCCAAGTAAAGCTGTACTAAGAAAATATATATGCCTATTACGTGATGTGTAATATATCCAGTGTACTAAAAGCTTTACAATGACGAATATAATTAAATAATTTCCAACCACATCATGTTACAGTCCGTTTGTCAGTGTCCCTTTCTTGCTTTTTCTATAACATTTGTTTTCCTTCCCTTGTTTTCTTCTTCAGTGTAGGGCCAGCAGTTTGCCTCTTTAACTTCATTTATTGCATTCAACCTTCAACCCCAAACCATCCAAGACAGGGCAAATGTTCTAACATCACCTCCCCAACTCCACTGTGCCATTCCTGTACCAGTAAGCAAAGAATGATCATGCTTTGGTTGTGCAAAAAAACAAAAAACAAAACAAAACAGAGATAAGTTCATATTATCTTGAAAAGTGGAAAAATTCTTTGCTTGGGAACATACAGACACCTTGTGAGTTTGTGGTTGGACCTCTGTGTTAATCCTTTGTGGCACAGTTACTGTCACCTATCAATCACCTCAAAACAGCCATTCACGTCTGACCTCTGGCATCAACAACACGTTTTTGCCCAGAGAACTGGATTTTTGTTCTTTTCCAGAACAGGTCTTAAGCAGGTCATCTTGACCATGTCTACACACACCTGAATGCACTGAACTGCTCCTATATGAGTTTTCCATTGGATATTTGCAATAATAAGCAACTGAACATTAGTACCTACGCTGTTTTTAGTGGGAAGATGTCACCACCTTCTCAGGTTGCAGATGAGGCCTAGAATCACTAGCAGGACAAATTAGTGTGAGGCCTCAATTGGGGAAAAAAGTGCCAATGGGAGTAGAAAGTTCTGCGGGTAACTATGGGTACAATTAAATAGGAATGATAAGAGGAACAAGTGGAGGTTGTTACAAACACGATACAGGTGTTTGTGTCAGGAAAAAAAGAAGTAAGTTCAGATGAAGGTGAGGTAGGGAGAGATAAATGATAGAATATTGATATGGATAGATTTATCGTCGGGCAGAAATTTCAAAGGATAGGTCTTGGAAAATAGGGTTAGTGAAAACCTTAAATCTGTCAGTAAAGATACTGGCATCTTGACGACTCATAAAAGTAGTTGTTTTTAAAACAGATTGTCATGAAATAACCTCTATGACACTATGTCCAAAACTATTTTTTTTACACTAAAAAGACATCATGGTCTAGAGTCTTAATATGGAGAGAAGTGCTAATTTTACAGATGCAAAATCTGTGGAAAAATCAGATCAGTCATTTAAAGTGTGCAGCAAATGGTTTCTGACTGATTTGTTGTTTGCCGTCAAACACTGAGTTGATTTAAGCTTTTGGTTTATTAGTTTCTTAACACCTCGCCAACCAATGGCAAACAGGAGCGTCGCTGTGATTGTTTGCCAGTACAGTCACCACCAATTACAGGCCTCAAAAGAAGAGGCATTAATCAAATCCTTAGTACGGTGGCAGACATCAGATTGCAGAAGGCTGCAAAACAAATATGTCACTGTCAGTGAGACCATACAGCAGGCATTTAGGAGATTGCATTAAGTCGATGGCTCAGCTGAATAGCAACCCAAGCTAATGTGGAACAGGGCCTCTGGAAACTATTTGCTCAAGATGGTGGGAGGTGGAGGGTAAGAGTGGAGGAGCGGAGCTGCCTTCCCTCATTTTCTATCTCTTCTTAATTCTTTCTATTTTTCCAACCTTTTGTCTTTTTTTTATTTAAGCCGACAGGCTGAACTGAAGGGCGTGGGATGGCCAGTGGAGGAATAAGGATGAGAGAACAGTGAGAGAAGGGAGGAGACAGATGAAATGAAATAAAAATGAGCTGCAATGAAAGAAACAAGAGTGGAAAAATGCCTGTGGAGGAGAGAAAACAAAGAGTGGGACACTGGAAATGAAAGAGTTCCCCTTATTGGATCAGCGTTTGTGTTTCCAGAGAAATGAAGAGGTGGTCATTGCTGTCTTGGAGCACAAACTGTATTAAATTTGTGTTTTGGGACAAGAATTTTGAGTACATTTGTGGCTACATATCCAAATATGACTACGCCAATTGTGATTGAAAAGTGATTTAAAAGCCTTCCCCTGCATAGCACAACCAAGCAGAACTGCTATTTCCATAACAAATCATATTACAGTGCACTCTCTATAGCTATCGCCATGATTTTCAAATATTCAAAAAGTCATCAAGATTTTAAAAAATGTAACAGTTTATGAGACTTTTTAACCCTTTAAAGCCGGTTGGAGCGGGCACGCTCTGTTTTGCGTAACTATTTTTAAATCCCGGTAGCTCTGCAACCACGTAAGCTAGCGCAATAATTTTTTTTGCATATGAAACCGGAGGAGTTGTACTTACATCTTATGCCATCAGCTTGTCCTAGGTCACAGTTTCCTTCCACATATAGCTTTGCAAAAACTGCATAAAAAGCGCTTGCAGCAACAAAAACATAATATTCCAGAAACACGCTTTGCCGATCCGATCAGCTGTTCATAACACTTCCTACGTTGGAATAGACGTCAGCGCGAACTTTTGCATGTCCGCCAAGACCTGTCCGAAACCGGAAGTGACGTCATTTTGCGGAAATGTGGTTTTTTTTACCATCAGGGCCTCATGAGCCTATTCTGGTGTTTTTAAAAGTTTTCTTTGACTTTATGACTTTCTGTGTCGTTTCTGGGATGCTTAGGACTCATATTGCACTGCTGGAAATAGTTTATTTTGATGCATATGCTGCTTTTTTGCAAATTTGCAGTATAATATTTATTTTCGTTTTTCCTGCAGTATATAAAAATTGGTGTATTTCAAAAATAAAACTATGAAGACACTCAAAATAAATTTCCTGTGGTAGGAAACTATTTTGTGCAACTTTTTTGTATTTACAGTTTTGAGGGATAAGCCTCTTAAATTTCTCTAACTAGAAATATATGTTAAAAAAACAAAAACGATTTTCAATTTTTTTGTAGTTCATTGCACTTTTTTGCAATTTATGTAATTACTATGCACTTAATGCAGACATATTATTAAAATCTGGGCTATAATGGTTGTATTGATGTATAGCAACTTGAAATGCTCCCAAAAATGGCACTACAACATGTAAAAATATAATATAAGCTCTGGCGGACTTGGTTCTATGGTAGGTCTTAAAGGGTTAAATACTGACATGCACACAGTTCTCTTATTTTTACTGATGTTTGGTATGATGCAATGTGCTACTAAACATCTACACATATACCAATAGACTGGAGGAGTTGGAACTATAGGCTCTAGATAAAACAGTATTAGCTGTTCAACTGATATCTGTCAACTTATTTTAGATACTTGGCAAACATTTTGACTCTAAATATATTTAGAAATGCTATATCTGCATTTGAATTCTGTTAAGTACACAAACAGTTTGCTCTGATTGTTTAGCAGATCGGATTATACTGATAGACGGTGTTCTTGGTGATCGGAGATAGCTTGCCAGTCAAGGCCATTTATGCCTCATTTCCCCATGAAATGAAATGAATATTTTCATTATCGTGAGATTCATAATATACGGAATCTGTTCCACTACAGGGAGTGCAGAATTATTAGGCAAGTTGTATTTTTGAGGAATAATTTTATTATTGAACAACAACCATGTTCTCAATGAACCCACAAAACTCATTAATATCAAAGCTGAATGTTTTTGGAAGTAGTTTTTAGTTTGTTTTTAGTTTTAGCTATTTTAGGGGGATATCTGTGTGTGCAGGTGACTATTACTGTGCATAATTATTAGGCAACTTAACAAAAAACAAATATATACCCATTTCAATGATTTATTTTTACCTATGAAACAAATATAACATCTCCACATTCACAAATATACATTTCTGACATTCAAAAACAAAACAAAAACAAATCAGCGACCAATATAGCCACCTTTCTTTGCAAGGACACTCAAAAGCCTGCCATCCATGGATTCTGTCAGTGTTTTGATCTGTTCACCATCAACATTGCGTGCAGCAGCAACCACAGCCTCCCAGACACTGTTCAGAGAGGTGTACTGTTTTCCCTCCTTGTAAATCTCACATTTGATGATGGACCACAGGTTCTCAATGGGGTTCAGATCAGGTGAACAAGGAGGCCATGTCATTAGTTTTTCTTCTTTTATACCCTTTCTTGCCAGCCACGCTGTGGAGTACTTGGACGCGTGTGATGGAGCATTGTCCTGCATGAAAATCATGTTTTTCTTGAAGGATGCAGACTTCTTCCTGTACCACTGCTTGAAGAAGGTGTCTTCCAGAAACTGGCAGTAGGACTGGGAGTTGAGCTTGACTCCATCCTCAACCCGAAAAGGCCCCACAAGCTCATCTTTGATGATACCAGCCCAAACCAGTACTCCACCTCCACCTTGCTGGCGTCTGAGTCGGACTGGAGCTCTCTGCCCTTTACCAATCCAGCCACGGGCCCATCAAGACTCACTCTCATTTCATCAGTCCATAAAACCTTAGAAAAATCAGTCTTGAGATATTTCTTGGCCCAGTCTTGACGTTTCAGCTTGTGTGTCTTGTTCAGTGGTGGTCGTCTTTCAGCCTTTCTTACCTTGGCCATGTCTCTGAGTATTGCACACCTTGTGCTTTTGGGCACTCCAGTGATGTTGCAGCTCTGAAATATGGCCAAACTGGTGGCAAGTGGCATCTTGGCAACTGCACGCTTGACTTTTCTCAGTTCATGGGCAGTTATTTTGCGCCTTGGTTTTTCCACACGCTTCTTGCGACCCTGTTGACTATTTTGAATGAAACGCTTGATTGTTCGATGATCACGCTTCAGAAGCTTTGCAATTTTGAGACTGCTGCATCCCTCTGCAAGATATCTCACTATTTTTGACTTTTCTGAGCCTGTCAAGTCCTTCTTTTGACTCATTTTGCCAAAGGAAAGGACGTTGCCTAATAAGTATGCACACCTGATATACGGTGTCGATGTCATTAGACCACACCCCTTCTCATTACAGAGATGCACATCACCTAATATGCTTAATTGGTAGTAGGCTTTCGAGCCTATACAGCTTGGAGTAAGACAACATGCATGCAGAGGATGGTGTGGACAAAATACTCATTTGCCTAATAATTCTGCACTCCCTGTATATACTGTGTTTCATCTTGCAACACAAACGTGTTTGGGTGTATGCGGGCACGGACACACAGATGCTCAGATTTCTGCATGGTTTCAAATGAAGTGTGTATTTGTGGCGCAGCTACACTGGTCCATCATTAGTTTAATAAAACTAAAGGCCTGCTAATTTAGTAAAACTGTAGGTCCAAGCAAATAAGTAAAGAGCCCCAAATTATATAACTTAATGCTGTTTTAGCTGTTCAGCTTACATCCATCTACTTACTTTAACTCCTGGTTGGCTCAAGTAGCCCACGTAGCTATACACAGTCTTCAACATACACATATGCAACTGCAATCCCCAACAATATAGGATTACCTAGCATAACACCTATGATGAAAATGATCTCATCAATGTCTGTCTGAGCTTTTAGATTTTTTTGTAATTTTTGTCTTTTCAATTTCTTTCCCCACACATTGTGTTTTTATTGTTGGAGAAGAACATCTCTACCTTTCTCCTTAAAGCTGTGGGGGACTGTTCCAAAGCTGGTCCAATATCTGCTAAAATCTGTAGAGTCAAAGATCTTCCTTGTTGCTAAAATGCATTTGTAACAGCTAATGAAGCCTCACGATGCCTGAAGACTTTGCTGCTCCTGTGTCAAGCTGGCCTCATTGAATGAAAGTCTCCACATTGTCTTATTCAGTCTCAATGTAATCTTTCAGTTATCTTTTGCACACAGTGCTCTGACTGTATTGTGTGACCATGGCACAATCCCTCTTTATCATTAAAACATGCAGACCTCTGTCATCCTGTCTGTACTAAAAACAAAACAAAACAAAAAATACCTCATAAGGACAACCTGGTTGTGTGCACCTCAATTTATTGCAGATGTCCACAACACAACTTAACAGACCCTCTGCATTTACAGCCCAGTGAACTTTTCACTGATGAAATGTAGCTCTAACTAAATGAAGTCAGTATCAGTGGTATCAACTTGATGACATATTAGTAAGGACGCCATTGGATGAGTCAAAGTGGGAGTTTATGGATCAATAGCTGTCACAGCTCAGGAGTCCTATGATCTGTAAAGCTGCCTGCTTAAAAAGATTATGACTGCAGTGTGGGTGTTGGGTTTCTGTGGTTATACAGTGTGAGAGTGTGTGCATGAAAAAGAATAAATTACAGGGTAATGATATTAAAAGCACAAAGTCGTTAAGATGCCAAGTTAAGACACAATAAATCCAGTCATGGCTTCTACAGCCTATCCCCACACAGGGTAATTAAATTAGATTTATAAGCCATATTACATCAGTGCAAGATACTTCATCCACCCTCAGCTCCTGCACCATCCCTCCATTCTGCCCTGCTTTATTAGATGACCTGACAGCTGGCAAAAAATATGGTGGAATGTTTCAGGTCCTGGGCTGCAAGTGCTCGGCACTGGGCACTCTGTCTTTGGTGGTGTCAGTCGTGTCCACTGATAATATATGAAGCGCTCCACTTCTCTGCAGAGAGGGGTAGTAGCGGGGCTGCTTATGGTGTAGTGAAACAGCTTTATCACCATCCACAGTGGCTGCTGCCACTGCTTCACTGCTACTGCTGCTGCCACCTCACCCTCCTCCACTTCAGCGGTGTACTCTGCAGTTTTGGAGAACAAAGCAATGGAACCGAAAAGAGCAGTGATATCCATCTTGCACATGATTTGCAATGTTTAGTGCCAGTGCAGGGAATGGGAAGCTCAGGAGATATGTGACACATGCGATTACAGGTTGCTTTTACACTGCAAATATTCTTCCGTATTAACAATGTTTTGTGCTTGAAAAATATGGATATGTCGCCATGGCAACCATGAAAGTAAATGCAAAGAAGTTCTGTTAACAGTATAATGCAGCTGTTTTTGTTCTGGACGCAGTTTGCACTTTATCATCATACGCTTGTTCTTTCGTACAATAAAAATTAAAGTAATGTCCTGATTTTCACTCCTGAAATCAGCTGACTATAGTGCAAGTGCACATGAAGAAAAAGTTTTGTCTGATGTCTTTCTGTTTTCTTTTTATCTGTGTGCAGATAACCGAAGAGCCTTTTTAATGCAAGTAATGACACAATTGTAACGGTAAAGTAATTGTTGATTTTAGTAGAGTACTGTTACATTACTACAATACTGTACAATGTAACACGACTACAGTAACATAGTAACATGTTACTTTGTAACATGTTACTGTAACATAGTTGCTACCAACTGTAACATAGTTGGTAGCAAATTAACCTTTTGTAACAGGTTAATTTGCTACCTTACGAACTAATGCTAACTGCTCTTGAATACATAGAAATTTGTAAGGCCAATATTTAACCTAAGCTGTCAGCTTTAGTAGATTGTGCTGGGTTTTAACTATTTTTAAAACTGTGTTGTTTTTCTTTTTGTGTCGTTCACAAGTCAGATATTTCCTCTGATTTAAACAACCATATTTTTTGGACTATAAGGCGCACTTAAGATCCTTTAATTTTCACAAAAATAGACAGTGCCCCTTATAATTCGGTGCACCTCATGTATAAATTCTGGTTGTGCTTACTGACCCTGAACCGATTTTATGTGGTATACGGCACTCAAAAATCTGTCCAAAAATGTTTTAGTTCGACTTTGGTAAGCTACGAAGCCGCACAGCTTGATGGCTTGTCGGAGCATTACGGCTAACGTAGTTGGGAGCTTCGCGGAGTAATCTGGGTCCAAAACTCTGTCCGCTTCAGGTCCCAAAGTCAAACGAACACTGCAGCATCACTGAGAGTTAAAAACTGTCTGCATTCTTTCATCTTTACTAAAATGATCAGCGTTGCTGCTCTACCAGGTGTAAAAATTGAGTTTAACATCCAGGCATCCATGAAAACAGAAATTATTACATTTAACAGAGTTAGAAGTTAGCTGGAAGTTAGCACGCTAGTTTCCACCTAAACATGATATAGCATGTTCTGACTGAGAGATTTCTGAAAAAATTAAGCTCTGCTATCACTTCCAACATAAATGAAGACAGAAAACTAAACAGCAGTGACTTTTCTAGGGTTACTGAAGTTGGACTAGCTGGTGTATAATGATGTGCTACGTGATCGCTAGCAACACAGCTATGTTAGTATAACATAAACACAGTGAAGCTGGAGGATGAACGCAAACTTTTTTCCACTCAATAAAAGTTAATGTGAGGGTTCCCAATTATAATTATATAATAACATTATAATCAACTCCTTATATATGTCAACTTAAACATGTCGTTTCAGGAGTTGGGAACAAATGACCACTATGATCATGTGTGATGAAACTTGCTTTGGAAGCTTCCTTTTCCTAACTGGAAAAATAAATAAAACCTCAAAACAATGGAGTTTAAAAACACCAGATAATGTGCAGAACACACTATGCACAGCTCACACATCTCACTGGTGAGTATTTCAAGATTTCATGAAGAACACGTGGGCAATGCTAGTGATGAAGAAACCTAAACATATAATGAGATAAATGGATGAATATGCCAATCTGAGAGATGACCGTGGGCAGAAAAGAGCTAACATATTATTATTGTGGATGGAGTGTGTGTGGGAAGACACTTATCCGCCAACATCAGAGTTAATTAGTAAAGATAATAACAAGTATAATAGCAAGTGCACGATTAATATGATTATAGCTGACATTTCAGATATCTGTGGGAAAACTTAACAAGAAGCGATGCTAAAATTGGAGATTTTTAAACATGTTAGGCGCTCTCCACAGAACAAAAACACAGAGGTTTATGGGAGAAACAGCGAGTTAAAGAGAGCGGCAGACAAGTTAAAAGGGACTGGAGTTAAGCCTTGTGTGGTTGATTTTAATGAGCTGTGGCACTTTTATTATCATTATTAATTAGTAGTTTTCAACCAGCCGTGTGTGATCAATAAGGTGGAGTGAAACAAATTTCAATGGGCCATTGGAATCAATCAGAAAGAGTTTTTATCTACATAACTGCCACTAAGCCCCGCTCATTAGGGCTAACAGTAGGAGATGAAAGATTTGCAGCATTTTTAATTAGAATGACGTGGCTGAGCAGCCATTTTTCTTCTGCTGCTGCTCTCTTCTAATCCTGGCAATGCTTCGCTTTGTTTCCCATGTACTAGTTTTTGGTTTCCCCCTCCTCAGCTGCAGTTTTCCTTACAGCTACATGCAATATACAGTGCATTTTACTCAAGGATGTGAGTACACTCAGCACACCACACCACACACACTCTAATCCTACTCACCTCTTAATCAGACAACCATTAAAATGGGATTAGAGCCTATGTACTGAAATCCCACATTTCAAAGCAGGAGATGTTGTTCCTGTTTACTAATCTGTGATTTTTCTCTTTGGAAATCGACACAATCCCTTAGAATCGACATGCTGAGAGATTCGGACCATTAAGGCCACATGTGAGATTCTAGTGTGGCTAAATCTGGGAAATGTTGCAAGCACAAAAACACTAAAGCTGTCTATTATCCAAACATACCGCCTGTTTTTTGAATTGTTAACATGATTTTTCCTAAAATGTTGACCCATAGTTGGAGTTATCTGCACATTTGTGGAAGGGAAAGCAAGTCTTCTGTAAACTAGAATTACTGTGGTAATTATGCATGTTTTTGTCCCATTTTATAAAGAGTAAAAATCCACCTATGTTCAAAGAAAATTGATGCCATGCTGCTTGCAGAGTATGTATGCCAAAAAGCTCTGCACTATGTCCTAGGGAACCATTGTTGTGCAACATCATAGTGGCAGCCAAAGAGTGTTTAAACAAACTGTTGTTTGCTAGTATGCAATGGTATTTAATATTCAGTATTACTGAATGTATACTATTTAGAACTGGGAAATGAGTCATTACTTGTAAGTCTAAAATGACCTAATAGCACTGTAAACTTAGGTCTGGGTGAAAAATTACCAGTAGTGATGAGCTTATGGGAATGATGTGTTAGAAAGTTTTCCACGAAATTTTCTATTCTGCTTCAATAGTTTCATTTCTCTCTAAATTCTCGGCAGGTGAGTCTGCATGTGGAAGCCTGTATGGACCCATCTGATGATGAAATTTATGTCACTCTCACCCAAGTGGATCCCAGCACGCTCACAGATGCTGAAAGTATAATCTAAGATTAATGGTGCCCTTTGTGATTAGTACTAATCTGCAGATATTGCAAGTGTACACTGACATATTCAGTCCAAATAGTTTTAGTTGTTTATTGTTAGGGTGCCAAATTCAAAATTAAAACATTTATTTTTTTAATTTTAATTAAGAGGCAACAAGAAGACCTCTTAGGACTTCTTGCTGCCTCTAGAGACAACAGTCACCCAGAAATACCACAAAAAACATAACTTTGTCCACCCTCTTCTTCATCTTTCTCCAAAATGCAGGGTTATAGCAGAGGTAGGGCTAGGGTTACCACTTATTACTACTTAGATCTGCTGCTTCTTTCACGAATCTACTTGGAGACAAAGTTAGAGAGGCAAGGATGAGATGGTTTGGAAGTGCAGAGGAGGGATAGTAGATACGTTGGACAAAGTATGTTGAATATGGAGGCTCCAGACAGGATGAAAAGAGGAAGACCACAGAGAAAATTCATGGATGTAACGAAGGAGGCCATGCAGAGGGTTGCTGTGACACAAGAGGATGCTAGAGATAGGGTGAGATGCAGGAAGATGATCTGCTGTGGTGACCCCCAATGGGAATGGCCAAAAGAAGAAGAAGCAGACTGTGTTGGACTGCTTCTTGGCTGTGAGCAACGACCAGATGATTTAAAATGCTTTTCTGAAAACATTTTGTACCAGACGTGTTAAAAATGAATAGTTTTAGAGGTGCTGGTATGTGAGTTTTATTGTCTTTGGGCATAGTTTCCAGTTTCCGTGCTCTTCTAAGATAACCTACTCCTGGCTGGAACTTTGCAGGACAGTACAAAAGTCTTATCAATCTTCTCAAGCAGTTGTGGAGCATTTATCACAAAAATGCCAAAGTATTCATTTAAACTTTACAAAATGATGTGATCAATTCTCTCCCCACTTCCATCTCTCTTCCGTTATTCCCCGCTATGTTCCTCCTTACTCCTCTCCTTTCATGGAAGTCGGTGGTGGAGGGCTACTTAGCACACAACAGTTAATACCTGTCTAATTTATTAGCCTCCTGCCCCAGCCCTGAAGGGCCATTAGCAACACACACTGACACAGCACACCGGCCTGTGTCGTAATTTATTGTCTTATTACAGTGCTGCAGCAGCATCAATTAATTATCCATTAAAGCGCTGCTGTCCCAGGATTTATGGAGGGGTCTGTGGGGGCTGTGGGAGATACTGTTGGAGAGGAATGGGTACCATGAGGAAGAAGAAAGGGGTGGAGAAGGAGGAGGTTGAGCAGATATACTGGAAAGGATAAAAGATGGATTGTTGTTTTTGGGGTGCGCTTTAGTTTAAAATTCGGGATAAAAACAAAGTGAGCTGAAAATGCTTTAAATAAAAGTCTACAAATCAAACAGATACGGTTTCATTCTGGAATTATGACTCACATTCAAAACTGAAATATAATCTGTGCAAATAACAGTGGTATTGCATATTTTACTGTAAATATCCAGCCCTCTTTATGGTCTAAAAGGAGGGAAGAAAATACCAAACAGTACAGAATGAGGCCAGCTGCTGTGGATATTAGCATTGTTATCGCCTGTGGTAAAAGAGTATATTCACAATATCAATGAAGACAGCTATATCTGTTGGATGGTTTAATAGAGTTCACTTTATAATGTTTTCATAGACAGTACAAAACATGGACACCCTAAACCTGCATTTTATCTGAAGGCCACCAGTTGGCGATAATTGCAGCTGCAAAAGACTTCCGACCCTACAGATGTTTACGGGAAATCTGTCATGTTTTTGCAGTGACCAGACCCAAGGAGGAGATTCAGCTAAGAGCTTTAAATGGTTTATTTAAAGAATGTTAAAAGTGGCAAGAGTCGCAGGTGTACAGTGGCGAGCTGAGGGAGGTGTAGTAAATGACAGTCTGTGAACTTCAGACTGATGGGACAAGCAACAAACTTCCAGTAGGTAACTGGGAGGCAAGTAAGGAGAGAAGATAACACACTGAAAAGCGTGACCACAAAGACTAGACTTGCTGAGCCAATTCACCACCATAGTTTTTGGGATGTTCTGGTGGAGAGAGAAAGCAGCACACTCTTTTGTAGAGTTGGATGTCTCGAGACCACTTTTACGTGGTCTTGGTCTTGTCTTGGTCTTGCTGTCTCAGATCGACATAGTGGTCAGGAGATTTGGAGTCAACAGTATCCATGACACACAACGTAACGTTCGATAATGTGTCATGCGCAAAAGTATCAACTCTAAGAGCCGTGCTTAGAGAGTGCTTTGTAGTGAATCAGAAGAGTCAACTCCCATTGAGCGAGAGCCAGCTCCTCACTTAATTTCCTTTCACTGCTCAGCTCTCACACAGTGGCTCAGCTATGCTCCAATCCCTCCATATTGTGACCAATCACATGCGAGCATATAGGATAATATCATTATGTGAAAAACAGAGAGGGTGAGAGACGCAACAGTCAAGTGGAGCGTGCGTCTGTCCTCTCAGTAAGTGAGTGAGACAGTAGACAGCGGTGAGGAGGGCTGTGCGAGTGCATCGCAAAAACATAAATATGGTACAATTTTGGGTACAAGAGTATTTAAATGATTCATACAAATATGATTTACAAAGGTTTAAAATAGGCAGTTTACTGCTAATTATGCTATAGCTTATGTACAGTGTGACTGTGTCGTCACAGCTCTACACAGTGGTCCAAAATAAAACCTGCACAGCAGATAAAAGCTTCTGTATGTCTTTTCTCAACAGTGTGCACACTCTGGATCATCACAAACTGACTTCCATCCATTGTTTCTCTCTCTTTTACATACCATATTGGAAAGCAAACAAACAATAATCAAACACCTGGTTTACAACAGGTAGCACACTTTGTAATAATGGAGCTCAGCTGAAAGCATACCAGTTCTCCTCTCATCGATGTGAACTGCCATGCTGTTTCTGGAGAGAAACACTTGTGTAAAACCTACATTTTTACTACCGTATTTTCGGACCATAGGGCGCACCGGATTTTAAGGTGCATTAAGTGAAACAAAACAGTCAGATAAGTCAAACTTATCGACTACTACTCAACTCATCCTTCTTGCTTCCTCCATTTCCATACCATTTATTCATTAATGTTGAATTCTCTCACAGTTGTTCTAATCCCGTGTTGTTGCAGTACATTAATAACTAACCTCGTATTGTGGATGGATTATCTCAGTTGTTCTCCTGACTGAAGTTTGGTCCGTTTACAGCATCCTGCCATGTGATTGCATTTGTCCCTAACCATCGGGAACTTTTATTGAGTGGAAAAAGGTTAGCGTTCATCCTCCAGCTTCATTGTGTTTATGTTATGCTAACATACCTGTGTCGCTAGCGATCACGTAGCACATCATTATATACCAGCTAGCCCAACTTCAGTAACCTTACAAACGTCACTGCTGTTTAGCTTTTTGTCTTCATTACCCGCTCGTTGCACTGCTCATGTTAGATTGTGTCTGTCACTACTGAAATTAACTGCCTGTCTTAAAGTGTTCAAGTTAGTGTAGTGTTAGTAAATGTATAGCTATAGTACAGTATCTACAATCATGGCTGTACTAAGGACAACTACATAAGGGATTACAGGATATATACTCAGACTGTGGTACTTGTTCCAGCTAAATTTTAAGCTTCTTCTGTTGTTTACCTGAAAGGATTCTTGGTATGAATTGTTAACTTTATGATTTAAATTGTTTATAATTAATATTCCCAAAATCAAAAGGTAAATGGACTACTTCTTACATAGCGATTTTCTTCTCTTGTTGAACACTCAGAGTATTTTATACAACATGCCTCATTCACACCCAATCATACAAGCACTTTTTTCTATGCTTTTTCTACTTAAGTGCTTTCTATCAAACATTCACACTCCACTGAACAAATCAGAGAGCAACTTGGGGTTCAAGTTCTTACCCAAGAATACTTCAGCACACAGACTGGAGCAGCCAGGGATCAAACCACCACCAGATGTCCTGCTCTACCTCCTGAGCTACAGCCACCACTAATTAATGAGCTGTAGTTTTTAGTGCTAATTACAAACTTTGGCATGCTATAGGAGGCTAAATAAGCAACATGTTAGCACTTAGCTAACTATTTAATGTATTTTCTTGTATTGTCTTTTTATTTTGGAATTTTTACAAGTACGCTGAACATGTTTATTGTTGTTTGGTATTTACATGCACAAAAACAAAATAAACACTTCATACTTATATACAGTATGTGTGCTGGCACATAAATACACTCAGTTATAGAAGGGGTTTGTACAGTTTGGAAAAGACCTTTGTCCTCCTTTGTTTAACTTTCAACCAAACCAACCATGACACCAACAAACCCATCATCAGTGTTTCCACGACAACAGCTTTATCACGCCCAGAGTTCACATACATACAAATGTGATTCCTGTGCTATTGTAATGTCTTTTCATCGGCTCAGTCATGAGTACAATCACAATAGATATGTTTGTCCTTGGGAGAAATAATATATCCAACCATAAAAAAAAGAAGTGATTTTCCTTCACACCTCCGTTGTGCCATGGTCCCTGGGTGGCGTAGACAGGAAATAGGAATGACTGCTTCCTGCCTGAGCCAGCTTTGAAGGCAGTGTATGAGGGACAATCTCATGGCGAAGCAATGTTCCTGCGCTTTCAGCAGGCTCTTTGTAATGTGTGATTTACAGTTTCCCTCTTGCTGTTTCATCTGTGATTTAGTGTTTCCCGGTCAGATGGCTATCAGCTGTCTTACATGTCCGCTCTGGTCCTGCGGGACAGTACATGGAAAAAGAGAAGCATAAGATTACTTAATGCTACAATCAGGATCTTGCTGATCTGCATTTTTAATGGATAACAATATTGATCTACACTGCTGTTAAAAATGAATTGATTTCTTAGTTTTTTTGCACATTTGTCACACTTAAATGTTTCAAATCATCAAACAAATTTAAATATTAGACAATAGTAACTGTACTAAAAACGTAAATAAAAAAATGTAGTTTTAGAATGATTTCATTTATTGAGAAAAGTGATAAATAAATATAAATTACTCAGCCCCAAAACCTAATAACTAGTTGTGCCACCCTTGGCAGCAAAAAAGCAGTCAAGGGTTTTCAAACATAAATGTTTAAGGTCATGCCAAAACATGTCAATCTGGTTAAGTTCAGACTTTGGTTAGCCCACTCCTAAATCTTACTTTCCATGTTATTTTTTGAGCCATTCAGGGGTGGACTTGCTGCTGCTAAATAACCCAAATACACTTGAACCTCAGGCCTCAAACTGGTGGCCGGACATTGTCTCTAAGGAGTTTCTGGTAGAGAGCAGAATCCAATTATGGCAATTCATCCATGTCCTGAAGCAGCAGAGGAGCCACAGACCATCACACTACCACCACCATGTTTGACTGTTGATATTATTTTCTTTTTATGGAATTCTGTGTTATTTTTCTGCCAGATACAACGGGACTCAAACCTTCCAAAACATCCTGCTGTTGTCTCGTCAGTCCACAGAATATTTTCTCGGGGATCATCAAGATGTTTTTTGGCAAATGTGAGACAAGCCTTAATGTTCTTTTGGTCAGCCGTGTTTTGTTTTTACCTTGGAACTCCTCTTATGAACGCCATTTTTGCCCAGTCTCTTTCTTATTGGTGAATCATGAACACTGACCACATGTGAGACTAGAGAAGCCTGCAGTTCTTTAAATGTTGCTTTGAGCTCTCTTCTGACCTTCTAGAGTTGTCAATGCAATCTTGAATGAGTTTTCTCCATTTGTGGATAATGGCTTCTACAATGGTTCAATGGAGTCCTAAAGCATCACAAATGGCTGTGTAACCCCCTTTCAGACTAAAGTCCATCCCTTTGTTTTTGTTATCTATTGTCTGTTCTTGAATTTCTTTACATTGTGGCACGATGTGCTGCCTTTGGAGGTCTTTGAGCTTTCTTTTCTTTGTCAGATAGCCGGGTATGGCTAGTGAAGTTGAACTCAGATTTCCAAAACATTTGATTCATTATTCATAATTTAATGAGGGGGGCATGTTTTTCTTCCCACACAGGGTCAAGTAGGTTTGGATAGTGTTTTTTCCCTAATAAATAAGATTATTATTATTTTAAAATAGTGTTTTATATTTACTCTGGTTATTTTTGTCTAATATTAAAATTTATTTGATGATCTGAAACATTTAATTATGAAAAAAATGCATAAAAGGAAGAAATCAGGAAGCGTGCAAATACTTTTTCATGGCTCTGTGCTTTCTGAGGAATGCCGGAGACTTTAGCTTTACACTGCCTCTTGCTGCCCCTCTACAACACACGTTCCTGATAATACTCAGCACTTTCCCCCAGCTTAACCTCTGACCTTGTCCCTTTTTTAACCCTCAACCTTATTATAACCTGAACCCCAACGTAATTCCCTGAAACTATAAATCTCAAACTAACCTTAAATTAAAGGCTGGGGTGATTTAGAGGTCAGCACTTTTATCCTTCACTTGTCTTCTAGTTCAAATTTCACCTATTGATTTTTCCCCTCAACGTTTCAAATCAGTTTAGAAACAGCATTAAATTCTGTGAGTATTGCATTTTTTTCACTTAGTCTTGACATTAACTTGACATCAAAACAGACTTTTGATTAAGACATAAATGAGTTGACGCTCACATTTGTAACTCCAGGTATAGACTGATCTTTGGCCCCAAAGCTGATTGTACTCACTCGAGACAGTTGTGTTTTACACCAGACAAACTGCAGCTCATATCAGAAGCATCGCAGAACCGACTCTCCACTCAGCATCGATAAAATTTGTACCAGGTCTTTTTTTTTAGGGAAACTGCACTTATAGAGCAGATGAGGAGGGAGGAAATCAGACACAGGAATGAAATAGAGCTGATTTTCAGAATAAAATACTATTGCATACTAAACACTCTGCGTCTAAAATCCTCCTCTTGTGATATAAAGCCACGCATGGAATAGAGCAAACCATGTTGAAGACATGACGTCAGAAACATTGTGACTTGTATTCCCAGGGTATTCCCAAGGCTGCGGAGTGATGATTTCCTGGAGAAGTTCAGAAATGGTAAAGGAAGCACATATGGCAGATACACTGACTTCCCAAATGCAGGACAGTGGAGGCAAAAATGCTGAACCAATAGCTTTTAATATTAAGTTAATGTGAAAGCTTTAAAAACGTCAGGGTCAAAATAAGAATACAAAGGAGAGTGAAGAGCAATCAAACCGGTGAATGTACTTGTATCTTCGGTCCCTAGATAAATATGCATTATAATGATAATATTAAAATATACTTTAAAAGGTTTTATGTTCTTTGATTTTTCTTTGTAATTATTATTTGAGCTTTGGACTTTTTCACACTTCACGTTTTCTGGTTTCAGTGGATTTAGTTTATTATCCACTTTATTCTTTTAACTACTCCTGTGTCTTTTTTGTTTCCTGTGTCATTGTCTTGTTTACAACTGTGTCTTGTTGCCCCAGCTGTTACCACTTCCCTGATTACCTCATGTATATATTACTATTCCTGACCTTCCTCTTAGTCTCTTTCCTAATATCTTGTATCCCCTCTGGCGCTCCGTTTCCTGGCTACCTGTGAAGACTTTTGTATTTCAGTTTGGTCTGGTTTTTGGATCAACTTTATTAAAGGTTTACTTTTGTTTGAATCCTGCACGTTGATCCTTAAACTACGATAGATGAACACATTCACCCCCCTCCCCCTGATGTATAATTCTGTGATTTAATTGGTGTAGGATTTGATTTGAGGTTTGTTCCATTAAATTGCTTTTCCTGAAGTAAAACTTGGTATTTTATTGCATTTTCATTTTCCACTTGGAACAGACAGTAAGGAAAAAGGAACTTAGTTTAAAGTTCTTTTTTCTCTCATCCACAGTCCAAGCTTGCTCATTTTGACCTTTGACCTTATAGCTGTTCAACCAACTTCATTTGGGGATTTATTATTTTTTTCCATAAGAAATTTCAACAATAGCCCAGGGCTTAACTGTTATTCGGTCACATTTCCATGCTTATGGCACAAACATTAGTTAAAGGAGCTGTTGAATGTTTACACAGTAGAACAAACTCAGCAGCAGAGGTCTCATAAACATACGGTGACCACTGAGTCTGCGCTTCATCTCTACAGTTTATCACTCAGTGGAAGGGGATGAATGACAGGAAGGAGCAGAAAGAACGATGACAGGAATGTGAGAAAGAGCGAATGAAAAATGATCTAGGTAAGTTAGAGGATTTGGAGTGAGAAGAAAAGCAACTTTTGGCAGTTGCTGTGATGGTTTTTGAGTCTCTGTTGTTCACCCTAATTATTACAGTGTATACAGTTTCAAACAAGTCTCAGCCATGTTAACAATCAGCTCATTAAAACTGAAAAATAATATAAATAGTTGATATTTTTCCACGGGATACCCTTTACGTTGCACTTTTTTTATTCACTGAGATAGCAGAAGGGGTCTGCAGCAGCAGCAGCACATTAAATAAAATAGAATAAAAATAAAGTTTAAATATAAAATTCACAGCACTTGAAGAAAAAAATATTTTCGGCAGTCCCACTTTTTTCAGTATATATTGGAGGCTAAAAGCGATTTTATTTTCATGAAGAGAAAGATTTGGCTATACTGCTAATGAGGGCGGTGGTGGCTATTTCCTGAGCCGACTGTTTGCTTTTCACCGAGGCTTTTTGGGGACATTACCAAGGTAGAGAAACGAGTTCAGGTCCAGGATCTCTGAGAAGAGACATCCCACTTCTTTCCAAAAAAAAAGCTGAACAGATGGACAGATCCAAGAAATATGTGCCTGATCCACGGAAACCGATCCTCACTCCCACCATCAGAATCAGATTCTTCAAGCAGAAATCTGTCCAAAACAAGGATTTATTGGAAGCCACGTTTCCTCTAATATTACTCTATCAGTTTAGTTTTCCAAGTCTTGTCTCTTGCTGTTGGTTCTTTTTTTTTTCACTAAGAAGAAGTGCATGTATGATTTTACTATAATGCATTTAATATTTTTTAAAGTTTGGACTCTTCACCTCCACCAGATCAGATAAGAGTTTCTGAAACCGTTTCTTTAGCATGCGGTTGCAATGTAACCTAAACCCTAGCTCTAGTGCTTCACTGGTGACCTTGTGAATGTTAAGAGGTTAAGTATGTGAAAATATCTAAACTGTTGAAGTTGGAGCTACTTATTTCCTTTAAAAGAAAAATAAATGGTGGATCAGCACATAAATCCTCTCTGTACAGATCAATAGATTCACATAAACCCTGCAAATTACTTTTATTTCCAGCTGTTATTATTTGGCAAATGTGATGCCTTTCTCTGTCCGTACCTTTGATCTTGTCACGCTGGAACAAAGCATGGATCACTGGATGCTGGCCAGCTCAGCAGTTTTATTTCTCTGTGGAGATGAATTCTTTTTCTCTCCATTCAGTCTAACACTGAGCACATCATCAGTATACAAAAAAAACTAAACAATGAAATGAGGAACTGAAAAATAAATGACATAGTGTTTCACTCTCTTCTGTCCAATCCAAAGTAATAAACACAGAAAAGTACAAATAAACAACAAATAAAACACAACTGGACTCATTTTTCTTCAAACAGCTGTTCTAACTGAAATTTTTTTTTTTTTGACATTTCAGCATTCGTATCAATATAAAACCTGTACTTTATGCTTTTTTTTTTAAAAAACAAAAAACAAAAAGTAGAAAGACTAATAGCTGACCTCTTGCATCTGGAAGCAGCCTGTTAACAGTTTTGAGTGTTTTAATGGTAGCCTGTTTGGAAAATGTTTTTTGTCCTGCCATGACTTCTCAGTTGCTGTTGCTCTTGCAATCCATGAGTGACCAATCACGGATCAGAAATGTGCAGCAGTCTTTGGACTTCTTTATTGTTGCTTTTCAATAGTTTGCCTTTAGCATGAGTTACACAACTAGCTATATTGTGTCTCATAGCAATGTGACAGCATAGACTGCGTGTAACTATAATAGCGTGGTTATGACTCAGTCACACTAGATTAAATGCAGGATGGAAACCTTCTTGTGAATAGTAAAACTAACGGTTTCTAAGTGATTTCACTGAATATTTTTGCTGTCGGAGAACAATCGCTCGTAGTAGCGACTGCTTTCAATCACTAGGCGATTGCACAGGTTGCCTGGTGGGAGTCTCCAGACAGTTGTGGTCTGACAACCAACAGCATGAATGCCGACAGATTGTCAACATGTTGCAGTCTATGTGAGTGAGTCTGTGCTGATGAGTGAATGTAAATGGTAAATGGCCTGTATTTATATAGCGCTTTACTATTCACAAGAAGGTTTCCATCCTGCATTTAATCTAGTGTGACTGAGTCATAGACTGACCCTAAGGACCCCAAAGCGCTTTACATATCCAGTCATCCACCCATTCACACACTGGTGATGGCAAGCTACATTGTAGCCACAGCCACCCTGGGGCGCACTGACAGAGGCGAGGCTGCCGGACACTGGCGCCACCGGGCCCTCTGACCACCACCAGTAGGCAACGGGTGAAGTGTCTTGCCCAAGGACACAACGACCGAGACTGTCCAAGCCGGGGCTCGAACCGGCAACCTTCCGATTACAAGGCGAACTCCCAACTCTTGAGCCACGATCGCCCCTAGTGCAACTCGTCCGCGACACGTCTCTGTGCAACAGGTCTCAACTTAGCTGGTTGCCAACTGGTTGTATTCTTCTTATATTCCTATGTAAAAGCACGGCTGCCAAGCACCTATGGCACTTTGCAGTTACATTCCCATCCTGCAACAACTACGTCACTATTTGTAGAAGAATTTATTTGTTTTGCATCCATCAGGTTCTGTCTGGAATGAAAGTAGTTGATATGGATTTGCATCAAGATGTATGGAGTATGGAGATGGTAACAGATTTGCAGCAGATGGCTTATTGTGATTTATTACAGTTAATCACAAACAGATTCCAAGCAATTGCCAGCTTGACCCCATTCAATCACAAACTGATAGCAGACTGACTTCTGCTTGTTGCCATTTTATTGCCATCTTGACACACCAAAGCAGCTTTGAAGACAGCTGACAGCAAGTGGTTGCAGACCTGGTCCTCATGTTCGAAGCAACCATTGCAAGGCAACAAGATTGCAAGTGCATTGCACGGTTGAAATAATTTTAGTCATGCTAAACAGATTAAAAGTGACCAAACCCTGTCTTTCCTGGCGTGACCAGGGCATTGACCTCAGCGTGACACCTCGAGCTGAGGGAGCTTTTTGCTGTCGCCATGTTGGTGTTTTGCTTTGAAGGACTGGATCTTACGGAGAAACTAAATGACCAGCTAATCAATAGATGTGTTTGCTTTGAGTCCCAGTATTATAGCTGGCTCAATATACTGATAGGTTACTCTTCAGCCTTTTCACACACATCCTGGCAACGAGAGAAGTACCTCTCTGCAGTACGAGCACCACTGTTCCCTGAAGTAAAATGTATATCCTGTATGTGCGTGCATGGAGCTGTGGTGTTGTGTGAAAAAGTCCAGGGCCAGCCTCATCCTGATCTTTCCCTCTCATCACGGCTGTGTCTGTTTTTAATCTGGGCCAGTGATTTATGAAGGAGCCTGGGCTGTGTATATCTCCTCACTTCCTTTCATTTCTCAAATGGTTTGTGCACCGCAGGATGATAGATTTATCTACACACAACCCCTGCATGACTAATTAACTCTGAAATATCAGGGCCAGATGTGGAACTAAAAGAAAGACCCCAGAGTGCTTTCTCTCTCGCTCGATCTTACTCTTTCCTTTTTCCTAACTGTTGCTTGTGATTTTTCTTCTTTTCTTTGCCCCTTCTCAGCACTTGGCTATAATTCTGCTGATAATATGACAGGCTGTTTTAGGAAAATGTAAATGTTGTAGGGACTGAAATAGCAAATTGACACAGTCGATAGTTTGGATTTTGAAGGCAGCTCAAATAAATGTGTTTGCCTGAAGCAACACTTGTTTTTCTTTTTCTTTTTACAGTCTGGGTTTGTTACACACAAATTTGCAATTAAATGTGCACATGAGGTTCAAATGAAAGCCCAGTAATCACAGACTTAGTGATTAATGGGGGAAATGAAGACAAACATGAGCATTATTACCCAAAGTGTTCTTGGTCCAACTTCAACCTACCAAACCTTTTAAAGCTGTTTTATAAGCAGAATCGGTTTTGAATTTCTTTAAATTGTCAAGAATGATGACAGATATAAAAATCGAATCTGTTCATTAGATTTTCCCCTCTTCTACTTTTGATAGAGATTTACATGCAAATTATACAAATGATGTAGTTTTTCTTCTTTCCTTTTTAGAAATACTTGAGCCAGAACATAGCACATCATCTAGCTAGCTCAGCTAGCTAAGCTAAGATGCTAACATCCCAATCTGCTAAATCTTTAAAATCTTTTTTAATCAAGTTCGATTAAGTATGCTGATCATTTTGTTGGAGCTGAAACAATCTGGTCTGTTTCAGCTCTTGAATCCTTGGTATATTTTTGAAGGAGCTGGTACTTTCACAGTGTTTGGTTTACACGTGAAAAATAAGCTCGGATTTTCTGACTGTAGACTGTAAAACTATTTTCAGCTCCTCACTTACTGGGGATTTATGCTTCAGTAGGAAATTTATGCCACAGCTACATCATAACTGCGCTATAACCTACACCGTAACCTGATGTGTGCTTCCTAGCCCTCCAGTTTTGTTCCCGCTACTTACTTTAGTGTTTCTGGTCAAAATTGGCTGGTCTGTATTAACAGCTTTTAAATTAGCATAACAAACATTTTTCAGCACCAAATTCAGTTCAGTGGGTCATTCAGTGGGTCATTCAGTCAATGAGGGCAGTGGGGTGGATTGAGTGGATTCCCACTCATTTCCTATGTCACTTTTGACCGGGAACACCACAGATGTAACAAGGTTGATTAAAACACTCAAAATTCAATGAAAGAGGTGACCATCATTTTTATATGTTCAAACGCATAGTGTGGAGGATATAAGGCCTTGAGGCAATCGGATGTAAAACACAATACTTATGAGTGTTTTAAGTTGTAAATCAGTCAGATTTGACCCAAGCCCGACAGGAAGGCTAGAAATGTAACCACACATCGGGGACATCAATGCAGCCCACAGTTATTGTGATCGGCCAATTCAGTGCAGTCAGTGCCTCCTGTGAATTTCTGGCAACTTTTTCACAGCTAGTTTTGAATTGATCAGTGAGAGAATATCAAAAAACACAACCAGACAAAGAGTCAATCATGATATCATGTACATGCTGTACCTGTAATGCACCAGCACAAGCATATTCATCACGTCTGCTAATTGACGTGCGCTTAGTTGGACTTTGCTAGTGTGTTTGTGCTGTTGGTGCATTTTAGAGGATTTTAAGCAATTATCTGACAAATAAAATGATTTGCTGTGTGGCACAGACCATCCAAGAAGTTTTCTTGTTTAAGATTTAGTTGGTCAATTTCTAGCATTTCATTGGCATTTTATTAATCTGGAACTTGCCATCCTTAGCTGATAACATTCATCCAAAGATCACTGCATTTGGCAACAAGTGCAATGTAGCTCCAAATGCCCACCAGTACTGAATGTACAATGATACGGAAATAGTCAAATAATACCATTTTACACCAGATACGCAAACGGACATTACTTCAGGTCAATTAGCGCGCTGAAACAATTTCTCTGCCTCTCCACATTTAGTCTCAACTTGGGTTCACAATGTTCTGGGAAAAGTCGACATCGACACATTTGGTGTGTGATCCGAAAAAGTCAGAATTTTGCTTTTTATTTTTATATTTCAGTGTGGCCACGGCTTTCTTTTGAAGCATTGAAGTATGAGAAAAATAAGCTTACATGTCACTTCATCTGTGACCTCGATGAACATTTTCTTGACAAGGTTAATGTGCCAATTGCAAGGTTCTTACTGAACAGTACATGATGTTCCATATTAGAGTAAAAAAGAAGATAAAAGAGGGGCTTTGAGTGTGGCTAGCTAAGTGAGTGATGGCTAAAATGCTCACCTTCAGAGGATCTAAAATGAGCAAACAAAAGACCGTCATGGTCGTTGGTAGTGACGCGCCATTAGCATTGCAAAAAGGGGACATTTCCTCGAAGTACGCTGCCTTATTAGCCTCCACTCACAAAGAATGGTCTCTTATTAGCATTACTGATCTCCAAGGTTATCTTGAAAAAACAACATTTTTCAGACTCCTGACTTTTTCCGCGTGCTTCATTTTTTAAAATAGGTTGGTATGAACTGAGTAAGTCAGGAGAAAGACAAGGAGGTGATGAGTAAACCTCTTCTGGGCAGATCCACCTTAAAAAAAAGCCAGAAGGCCCCTGTGACACGCTGACAGCTTGCCATGAGTGACGTGTGATCTGTACAAATTTCAGGACTAATAAATCTACCTGTCAGAGGAAGGAGACTTGAAAGGGCCGCTGCCCCGCGGCACAGCTTAAATGCAACTGCTGTTGATGAAATTCTGTAGGCTGGAGAATTACAGCTGTCAGGAAAAAACGCCTACATCAGATCTGACGGCTCGCCTGGCTCCTATACCAACCTGTTCTCTGTCTCACAAAGCCTGTATGCTTTCATTTCCTCTAATCCAAAATATGTGAGACATGAACTTTCAAAAACTAGGGTGGGAAATATTATCTTTGCTACGTGCAACCACGCACTTTCCCTACATTTACTATTTGTTCTTTCTCACAACAAAACGTTCTCTGGAAGGAACAAAGTTAAATCATATTGCACACAGCTGTTTTGCTTTTCCATTACAGAGCAGCTCTATTTTCTTTTTGCTTTGAAGTTCAGCTGGACCGTAGCCAGTAAGAGACATATTCACTGCTGGTCCATGACAGTTATAAACATCAGCTCACCCATTCCATCATCTAAAAAGAGAGGCATAAACCAGCTGAGTGTGTTGCTGTATTTATGGCTAAACGAGTGGAAAAGCCATTGCTCCCTCTAATCTGTCATAAAGAGGATTTATGGGTGTGTGATGTGAGGACCTTGTTCAGACTCTGTATTGACTCATCTCATGCAGGCTCCATAAGGCATGCAGCTACCTCGGCTCCAAATCAATGGATGAAGAAGTCAATATAAAAAAAAGTTTTGTATTTCCATTTAGTGAAAAGAAATGTATTACTGACCACAGGAGCCTGTTTTCTTTGTATAACTAAACTACCGAATCTGCAGCCATGCTAACAGCAGGCTACACTTTACATGTTAGCATGACAGCATACATATAACAGCTAGGTGTTGTTCTCTGTCTCTTCCACAGGCTTAGAGGATTAGCTTGATAACATGCCAACATTTGCTTATTTGCACAGAACACTATTTACAGCCAAAGCTTTGACATTCAAATTTTGTCCTTCTGATTAATTAAAATCTAAAAACATCCTGTTAAAGCAAGAAAAAAAGTCAGAGTCAGTCCAGAGGTTTTTCACTGGGGACCATGAACATCTCAAACAAATTCTATCCAATAGCTACTGATGCTGTTGCCCTCCAAATCTTTAATATCATAGTAATGCAAGAACCAAGATTTAGCAAGTCGATTGCTATTCAAACTGGTAGCTGAAAACTGTGTGTGGTGCTAGATCACAATGTGAATATGTTTGCCAGAATTCCATTATGATGTCTCAAGGCATGTCATAAAACAGTATTAATGTTATCATGACACCATGTGATAGTCAGAGGATCATCGAACAATTCTTCCTCAGGGTAGCACAAACATCTGAACCGAAACTCCATGAAAGTTCGTCTGGTAATGCTTCAGATATTTCAGTATGCACTGAAGTGGTGAACTGACTGACAATGTAGACTAACAATGATTTATAATGGGCTTTAAAGGAGAAAATATTTGTATCATGGGGAAAATAAGAGCAGTGCTTCTCTGTTACCCCTCTTTAACCCCTCTATCATGTCAGTGACCTTCTGGCCCCTTGTTTAACTCCCAGCATGCCCTGGGGCTTGAGGTTCACGCCTGGGTCTTGACCAACAGACACAGTCAAAGGTCATTCTCTCTTTGCTTAAGGTATCTTATCTTAAGGCATGTGTGTGTCACCTCTTCAACTCCCAAAACACCCTGCTGGGACCAACAAAAAAACAAGGATACAAATTCCTGCTTACAGCTGAACCATGTTTATTTCCCTACACTATGCTTGTAAATGTGTGTTGACACTTCTCTGTACTTTTTTTTTTTTGCTGATATGGGTGCGATGTACAGGAATACAGGGCCAGGGCCTCCATGTGGTTAAAAAACAAACTTTTCTGTACTCTAATCTCCTTTTACACAAATATGTGGGTGGTGGGTTTTGCGAAAAATAAAAACTAAATGAAATAAATTAGGTAACTCTGTGTACTGAAAAGGATCTGAGGTATGAAAAGTCAACCAATGGAGATGCACCATTGAAAAACAAAAAGGAAAAACCTATCTAAGTGAGATTTGAGTAAAGGCATATATACCCAATAGCTTTTTTAGGTACCTGTTCAGCTTATCTTTAGTACAAATATCTAATCAGGGAATCACATGGCAGTAAATCTGTTTTTTCATTTATGTAGAAGCTCAAACTGAGCATCAGAATAGTGAAGAAAGAAGGTTTTTAGATCTTTAAATGCATTGTGGTTGTCACCGGCACACTGAGTAATTCAGAAAGAGCTGATCTACTGAGATTTCCTGCATAGCCATCTGTAGGGTTTACAGAGAAAGGTCTGAGAGAGAAAATATTCAGTGAGTGGCAGTTCGCCGCAGGGAAAATACCTTGTTGATGTCAGGGGTGAGTAGAGAATGGCCAGACTGGTTTGATTTGTTAGCAAGTCAAATAACCACTCGTTACAACCAATGTTTGCCGGAGAGCGTCTCTGAATGCACAACTCATCGAAACTTGAAGCAGATGAGCGACGTCAACAGAAGACCACACCACGTGCCACTCCTCATAACAGGAAACCGAGCTGCAGTTCTCACTGCCTCACCAAAAACTGGACAAAAGAAGATGGGAAAAATGTTATCTACCAGCTATCTGATTGGTCTTGACTTCTGCTGTGACATCCAGATGACATGGTCTGAATTTGGCATAAAGAACATGAAAGCATGGATCCCTCCTTCCTATTATCAACAGTTCAAGCTGATGGTGGTGTAATGGTGTGGGGAGATATCTTCTTGGCACCCTCTGGGCCCCTCAGTACTAACTGAGCATTGTTTAAACACCACAACTGAATCTATGTCGAATCTATCTCAGCAAGAATTAAGCCAGTTCTGAAGGCAAAACCCAATTATGTGTCAGGCAGTTCAAGAGACCTGTCAGTGTTACCACAAAGCTGACAGTGAGGACGAAACTTTGAAGTAAAAGACTTTCAGTGGGTGTAATTTTCTCCCTAAGTCTAAGTTTTGCTAGTTATTTAAGAAGAACAGTCTGATTCTGTTGATACAAATGAGTCCATTCACCAGCAGTCTTGATGACCCACAATTGAGAGATGATTTTAAAACCTCTGATGTTTAAAATAAAACAGAAACACAAGTCCCAATCAGCATTGTGTGACTGGGAACACTCACATGATAAACAGTGGTCTTAACCGAGTTATAAGAGGATGAATCAGCCATATTTCATTTCATTCACTTAACCACTTAGCAGATGATGGAGGCAGTGCTGCTTTTTGTTTCTCACCATGTTTCTTCGCTTAACCTAAACGAGGTAGAAGTTTCTAGCCTTCCGTCGTAATCTAATTGCAAAGTGTGGAAGGAAAACATTCAAGGCATAAACAGGGAGTTAATCTTTATCTCTGAACTCACCGCCTGCCTGTCAATTGGAGGGAAGGGCGGCAAGAAAAAAAACAAAAAAAAACAACACAGGTATAATTTAGCATGACAGGCTTCTGGTGGCGGCCGGGGTGAAGAGTTCACAGAGAGAAACAGACGCTGTGTGTGTGTGTGTGTGTGTGTGTGTGTGTGTGTGTGTGTGTGTGTGTGTGTGTGTGTGTGTAAGGGACAAAGACTACAGCAGTTAGATTTACTATATGTGGACCACATTTATGTATAGCGGTACAACTCTTCCACTATAGCAAAGGAAGCATCTGAGAATTTGACAATCGCTAAACACAGCGGCGATTGTTCACAGACTTGGGCACAAAAAGGTCAAGCAACTGTAGCACAAGCACATCTATTCAAAGCCTTCAAAAATCAAGTGTGGCTACCCAACAGAACTTCTTTTATTTCAATTCCAGCCCATTACATTGAACCTACTGTCTCTTATTCGCACACTGACACAACGAGAATGTCTTTTGACAAGGGTGAACGGGACGAAAGCGGAGGATGACCCAGGGCTGGGACAGCACGGACTAGACGGGGTGCCTCGGAGGCATATGTTGTGGATCCATGACAGTCGATGGGGCCGAAGAAAGAGCAGAGCAAAGCCGCAAAGAGTATGGGTGTGATAATGGATTCCCACATTAGGTCCGTCAAGGTCTGATGAAAAATGGGATATGGCAGCAGCTTGGCACGGGAAGTAGAAAATCTGGTTTGAAGTGCTACGTTGAGCTTGCTGCTGACTCTATGCTTGGTGGCAGGCACAGGGGACTAGTGCTGGGGATTTTTGGGAGACTGCCCCGGGTCAGAGCGAGGAGTGGAAACACATGGTTTCAATGTGTCTGTCATCTGCAGTACTCTGAGAGCTGTGCTTATCCACAAGTCTGAATTTGTATCTGTAATTACTTATGGTTAGTGAGGAAATAGAAACAAAAAAAGAAAGAAAGAAAAAACCCCAAAATAAAACACAAAATAGAGTCTACATGTTTCAGATGGAAATCCCGAGATTTCACCATATACTCCAATCTCCCTTTAAACACCACTCAGCCTCCTCCACAATCTCATACACGTATGTGCATTGAATTCCTGTAGAGTTCATGAGTAACATTGCCCAGGATCCAGCAGGGTGGAAAGACATAAATTGCCTGAGAGTGATGTGACGACACCACACAAACTTTCACGGAGGTTCAGAAAAGCAGTGAGCAACTTTATGGGGAGGATATCGTTTAGCCACTGAAACAAATGCAAGACTGCCTTAAACATGCTTTGTTTCTAATGAGCAGCAGGGGGCGACTCTTCTGGTTACAGAAAAAAGCCTTATGGTATGATGTCTATTAGAAAATTAACGTTCGACTCCGTGGGCTCAATAACTACTTCTTGACTTGCTGATGTCCAACTTCAAGTCTCATTGAATACAGCAGGATGTTCACTTTGTAAATGATGGTTCCCATTCGAGCTAACAAAGGACAATAAAGCACCGTATGCTGTGAACTTGCAGTGTTACAGCTCAGTTGAACAGAGTAAAAATATGACGGTTACTGATAGCAAGGAGCTGCAGTGAGCAAATGATCCCCCAGAGGTTGAGGGTATTGCATCTTTTCAATTACATATGTCTCCTGGTGGCAGGCAACTCATCTCTTATCACTCGCTATGTGTTTTCTAAACCACTTTAATTATTCAGTTATTAATAAAACTTGTTTCCACAGCGTATCTTTTGTCCCGCCTCCCTCTCTTCACCGTCAACTGGTCAAGGGGGATGGCTCCCCCTCCCTGAGCATGGTTCTGCTGGAGGTTTCTTCTTGTTAAAAGGGAGTTTTTCTTCCCCACAGTCACCAAGAGCTTGATTGTTGGGGTTTTGTCTCCATTATTGTAGGTTCTTTACCTTACAATATAAAGTGCCTTGAGGCTGTGATTTGATGAAAATGTGATTTGAATTGAATCGAATTGCATAAATCATGCTAGGTTCAGTATAGGAACATACCAATTATACAATGACCTTGTATTTTATGATGGTACATTTTTTAAAGGGAAGAGAACTCTTACAAGTAGAAAAGAGTGCTAATCTGTATTGGCGTGTTTGTGGTGGGAAAATGGGGTCCCGCATCTGCTTCACCGGCACTAAGGCAGCACCTGCTGGCTGGCTGTGAGGTCTCTTGGATTTCTTCCCACCTTTGACCAGCTGAAAGAACCGTGATAAACTGTGTTAACCACACCTTTGTGAAAGAGTGCTGTGCAGTGGTGAGTGATTTACGACCAACACGCAGCTTTTATTAACTGTAATTTATTGCGATGTGCCCTGAAAAGTATAAGCCGATTCAAGTAGAGCAGAGAACAATGGCTCTTCTGCCCAGCCTAGATCAATGTGTCGCTTGATTTTAATACCAAGGTGGTTCCAAATGAGAAGCTCAGCTGAATTCCTAAAACTTCAATTAATGTGACACTTCTCACCTCTTTGAGTATGTCTTTACAGACAGGTTTTGATTTCAAACCGGGGGGAATGGGGCAAACATGAAGTAAGATTTTTTTTTTTAAAAAAAGTCCCGTTAAACTGGACTTTGGCTTGTTTCCACCCTTGGTGAAGATCCAAACTGCAAAACAAAACAACCTCTTAAAGGTCTCTTATAAATAACAGTCTCAGTCTGGTCACAAACAAATTATGAGTTGCTTTGTTATTATGGGGTGGGACTGTGATCTGACTGAGCTCTGACCCAACCACATGGCACACTTTGCATGTGAGCAGGTGTGCTTTCCATAGTAGGATGACAGGTATACTAAATACCAGATATTTAAAACACTGAAGGGCTCAGGCTCACTCTGCAGCTGAAGAAGAGGAAATTTGATTCATCCGCAGTATGATTTATCGATTTAGTTAAAAGGCAACGGTATACTGTGAAAGATACACTGAGCCAAAACGCCGGTGAGTCAAATCAGTGTTCTTATGTGGCCTTTGGTGAGTTATTTTTGAATCCTTTTGTTACCATGCAATACCAGGTGCAATATGTAGCCTGAACAGGTACTTCACTGGCCTAGCTAGTAAAAATAAAAATACCAAATAATGCAAATGTCAAGTCACAGGTGTTTGTGTCATTAGACTGCTGTTTCGGGGGAAACAGGACAGTTATTTAGGTCTCCTTTAAGGCTTAAAGTTATATAAAATTAACAGTGTGGCCATTTTGCCTAAAGATGCTGTTCATTCTTGTAGAAAGTGCTCATATTGAGTAAAAAGGTACCAGTCCATTAACCATTTACTATCCTAGATTATTTCTATTTGTTCTGCTTATTATATTTTAGTATATATTTTGTTTGGGCTCACTTTTCAGGAGAGAAAATTGACATCCCATTTGCTGTTACAGTTAATTATAGACCATGGCAAAAAGAAAATATACTTTCTTTTGATACTAAGGCTTTTGATTAGTAGCCGGGTGCTGCTAATCAAATGCACTTGATCGACTGAGCATGAGCAAATGTGATCACATCTATAAAAGCAGAAGTTTTGGCAGCTGGTCCGTGGCATTCAGGTGGAAAGACGTCAGCAGTGATCCTACAGAAACAATTCTTGCTGCCCATCATTCTTGGAAGGGTTATAAGGCTATTTCCAAATGATTGGAAGAAGGTGTTTTTTTTACAAATGGAAAACATTCATGACAGTTGCCCATCTCCTCTGAAGCAGACGTCCTAGCAAATTCACACCAAAGACAGACTGTGTAATTGTCAGAGAAACTGTAAAGAAAAATCAAACAAACAAAGAACTACATCTCAAACTCTACAGGCTTCACTTAGCATGATAAATGTTAAAAGTTCATGACAGTCCAATTAAAACAAAACTGAACAAGTATGGCTTGTTTGGAAGTGTTTACAAGAGAAAAATCCATTCTCTCCAACAAGACCATGGTGGCACAGTTTAGGTTAGCAGAGCTACATCTAAACAAACCACAAGACCTCTGGAACAATGTCCTTTAAACAGATGAGACCAAAGTGGAGATGTTTGGTCATAATTCACAGCACCACATTTGGCATGACAAACACCACAAACTAAAGCATACACTGTACGGTATACCAGCTGTGAAGTATGGTGGTGGAGAGATGATGATTTGGGCTTGCTTTGCAGTCACAGGACCTGGGCGCCTTGCAGTCACTGTGTTGCCCACAAACTCCTCTGTATAGCAAAATGTTCTAGAGTTAAATGTGAGGCCATCTGTCTGATACCTGAAGCCTAGCTTTAATTAGGTCATGCAACAGGGCAATGACGCCAAGGACAGCAGCAAATCTCCAACAGACTGACTGATCAAGGTGTTTCAGTGGACCAGTCAAAGTCTGGGACAGTGTTGATGTTATTAGTATCAAAAGTGGGTCTACAAGCTATTAAATCATGAGACATAATTTTTCTCACACTCCGTTCACATTTTCTTCTGACATTTTACATTTAAATCATTTTAACACCTGGCAACACCAGATATTTTTTATTATGTCTTGCTATATAAAACCTTAGACTTTAAGGTGCTTTTTTGGTCCTTTCTTTATTTGTTTTGTACCATCTACCTGATAGTAACAGTTAAAATACTGAATGACCAGGGCCAGATGGATGTTTTTATGATGTTAGTGGCAGTTTTGAGGCAGCAGGGACTGTGCAAGTCCTCCAGAGCAGGGAAGGAGCATCCAGTAATTTTTCTGGGCTGTGTTGCTAACCCCCTGGAGCTCATTTTCTGTTGTACTGTGCAGCAGAACAAAACATATATAGCCACTTTGAGATTACCCACTGTTTCTTGGTGATAGCATTTTGACTGCTGCCATATTACAATTTTATTGCCAGAAGTAACCAAATCCAAGGAAGAATAAACTTCTGAGATAGTCTGCATCACATCACAAACTCTACCGAACTATGCTAATACCATAAAAAATACTGTTGATATAAATTCATTAAAAATACTTTAAAAGGCACCAACAGTATAAATATAGTAGAGAGGATCGGGCAAGTGATTTCATTTAGTGGAGATGAGTCCGCACAGCCAGGTAACATTTGCTAGGCAGATGGCACAAGTCAATGAAAATGGCCACACTGCCAATAAATCTTATGAATAAATCTTCTTTTTGTTGGTAACGGTACTGGTTTTATGTTGTTGTATTTATCTGTGACGCCTTGAAGGCTGATCTGTGAAAATATTGTCGTACATAAACCGGTTCTTGGTGCATAAAAGGTTGAGGACCGCTGGTCTACAGAGGTATAGCATCCTTTGTGGGTAGTATAAATTAAGTAAAAGGATGCACATGTCTTTAAATTGCTCAAAAATGCTGGTAGTTGGTCACAGAAACATCTTTATCATTACAGAAGGACACACTGTGAGCACATGTTTGTGTTGGATAACTCCTTTATGGCTTTTACCCATCCTATCATCACTATTTGAAGCTTTCCTTGAGTTGAGAGACAGACCGTAGTCTTTCACCCTGAGGCTATGTTCGTGTCAGGATTCAGTTTAGGGTGTGACAATGAGGATCATCTGGCTCATATCAGCCAAACAATCACGGTTCAGTGCCCTCAGACAGGCGGAGAGACAAGTTGGCCCAGACATGCCACAGAGAGGTGCTGACAACACCATCCAGGACAGTCTCTGTCTGCGTGATCCATCTTTATATTCCCCTAGATAAGAAGACTCTGAATTAATTACACTACAGGCATCTCTAAAATGCTGGATAGCTTTGCGCCCTTTACGTCTTGCTGGTGCTGACAGAGAGATGTTCCTCCTTGTTGTCTTCGCCATGAAGCCGCTCTTCAAAGGTTATCAATCGAAATTCCAAGGCAGGAATTAGAGAGACAAGGAGGATGAAATAGATCTGAAGAGCTTTGATGAGAGAGGTTTACCATGAAGGAAGCTTTCAAAGCACAAAAGGCTTCTCCGCTCCTGTTCTTTGCCTTCTGTCCCCCTTGTCATTTTCAAAGATTACTACAACACTCATACTGCCACAGTCATACTGTAGCTTTGAGCTACAAACTGAACTCATACTGGTGGCAGGTTTCATGTACAACGCTGCTCGCTTGTCTCTTTCTGTTTTTGCAGTCTGTAGTGTAGTGACATGTGCAGACTGCGGACCGGCTCCAGCAACAGATATCCTGCTAGCATTTTAATATCGAGAGATGTGGGAAGTGATAAAAGGAGAAAGAAAATAAGTAAGATGTCATCTGTAATCTCAAACACCAAATGTGAGCTTTCATTATTTTCACTGCCACCCCTTGTCTGGCACCTAAGCACTGCCGTAACATTAGCCGTGTTGCTTGGAGCGACACCCTGTCAGGTAGAGTTTAGAGGCTCACAGTATCCGGTAACCCTTCGGCAGGGTGAGTGTGAGCCGCAGAAAAAACAGCAAGAGAGCTGAAGAGAAACATTGAGAAAGACAAGTAGAAAGAAGAGTGAGGATTGATTGTGACAATTTGGAGCTGCCGTTGTCTCATGTGACCGCCTGCTGCCAAGGAAGCCAGATTAGGAATGTTTGAAAGTTACTCTATTGATATTTGCACAACACAATAACCAGGATCTGGGTTTGACGTTGCTCTCCATAATAATACATTAAGCTGCTCATAAACTATTTAAAGTTGTCCCTCTATTTGACTCCTAATCACTTCTCTGCCTTTAAAGGTTCAGAGGGAATGTGACGTGAATGCAAATTTGAATACAAAACAACACCGGCCCTCAACCTTTCAAAGATGAAAGTCTCCATCACAGGTACACTCAGAAGTTTTTTCATTTATTTAATCAAAAAAATGATAATGTCTTTTTATAATTATTCTAATAGGGCGGGGTTTGCTGTTTGTGGAAGCTGTCATGTTTTCCCACCACATTTTAATACAGTGGCTAGGTAAGATGTTCTGACTAACACCGTTTTATGTAAGTGGCTGGAAACCGGCAACAAATGCCAGCTAATGTTAGGTTAGAATGTCCTTAAAATCACACTTTAAACTAAACAAAAAACTGTTTGGTTATATTTGATTATAATTGGATTATTATTACCATTCCCATATTGCTGGCTAACAGTAGCTAACAGAGGCTAACGCTAGCTAACCATGACAAAACAGCAGCGTTTACTGGCACCAAGCTTAAGCATATCCTCAATAACTCACTTCAGTATCACTGACATTGGACAGAAGTCATCTTCACTGACTCATTGACATTAAGGTTTTAAAGCCTCCTCCAGAATAAATAAAGGTGGACACTTCTCAACTGTCATTAGCAGCTAAGATAAACAATGGACTTAGCATCTAAACAATATGGAAAAAAATTTGAGACGTATTTGCTCCAGAGTCACTTTGCTATGTGAGTACACTCACTGCAGATGAAAGGTGGCCAGAGTTTTTGAGGTAAAAAGGTAAAATGCTGTAAAAACTTTTAACTGACCTACCTGTTGATATTTGTCAACCTTTCTGCTGTGTTTTCAAAGTAGTTCTGGACACTCACATCCCATAGAGCAGCTCAGGCTGATCTTTAGTTGTATCAAATAGTCCACAGGACACAGTTATTGTCACCCCAAATAAAGTAAATGTAGGATTTAGATTTGAATTGCAACTTATGAGGTAAATCTTTTAAATATAGAATAGAGATTACATATTATCCTTAGTGTAGATATCAACCACCTCAGCATATTTATATACAGTTAGGTTGTAGTCGGAGGAGTACTGACCAATCAAGTATGATCAGCTTTGGCTGCATGAAAGAACAGTGTACATGAGGAGTTTAGAAAAGAAACTCAACTTTTTACTAGGATATATATATATTTTTTTTATTAACCTTATTGAGTTATTTGCAGTCATAACAAGACTGTAAACGATGACAGGCACATGGAACGGGAAGACATAGATATCGTGATCTGTTATGCAGATATTCACTGGCTTCACCCACGGCCCTGACACATTGGCCGTTGCCGCTGGAAACTAAGTCACCAGAGGTTTGCCTTGGGTTCCTATGCTGGCGAAGATGAATATGGGGAAATTGGATAAAAGTCTAAATGTTTTCAGGAAATACAGTGACTTAGTCTGACTTCTTCCTGACAGGTTTCTAAAAGAAAAAAAAATCTAATTTCCTGATGGTATTCACCTCAGTTTTCACTCTGACTGAATCTATACGTCGATATGTCAGAAAATGCCTTTTTATTTTGTCCACATTAACCCTGACTTATATGTGTCACATAGCTGTGTAGCTTTTTCCAGTCTCAGTTTGGATACTTCCTGTGTGTTTCCCCCCCTCTCTGTCTCTCGCTCTTTGTTTTCTGTTCATTTTGCTGCCTGTGCACAAACATGTCTGCTGTCTGCCTGCCTGCCTTGCAGCCAGCAGGTTTGAGGCCTATATTTAATCACCACAAGGCTTAACTCCCTCCGTCGGTGACGGCTCATTTGACGTGGCGGCCCTGGGCTCTCTCTTTCCGATCCAGTGCCAAATACAATAACTCCTCTCTTTCGTTACCCTGCTGCATTTTATAATTTTGCTATTTTTCAATGTCAAGGCTGGGCCTTTTGAAGAGTTTTTATTGAATTTCCTGCTGGACCCTGCTGTTGGGGCTTTTTTTTTTTGCAGCCTTCACTGCCACCACGCTTTCTCCCAGAAAGCCTTGCATTTTCTCCTGTTCTTTTGTTGTATTTCCCCTTTTGTTTAAACGCATATTTTTAAGTACAGTGTTTCGTTGTCTGTAATAAATTAAAGCCCAGTGCCCAGCGTGCAGAAAATCCCCTTGCATATTTACTATTAAAGGTTCTTGTTACCCATCTCTTTCCTCTGGGTAATATTATCTATCCCTCTTCAGTTACATGTGTTCGCAATTCTTAAGCATTATAAATCTTCTGCGGAGCTGTCATGAGTGTCTTGAAAGCATTAAAATGCCTGTTGTTTGACCAAATGGAAAGAGAGTCGATTCAAACAGTACTTCACTCTTCCTGTCTCCCGAGTTCGTAGGAGTTAATGCATTTGGCAGTAGCAGATGTCTTTCTCCGTTCAGAGTTGTGTGAAAGAATGTCACCCAAGTCTAATCAAATTATGGCTGTTATAGCAAACGTCAAACCTTCGCTTTAAATTTTAGCCTCTTGCCGCTGATGCTTCGTGCACTTTCTCGCCCCCTTTTCTTGTTGTGATAAAGCGGAGATAAGGCCTCAGCGAGGGCATGTATGGGAGGGTGCGCACTTTGATAATGTGGCTGCGGATCATATGGTTGGAATCAAGTGTGTGAAAAAGAAAGGGTTCGTCTCCGTGTGCGCGCGTATGCATGCATGCGTCAGCTCTTGTGACCTCTTAATATCGCATCACATGTCTGATCTTATTCTTGTCTGCCATCTGAACTCCTGTCATGTGCTCCTTTTGCCAATCTGTCACACTTAATCTGAGCGGAAAGAAAAACTTAAGAGGAAAGCCTCCAGTGCCCCAGGAACGCTTGGGGTGGGGAGAAAAAAAAAAGTAAGCGCAGAAACAAAGGAGGAGAAGGGGAAGAAAATCACAACGGCATAGCATTTCAGGGGCATGAATGGCATCAATGAGTCGCTTCGGGGGATAAACGGGGGGAGAGAAAGGAGGCAGAAAGATGAGAGAACAATGTGTCTGTTGTTCTTTAATCTGAAGTAAATCATCTGTCTCTCTCTCTGTCAGGTGTTGAGCTGTGCTCTCATCACACATGTGCTTCAAGGGTTTGTCCAGTACAGTTGCTGTCCTGATGATTAGGCCAGGTCTGTTCCTCTGTCTCATCTTTTCATATCTTTGGTCAATAGCTGGAAATGGCATATTAAAACCTTTTACTTGAATACAGCTTAAAATATAACTTTAAGGGCCACTTTAAGGTGGTCTGAGTCATGCTAACGTTACGCTTTCCAAGGCACATGTCAAAATTCTGGCAAGTTGTGTTTTTCGGCAAACTCTTTGTGGTTTTGTAAAAGGAGAGTACAAACTGAAAACTACTGGACCACAACAACCACACCAAAAGTTACTAACAAATTTTACTTAAGGGTCCCTGGTACATTCTTATGTATTTGATAATCTAGCAGCCTTTCACTAATCATCAAGCCCACAAACATGGTTGAAACGTGGACGTCATATAAACAAAAAAACAAACAAACTAAAAAGCATTTTAAAGCTATTTATGGTTTTGCTAAATTCTAATTCATATGTGGCATGGTGAACTTAACATGTTGGACTCTTAGAATGATCCCGTCTGTCTGTCAGCATTGACAGACAGACCCAAAAGCCAAGGACGTTACTTTGAGTCACTGTTAAAGTGTTTTTTTTCCTTCTTTTTCTTACTACGGCGAAACTTTTAAAAAAAAGTGTATTTCATTTTATTTGAATTGATAAAGAGATAGAATTGAACTGAATTGAACAGAGAACAATTTTTCAGTTATGACTAGATATCGAAATAAGACCGTCACCCGATGGTTATTAAGCACCTAAAGGTTTGCTTTGATGGTGTAGTAATGATCCACCAAACACAGGAAAGAGCTAATTCAGATAAGTATTTAAAACCTTAAAAAACAGAAACCTAAAGCAGCACAAAATGAGAATACTTCAATACTGAACTAGAATCATCTACCATTTACAGAAGGAAGACCGGATAAGGGCTCAAGATTGTGACATCATGACAGGATGTCATGGTGTCCGCATTGTGCTAAACTGTAATTTTGCATGCTTCTTTGTTTGATGCATGTGGGCAGTAAAAAGAAACTAGTCCCTGGGATGCCAGCTTAGCTTACTTTCTTGCACAACTGCAACGTAATAGCCTGGGTTCGAATCCGATCTGGGGCTCTTTACTGTTTGTCCTCTTGGCTTTCCTGTTCAAGTTTAAGAAAAGAGCCCGTACGTGAATTTGCTACCAGTAGTATATAAAAGCTTTGATTCCTGGAGAGAGACACCAGTTTTTTCTGCTTTGTTCTCATTAGACTGATACTCAGGTATACAGCATATACAATAGCATCCCAGATGCCGTACAAGATACATGACAGTACATATAATAGTGAAACATAATAGCGCAGGAAAGTCTTGTCTATGTCTCGTCACTGTTTTGTTCCATGCAAGCATGCGGCAGGTGTGCAGTTCACTCAACGGCAACCGGTGTCATCAGTACCTGTGGTTTTCTGAGGTTACACATAGCCTAATTATTCTAGCCTATCCTGTGAAGATAAACACCTATGGCGGTGTTCTTTAACAGTTCATAGACAGCTCTCGAGAGCCCCCAAGTCAAACGTGTTCAGATTTAAGCTGTTACAGACTTCACTTCCTCTAACTCAAACCATGAGTTCGCTTTGTGCTTGTCTGCCAGATGAGACAGCTGTTCAGGGTGCAGCTGAGCTGAGCTGCACTTCTCTCTGGGTGAAAAGTTCAATTTTCAAAGTGTCATAAATCCATGTGGGAAAGAAGCTTTACCTGTAATCCATTACCCTGCACATCTGAACCGCACAGGAGTACATTTAGGAATTTCATCAGCTACATCAAGACATCATTTTCTTACCACATTTCCATCAGTCAGATCATTTTTTTTTTGATGTAACATGAAATCCATTCTGTTGTAAAAAGGCAGACTTTGTCAGATCTTTACCAACAGCTCTGATCTGGCAAAGCTGAAATTGTTCTTTAGCTTTAGAGTTAAAATAACCTTTTCTACACTATTAAAGCCACAACAGTTTAACTGCACATATAGGTTAATGAATTTGCACTTGCAGCATCTTCTTAAATCCATCCTCAGAATGTGCCAGAACAAAATTAGATCCACTGACGTTCAATCCTGAAACCCACACAACCCAAAGAATGTGCTACCAACTTCCCAGTGCCCTAGACCGCAGCACACCTCTGGGATTCTGTGTCCTTGCCCTAACAGGTCAGAGTTTGGCAGCACAAGGGGGATTTACTGAATAGCAGGTGTGCATCTACTGGGATCTTATTGTTTGGGGGATTTTGTGTGTGTCCATTCTTGTGTCTCACTAAATCAAATTTGTAGAGCCGTCTCCTTGTGCTATAGAATTCCACAATTGTCATAAAGTATGAGTTTGACATGTACATCAAAGTACTTTTTACACTTTTTACCAGGTGCTTTTCTCAGGACTGACAGCTTTGAGTACTTTGGAGGTGCAGCTCAGATGTGATACAGATACAGAACATTAAATATATTAAATATTCACATAAGTCTTCAAGCACTTGAATGCAGCTTAAGTGGATGACCAAAAATCAGAGGAAGTGTTCCTTTAAACATGATCTATTAAGGTTTCCTTTACTGTTAAATAGCCCTTATTCAAATAGATTGTGCTGGCTAGATGTTGTAGTACTTGTCCCGTCCTTTCTCTGTTGTGATTGGACTGGGAAAGTTTTCTGCAAAAACATATATATAACTTGAACACTAGCTTCAAATAGAGAGGAACCTGAGGGTTAATACAGAGGCTGTTGAAAAATGCAGATAAATGTATGCAGAACAGGACATATGTAACATCGCGCCCCAGCCCTGCAACAACCCACGTGCTTACTGCTGAACTTAAAACAAGGATGGAAAGGGTTAACCAATAAATCCTGGATCTGAACCAGATGCTCCAGAAAGAAAAACTGTAAAGGGCCAAAAGCTGACAAATGTGAGGAAGTCAAGGTGGCAGAGGCCCTTTGTTAAGATGGTCAAGGCAAGTTTGGAAGCTTTGGATGGCTGTATATCATGTCCAGCTGTACACAGCAAAAAATGCCTGTTAAGAGCAAATTTGGTCACCTTTATTTCTCAGAGTATAAATAAACATGGTATGATGAAGTGCTCAAATCAGCATCGCAGGTTTAACTAAAGCTGTCAATTAATTGTCATTGCTCTGAAAGACAAGTTCAAGAAAGCCAGATCATTTCTTTGTCCCTGAACCCAAACTGTCAAAAGTCAGATTGATCCCCCAGAGCAGAGTTACTTGTGAGAGCTTGCATGTCCTCAAGCAGTCACCAAAAAAAAAAACTAAAAGTGAGGCCACTGAGTTTGAGAAGCTTTTTTGACCTTGAACTGGGAAGTAATGAGGGTTACATGCAGGACAATAAAGTTCCACTAGTTTAATAGTTTGTCCTTTATAATGCAACTAGCAGTGACCAGTGGTCTTTTTAAAGGATGAGGGTGTGGAATGCAGAAACTCACCGTGCATCTTCTGGAATTTGCATTATGGATTATCCTGTGATCTTTGATGCGTGGCTAGCTGAAGCTTCAGAGGAGTTTGCTAGTCAAGCTGCCTTCGGCTTAGCTTCCTGTGTTCAAAGATCGCTTATGACCTTGCACGCATCAATACACGTATGCGATGGATGTGGAAACGGTGTACATTAGAAATTACTTCAGCATTCTTTATTTCACTGTCCCTTACTAATAGCAAGTAAACAAAAAAAGAAATTACACCTTGATTTATTGCCCCTGTGTCATGGTTCCTAGGATTTTTGTGGATAAGCTGTTAGTCACCATTGTCACGATGGACTTACGGTCTTGTGTGGAGCAGCTTTCATAATAATTCCTTCCTGGAGGAAAGCCTTCAGACAACATACAGATGACTTCTGGTCATCGAGGACTATAAACAGGTTTGAGCCTTTTGAATCCACTGTGGTTTTTCCTTTCTGTTGTGTAAGGTGTGCTGGGTTTTTTTTTTTGAGCTCCTGGAAGCTACAGTTTTAAAGACACACTGTCACTTCAAACTGGTTTATAGACTACGATGCATGGCTGTACATTGAACTACTTACTAGTATATACGTTTAGCATTAAACATCTGCTATAGTAAGAATCAGATTACAACAGAAGTGAAGAATTTTACTGCCAGTTCAAAAAAATTGTGCTAATACAAGACGTGACAAAAAAGTTCAGGTTATTGCCACCCATTCGCAAATACTATTTAGCATGATGACATGCACCACAGATGAGGTAGATTGCACTTAACAGTCTCCTCCAGATTCCTTGAAGTGTCTCCTCCACATCGACAGTCTCACCCAGTGCAACAAACCCCATCAAGGTTAAAACCCTCCCCAACAATAAGCACGCTCCTGGTCACCATCTTCACCTGACACGCCTCCATCAGGCTTTGAAATCCTGGACTCTTTAACTGGATAGTTGAGTACTCGGCACTGCTTGCCTGTAAAAATGCTCTCATTTACAAACAGACCCAGTGCTGCTCCATTCAAAGCCTGTTTAAATGTTTTACAAGGGCAGCTGAAATTATGGACCCTTACAAAACTGAGAACATATGGCGGTGTAGCTGCGTTTGACCTGATCTGTTGGCACCAGCAGCTTGCAATAATAAGTCAAATTAAACCAACAGCGCTGTTGACAGAACACTTTTGACATCAGTCGGAGGAAGCGTTCCTCTTCGTAAAGCCGAAGGCTCTTTACAGACTGCCCTTTTATTATACTGCTTTACACAAAATATTTTTCTTTGCGACATTTCTTCCCCCCACTTCCAATTTAACATGTACATAATTTTCTCATGACTTCATAATAGGCGGTTTTTGAGGAGAAGTCATTCAGCTCAGACAGCAATCAAATTTTTGTCTGTAGCACTTAATGTCGTCAGCATTTTGTCATTGATGGGTGCAATTGCTCTGCTCTGCACTTTGTCTAATGGTTCCTAGGGCTCGTTCATCATACAAATTTTAATGTTTTATCTGAAACACACCGAATCCTGTCTCTCTTTGTGTCAGTTCTTCAAGCCACTCACTGGTATTCCAAGGCTGTTTGTCTGTTTTACATTATCATGCTTAAATTGGCCACATTTAAATATTTTTTTTATTTCCACTTTTATTTCAGCTTTGCTAAAGACTAAGATGGAGTTTGTGCTGAGCAGCACATAGCTCTAACCATGCAAGAGTTTGCCCTGCTGAAGTACACTCACTGGCATCAGTTGGCATCATAGCAAGTTCAAACCAAGCATCAAAATGGTAAAGTTGATTTAAATGACTCTAAACCAGGTGTGTTTGTTGTGGAATTTTCCTGCACAACCATCTCTGGCATTTACAGACAACGGTTAAAAAAAAATCAAAAAAAAAAAAAATCCAATGAATGGCAATTTTACACAGCAATATCAGAGTTTATAGAATGAAAATGTTGTTTTTGGCTGATAGGAAGGTAACAGTAACTCAAATAACCACTTGCAACAACAAAGGTTTGCACAAAATCATCTCTGAATGCACAGTACGTAAAAACCTGCAGCAAAAGGCTGCACCAGGTGCTCCTGTTGTCACCTAAGAACAGGAAGCTGAGGCTACAATTTGCAAGAGCTCACCAAAACTGTAAAACAGAAGACTGGAAATGTTGCCTCTGGAATCCTGATATGATATTCAGAATCAGTCCAACTTTGGCAGATGCAACATGAAAGCCTAGATCCATCCTGCTTTGTATCAATATTTTAATCTATGTGTTGCTCGTGTAATGGTTTGCAGGGTATTTTATTGGCACATTATGGCCCCAACTGACTATTGTTTACAGCACTTTTGCATACACCACAGTCAACCTGAAGTCTCGTTTGTTGATCATGTCCATTTCCTTTGTTTCCAGTGCAGAAGCTCAGATTATTTCAAATTGTTTTTGTAAAATGTGATTATCAGTTCACTGTGCTCACAGTCACCAGATCACAATCCAGTAAAGCACAAGATTCCCATCATGGATGATGACATCTCTGCAGCAGGCTGTCATGCTATAATGTCAATATGGACCATTGCTCTCAGAGGAATGTTTCCAGCAGCTTGTTGACTCTGTGCAGTGAAGAAATAGACTGCGCTGAAGGCAAACGAAGGTCCAACCCAGCGTGAGCGAGGTGGACTTTGCTAAGTTTCACAGGGCTGCAATTATGGTTTTTAAAACTGAAGTTAGTTAAAAACAGTATAATTAAAACTGACATTGTGTAAGAGAGAAGTGAAAATTGCAATAATAAATAATATGAAGGTATAGCTAAATATATCTACATATCTTTAGCTTGCCAAAGTATGCATACATTCTTTATTAACAGGAGTTAATACTATAAATATATCTCTGACTTGTTCAGACCTATTACTCAATATTGAACTGAGCTCAAGATTTTGCTAATTCATAAGCTCAAAATCACAAATTATAACTTCCATCCAGCACTATCTGTTCCAAGCTTGTTAGCTATGATGCACCGCCCACTTCTGTTTGACTTCCAGGATATATCTGCTTCTTCTGTATACTATAGTATACTTCATGTCTTTGATGATTAAACTTATTATATCCTAGATGAGTGAGCGTAAGAACTAGCTAGCTCTAAGACTCACTGGCAGTTCCTGTCTCTTTAAAGCAGATGAAAAGGACTGTTCACTGTGGCAAAAACAAAAGTCAGTGGAGAGAACAGTTGTGCAGGTGTACAAATGCGTGTGGCTGGTCTGAGACTGTACAGGCTGTGTGTGTTCGTGTCTCCTATCCTCCTGCGTGGGCGTTGATACACCGGCCTCCCGTCGCTGACAAACACTTCACAGAACTCCATCAAAGAGAGAACAGAAGAACGGAAAAGCAGAGAGGTAGAACCGAGTGGGGGACGCATCAAAGGCCAATTCCCCCCACGGTTTTCACATGCTGCAACATCCCAGTGGTAACAGCTGACAAACCCCTCTATAAACAGCCTGCTCAGATCCTGCCAGCAGGATACACTCATTCAAAAGCATTGTGCTGCCTTTTCTTTGTTTATTGAAGTGCTGCCTGGACAGCAGGCCAGAATGAGGAGGGAAAGAGGTGGGTGAAGTCAAACTAGTGTCTGAACGCAGGAATTAGGAAGGTTAAAACAAGTCCATAACTGATATTACTGTAATGACTATGACAATAATCTATGAAATGAGAAAACCATGTAACAGGTTGCTGTAATGAAGCTGTACTTTTAATGTTTTGGTTCTCTTTGTGCATTTGCAGCATAGAGTAAGCGCTTGCAGCTGCATTTGTTATTAGAAACGTTGCATGAACAACTGTACACCACTTGATGTTGAGCAACAAATATCAGGGACAATTAACAAATAGCCAAATATTTCAATCTGGAGTTGGAGGAGACCAAAAACAGAGCTAAAAGAGACCAGAGATGGGCAGTAACTGTAATCCGATTACTTTTTTCAAGTAATGAGTAAAGTAAGGGATTACTATTGCAAAAACGGTAATTAGATTACCGTTACTTTCCTGTAGGAACGCTGCGTTACTGCGTTACTAAAACCGTGATTTTTTGCGAGAATGTCTCATGACAGTGACGTAAGCAAGTGCGACGTTCGTGACAACAGCTGTGTGCAGATCAACAATGGATAATATATCGAGTGCAGGAGAGAGTATGAGCGTGCAGCGTTTAAAGCGTGGAAGTACTGACCTTACTTTAAGTTTGATTCCATAAAAAGTGACTAAAAAATTAGTGTCCGTTGTGCGTGGAAAGAAAACTTCTTTTTACAGCGAAAAAAACCCCCTAAACTTCCAAGCAAGCACCGAGTGCGCTATGACATAATGGGATCTATTTGAAACAGTGAGTGTAAACACACAAAAAGAATTTATTTTATGTGCTGGAATGTGCAGAAAATAGGTTTAAATATTAAACAAATTTCTTCCAGTCAGAGAATGTTGCATATAATTAAATTTTTGCTTGATGCATAAAGTTAAAAGGTTAAAACTAATAAAACAAGTTTTAAAAAGAGACTTTTCCATTTGATTACATTTTGTATGATGGATTATGTAGAAAAAGCAGAATTGGGCTGAAAGATCTATTGCTTTATCACCTATTCAGGTTGTAAATCATGTTTTTAAAAAGTAACTAAGTAACTAAGTAATTAATTACTTTTGAAAATAAGTAATCAGTAAAGTAACTTGATTACTTTTTTGGGGAAGTAATCAGTAATTAGTTACTGATTACTTTTTTCAAGTAACTTGACCAACACTGAAAGAGACTATTGGATCTACATTTGTCTGATTCCAAAAATGCGACTCTAGTACCTACTTATGTCGACTTAGCACAGCTCAACTTGGTTTTACGGTTTTCCATTGGTGGTAGAAGCCGGTATCAGGTACTTTTTAAATACCTAATTGATCTGGGTTCCAAGCAATCTGAGGTAATCTGAGACTGCATGCACCAATTGGCTACTCATTGGTGTTACTCAATGAGTCATGAGTGTCTCTTTTACGAAAATCTAAATTGCTACACAAAAAAACACCGAGGTCCCAGAGTCTGACAAAAAGCCATACAGTGAGCAAATGGTATCGACGTCCTCCATTGTGTTCATGTCGCATACAAATGACACGACAGGACAAATCGAGTGTAGAAATAGAAAGGGCCTGTAAATAAATCTTCTTCTTGTCATGCTGTTTAATGTTGCCTGTTTGCACAGAAAGACCTGAGAAAGCTTCAGGTAAATATTTGCTGTCAGCCTGCTAAATGATCTAAAAATATGTTTTCTTGTCAAAAAGACCAAAGAGAGTGGAGATTCCTTTTCCAGATGTCTCTTTAATGAGTGTAAACAGAATGAAACCCTGTGCTTCATTTCACCCTGATGGCTGAAAGGCGTGCTCTTACATTCACGTCTTCCTCTCGCCCACATCAAAGACAAAGATGGGTTTTCCAGTTTTGAGCAATGCCTCCACTTGGTGCGCCGGGAGGTTCTTCTTTCAGCTTTATTTTCATTTCGTTGCCTACTTTCCCACCTTCCTTTTGCCTGGGCTTGCTTCCTTTGCTTTGAGATGGATAGTTGAGCAAGAGCACGAGTCAGAAAGACCCGGTGAGAACAAGACAAATTAAACAAACAAATGGGCGTGCTTTCACAAAATCCACATCTTATTACAACTTCCGCTTTGGGTCAAAAGATCCAAAATCTTTAACCAGAGTCCATCTATTATTGTTCCTGTGCGTGCCTGTGTGTGTGTCCCAATTACACTTCAAAGATCGAAACAGTGGACATGACAGAATGAGTTGCATTCCTCTCAGGTAATGACGGTAATAATCCACAAGGCAGTGTGAAATCAGCCGAGTATAAATGACAGGGTTGGAGTGACACACTGACAGATACTGATACACATTACCTGAAACCCTCCCATTAGCCTCAGGCCTAATATTTAAAAAAATGTGGGTCATGGGTAAAGACTACAAAGTGTAACTCACAGCTGCTGCACACACAACTGTGCACAAATCTTTGTGTCTGCAGCTCTAATCCTTGCTGTCAAATATCGTGACAGCTTGATGGACAGAGAGAGACTGAGGGCGGGAGAAGTTGTGCTCAATGTTAAGTGGCAGGGTGACAGCAAAATGACACTCCTGAGACAACACGCACAAAAACAATAATCACACAATTCCTTCATCACTTCAAACCCTTTACTGGACGCGTTTTACTCCAGCACACAATCAGAAATTTAAAAAACATGAACATTCACATCACTTATTCATGGATGGTTCTTATGTGTATTACATAAACAAATAAATGTGAAAATTTACACGTTCACATGGTACTTAATGCTAAAATATAATTATTGTTGTCATCCATGAACTGTCAAATTTGCTGTTTAACAAAAAAACAGAAAAAATAGTAAAGCATATTATTATTTTTATAAATTTTTTTTCATTAAGAGGCCAAATTACAGCAATTTACTTGCATTTCAGGACAGAAAAATTGATTTAGTTGAATTGTATGCTTGACTAATTTATGACTTGTCACAGAAGTCCAGTGTGCCGGCTCAAATGTAGATATAAAAACATGGATTCAGTTATTTTTAATTTTTAAAGATTTTTTGGGGACAAATTTTAAACATGTATCTGTTTTCTTCTTTTTTATGACAGGTGGTTTAATAAATTTGTATTTAATGTAATCATCTTATAGTTTTACTTCAATACCTTGTGGTTGTGTTTTACTAATTTTGTACCTTACTGTCATCTTGTATCATCTCAAGTAACACATATAACAGATGTGTTATAATTATGATTTATGTCAAACATTTGACTTTAGCTTTTAATAACTTGTTTCTTTGAGGGTACGATAATAGAGCAATAGAGTTTTATGGAAGTGCTAGCTTGTGTTGGTGCAACGTGTGTGCAACAACGTTTCCATTGTGTAGTCTCGTTAAGTGTGGACCGTGGAATAGTTGAAGCACCGAGTGTGTCTCCGACAGATTTCACTGTTCATCCCGTGGAAAGCTCTATACTCCATTTGCTGTTGGATTGATTGACTGAGGAGCCACTATTTTTACGCTGCTAGTTTTGTTTTGTTTCCAGAAGCGTTTGTATCAGTCGCAAATTGTCACGAGACATCTCTGGGTACTAGAGGATGGAAAGTTTGGATAATAACCTGCAGTAGCAGTGGGTTCTTCTTCTTCTTCTTTGATCCCTAGCCGGCGTTAGGCCTGGATCGGCTCCTAAGTCCATATGCTGCTCTGGGCGCCAGTGGCTGCAGAATTTCCTTCACAACTCGTTACAATGCATGGCGATCGTTGGCGATTGTCCTGGCCTCGTCGTGATTTATTCTGCGCTGATGTCATCTTCGACCTGTTTTAGCCATGTTTTCTTCGGTACCGTTCGTTGGATTCTCCACTGGGTGGGTCGTTTTCGCCAGAGGAGTTGGTGTGGTAGTTGGCTCACGTCCATTTGACACAAATGGCCAAACCATCGCAATCGGCGTTTTTGAATTTGCTAATTTTTGCTATTGGCGGTTGGTTGTCGTATCTCTGTCGGATGTCCTCATTTTGAAGCCGATCTCAAAGTGATATTCGTAATATCTGCTGAAACAGTACGCACAGCTGTTAATTGGTGAGAACTGTCTGACAATTTTTTTCTTCCTTTTTAAAACCTCCTTGTTACCATCTGGATACTTACTTTATCTTTAGGATTCTTTTAATCTGAATTATAATCTGTGTCCTGTGCTGGTTAATTTAGCCTAGCTACATATATATATATATATATATATATATATATGTGTATATATATATTGTTCATATGGTCAGAAATGAACTTCATATCCACCTAAAAACTCTTCAACGACTTGTTTTGGAGATCACAGTTATCATCCCTCAACTGCAAGTCATTTCCTGGAACTGACAACCAACTGGGAGTGATAAAAACCTTTAACGATTCCAGTAAAGCACCAGTGCTGGGAGTCACAGCTCCCCGATACCTTGTGTACTCTCTACATGGGTTGATGTGCCAGAGGCACCACCCTCATTTGTCACTCTGTCAGAAAGATGGCTGTAATGCTGGTAATGGTGAGGATATGAAAGAAGTCGGGATCCCTAGATGGAGCAGTGTGGAACAAACGGTGCCTCTGTGTGATGGCTTTGAGTCATCAACAGCTCTTAAGTGTGGCAGAATTGAAATTTACAAGTGCAGAGGTCAAACCCAGGATACATGCTAGTTACAGTGTGTGACATGGAACAGAAGTTTCTTGTGTACAGTAGGCCTTTTGTCTCTCTTTTCTCTACTTTACAAATGAAGTATAAGTACAAGTGGCATCATGTACTGCTGCTTTATGTTGATTGCTCAATGCTGAAATTATTGTCAGACAGAAAATAGTCCAAAAATTTGTATGACACACACCACAGCCCTCTCCCGTTGTACGCTGGCTCCCACCCCCTCTTCCAATCATCGCTTCTCTTCTTTCCAAATCATTTCCGCCAAATCCGTTTTGATACGACACCACAACGCAGCGCAAAGCGAAGATAATCCTTGACATTTTTATCATTCACACACCCCCCACCCCTCCCCTTTTATTTAGTCTGCGCTCCCCTTGCCTGTCTTGTTTGCTGATAAAATCTGCCAGCCGATGCAAGCCTTGGCGGATCGCACATCAAAAAGGTCCATTTCTCCCCAGAGGGTGACGAAGTGTCAAAATAATATTCCTCTGTGTGCTCTGGGTGGCAGCCTAATTTAAAAACTTCATTTGATGATTGTCGCCATTTACATGTTGTTCTAGGCTGACTATAATGCTCAGATCCCCTTGCATTCTGGATTACTACTACAAAAAAGCTAGTGTTAATAAATAAAAGATTAAAGCTTCTTTTGACAGTGAAAATAGGTATTCTGCATAGATCAGGACAAAAATTATAAGAGGAACTTACTCTTACTTACTTTATTACTTTTTGGGTCCTTTATAGGTTGCCTCACAGCTGTCATTTTATTATTTATACTGATTATAAAAAAGATAAACAGTCATATAGACCAGCGGTCCGCAACCTTTTTTGCACCACAATATTTTCACGGACCAGCCTTTAAGGTGTTGTGGATAAATACAACAAAATAAAACCAGTACCGGTACCAAAAAAAGAAGATTTATTCATAACACGTGGCAAAAGACCCGGGGAAACAAAGTTAACGATAAAAGCAATAAAAATAAATAAATAAATAACAATAAAAACCAATAAAAACCCTGGAAACCAAAAAATAACAATAAAAACCAATAAAAACCCTGGAAACCATACATTTCACACCCGAGCCTCAACTCTCGCGGCCGGGTACCAAACGACTCACAGACCGGTTCTAGTCTGTGGCCCGGGGGTTGGGGATCGCCGATATAGACAATTTAAGTGCAACATAATAAAGGCAGAGGTTTTTTTTGTTAAGGTTAGCGTCATTAAACGAAAGCCTGTTGCTGACATTTCATCTTAAATTTTAGCACCCCCCAGATTTCAGCTGTTTGCTTTAACTTCCTCTACTGCCACAGGAAAGCTGGAAGATCAGCAATAATTTTGGTTTCTGATTTTAAATTCTCTTATTAATTTGCCATGTAAGGTTATTTGCTGAACTTGAACTTCCCACATTTGAATAAAAACCAAAAAGAGTTCTAAAAACTTTTGACCTCTAAATCAAAACCTAAACTTTAGGCAACTTGCAGTATGTAACCTTGTACAAAGCGATATAAATTACCTCTGGGATGCAACATTGTCTCATTAAAGAAATTATTGTTGTGGCATGTATAGGCTTCCATATGTAAGAAATTAAAGATGAAAAGTAGAATAGTTTGAGTCTTGGACCCGAAAGACTTTTCACACAACAATAATAGTCCTGATTAATAAAAAGAAAAGTACATGTTCAGAAATATTTTCAGTATTCAGTCTGTGATAAAGCTTACAGTCACTGAGAGATGACAAGAAGCAGAAAAATCAGGGGGGTAAAAAGCCAAAAACCCACTCAAAGTTGTCACACTCTGCCTTGAGAATTAATCTCATCTGTTCATATTAAAGCAAAAGAATCCCTTTATTTAAGAAAATGTTGCAACTTTTCAATGCTGGTCCAACATTTTAAAGCTTTCCTGTAATATTGCACAGATTTTTCCCAACTGGTTCAGCGGAATGAACAATCCCGGCCAAGGCCATGGTTTTGATTTTAATAGCAGCGAGCACAAACACTATAAATTTACAGTCACCGGAGAGAGTTTTTTTAATAGGCGCTCAACTTTGCAAAGGCAGTAACTCTCCCGGTGTAACTTTCACTCTGAAATGCTCCCACTGTTTGCTGAGGTAGCTGAGGCAGCTGGCAGGACTCAGTGCTCAGCCTGACAAGGTGCTTTGAAATACCAATCACTGAGTTTATTCAACAGGGAGTGCTCGTAAATATGTCGAGTGGGAAAATATACAATGCCATACTTTGGGTTTTTTTCTGGTAACGAAGGAGAGTTATGGTCTCAGCAGTGTGTACACCTTTCAGGTGATATAATATATGCTCAGTCTTGTTCTAAAACCCATTTATCAAAGATGACAGTAGAAAGAAGTGCTAGTTCTGTTATCCTCCTGACACTCCCCAGTAACCTCACTCCAGCACCACCCACATGATATTCACAAATGCACATGGATACATGAGACACCCGTGCAGGCTGGCTGTGGCCACGATGTGAGTCATTTACAGCAGCATGTGGCAGGAAGTGAGGAGAAGACAAAATAACACCTCAAAGTGTACGTTTTTTCTTCTCATTTCTAGTCAGCACATGTTATTTTTATTTTTGCTGAAATGACAAGAGCTTCCCTTTGTAATTGTGATGAAGTTGGTTCCTAATGATCCCTGGGTTGTTTTTAAAAAGAGAAACCAAACTATGTCAAATTCTGTAGATGTAGACATAAATAAAAGAAAAAGAAAAGCAGTTTTTCCCCACTACAAGCAAGGGAGAGTTGAGCCAAGACCTCTGCTGATTTTATACATGTGTGTAGCATGTTTATGCTTTCCAGTCAAATCTCATATGTACCCAGTAAAACATCAAACTACAGTAGCTTTTCTCTCTTTAATCTGTCTGTCTATTAAAATGAAGTACTTTTCTAAGGTCTTTCAGTTTTCAAGGCAATCCACAAAACCAGCTGTCATGAGGAAATGAGATTCTTCATGCCTCGTGAAACTACAGCTTGCACAAAGAAACTACAACTCTACTACACCGTAACATGGTTTTCTCTCTATCCATGAACCTCCAGGACGCTCCTAAAATAATCGTTCCAACTTTCTTTCTGTAATACCTGCTGTAGAAAACCCAGGATGGAACTGCAAGTTACCTCTTTAAGTCTGTAAGTTACCACCTAACATCCAGCATTAACTGTTAAAGACAGAGGATGACAACACCCACTGGTGTCAGTGATTTGAAGCTAGAGGATGGAGCGAGATAAAGCAGGGAGGAGTGAGGCTTACAAATAGCTAATGCATCTTCAGGATGTGAGTTAATGGGAAAGTCGCGCAAGTAATTGTAAATATAAAGTGCAATTAATGTGAAAAGACCATGTTGTTGGTCTTAAAGGTACGGTTTTATCCTGGTTTAAATCTTACCTCTCAGAGAGGTCGTTCTCTGTTGCTGTGGGGCAACACTCCTCGTCCTCTGCCCCTATTTATTGTGGTGTGCCCCAAGGGTCCGTACTCGGTCCTGCTCTTTTCTCTTTGTACATGTTGCCGTTGGGATACATTTTTAAAAATATATAACATCTCCTTTCACTGTTATGCCAATGATATCCAGATTTATTCACCTTTGAAATCCGATGTGTCTGCTTCTTTGCAACCTCTGTTCAACTGTCTGCATGAAGTTAAAATTTGGTTATCACATAATTTTCTTACACTGAACGAGAACAAGACCGAAATCGTAGTTAGTTTGATAGTCACATTCTGCCAGACCAGTTAGCTGATGCCCTAGGCCCTCTTGCTAGCCATCTCTTGCTCACTGTAAGAAAACTCGGAGTTTTCCTGGATAGCTCTTTTAAACTTGAGAAACAGGTCTCCACTGTGGTAAAAAAACAAAAAAACAGCTTTTACCAGTTGCGTCAGATATCCAAAGCAAAGCCGTTCCTTCCTTTAAAGGACCTTGAAAAGCTTATCCACGCATTTATCACATCCAGATTGGACTACTGTAACTCCCTCTACTTGGGCCTCCAACACTCTTCTCTTTACCGGCTTCAGTTAGGTCAGAATGCAGCTGCGCGTCTCTTAACAGGTACTAGAATCTATGAACATATCCCACCAATTTTAGCCAACTTACATTGGCTCCCTGTTAAATATCGCACAGATTTAAAATTCTTTTGTTCACGTTTAAAATTCTAAATAATTTAACGGCCAGCTATCTTTTCGAACTCCTCCACTTGTACAATCCCAATAGAGCACTTAGATTGTCCAATCTGATGATCCTAGCACAACCTAGGTCTCGAGGTGACCGGGCCTGTGCAACCGTAGCACTTAGACTCTGGAATAACCTCCCTGTTCATTGTACCGCCGAGTCTATCCAGTCTTTTAAATCACGTCTTAAAACCTTTTTACTTTGGCTTTTGATTCTAACTAGTTGGCTGTTATCTGGCTTGTTGTGTTGTCACCTATTGTTTCCTATTCTGTTTTTATTGTTTTGTTTTAATTGTCTCATGCTTTTACTGACTGTGAAGCACTATGGTCAACTTTGTTGTTTTTAAAATGTGCTACATAAATACATTTTGATTTGACTTGATACAGTGAGATTAATTCAACTTTATAATGTATGTTTCTGTTTAGGGCTGTACTAACATAGTATACAGCAACTATATTTAATCTATGTAAGGAAACAAAATGTGAACTTCTTAGAATAAATCAAGAAAATCCAGCATTTAAAACAATGCAAATTGTATGTATTTCTAACTGTTGACTCTTTGTTCTATTTTGTGCATGTACATGCTACAGAGATTATATTGTAGTCCAGCTCCTTTGTTATGCCACATCAATACGTGCCATAGCCAGAAGGTTTGCTGTGTCTTTCAGCACAGTCTCAAGCGCATGGAGGAGATTTCAGGAGATAGGTAGTTGCTCTAGGAGAGCCTAACAGGACCGTAGAAGGTCCTAACCTGTCAGCAGGACCTGTATCCTGTAACCTGTAACCGACCGCAGACACTAGTGTGAATCAGAAATAGAGTTCATGTGGGTAGCCCAATCTCTTCCAATGAACCCTGCCCAGGACCGTGGCACCTTTTTGGTATTTGTCATAGAATACCAGAATTGGCAGGTCCCCTAATGCCGCACAGATGAGAGCTGGTTCACCCTGATCACATAAGACAAAACTGAAAGGGCTTGTTGAAGCTGCGGAGAACTTTATGCCGCCTGTACCATCATTTAGCATGACTGGTTTGGTGGTGGGTTAGTGATGGTCTTGGGAGGCATATCCATGGAGGGATGCACAGACCTCTACAGGCTAGGTAACAGCACCCTGATTTCAAGATGAAATCCTTTGACTCATTGTGAGGCCCTACACTGGTGCAGTGGGTCCCGGATTCCTTTTGGTGCATGACAATGCACCGGCCTCATGTGGTGTTTTCCCCCTGAGATCTGTTTAAATTTTTTTGAGGAGTGTTTAATCAAACATTTAACCTCCTTGTAATGAAGCCACGTGTGATACCTGCAAAAAACACCTTACTTTTTTCTCAGCTTCACCAGTGCGTGGCTTTTGTTTTCATTTCAGGCAGAGAACTTTCAAACATAGCACGTTCCCACATTTTTATAAGGTGATCGTTCTCCCACTGTCATTGTTTCCCCTGGAAATTTGAAGTAATTACACCATATGCTGTGGGCTGTAATGTAAGGTGTTGTGAAACTGTGAAACCAGCAGCAAACAAATTGTGTAGAGATCCATTTCGACTTCCAGGGGTTATATGTGTGTACTAAACAACAGACTTGTGATATTTTTACCAGATGTGTTATCAATGTTTCTGCCAATAAGCTGAGTGACACCGAGGGGAAAAAAAGAAGAAATAACTGAGTCAACATCCTGCATGAGTGGTAGAGAATCGGTGGGAGGTGAACAGAGGGGAAAGAGCGATCCATTCTTCATACATATCAGGAGTAATGTGTATTTATGATTCTGTGGAAAATCACGACAGCATCTCACCCTCTAAAGTTCTTGTGGGCTTGGAGCTGGAGGGGAAACTGCCCTACTTCAGTAGAAATCTGAGGTCAGCGCAGAAAATATTTCACGGTGTGTCAGACGGCTTCTGCGCACGGTGAATAATGTTCAACATGACACTGTAATGCTTGTTCAGGTGAAAAACGGTTCCTTCCTCAACTTTCTGGGGCAGTGGTAATAATATTCCATCCAGTGGTGGGGCTCTGTGTGAAATATGGCACTACTTCAAATTCATGTATTCATCCTGGAGAGATAAATTAGACCCCAGACATTTCAATCTAACTTCCTAAATAGAGCATTTTGTCATCACTAACTAAAGGAGAGAGGGGGTGGGGTGGATGTGTGTGTGTGTGTCTGTGTGTGGGGGGGGTTGGCTGATCAGCGGAATAATTCATGATTCGTGACATTTTTAAGCATCAGGAACAGCAGTAAAATATACTGTAAATAATTACCACGCACAACAGGAAGACAAAAATACTACTTTACTGTGAAATAATTCCTCATCCTCTTCGAGTTTGTAGCCGAGCATGAGCTGCGTCCTTTATGCGGACTTCTGCAGTCAAAAATCGTGCAGAAAACAAATTAAGAGTGCTGCAGCAGCCGGGTAAGATTGTTTGTTTGAGGTGACGTGGCTGATAGGCGTTGATTTACTTACACAATAATGGCCTTTTAATTGAGCTCTTCCGTCCTTTCTAACATCAAAGGCTGACAAGTGGTTTGACAACTGCGCTTTCTCTCCCCCCCTCCTCTCTGACTGACAGGCGCAATATGGTTGCCTTCTTCCCACTCAACTTCCCTCTTCTGTCACGAAGCCTGAAACTCGACACCTTTGCCTAAGGGACAAACTGTATGTCCAAGAGAATTTGAAATTAAAGCAGAGTTTTCCCTGTAGAAAACCGAGAGTAACTGCAGGGCAGTTTGATTTTATTTGGCTCCGCATTAGGCAAAATGTGCAACATGCACGCTCTTGGTTTGATTTATTTGGAAAGACAGAAGTACAAATAAAGAAAGCAATCTCATTTACCACCTTCTAGTGTTGCCATAGTCTGTTAAACCACAAGTCAAGTGTGATGACAGACTTTGTCTGTGTTGCTGGCATGTCTTGAGGGAGAGCAGAGGAGGCGTGTGGTGTGTGGAGCGATGACAGATGTGGGACGAATGCTGAAATGCATCCCTCCTCTGTAATGGTGTGTTTTAAAGGTGGAAATGGTTGCCACTGACCAGTGATTATGTGGCTGTATGCATGCGGGAACACAGCCTACGTTTGGCATAGTTCACATTTGGGTTTCTAAATGGTGCATGGATTCATTCTTGACATTTATGAATGAGGGTTGTGCTGAGGGTTAAGTAAATAAAGCCATCAAAGTGGGGCACATTCAAAGGACAGAGTCATCTCTGCTGCTTCCTCTCATTCTTTCATTTTCTCCCTCGTTCTGCTCTGTTTAAACAACCTACTGGTTTTTCCATCAAAGCGGCTTATTGAACAGGATGAATCAATATGTGACAGAGATCCTGGTCCAGTGCTCTGTTACAGCTAACTGCTTTTTCTTTGATTTCATAGACAGGCCCAGGATTAATGGGATCCAGTATGAGAGCAATTGACTCCTCTGTTACTTGCTTTCTCATCATTAGCACAAGGAATCATTACCAATTTTAAATGGCTCAAAGAGAACACATTTACAGCTCAAAAGACTTTCATCTCACTGTCTGGCATTACAAGTATTTTTTTTTTTTTCATTTGTATGGGGGAAAAGGCAAAGTTTCAGTTAAGTTACAGTGAAAAATCGTGATTTCTTATCTTTGTGCATGTTTGTCACACTTACAACCTTCAGATCACCAAACCAATTTTAATATTAGATAGAAAAAGCAAGAGTAAATCAAAAAGCACATAAATTGAACCTGGCTAAAAGTGAAATAGGTTAACAGGTGGGAAACAAAGTCATTAACATCTATCAGCCTGGAAAGCCAGTTCTAAGGCTTTGGGACTTCAGCGAAACACAGTGAGAGCTTTTATCCATAAATGGAGAAAACCTGGAATAGTGGTGAACCTTCTCAGGAGTGGTCAGCCCAGTAAGAAGTAATCAACTCCTCTCATCTAGAAAGTCAAAAAAGAAGCCAGATCAACATCTAAAGAACTGCTGGTCTCACTTGCTTCAGTTAACATTCATGATTCAACAACAGGCAAGAAACTGGGCAAAAATGGCATCCAGGGGAGAGTTCAAGGAGAAAACCATTGCTGACCAAAAGGCACATAAAGGCTCGTCTCACATTTGACATCCCCAAATGATCTCCCAAACGTTTGGGAAAGATTTTTGTGGACCGACGAGACAAAAGTTAAACTTTTTGGAAGGTTGAGTCGCGTTATAGCTGGCGTAAAACTAACACAACAATTCATCCCAACAGTCAAGCGTGGTAGTGTGATTGTCTGTTCTATTTTTTTGGACAGAACAGTTCTCATAATTTGGCTAAAAGCTGTTTTCCATAACACTTTAACAATCTCCAGTTGGCTGCATGTCAGGTGGTTACGGAACATTTGTAAATTGTATCCACATCACCCATCCCCACAACTACATCCTAAAGACTGCAGTGGAATTTCGGCACAGTTACAAACTGACTGGTTGTCACCACAGTCGACTTCGTTCTTAGTGGATATGTCAAAGTAATCAACAAATACAGGATAAGGTTCTGTTTAGTTATTTAAGAATGGACTTTCTTGTCTATTTGCAGGGACACATCCACACTTTTAATACCTAATGTGATTCATGTTGTGGCACATCAAATGACTGCTTGCACGTGAGACTTGTAGAGATTAAACTCCATGAACAGGCGTTGTTTAAAAATGTAGGCAATCCCTTTCATAAACCCTTTTGGTGAGATTTTCCCAGACGATGAACACTGGCTTTAGATAAGTCAGTGGCATAAACCCTGACAAATGTGATAAGCCTGACCTCCGCTTTGCCTCTGTTTTGAACAGAAGATCAGTTGTAAATGATTACGTGGTAAAGGCAACAGGGTGCAAAGGAAACCTTTGTTTAGTGCCTCCAGGGTTGCTCTGTCACAATCAATTTCCCTGCAACTGTCAAGAAAAGGTCTGGAAGACTGTTAAAATGCCTTGAAGAGAGATATTGTTTTTGTGGTTTAACAAAAGTCTTCCTACTTATGATGTGCTCATACCAGGCATGAAACCCCATATGGCGTTATTTTTGTGCCACTATTCTGAGCGCAGGTAAAAAAAATTTGAGCGCACGTAAAAAAAAGTTTGCAGGTGCAAGTGTTGCATTTTGAGGAGAAATTTATTTTGAGCGAAAAAAAATGCTGAATTTGAGTGAACAAAATTCATTGCTGCGTGCAAAAAATGTATTTCAGTGTTTGCTATTATCCACACACACACACAATAGCAGCCCCTCTCGCTCAGTTTTTGTATTTGCGCTCGCTCGCTATGTCTCATGCTCTCAACATTTCTGCCCATGCGCGCTCAACTCTTTCTGTACACCGTTATATTTGTGCCACAAAACCAGCCAATCACAGACTTGGATGCAAAAAAATCTGATTGGCTGTTCTGGTCTCCAATCAGCTCGAAATGACGAAATGCAATATCCCAGAATCCATTTTGTCCAAAACTCAAACGAGGCAGCGGCGGAGGAACACAGGGTGGTGGAGTTTGAAATATTACTCTGTCTGGGTCACAAAATAAACTTTTAAGATATTTTCATGCGAGAATGGTGCTGTGTAAACTTCAAATACCTGCTCGATTTATCACGACATCACATATTTGCAAAAGTGCTCTAATGTTTTCGGAGATGCCTGTTATGCTCGGGGGGAGTATATTGGTTGGGTCTGATTATTAGGGGGGGTCATAACCACCTACCCCCCCGGGAAATTACACCCCTGCACAGAACAGAAAAAGGGTATAACTGCAAATTTTTAAACAGTATTTTAAAGGAATCACTTTTGGAATAAATTTAGTGAATAACTAAATTAAACCTGTTGTATTTAGCCTTTCCTAAAATGCACCACAAATAGTCTGCCAACAAAAAGAAAATCAGATCACTGGTTTTTGCTATAATAGCTTTAACTCAGTCTATATGATTAGCAATAAAACCATAAACTCAGCCTAATCCCACATGTTGTTATGTAAGTTAGCAACTTGAAATGCTCAGTATAATTTGTTCTAATCCTGTCTTGGGAATTATTCAATTGAATTATTCAATTCAATTTCAATTGCACCCTTATTTTCACAATAATCACTGGGAAGTTGTATCATTCAACTTAGATAAAACAAGCTGCATTAAACGGTCTACATAATTCCATCAAATCAGTTAAAACAGAATTCCTGCTTTGGCACTCCAACCTTTTTATTTTAGAGTACAGTCGCCAGCAGGCAGCTCAGAGTTTTTGGAATAAGATCTCCTCCCAAAAAAAAGGGAAAAAGCACCAAATCTCGGGGGGTGTGAAAAAACATCTTTGATGTCAGATTTCACTGAACAGCAGAGCAAAATCTGATTGCAGGCTGGCATCCTCTGGCAGCCTCATCTCCCTGGATCGTTCCACCCACAGGAAAAATGCATCTGTGCTTCTGAGAGTGTGAGTCTCCTGCACGCTCATCTAGGTGTGTACAGAAGATCTGCTTCGCTTTAAGTGTGTAAGAAAGAAATTTTAAAACAGTTTGAAAAACAGTCTTTAATAAAATTTAAGCATTAAGATGACAAATCTGGTTAATTGCCCAATGAATTCATTTTCATTGCTGAACAGTATTCATATGCTTATGAGAAGTATAAATTATATATATTATATATAAATCTATAAATAAATATTATTTATAAATATTGATAGAATACAGTGGTCCCTCGCTATAACGCATTTCACCTTTCGCTGTCTCACTGTTTCGCAGATTGTTTTGGTGCAATTTTGCATGCTTTTTTTTTTATGTGAGGGTGGTGCAGGACATGTATGAGGACAGCGAGAAGGTGCCATAGGAGTGACAGATGAGTTTAAGGTGGGTGTGGGATTACATGTTTGTAGTGGTCATGGGCAGGCTGGCAGGTGAGGTCAGGAAAGAGTCTCCTTGGGGCTATTGGTCTATAATATTGTAATCTGCAATGAGAGTAGGTATATACATACATGTATGCAGGCAATTCTCTTAATCAATTTCACTTAATCTTGATTTAGAATGAAAACTCCAAAATAATGAGGTCATATCTGCTGTGTTTGCACAGGGTTACCACATCAAAGACAAAAAAGAATAGACTATCAATCAGTCTTTGGCTTTTAGCAGAGTGCAAACAATGTTTATGATATGGTGTCGTAGAGGGGCTCTTTAATAGTTGTTTTAGTCTGTCTTTCAATTTTAGTTCCATTGTTTTGCCAAGTGTTGCTCCTTTGATTATTTTGAGATAAGGGAACAAGAGGAAAGTCATTTTAAATTAAATAACAGGAAGTAGTTATCGCTGGCTGTGCCACAGCTTGTTAATGATCAACCTCAAGGAAAGTCATGGAAGGTTAAAGAGAAGAGCTTGATTGTTTTCTGGGACCTCTTTGTTAGTATTTGACCTTGGCTATTTTTTCCTCTCTGCTCACCTACCTTTTGTCTTTCCTCGCTCCACAAAAGTTCTCCAACTTATATTATGAATACATCCACACTTTTGCTACCTTGGAATTGATATACAAGACTGTATATACTGTGTTGGAGGGCTCACGGGTATATTTATGTATTTTATTCCATTATAAGTTTAAGATTATTTATATTGGATTTTTTCCATTTAATATGTTTTAAAGAAAAACATATTTTAAACGCAATGCAGAAACCACAATGTTTAGTCTGCCTGGGGTCTTTTATTTTGAAGGTTGATCTAGATTCTCTACTCTCTTCCTCTGTCTGACTTCCTGCGCCCCTCACCTGCTCCATGCTGCTTGATGTGATTACTTTAAAATATACATATAATAAATAATAATAAGTAATATTTTAGTAGTAGTTCTGGCGAAATTCTAGGAACCAAAACACAACATAACCACACTTAATGTATTCCTATGGGTTTATAATGTTAATGTGCATATTTTAACCCAAGCCACAATGCTTTTTTTTCTTTAAGTCTACCCAGTGATAGTAAAAGCAAAAAAACTTCAGCAAATTTGGACTTTATCACTCTGCAAAGGATCTGATAACTCTTTAAAAGGCGACTGTCAATTGCCAGCACCCCGTTTTGCTGTGTCCTGTTCACTAAGGCACCAAATTTAAAGACACTGCAACACTAGCATCACCTGACAGAACAGCAGCATTTGATGCCTTGGATATGTGGTTGAGATGTTGCCTGTTATTAGTTGTTTAAAGGTTATATTTAATATGACCTGACGCACGCTCCATCATCCAGGTAAGGAAATCCCAAACAGTTGATTGTGTTGACCTGGATGTAGCGCTTTGCCACGCTGCCCCTCCTTGAGCCTGGCTGGCTGAAGGTTTCTTCCTGTCAAAAGGGAGTTCTTCTTTCCTGCTGTCACTAAGTGCTTGTGCATAGGGGGTCATCCGATTGTTGGAGTGTTCTCCGTATTATTGTGGGGTCTTAACCTTACAATATAAAGTGCCTATTGCTGTGATTTCGCATTTTATAAATAAAATTCAATTTAATTATCCTAAATGGCCTGTATTTGTATAGCACTTTTCTAGTCCCTAAGGACCCCAAAGCGCTTTACACAACCAGTCATCCACCCATTCACACACTGGTGATGGCAAGCTACATTGAAGCCACAGCTGCCCTGGGGCGCACTGGCGGAGGCGAGGTTGCCGAACACTGGCGCCACCGGGCCCTCTGACCACCACCAGTAGGCAATGGGTGAAGTGTCTTGCCCAAGGACACAACGACCGAGACTGTCCAAGCCGGGGCTCGAACCAACAACCTTCCGATTACAAGACGAACTGCCAACTCTTGAGCCACAATCGCCCTCCCCCCCCCACAATCCTATGACTGTCTTAATATCTTCTCAGTCTCTTGTAATGACTTGTGTACTTTTTTCTCCTATTGGTACTTCCCTACCACCATTAGACTGTTTTACCAACACATACATCAAACTGCTCCTCTGGTTTCCCTGCTGTGTGCTCCACAGTGGTGCAGACTCTGACCTTGTTTCCTGATGAGATGGTGCTTCCATTCTCTACTTCTTATCACAAATGTGACATTGATGGATGGTTGTGAGTAGCTGTGCTGCTGTTTAATCCATGAGTTCAAGGTACCAGCTACTCTAACCAAATATTTGCTTTTTTAGGGATCTGCTGATTCAGGGGTAGGCAATTAATTTTCTCAAGGGGCCACATGAGAAACTTTGACAGTTGTGGGGGACCACACCATTATGCTTTTAAAGATATAAAATTAATATTAAGAAGAACTTAATTCAACTTACTGATGTGGCTCTCTGCAACAGTTCCACATGTGGACCTTTGGGAGAATAAAACCCACAGCTCTGTAGCAGATTTTAGATCACTAGCAAGAGCTGGAAGGAATGCCAAAAAAAAGAAATATTCATAGTTGACAGCATTTCTAGAAGGAACACAGGAATAAACTTATCACCCTCTCTTTATATTTACATGGGAACCATTGCTTTTGAAGATTAAGGAGGACCCTGCGAGATATATACAAAAATCCGTCAGCTAATTCACATTATGCACCCTTTTGCCCACAGGTTATGAAGGATTAGGAATGATTTTGCACTCAATTGAGGCTGCAAAGGATTCAGAGAATCAAAGCCCCTTAGATTCAGACTATTTTGGGCTTCTGCTAATAGTTCTTGTCAGCCATAATTTTTAAGTACTTTAACCAATTCATTGTATAATTAGGTTAACAAAATTAGCTCATTGCAAAGTCAGTCAGCAGGCGGTAATGCAATAAAGTTATTAACATTCCAGATTTATATAACCATTAATATGGAGGTGATTTGTCTTTATCACATTTTTCTTCACTGGTGAAAGTGGCATAAATTAATAAAAGAAATTAGACTGCAGTGTGACACGTTCTGTATACTTTATTGATTTTTGTGTATGTAGAGTTGCTCAGAGCAAAAGCCAGAAGACAAACGATGTGTCACTCCGCACGTCAAAAGTAAACGCAAACCTAAAAGTTGAAGCAAAAGGTTAAAAGCAAATGCAAAGTAAAGTGACATTTGAAGTCTTAATGCAATAAGAATGACTCAATGTGAAGCAGCTTGTAAACAGACAGGTACACTTTAGAAGGGTTAGCATTAAGTATGTGGTCTTCTCTCAGCTGCCTATTATGTTTGCTCCATGTGTTTACTTTTATTATTGTAATAATACCCTGTATAGCGTAATGTATGCAGTATGCGATGACAGAGATATGCAAAAAAGAAAGAAAGAAAAGAAGTAGGTCACACTATTAGATTTACTGCACAGCACATAAATGATACGGTTTTTCTGGACACCATACAGATATAAACATTTCATATCTCCATATTTAGAGATCAAATTACAATCACCAGTGCAATGTCTATGTTTATAAATGATGCTCAGTGTGCCAGGATATCCAAGAAAATCCATCCATCTGCTTGTTCTTTTCAGGGTCACACTGAAGCCTATCCCAGCTGTCATAGGGCGAGAGGCAGGGTACACCCTGGACAGGTCGCCAGTCTGTCGCAGGGCTAACACACAGAGACAGACAACCATTTGCACTCACATTTATTCCTGCATTCATACCTATGGGCAATTTAGGTTAAACTGCATGACGGTGGGAGGAAGCCGGAGTGCTCCCACGCAGACACGGGGAGAACATGCAAACTCCACACAGAAAGAACCCGGCCTGATGGTGGAGTTGAACTCAGGACCTTCGTACTGTGCAGCAACAGCGCTAACCACCGTGCCACCGTGCTAGCCAAGAAAATGTGCAACAAAAATGCACCTACATTCTTACATCAGCAACACCAGCCTGAACTTCTGATATACTGCAGGATGGATCCATGCTTTGTAGTGCTGTCAGCGTTAATCTTGTTAAAGTGACGTTAACGCTATAACTGCATTAACGCGGCAAATCTCCGTTAACGAGTTACTGTGGATCGCCCCATGCATGGGGCTGCACGGTGTCGACGCGTTAGCGCGGTTAGCTCATTAATGCATTGATGCTGTGCATCCCCACCATAATAGTGTAGTTCAGAAAATATCAGCATGTTAATATGCTAAACGATGTGCAAATTATTGAATCAGTGTTAAAATATTACCATCGGTTATTGGGATTTTGCACTAACTTTTAGAAATACAGTACCCACAACCAATGACTTTTATTTTGTTTATATTTACAGTGTACCCAAAGTTAATGGATTTCTTTGATACTGAGGAACACTGTGTGCACCAGTGTGACAAGACAAGAAAAATAAGGACATAAACATGGGCTCTTTTTTCCTTTTTCTAGAATGATGCTGTTAGCAATAATGGAGGCATGATGATCTCTGGCAATGAAAAACAAGCATCTGGACTCACAAACCCCCTTTTGGTTTTTGTCCTTTTACGCAATGCTTTGCTTGTCGTCAACTGAAAGATGACTCATGTGTCTGCACACTTTGTTCTCTGCACCATTACACTCACAAAAGAGCATTTTTAGTTTTAATAAGAGGTTTCTGAACCGCGTCCCAGCAGACTCATGGTATCCCCTCTCTGGGAAGTTGACAGCAGACTATTTTCTTGTTTTCGGTGAAAGTTCTCGCCCTTCCCTTTGATCCTTGTTTCATGAAATGATACGATTCGAAATGCCATTTTACTAAAGTTTCGTCTTCCAAATTTGCTTGTGATTGTGTGGTTTTATTTAAACGCTGAAACGCCACATGCCAAATATTTGTTGCACACAACCTTATGATCCAATGGTTGGGATTTTGTGGTCCCCACAGAGCGTCTACTTTGTTGCTTAAACAAACTTGTTTTTCCATGACCTCAAAAAACTTCGATTATCAGATATTTTCTTTTAATCATTAACTGCTGACAAGACTTTGGAAAAATGCCCACCAATTTCAGCCTTTATGTTTGTGCAAATTGAGATGTAGGAAACCATAGATTGAGCAATTTTGGCTTAAAATGAAGGATAACATCTGTCCAGGGGTTTAGAGCATATAATTATCTGATTTGAAGATGCAGATTATTAATTTGTCTGCCAAAATAAATATTATTACAGTATTACTTTGGAAGTTCTTTTGCCATTTATGGAAAACAAAGTCAAAGAGTTATAAACTCCTGTATACAGTAAAATAAACACATTTAGTTTACCGTACTGTTTTCAGTTTCTTCCATAAAATCGTAAGACTCGAAGATGTAATTTGTAAGATTAAAATCGTGGTTGGAAATCCTTAGATTGTGACCCTGTAGGAAAACGTTGTTTCAACAAAGTTCTACAAATGTTCAGTATATGCGAAAAAGTCAACACTGTATTAAAATCTAATAGAAATTTATCTTGCTCATTTTTACTTTCCATGCCTTTAATCATCTCACAACTGCTTAAATTTATTGACCTACTCCTTGAAATAGCCCAACCTCTTGGTTGGTTGTTTTTCCAACAAGACATTTTTGGTTTATTTTTATTTTAACTCTTTTTATGGATTCTGTTAATAATGTTAATGGAGTGTTTTGGAGTGTTGCATTGTTACTTTAAGTAAATGGTTTGAATACTTTATCCAGTTACTTAACCTTCATCATATAAATGTCTTAAATGTAGGATATAACAAACTTATAGTATCAGAAGTAACATATTCATCCAGCAGAAGGTCAGCCCTGTGAGTAATACATTATCATTAATTAAATATTGAAGCAGCTTTAGAGGGAGTTCTTTTTTTCCCCTACAGTTAGTGGTTTCTGACCTTTGGGTTAAGCTTCACCAATGGGCCAACAGAAATATCTGGGGTTATGAAATTATTAATGGAAGGGGAAAAGTAGAAAACACAGTAAAACAAAGTAATTATGCATAAATTTAAATTAATTTAAATTGATTTTTTTCTGGGATCATGTTGTGCCTGGGGTGAATTTATTGGGACTTCCAGCAAATTTACCAGCTGGGCTCAGAAAAACTCCAAGAACCCCCCTCCCCCTCCAAGAACTACACCTTAGACTCTAGTTACAGGCTTCAGTTAGCATGTTAAATGTTAAAGTTCATGACCGTACAATTAGAAAAAGGCAGAACAGGTGTGGCACATTTGGAAAGATTGCCAGGAGATAGGCCTCTGTGTTTGTGAAAAGAGCATGGCAACATGGCAAACCTTTGCAAACGTCTCACCTGAACAAAGTACAGGATTTCAGGATTAATGTCCTTTGGACTGATGAAACCAACTTGGAGATGTTTGGTCACAATGCATTGCCATATTTGGCAAAAACCAGGGTGAAGATTTGAGCTTGTTTTGGAGCCGCAGGACCTGATACCTTGCAGTTACTGAGTAGGCCATGAACTCCTCTGCATGTCCAACTATTCTGTAGTTATATGTAAGGTCATCTGTGCATAAACAAATGTCCACATTTTCTTTACTCTACATATGTATTTTCTGTAGAACACAGTGGAAGACATCCACATTATCAAATCACACACATGGAATTTTGCAGTGTGAGAAACTGTGTAAACAAAACACGTTTCATATTTCAGATTCCTCAGAGTTTGCCTTGATGACAGCTTTGCACGCTATCAGCTGTATCTTAAGCAGCTTCATGAGACTGTCACCTGGAATGGTCCTTGATAAACAGATGAGCCTTGTTCACAGTTAATATGTGGAATTTCTTGCCTTATTGGTGTGTTTGTGCTGGTGTACAGCAAATAGGCCTATTCAGCCACTGCACTGATCCATATTATGGCAGGTTCTTCTTAACTAATCAGAGTGGATTGTAATGTAATTGAGCATGTGGAACGGTGAGTGTGAGGGAGCTTGAAAGTTGTGTGCAGTTTCAAAAACCATGAAGGGACCATCACAGGCAAGTAAGATGACAAGTTAATTCTGCTACAACTGACACATTACAAATGGACACAAGTAGACACTTTTCACTTTAAAATGTATGTGCATATGTACACTAAATATGGACATTTAAATACAAATAAATTGTTTCTTGAAATCCTTTTTTAAACTGTAAAATGTTTGAACATTGCTGCAGATCTGCTGAAAGACTATTCCATAGTTTGATTCCACAAACACAAAAGGTTTTCACTGTTGTGTTTGCTTTAAAAAGTTTTACTTTATTCTTTGCTTTAGATTATTATCCCCATCCGACAGAACTTTTTAAAATATATTTCCTGGTAATAGTTTACTCCATGCTTTATAGAGTACTTGTGCAGTGCCAAAGCAACATCCTATAATACTGTGGTAAAAACTGCTGTTTTTGCAAACTCACACCATCATTTAGTATTTATTAGTAACTGGGCCTTTTTTCATTCATGTTCTCTCAGTTTTTAATAAACAAAAACAACAAAATGGTCACTAAATTGTATGGGCATATTGTTTAATGCACATGGGTTTGTATAGGAACCATGGACTAGCAGTTTATATATGCATATATCTGTTTACAAACAGCTACTTCCTGCTCATTTGTATATGTATCTTTAAAAACTATGATTTTATCTAATAAAAATTTATACAACTGTTATTCTTCAGAGCCATAATAATTAGCATGGTGTCAACAGAACCCTTTGGTATTGTGGTCCAGTTCAGATTTAGCCGTGCACAAACCACGAATGCCAAAATGAATTAAATAAACACATCATTCAATAATTAACTGCATGTTCTTAATCAGTTATAGTCCATCAGTTGATGGACTATAACTGAATGACTCTAAATTGTCAGAAATCTTTCAGTCCGGCTTTAAGCCAATCCACAGTACGGAGACCGCCCTCATAAAAGTTATGAATGACATCATGATAGCGACAGACTGTGGTAAATATGCAGTGCTGGTCTTGTTGGACATGACCGCTGCATTTGACACAGTGCTGATCTCCCGCTTACAGCACTGTGTGGGAATTTCTGGTTCGGCACGTTTGTGGTTAAAGTCCTATCTCTTAAATAGGACCTTTTGTGTTAAGTTGGGGTCGGCTTCATCCTCTGTGGCCCCTCTGCTGTGGGGTGTGCCACAGGGATCTATTCTTGGGCCGTTATTGTTTTCACTGTACCTTTTGCCTCTTGGGCGATTTTCCGAAAACATAAAGTGCCATTCCATCTATATGCAGATGACTGCCAGCTCTATTTACCTTTTAGTCATTCTGATAGTCTCCCAAGTCGACCTCTGCTTGAGTGTCTTACTGATGTCAAAGCATGGATGGCAAAAAACTTTTTAAATTTTAATGATTGGAAGACAGAAGCGATTTTATTTTTTGGCACAAATCGTTTTTCTCATACTCCAGATGTTGATCTTGCAGCTTTGACTTCCCAACTAAAGAGTTCGATCACAAATCTCGGAGTTAAAATTGATTCTGCACTTACCTTTGATGGTCACGTAAACATCAGCATTCTATCACCTCAGACGTTTATCGAAGGTTAAGCCCTTTCTTTCCAAGCGTGACTTGGAAAGTGTTATTCATGCCTTTATTACTTCACGTTTAGATTATTGCAATTCTCTTTTAATAGGGGTTGGGCAGGGCACTCTGTCACGCTTGCAATTAGTGCAAAATGCTGCGGCACGATTTTTAACTGGCAGAAGGAAATTTGATCACATCACTCTGATTTTGGCCTCTCTACACTGGCTTCCAATTGAATTTAGGACCCGTTTTAAAGTCCTTTTATTGGTTTTTAAATCTCTAAATGGTCTGGCACCTGTTTATTTGTCTGACTTGTTGAAGCCCCACGTCCCCGCTCGTTCCCTTCGGTCAGCTGAGCAGTTGCTGCTTTCGGTGCCAAAGTCACGGCTGAAACTTAGAGGAGACCGAGCGTTCTCTGTTGCAGCGCCGATGCTTTGGAATAACCTTCCTCTCCATATTAGACAGGCTACATCAGTGCCCGTTTTTAAGTCTTTATTAAAAACCTATTTTTATTCCCTGGCTTTTAACTCTGTGGGTAACTGATATTTATTTATTTTATTTTATTTTTTAATTTTATTGCTATGTCTGGTTTTATTACTATGTGCATATTAGTATTGTACAGCACTTTGGTCTACCAGGTGTGTTTTTAAAGTGCTATATAAATAAAGGATGATGATGATGATGAATTAATCAAATCTACGAATAATTATTTGATCATCAATTATTTCACTTATTCGTTTAATTCATTTTTGGCACTCGTGGCTTTCCATATCCTCCACATACTTGAAAATGATATTTCAGTATAGTATTTGAGTAAATATACCCTGTGACACCCCTCCCCTCCACGGATGATCATATAAACAAATCAAAAGAGTAACGATCGTCACTTGCAGACCGAGGTGGCTCCGCCTTCACGAACGTCCTCCCCGCCCCGCTTATTACCGATGCGGCCACCCAGCGGACGGACGGCGGCTGCTGCACTTTGAAGTCCGCCAGTTGTGATCAGTGAGCTGCTGAAGTCCTGCACGGAGACACGCAGTGGGATGTTTCCCGAGCACTCGGACTCTCAAGTGGCTCTTTTCTCGTTTGCACCTTGCCAGAAAGGACACCGTGCTCTTCTTTGTGGACTTTATTGTTATTTATTTATTTTTTTATTTTGTGGGGTTTGAAGTCGGAATACAGGAGCCGTGTTTGGGACGAGGATGCTCCAAATGAAGTAGCGCACTGGGGCTGAAAGGCTTCTCCGTCCTTCGGGACATTTAAGGACGCCCGTCTGTGTTTCATGTCCGCTGGATTATATTTACCAAACCAATTTTGAATTATTATTTTTATTTATTATTTTTTTATTCTTTATTTTATTACTACTGTTTTTTTACAAGTTTTTTTTTATATAAAGTAACGCACGTCCACGGCCACCCCCTGCGCCCTCTCTCCAATGAAATATCTCCCTTCAGGATCAGCTGCTGATCGAGTTAGCGCGCGGATCGAGCTCAGTGAGACCAGCGTTCCTAAGAAGTCCCGTCCCGGTGCTGCGCTCTCTTTGTTGACCCCTCTGGACCCACTTCGACAGGCAAAGCGGCTTCCTATCCGAGTTATCAAGATGTTGACGGCGCACACCGGACACTTGCTACACCCGGAATATTTACAGCCTCTAACACCCGCACCAGTGAGCATCGAGGTATTTATGGACCTTTTTATTTATTTATTTATTTATTTAGCGTTCCTTTGTAGAGAGGACTGTTCTTACACTGCAGATCTGTGGATATGTCGCAACAAAGGGCTGAAATCTGCTATGACAACAGATAAAAACAATCCCGCATTTGCAGGGAGCTGATAATATGCTCTGGTCTGTGTTTTTTTTTAAACTCCACAGGCTAACACACACACACACGCACTGCGATAAACTGATATCTATTTAATTTTATTCGCAATTTACTCCAAAATTAAAAACTGATTTGTTGATAAATTGTTAAAGTTTATGAAGATTGTTTTAGATAATCAAATCCTTTTCTTGCTTTTGTTGTCTGCTAACATGTGATGTAATAATAATAATTATTATTGTTTTTTAAACTTAAGTGAATAGCTTTTTTTGTATTAGCCTACTTTAGTGTCTAAAAGAAGCCATTCCACCTTCCCAGAGCACAGGGTGAAGTTCTCAAATGTCAGATGTTTTCCTAAAGAACAAAGGCACTGAGTGCAGTGTAATCGATGTTACAGAAAAGCCTTTTTTTTCTTTGTTTTTATGCTTAAAGCTTAAACACCCCCCCCCCCCCCCCCCCCTCCCGACTTCTAGGAAGTTACAAAGACCCCTCTGGCATTTTATGCACAGAGCAATAGAGCATTTGGTACATAATAACCGTCAGCAGGCCTACACAAAGTCACACAAAACTTCTGGGTGTTTTGTTGTTTAGGTTTTTTTTGGAAAGCTTTAAAAAATGTAGTAAAACTTGTTTAATTTTGTTGTAGCTGGATGCAAAGAAGAGTCCCCTTGCCTTGCTTGCTCAGACCTGCTCTCAGATTGGTAAACCGGACCCTCCTTCTTCCTCCAAGCTCAATTCCTCCTGCAGTCAGGGGGACAAGGAGCCCAGCAGTCGGTCATCTGTCTCCAGCCTGAAGCTCGGCGAGCACCGCCACACCCCGGAGGACAAATCCAGCTTCAAGCCCTACAACAAAGGCAGCGGTGAATGTCGCAGAGACGGAGCCACCAGCAGCAGCGGCTCCGGCAGTGACAAAGTCGGCTTCAGGGTGCCCAGCAGCAGTAGCACTACAGCTAATGGAAATTCAACCAGTGGCCAGCAGTCCTATCCGCCTCACGCTGTGTCGCCCAGCTCCAGAGCCAGGAGCAGCACCCCACCGGGACATGCTCAGCAGCTTTCCAAACAGAGCCACTCTCCAGGTGGACAGCACGCCCCACACTCCCAGAGTCCCACTGGTGAATCTGCACGTGACCAGAGCAGTCCCACCAGCACGAGCAGCAATAATAATAACAACAATAACATAAATCCCAAAAAAGACGCTGAGGTAAACAAGGCCAGCTCGGACAGCCCGCACCACGCTAACTCCAGTCACGTTCGGGCCAGCACAAACTGCAGTAACGGAAGTTCTGACGGAGGCTCCAACCATGACGCAGGCAAAGCAGAGCCCACCCAGCCTAACCTCGGCCCTGGACACGTTACGCCCATTTCTCCTTATAAGACCAGCCAGCCGCTCTTCCCTCTGCCTTCCTCAAATATGGGCTACCACGGATCTGTAGTGGGGGGCTACGCAGGCTACCCATCCCAGTTTGTTCCTGGGCTGGACCCGACCAAGTCGAGCCTGAGCGTGGGCAGCATGGGCGTACCAGGAAAGCACCCAAGCTCCAGCCCTCTTACGGGCGCCTCCCCTCCCTCCTTCATGCAGGGTTTATGCAGGGACCCCTACTGTCTAAGTTACCCAAGTGTATCCCATCTTGGTGGAAGCAACTGCAACTCCTGCATTCACGACCCTTCCTCCACCCTCAAATCCAGCTTCCCACTGGTGTATCCCTCCCACCCCCTCCACTCTCTCCACCAAAGCTCCTTGTCATCCAGTGCATCCTCCTCCCTCTCTCATCCCCTCTACACGTACGGCTTCATGCTCCCCAACGATCCCCTGCCACACGCTTGCAACTGGGTCTCAGCTGGAGGGCCGTGCGACAAGCGCTTCGCAACATCAGACGAACTCCTGGCTCACCTCCGCACGCACACAGCCCTGCCGGTGGGGATGGACAGTAAGCTGCTCTCTGCTTCCTCCTCAGGGCCTGCCTCCTGCCACCTTCACCTCCCACATCAGAACAGTCCAGGCTCCATGCCCAGTTCTCTTTCTCTCAGGGCTCCCCCCAGCCTGGGTCTGGCTCGCTATCACCCCTACAGTAAGGTCCATCTCCCCTCTGGACCCTCCTCCATCTCCCTGCACTCTCTGCCCACCACAGGTCCATACTACCCTCATTACGCACTCTACAGTCAAAGACTGGGGTCTGCGTCGGCTCTGGGATACCAGTGATGCACCACCTACTTAAATCTTTAGAGGAATGGTTTAACGTGTTGGGAAATAATGCTTATTTGTTTCCTGGCTAAGAGTCAGATGAGAAGATTGACGCCGCTGGCGAATTTCTATTTTAAATATGAAGCCAGTTCATTTAGCTTAGCTTAGCATGGAGAAGGGGTAAAATACTGAACGAGCTACCAGAGATTTTAGCTGAGGAGCAGGTTAACACGTGCCCCTCACAGAGTTCACTCCATCTTCAGCCTGTATGCTAAGCTTAGTATCTGCTGGCTGTCGCTTCATATTGAGTGTGTGTGTTCATCTGCTCAGCCAGGACATTAATAAGCACGCTCCCCAAAACGTCTTGATGGTTACTTTAACTTTAATCACTGCAACTTGCTGCTTCCTCTGACTTCGCAGCAGCTTCAAGTGGAACTGGGAGGGACTTGCGACTCCTGGATTTTAACTTGAGAGCATCTTCATCTTTTTTTTTCTTGGTTCTTTATACATTATCTGTTTATACAAGATTTGTTGTTTCAAACCAGGACCTATTGCTAACATTCAGTGGACACGCAGCTCTTGCATGTCTGCACATTGCTCGGATGCTTCTGCAGCAGGCGCGACTGCTCTGAGGACACTTGCCGCCCTGTGGACTCGCCTGATTGATGGATGGACGCTGCGTGACAGCTCTGGGATTTTCAGGGTTCTCGTTGCAAATGTTGATGATGATGATTTTGAAATGGCAGCGAGCTCCAGCATCGGGATCGGTGTTAGTGTGACTGCAGTGGCTTTCTCCCTGCATCAGATGCCTGTAAGCTCAGCGCAGTGCAAACACTTGGTTCGCCCCCGTGGTTTGTGATCATCTGTTTTGGTTCCTTGTTTTTTTTTCCCTTTTATTCCTACTGAGAACTTGTATTTATTTTATAAAAGGGGAGCTGACTGTAAAGTTTACCACATAAATCTCTCCTCGTTTTCAAGTGCACACACGGCAGGTGTGGAATGCGTTGTGTCTTAAAACTTCTCCGAGAATGAATGTTACAGTCACATCTCTCTCTGAGCTCCTCGCCTCTTTTGATTGTTTTTTTTTTCACACGGCAAATCGACTGAGATGTGATATTTTTTGTAAACTTGGAGCACCCTGTGGTGGGATCCAGTGAAAGGGGAGGTCATATTTTAGTAAATAAATAACACTGAAGATGTATATTTTGTTGTCTTCATTTCTGATGTGAATGGCTTTCAGTCAAAGATTTCTCTTTATTAGCTTTTTGTAGTGCATTTGTTAACCCTAGGCTTAATTCACTGTGTTGCCTTTGTTGGAAATACTTGACAACCAACACCTGACAAATGATATTTCTTGATTAATAACAAGACGTTTACTTATGTCAGCACTTCTCAGAAAAATCAGTACCGACAAGAAAAGTGTCCGAAACATTTCCCAGACCAGTTCTGCCACTTTGCAGATTCCTACCTTTTAAAGGAAAAACAAGTGAAGTGGTGAAAGGCAGGCGTAAACCCTTCTGAGCATATATGTCAGCAAGGCGACAGTATAGGTGATCCAGATGTGTACAGGCAGCTATTCTTGCAGCGAAAACAGTTACTTGATTGACGACGTCGGGTGTGCTTTACCGTTGAGCTCCAGCTTATTCCGTGTCAACCTCAAGCTAAAGCATCCTGATTTAATGCTCCCAGATTTAGCGTTCAAGTGCGCTTCGTGAAAAATGGTGACATTTGTGCCTGTCGAGCCTGTCGAGATGTAATGTATATACACTGTAGCCACTAGCAGCAGCTTTCCGTGCGATCGAGACGGAGCCCTGACAGTTGCTCAGGTTACCGCAGCCAGCGCGTGATTGGCAGCAGTAATATGCCATTTCCTAGCAACATGACTCCGTGACACCCTTGGCAAAGTATAGATGACCCATGCTGGTCAATCACAACTCTGACAAGGCTCCCAGAGGGGTCAAAGAGGCCTGTAACAAGAGAGAGCGCTCCTGTTTCAGTGGTCTGACTTGCTGTTGTGGGGCTGTCTGAGTTCGGCAGGCCCCCCCTCTCTGAGTGTTTTATGTTGTCAGATATGCCCCAGAAAACAGACACGCTTTAGTTTATTAGCTCTAAGAAATAAGTTGGCAGTTGTTACCAGTTAAGTTTCACTTCTCTCTTTCAGTGCCAGACCCGAGGATATTTTGAGTTGTTTTCGTTGGATTTCTCTCCACATTTCCTCTTCAGGTGTTATCAGTCACTTGTGTTTACTGTAGCAAAGATGCTATGGCGGTGGATTGGGATGCCACCTATTGGTGACCAGTGATATCTGTATGTTACCAGGAGGCAACATCACCTGCCTCTGTGGTAATCTTCTACTCATTTGCTTGAAAATGGTTTAAGTAATGTTAATGAAATTATTCAAGAAGCCAGAAACGGAAAAAGGCCACGCACGCCTTTCTTTTTGCTGAAGGGTAGGAAGCCAGTTTTTTATTTCTTTCGGAGGTGAAAACACCTCTCAACAGTTTGTCATCCCAAATTTAGATTTAACCCTTTCCTTGTGAAATGTATCACCTCAGTTTAATATTAAAGATCAGTTATAAATTTTAGGTTACAAAATATCAGCAGGTCCACTTTATATTAGTTTAGGGTAGCAAAAAATGTTAGGGGGTTCAACCCCCAGTGGATGTTTAGCTCATTCTACAACAGTGATAATAACTCATTCACCACCACAAGTTATTAAAAAATATAGAGCGGCTTTTGGCAACTTCTAATTACGTTTGTAATATCCAATCTGGTGTTTAAACACATTTACAGTCTTCAAATATTAAGGTTTAAATTAGACTATGACTTTATATTTACTAATGCCGAGGCAAACTGAACCAGTCCAGTGCTGTGATATTATCACAGGACACTGAGGGGGTGTTTTGCAATGAATCCTGGTGACACTGGTAATTTGTTTTTCCTAGTGGTCCCATGAGGTTAGTATGTTTGATTTAGAGCAACTCAACACCTATGGGATGAATTACCAAACAATTTTCTACAGACAATAACTTTTCTGCGGTGACCTGGAGGTGAGACAAACAGCATCATTACACAAAACAAAACAAGACGAAGAACACGGTTTCACGAAACAAAAGCATTCAGGATATGTTTCCATTTTATTGCTTTGTGAAATATTCTTTATTTCTTTCTAATTTTTCATTTTAGGTCCACCATACCTTGAAGCCTGTTTAGCTAGCTTACAAAAAACAAACAAAATTCTCTGTAATTTAATATATAGATAAAAGTTTAGATCTAAATCAACTAATTTAAATAAGGCAAGTGACATTCAATTAAAATTTACTTATATAGCGCCAAATTGTAACAGTCACTTCAAGTTGCTTTTTTATATTGTAAGGTAGAGACACTAAAATCATGGAGAGAAACCCCCAACATCCAGCCAACCATCTATGAACAGGCACTTGGAGACAGTGAGAAGAGAAAACTCCCTTTTAACAGGAAGAAATCTCTGACAGGATTTTCATTATGAAAACACAGAAAAATGCTATGAAAATAACTCAGTAACCACAGAGGTCTTGAGGCCCGCCCAGCTCTTAAAAAAATAACCACATTGTAATGTTTTTTTAAATCTCATTTTAAAAGAAAAATCTAATTAATATGTGCAATAATTCTAATCTCAACTTTTCTTCTTCAGAAACTCACAATCAAATGCAACAATACAAACAGTTTAAGATGCTAGCATTAAACCATCCTTCCACTTGTTTGGCCAGTTGTACCGTTTATTTAACATTAAATATAAAAAAAATGTCAAAATGCATTATCATAAAATACTGTTAGTTTAAAGAAAGAATTAATAAATATTGCACTATAGTAGATTCCAGAGAAATCACACTGTTTTGTTGCCAGATATGTTTTTTTTCGCTTTCTTGTGTCTGCAGCACTTTACCCTCTTCTACCCACATATGAAAATCACTAGACAGCGATAAAGACATCCTATTCCACTGATGTCTTGATGTCCAAGTTTGAAGTGAATAAATGTGTGGAAAAAAAGACTCGCTGCATGAATGAGTCAGTAAATGAAGCAGCGAATGATGGTTAGGTTATGGTTGATCTTTCCACGAAGGAGCGTGACTGTTCCCCTCTATCAGCCCATCGCAGCACCTGCACCATCACTTGCAAAGCCAACAAACCACGTGCACAACATTTCTTCTTTCTTCAGCGATGGCCCTCACACCAAGGCTTTCTAGCTGCAGGATGTTACAGACAGCAACCCTGACTGCAACTAAATAACATGAATTAAAAAGCTGGACGGTCTCAGTTAGCGTTAGCTAGCTTGGTTAGCAAAACCATTAACAAACATACAGGCTAATTAGTGCCACGTAACAGACTAATGAAATATTTCAGTTTTATGGTAAATTCTAGGATGGTCTGCACCACATAGCACATCACACTATTATTCAGATAAACCATTAAAAATGCTCCAACATAGTGGATGAGGCCTAGCAGACACATGACCGCACTATCACCTGTCAGTCAATGCGGTCATGCACCCAACTCCAGTATTCAGATAGATGTGTTGTTAACAAAAAACAACAAAAAACTCACTGAGATGTGTTACACATGAGAAGACTATACATAGAGGCCAAAAATTGTATTCAGGTTGTCAATATGCTTTTTTTTTATGCTGTATAGTTGAACGTTTTAACATGGGAGTCTAAGGACAATGACTCCATTTAGCAGCCAGCCTTAAATGGCACCGAGAGGATCTTCTGCATTGGGTTCATGTTTTTTATCTCTGGAGAGTACCACTTGGCACAGCTCATTGACTGTATAAAAGTCAGTGAACACAGTCATGTGTGCGCTGACTTGCAGCAACCTCACAGAGCTGCTGACTGTATGAAATCTTCATAGAAAGGGACACAATGTTTACAGTTTTTGCATTTTAAACATTGTAAACATACTTTACTTATTAACCACTGATTCGGGTTTGTTTTGAGTAGTCATTATATTTATTTCTTTTTTCCTCAAACCTTTTTTGGGGGGACGAAATGTTCTGTGCAAAGGGAACTGAGAAGCAGCAGGAGGGGAGATGGAGGGCACCCACTGACTATTACATCTATATTTAAACAATATGGTTTACCCATGGTTTCATCCATCACATAACAGCGCTGCTTTTCCAATGTGTTGGTTGCAGACATCTTTGTTTTCTTTTTAAATTTAGCACTCTAATTTAAAACCAGTGTTGCGAACACATTTCGTTGTAATGTATAAAAAGCCTTCTGGTATTATTCTGGTTGATATAAGTGAGTCCTTGGAGCAGCCTGACAGCCCTGATGATTAATGGTGACAGACTGTGGAGCTGCCCCTTCATTACATGACAAGCCTCTAACCTCTCTATCAGCCCAAACCGGTGCAGATGAAACACTGGGAGAAATTAGATTTAAAAAATGCAGATTTTTTTTAAATCGATCGATTGATCTCCAGAATTTTTTGTTGTGTCTTCTCCTTTGCTGTCAGACGCTGTGAAATTTCCTGCATTAAAATCATTAGGCGTAGTCACAAATTACAAACATCTGCCCCGATGCTTCTTTTCTGACTTGTCTCTGAGTTACAGATCACACACTGTTTCCCAGAAATGGACTCCTCTGCTTTCATTTTGTCTTCTCTCCAACTTTATCACTTCATCCATCATCCGACTATGAGGGCTTTTCAAGCAGTCCAAAAATAAAGCGGACACAGATGTCAGCCATGCTGTACTGATGTTTCTAAACCACCATAAACCCATCACTTACATCCACCCACAGGCTGGGAGAAATGTTGAAAATACACTTTTCTCGCTTAAAGAAAAAAGAAAAAAAGCTCTGTCACCCCATCCACTACACTACTACTCGTATGTTAAATTACCCACATCCAACAATAAATCTGCCTGCACTGGAGCTTTTTATTTCTGAAAAAAAGAATTACTGAGACCTCTCTTGCCTTATGGCTTTTTTTTTAAGTCAACAGAATGAGTTTAGTGGTGTACAAGAGGGCAAATGCAATTATGGCTTCTCTGCTAATGTGCATGGCCCCAGCTGGTTTTTATCTGGCTGAGCTGTAAGGGCTCCTAGATCAGTTGTCAGCTCTCATGCATCATAAACCCAGTGCTTAACAGAGAAACGTGCTTTGGCAGTGACCAGTGGAGGCCTGGAGGCCAGCAGCGGCTGCCGGTGGTTTTGGCACATGGAGAGAGGGGGACACGATCCTCTGCCTTCTGCATCTGGATCCTCACGGCCACATTCTCTCATTCCTCGTGGTTTTTTATCCTCTTCACGAACACAACACACCATAATTGGCTAGTGTGACCCATAGCAGACGCCACGCCGGAGACTTTGGGAGGTCAAAGAAAAGGCTCCAAAATACACACATGTGGACGGCAACATAAAGCAAGGCAGAGAGAGCTATCTGATTGAGAAAGAGAGAGAGAGAGAGAAGCTTCATGGAAATAAGCAGACGTGATTACTCAAATACAGTCATTAAGGAGGAAACGTTGTTTTTCAAGCTGTCAGGATGATTAATGATCGAGAGCAAATTCCACTCAAATGCTGTTGTTTAGTCTAACCAGCAGACCTGATCTTTGCCACTATGTTACAACAGAAATGATGTGTGCGTCCAGCAATGTGGTGTGTTGAAGTGAAAAAAGGCGAAATACTGAAATAGATACAGGGAAAAAAATGTGTCACACGTTTTGTCATTCCTGTAGTGACTGCTAGACTAGTATTCCAAGAGGGATGAGAAATGCACGTCACATAATCTGCAAATAAAAAGCAGATTTGCAAACGTGCACAAGAATTTGCATAAAATGTCATGTTTATAACTCCATTACCCAAACAAATGCTGCTCAATTTGGGACACACTGAACATCAAGTTGCTTTTAAACACTCACTGATTTAGCAGATCATTCGTATGTAAACGCACAGTCATATGCTACCTTTCCACATGAAGTATGAAGGAATACTTCTTTTTTTTTGCGCTCATATTAGCATCTTTTATTAGCATGCGTGGCTAGCCACAAATGAACATGTTGTAGGCTAATGTTAGAAAACCAGTACATTTAAAAAAAATCTCAAACGGCACATTCACTAATTAATATTTACTAATTTTATGCCAGATGAAAGCTAAGCTAATACCATTAGCAAGGAATGCACGCGTCCTTAACAGTTACCTTGCTAGTAGCTACTTAATAATCATTAACCCGCATTTGTATTTAGGATAAAACAATAAGTGCACTCTGGGGTACATACCTGGAGAAGGGTCAGGCAGTCAAAAGCTGAAGCAAAACACCCCTTGCATTTGTGACAACGAGCACTGTCAGCAAACTGCAACTGCACTTTTGAGTATTCAATTCTCAACACCATCAAGCTATTTTAAGCCTGCACCACTACTTGTTGATATTTCCATCCATATACAATTTAGCCCTGGGGACTGTTTAATACCAGGTTTTTGTACCCATTCCTACATATGAGCTGCTTCTCTATTTACACATTTTCCACAAAGCTAGCTAGGATTATGAAAGCCATTTCCACGGAAGCCTGCTGTTGTTTATTCTAAGCTGAAATCAAGGACCCATTGTTTGAAATATTTAACAAAATTTCAAGAAAAACCTTGCCAGCATGATCACAAATTGCATGCACAAATTGTGAGTTTAAAGCAGGACATGTGTAGACCAGCAGGGCTTAGCAAACGGTCAGCTTCCAAAATGATTTTTTTCTTCAATATTGGTTATAAAGAAAAACGTTTCCTGCAATTTCAAATGTCGATTTCTAATGAAAAGCAATCTAAACATGCTGTCTTCTGGTTTCCCTCATGTGCACCACATTCATTCAAAGTTCATGTTATGCTGCAATAGATCACCTGGCCTGAAGTTGTAAGTGTCAACACATTCTAGAAAATTAGCCTTCTTTGTGAGTTTTCCAGTGCACACTATGCCAAAGTCCTCAGAAACTCCAGATGTTCGGCAAATCGCGCTGGAAGGCTGATAAGGAATCAGCTTTCAACAGATGTCTTGTGCCTGGACTCGCTGATTTAGTAGTTGTGAATGATGAAACAGTGTTTCAGTGTCTCGCAGCCTGACTGTCTTTTATCATTATTCAAGCAGCTGTGAATCTGGGTGACATCATGTCAGCGGATGGGAGTGAGAATGAGATGGTACATTAGGTTTTTCGCATTTTTGTGTGTTTGGATATTTGATGTATTTGACTTGAAGGAGTCTCTGCTGGCTAACGGGTGACATACAATGATGGGAATGTGGAACTTAAGCATAAATAATCCTGCTCCAAGTTGCGTTCATCAGCTGTTAAATGGCTAAAAGTTTCCTACTGATAATGAAAATAGCAAGAAATTCACACCTGAAATATGGAAGGATCCAATAATTAAATACGCATCCGCTAGCCACTGGCTAAAAATATTCCAGATATCAGACTGACTGTACTAACAGTCTAATCAGGGTAAAGTTATCAATAAAAAACTGTGAGCATGAAAGGAAACAGCACCAGAAGTGCTGCTGTTGATCAAGAGGAGGTGGTGTCTGACAGCACCAATGACTGACACAAACAGTGAGGGAGTTGAACAGATGAGAGCCACAGGCGCTGGGAGCGGGGGCGTACGAGGGTCAACACATCGCCTTTGCAATGAGTGTGGCCCAGCAGCTGTATGCATAGGGGAGCCTTGGCCTCTTGCTCTGCATGTCAGGGGCCGTGATTAATGACCCGCAGGCCTTGCTCTTAACACCCCCGCTGCCCCGCAGAAGTCACTGCAGCCACTGCACGTTTAGCTAATGGGCATAGCCAGCGACAGACAGGCACAGGAGATGAGGGGTTACGTATGAGTGCACGTGCGTATATGGAGGCAGACTCAAAATGAGAGCAATTTACCGCTTACAAAACACTGCATACCACTGTTACAGTCTCTATGTAATTTCAGGGTGAGAGCAATGATTTTTTTAGATTAGTGTGTGCCTGTGTAGTGTCGAAGCTGAGAGGGTGCCCGTGCCTGTGTACTGGTTCCCAGCTTGTCAGGCAGCTGTCGAGGAGTGATTTATGACCACTAGACTCCAACCTGTCTTCACTGCCAGTTCAGTATTGTTACAACTGACAGCTAATGAGGCCAGACATGCTTTCAAGCAGAGCACTTAACAGGACTTCAATCTTCCCCCGTCACAAGTACCATTTTTGCACTCTCTCTCTCTCACACACACAGCAGCCTCCTTTCTCTGTGCTTTCCTTGTTCTCTGTCTTTCTGTGGTGGAACATATGACAGGCACTGAAAAGGCTTCTGCCTACAGAAGATGTTTCTTAGAAGGCAACAGCAGCAGAGAGCAGCACTCTTTCTCACACACATGAACACATACTGGCTAAAGTTCGACTTCATCTAATTATCACCCTTTTTGATTGGGCTTTAAAATAATGAAAATGTGTTCACGCACTTTGTTGCTGAGTGTTACGTGAGGAGATTGGTAATGCTCTCTTGTCCTGTAAACATTATTTAGCTAGAGCGAGGCAAGCACTAGCTTAGCTTTGCTTAGCATAAACACAGGAAGGAAACAAAGATTTCAAAACACGGCTCCACTTCTTTTACTTGACGTGTACAGCAGCAACTCTCTTTTAAAGTTGCCTCAAGTACAGTGAACATAGCAATTAGCTGCCTGGAATGGTAATTTTGCTAACGGCATTAGCTTTGTCAGTATCTAGAACTTGCTAACGTACCTTGAAAAATCCTCTGCTGCTTTATACATATTCATTTTAGTGGGACCTTCAACCAAACTGTCATGCATTTCCAGTTATACTAAGAATTCAATTTCATATAATATTAATTTATTTAATTGTAAATTTTCATATACATTTACCACTAAATAGCACATGATGCATTTATAAAATTAAATACTAAATATTAAAGATTAAACTCCTTTTTACCCAGTAATTCACAACTGGTGTCAATTCCACTTCATTCAATGTCAAAGGTACAGAGACTTAAAAAACAATAATTAATAAGTCTGTAACGAGATTTTCTAACCACCATGTATGATCTCACAGTAAATCTGATTCTCTGGAAGGGCTAAGGCCTTATTTTGGGAACTCCTGCAATAAAACAGCATATAGTAGACTGTGAATACAACAAAATAAAGTAGTATTTTGAAAATAAAATTGAAGTAGAATTTTAAAATTGAAGTAGAATTTTACACATTTTTATACAGATTCCTGAATCAGGAACACGTGTGTCTTTATTGTACGAGTAATTTGTTATAATTTGTTCAAGGAACAAAGAAGGACAAATATTTCACTAAATCGTACAGCTCCTTTAAGTCTGGACAAATGGTTATTCTTTATATTATGTATTCACACTTGCATTGTTGCATGCATTATTATCAGCCAAAACAGCGAAACTGAACATAGTTTTGGCTGTTAGTTATTGAATTCCAGTATTTATAAAAAAAAAAAAAGAGAGAGAACCAAACACACAGGATTGCTGTTTTCCAGCGCTCATTCAGCGTAAAGTCACTCTGGCAGCTTTCCTTCCTTTAATCCCGAATTCCTTGTCAGCCATGATTAATGGCAAACCTACTAGCTGCTAGCTTGCATTGCACTGCTGGCCGTGCCATTGTCTCCTGGATACTTATTGAACTCTGACAAGTCTTCTGTTCGTGCACTGACTTTAAATGCAGCAACAGCGACCCCTGGAGGTAGAAAAGGGCGTTTCATTCAATTTCACAATAAATTACATGCAGCACAGTGACACTTTCTTCTGTTTTAGTGATAAAGACTGCAGTTATCTGAACTCAACTAGCATAGTTTATAGCAAAATTAGGTTAACAGTACAATGAAAATTCAATCTTCTTGGGTGTATCCACTGTAGTGACATCCAAACATAGGCTACTTTGAGCTGCACCTTTGCCATAAAGCATTACCACAGGAGATAACTCTGAATTATAGATTTTGCAGATTTACACTGGGAGTTGTGTTGCCTCCTAAATCAAACCAGGGATTGTTTTAGTTAATTCAGTACAATGTAATTCACTACACTGTAAGCTATGGTTGTTGGCTGCGCGCATCCATGACGCAAACATCCCATTCCACCAAATCCCAAAGGCCCCCACAATCAGCTGAGACCAGGTGATTGTGGGAGCCACTGTGAACTCAATGTCAGGTTTTTAAAAAATCAGTTTGAGATGCTAGAAGGACAGGAGGATAGACGTGGCCAGCAAAAATATCTCATGTGAGCTGTGGTGTTTAAATAATGCTCAGAGGGTCCAAAGTGTACCAAAAAATATCCTCCACACACCACACACACACTCAAAGGCCACTTCACAGAATCACAGGTGATTTAATCACAGGTGATTTAAGTGACTTCAGATGCCAGATGAGCTGGGTTGATTATTTTAAAAACTGCTGATGTGCTGGGATTTTCCCATAAAACCATCTCTAGGGTTTACATAGATTGGTCCAAAAAAAAAAAGAAAAGAAAAAATATCCAGAGGGTGACAATTTTCTCAGAGATATAATATGTTGAGAACAATGGCCAGTCTGATTCTAGCTGACAGGAAGGCAACAGCAACTCAGATATTGTTACAATCAGTACGCAGAAGAGCATTTCTGGATGCACAGCACATAGTACCTGGAAACAGATGGACTGCAGCAGCAGCAGCAGAAGACCACATCAAGTGTCACTGCTGTCAGCTAAGAACAGGAAGCTGAGGATCATTCACACAGGTCACAAAACTTTACAGGTTTGAAGTTGGAGTCTAAAGGAGGCCAAGTTCATAGACAGGGATGGTTCTACCCATGATTACTGAGAAGAGATCGGCAGAAGTAAAAAGACCAACAGGCACGTGTGTTTTTTACTCCACAAATAAAGAGTCTTGATTGCATAATACACAATATTATCCAAAGTGGATGTGATCTGAAGACTCAGTTGCAATTTTTTGAAACTATTACATATTTTAAATGTAAAATCTTCTGGAAACTTTCAAGTTTGTTATAGTATATCTGTTACATGACATGTACAATTTTCTCTGCATTACCTATTTACTTGCATCCTTACAATGTGATCATGGATTGTCTCTCTTTGTTGTTGTTTCTTTCAGCTGCTCTCTTATTCATAAGGGATCACTACTTCAGATGGATTCGCATATTTGCTATGGTACAGGTTTTTCCCCCTATTCCTAATACAACCCTCCGGACTTGTGTCTCCTCCCCATCTCAAACCAGAAATGTTATTGTCGACAATTGCCAAAATAAATAAATAAATAATACTGGTATTTAAATTGTTGTAACTTTCTAGCCTATAATCTGTACACCAAGCTAGAAAGAACACTTCTGTCACAGAAACTGCATTCATTTTTTTTTTTGGTAAACTCACTTTTATATAATCTTTCAGCTTCATAAATAATTATGAAGCTGAAAAGTGTCACTGACATTAAAACATTTCTCTTTTAAAGAGAAATTGCAACAAATATAACAGCACAGTTCTTTGAAGATATTTTAAGCAGCCAAAAAGGAGTGCCCTGATTATAATGTAGGGACAACAAGGGGCATCGGGATGTCAAACATAAGGCCCAGGACCCAGAACCAAAGACTCAGATGACGCCCACTGATAAATTAAACTTTTTCCTCTTATATTGGGATATCTGAGAGATTAAATGTGCAGTTAAACTTCTCTGCACTGAGAGAAAGATGAGTTTCACTTGTCTGTCCCCCCTAAGATCATAGATCAAAAAGCATTACAAATAGAAAACAAATAGAAACACTGGGAATCACTTTTCGGCACACAGGCGATCTTTGGTGAACGGTTAACCGAGAGTTTCAGGTAATCTCACTTGAAAACACATTTATCACGGTTTACACTCTGCTGCCCTCTGCTGGAGGTCTACCATAAGTACAATCACATTTCTGGAGTTTTAAGCGTATAAACAGTTGGTGAGGGAAACAGTCACTCTTTCAGAGGAGTCCTGGAAACCTTCACTTAAAGCTTACGCAAAGCTTTGACGTAACATTTAGTGTGCGTGAGCATTTTATTACAAGCAGATAACAGCCTGTCCCAGCAGGAGTCCTCTTTGCTCTTTCCCTGTTGCTCCTGACGTTGGTCCCAGCTGCTCCCTCCCCCTTCCCGGCTCCTCCTCTGTGTGGCTTCTTGGTCCACAGACCGATTGTCCCAAACTTTAAATCCTTCCTGAAGCTTCTCCCTTATCTGTGGCGCGAGAGCGAAAGCAGAAGCCGATGGCAGAGGCGAGCGAGAAATGAAGTATGAGATATGGTACTGATGACCGAGCAGGCGGACAGACCTCTGACCCCGTTATTCTCAGCAGAACAACTTCCCTGCAAGGACTCCCGAGGGAACCGCTCGACGTGAGTGTGGGAAAGATGCAGCCAGGGCCCGGGGCTGCCTTTCAGTTTAAGTTGGGGGAAAGCGATTGATGGGGGTGGGGGTTTAAGCGTTGGGCTTATTTGCATCTGCATCCTGCTTCAGAGTGTGGATTTGAATTAAAGGCCTCTGCTGGCTCTGTAAAAGCACGAATTCAGCGAGTACGTGGCACGAAATAGAGCCAAGATAGGGTTAATTTGCATTCCAGATGGCAAAAGTTATGTTGTTGCGCCGAAGGCCAATTTTACGCCTGCCCCGTCTCTTTAACTCAAAGAGATGTTTCTGTGCGTTTGAATGGGAATCTCCAGAATCTCGGTGCCCCAACATGTTTTGTTCCTGTGATATAAACCATTACAGCAACACCGGGTAATACGAGCACGGGGAGAGACAAGTGGAAATCTGAGGCAGCTGCTTTTTGAGAACGTTTAAAGATTACGTGAGAGGTGTTCGCTACGGCACAAGTTTGCCAGCTTCTCCCAGGAGAACAGAGAGCAGCGACTTAACTGTGTCATGTCTGCAGGTCCGAGGTGGACAATGGAGGCGAAGGGAGGCAGCGGAAGCGCGGAAGGTCACCTGCAGACCTCCAGCTCTGTCTGGAGACAGCGTCCGACCAGTCCAAGAGCAGGAGGAAACCAATCGGCGTCAGGTGGACAATGTGTATATTTTTATTGTTTATAAGCACTATATAAACTTTTAATGACAAGTAATAAATTAATAATAAGTTAATTTTAATGTCAAACATAAAAGGACTAAATTAAAGGGAAAAGAAAGTTGCAAGTGACTGAGAGAAGCTTATTGGACTTTTTCTTGTTTTTTAGTTCAAAATGTGCTAGTTTTCCATTTTTTCCATGCAGCTGCGCCCATCCTCCTACATACCTGCACGACCAGAGAGCTGTTTGCTGATTATGTTGCTGCTGTTCAAGCAGCTTTTACTTAACCACCTATGACACGCTGCGGAGCCAAATTAGAGGGGTTTACTTTTTTGCCTGATAACAGTGTTTAGTGATAGTTTGAGTTATAAATCTGTGACAGTACTTTTCCTTCTGTAGCCACCGCTGTCTGTTACCCGTCCTCCTCAGGTGTTACCATGATAGTTAACTGTAAACACTGACCTTTCATTTGCCAGACTGAAACCTGTGGAGCAGCTTTCGCCAGTGCTAAGTCCATGTGACTTAGAAACAAAGTTTGAAAGGAAGAAGTGGCAGCCTACCCAGGTAAAAGAACAACAACAACAAAAACAACCCACATACTGATCCATTGACAAATACCACCAAACCCCAAACTGTTTTTATGTATATACAATTTTTTTTTTTTTTTTTTTGCCATTTTCTTAATTTAAAACTTTGCCTTTCAGTTGTCAAAAACAAACACCCAGTTCCATAAGTTATTTAAGGAGGTCAGCAAAGATGAGCAGCTCAAGCAAAGTAAGTTTCACCTTTTGCTTTCAGGCAAAAAACAAAGGAATGTGAGAGTATTAATGTGAAAATGTAACCAACAGGTTACACTTGTGCCCTCCAGAGAGATATTTTGTATCAGGGCAAGTTGTTTGTCTCTGATAACTGGATCTGCTTCCACTCCAAAGTCTTTGGCAAAGATACCAAGGTACGTCACTGTTAACTGCAGTGAGGAATTTATCTGAAATCTTTGCGATTAGCTTGTTTGTTAAAGAACATGAGGTCTTGTCCTTCACAGATTTCAATCCCGGCGATGTCCGTGACACTTATCAAAAAAACGAAAACAGCGCTGTTAGTGCCAAACGCCCTCGTGATCGAAACTCCGAGTGATCAGGTAAGAAAGCATTTGATGCAGTCAGCTTTTCCCCGACTTTCCTCTCAACCCGCTACCTGGCAGATGGGGGGCTGTAGTTGAGTCTTGTTCTGTTAGAAGTCAATAGGGCAATCGTGGCTCAAGAGTCGGCAGTTCGTCTTGTAATCGGAAGGTTGCCGGTTCGAGCCCCGGCTCCGACAGCCTCGGTTGTTGTGTCCTTGGGCAAGACACTTCGCCCGTTGCCTACTGGTGGTGGTCAGAGAGCCCAGTGGCGCCAGTGTCCGGCAGCCACGCCTCTGTCAGTGCGCCCCAGTGCAGCTGTGGCTACAATGTAGCTTGCCATCACCAGTGTGTGGATGATTGAAAAATGTAAAGCGCTTTGGGGTCCTTAGGGACTAAGTAAAGCGCTCTACAAATACAGGCCATTTACCATTTACTTCCTGTTAAAAGGGGAATTTTTTATCTCCACAGTCACCAAATGCTGCTTCTGCAGTATACGCTAAAAGTAAAATGGAATTAAAATGAAAGTGATGCTAAATCTCTCTTTTCCAGCATGTGTTTGTGTCATTCCTCTCTCGAAACGCCACCTACAAGCTCCTGAAGTCAATCTGCCTTCATTTAGAGGTAAATGACATCTTCTATACGGGTTATGCAACTTGTTCTAGCGGTATTCATTAGCTACATTTAGTCTTCTGCAGGAAATCTACGTCCTAATTTACAACACAACCATTGTAAGTTAGAATATATTACTTTACAAAAACACTGAGCATTTTCTCTTCACCCTGCACTACAACCTTCCACACCATTCGAGTCATTGCAGGCTACGTAAGCCTGAGGTGTTGTTACATTTGTCGAGATGTGCTCGTCAGGTCATGTGGAACGTTCCAGTTAGAGTTCCTGCTGAACCATAATTCAGGCATTACTGCTGAAACACGTCATGTTCTTTGCACTTTAATAAATCAAATTAACTACATTTTTTAGAGAGTGTCTGTACTTTCTTTCTCTTCTGTGTTTCTTTAAGACTGGGCAGTTACCAGAAGTTACTTTGTATCTTGGACGCAGTATATTAAACATTAGTGTGTTCCAGCTTCCTCTCTTGTTACACTGTAAACTCTGTGTATATTAAATTATGTGTCTAAATTCAATACTGGGCTCTAGCAAAGGCCCAGTTAGCAACTAGTTAGCAACTAGCTAACAGAGACAGTTTAGCATTTAGCTGCTAAAGAGCCAGGTACTCAATGCAGGAATTGCAAGCAAATGGAAGGGGGTGATTTTTAATTTAGTCAGCTAAACAGAGAGAAATATGTTCACCAAGTGCCTGTGAACACACAACTCTAGCTTAGCTTTTTTTCTCATGTGTGTTTAAATAGGCAACTGTTTGCTAATGCAGATGAAAACTTTGCTAAAGCAAATAGTGAAAAGGCAGCGTCTAACCAAAACGAAGGGAGTGACTTCATTTTTGTGTGCGTTGCGTGCATAGAAACAGACAACCAAATGAATTCTGCTGCTGGATTCTGTCTGAATAGGCAACTGTTTGCAGACAGTTTCATAAGTCAATACCAGCTAAGTCTGTTGTCATTACAGGTGGATAAGTCATGTGGCAGCCCCGTGACTTCCTCTTGTGAAAACAGCTTCAGAATCAAGTGCCCATCGTCACTTCCTCTGGTCAGTAAGGGGTCTGTTCTTTTTCTGAGATGTTTATTTGTTATATATTTATGTTCTGTTGCGATAGAAAGAGCTATACACATACCTTGTTTTCATGTGATACAACACCCACATTGTATGTGGTGACCCATGTTTCATGTGGGCTGCAGGACTTTTCTAGAGACTTCTCTGACCTCGATGGAGTTGTGCAGCAGAGACGGCAGGAAATGATGGAGAGCAGCAGCTCCGGGTCTCAGACTCCAGATTATGACAAGTTAGCTGGTGTGTGACCCATCTTCTTTCCTCCTGTGTAATTATATAGCTACTGTGTACTCGCTCTAATCTACTGTACACAGTTTGTAGAGTCATTGTTTGTCTCTGTAAGGGGTGTCAGGTGTCACTGTGGCTTAGACAGCCTTTAGTATTTAGCTGGAGTCAAGCCAAGTGAGCCTCTGGGACTTTGTTTTTATTATAGTGAAGACACTTTTCACAGAAAGAAATCTCATTAAATAATTAACGTAATCTCCATTTTATTCTCAATGACAGCCATCAGCACTGACACGATTAGTTGTTTTTTTCTATTTTACAAACTAAAAGGACTTGTCACGTTTGCAAGCTTGTTTGTTAGCCTCTTAACATTTATTCAAAGTCGCCAGCCACTGGAGTCACAGCGTTTTTCTCTGTTGCTTTGAGCAGACTTCAGCGGCCTCCCAGGCACATTTCTGAACACAGCGAAGAGCGGAGAAGTTTCAGTCCACGCAGATATTCACCTCCAGACTCCCAGCCAAAAGCACGGACCCGCCCTCAAGAGCGGTACTTTGATAATGGCTTTCTAAAAAAGAAAAGATGCTTTGTTGTTAATGCTTCTGTAGTCTTCGATTTCACTGTTTAGCAGGAGCTATTGAATGTTGATAAACGGAAAAGTTTCAGTTGGATATCAGGATAATCCACGCTTTTGCCACTGACCTTTATTAAAAAACCTATTTTGACGAAATTAGAAGAATCATATTTGTACATTATATCTGCAAACTACAAAAGAAGGCCTGAGAACAGCTCAATATCCCAGCCTGCCGCTATCACACCCCAGCTTACCAGTCAGCATGTCATATCTTCTTTGTTTGATAACCAATAGTTTAAAGACCAAGTTTAAAGACAGCTGAGATACTCATACTGTTGTATATGCTACAGTTTGAGGCACACGTGTCTTGTGGAAACAGATGCAGAACACAGAAATTAGAAATTTGACATTCTGTCATAAAGTATTTGTAACATTTCTTTATTTCTTTCTAAATAGTCCCTTGCCTTGTTGATGAACATTACCAGAGATACTCATTTTGTTCCTTTGTTGCTTTCACATGTAGACCCAAGCAAGCCAACGCGGGGAGCTTCTCCAAAAGACAAGTCCTCACAGCCGATGTCGTTACAAGCCATCCTCCTCATCTATCTGTTTCTGTGAGCAGCCTCTCATTATGTGGAATTTGAGAAGCCAGAGCAGTCTGACAGACACTTGTTAGGATGTCAAAGTCATTTACATCATTTGGCTTAGTGACTGTTCTTTTTGGCTATGATTTGAATCCTCGTGTTTCACTGTGTTTCTGTGTATTTAACAGAGTCGGCGTTCTTGTCTTGTCCTCCTGTTACATGGCGTTCAAGATTGTGGCTCTCGAGCAACGTTTGAACTCTTTGGTTTCGACAGGAGAACATATGTACAGTGAGTAAGTAAGGATTTAAACTTCTTTAGAAACTTTAAGGATTGTGAAATACACATATTCACCACATTTCCATATGCATGGTTTTTCTTAGGTAGCGCAACTTTCTCATTATTTGGTTAATAATTTGGTGTAAATCTTAATGCAGCAACACTGGGAGCCAAAGGTCACAGGATGAAGTGAATGCTGAGATCTACGGGGAACTGTCGACCAACCTGTTCAAGCTGGAGAAGGTTTGTCAGATTTTGTGAGCTAAACAGCAGTTATAGTTGCTAATAAAAAATGTATTGTTAGATATAATATTTGAACTTAAAATATTGCAAACTAGATCTGGCTGATTTGTCATTATAATAGAGTCAGCAAAGCAATAATTAGAGCCTGAACAATATAGGATTTTTAAGACTGATACTGATATTTATGTGATTAAGAAATCTGGAGTATTGGCTGATATTTTCTCAGATATCCGAAACAAAATAGATATTCATAGCATTTGTTATATATAGTAACTTACGAGTTATTTCTAAGATTATATGACAATACAGTTTAAAAATATTCTTCCGTTATTGTGCTATCAAGTCGCTCATTTACCTTCTGGCCGATTCTTGTTGTGTTGCAGAGTGCCCCCTGGTGGACAAACTGTGCAAACAGTTATACCGTAGCTGTAGGGTTTTTTTTCCTGTTGCTTCTTTACTCTTTAAATTTGTATTTACTGGCCGTTATAAATGCTGATACTGATATATCAGCAAATAGCTGATCTCGGCCATTATATCGACGGGGCCAATATATTGGTCGGGTTATAACTTCTGGCCAAACTAGTGCATTTTAAAGTAGCCAATCACACCGGAAAGCTGTAAGCAGCTGTGTCTGGATGTGCCCTCAGAGGTGCTGTCCTCCTCATCTGACATCATCTTAATATTGATGTCCCTCTGCAGCTAGTGCACTTTGCCTCATTCCAAGCAGCTGTAAATGCAATCAATACAGACAGTCAGTACTGCGCAATGCACTGTTGACAGGAGACTTTTAGCAGTGTGATAGAAAAATGTAACATATACCAGTAATGCTAAAACAAATCCAGGGAATCCAGTCTAATAAATTGTACCTTCTTCGCTTTACTGTCACTCTGACTGACACTGACTGTGCTCTGATTGCAAAGTCAGGATTCCCTTTAATACTGAAACAGGTGAAAATACTGAAAACATGTATAAGGGTGACAGACCAGGGATAGCAAACTCATTTTACACTGTGGGCCACATACAGCCCACTTTAATCTTAAGTGAGCCAAACCAGTGAAACTCCTCTTTTTGTTACTGTACAGAAGTATAACTACACTTTTAACCCTAATGAGAAAGAAGTCATTTTTCTAAACGACAGAGAAATGCTAATGTAGTAAATGAAAGAAAGCACGACTGGGAATTGATAAGAATTTAGCTGATTCCACTTTCAATATCAGTTATCGATTCTCATTGACCCTGCCTGACAGTCACCGCCATCACCATCAGTAAGGACACAAATATGATCTTTCTCTTAGATATGAACACAAAGCAAAGATCAAAACCAGCACAAAGAAGCTTTAAAGCGATCACAAACAGGAGGCTGCAGACTGACTGCTCATCAGTCTGTCATCAGACAGTACCTGTTGAAGTTCAGAGTCTGGCTGCTAGGCTGGGGTCAGGATTCATTCAGCTAACATCACTCTGGGTTCTTGGCTAGCTTAGCATTAGCATGCTATCTGTGCAGGTGCCTGCAAAGAGTTGAAGTTGTGTTAACAGCATAATGCAATTGTTTCTGTCCTGGATGCAGTATGCACTTTACTATGGCACTGTCATAATAAATTGCAAAAAAACAAAACAAAACGACTATACTATATTTATTTACTACTTAAATATTTATTTATGCACATGGATTTAATTATTGGGGCCAAAGCGCTCACCGTGTGACAATCCTTGTACGTGCTCGACCGTGTGTGCACCTCTTGACCTTTGTAACCTGGCGCAGCTGGATTGAAGATGCGAGTGTAGGATCATCTCAGTTTTTACCCCCATTTTAATGACATCACACCCAGAAATGTGACTCCTTGTAAAACCACAACATTTTTGTTTTTTTTGTTTATAGTATTTTTTTTATTTATTTACATTACATTCATTCTGATAGAAACAGAAAGGTACAAAAAACAAAAAAACAGAGATTCAGTAAGACAAAGGAGTAAGGTGAAAGTGACTTTTATTAAGATGCACATTTTAGAAAAAAGAAATTTCAGAAGTCCTGGCTTCAGAAATATTTTACTGGGAATGAAATGATGATTGATGGTGTCACATTTTAAATCTAACCACAGTTGTACAAAGCTAGCTGTTGCCTTCAAGGACCCAGTCTTTATGCTAAGCTAAGCTAATCAGCTGTAACATGTTTAACATAATTGTGAATTATAAAGTATCCCTCACTTGCGTTTGTTTTTTCCACACCACAGATTCAGAAAAACCTCCAGAAACTCCTGGAGGAGACTTAAAAGAAGACTGTGGTCTGTTGTAGTGTCCACACAGAAGAGCGAGTGCTGTGTAGAAGAGATCATGCTTGAGCTGTGCAGATCAGCCGTGATCAGATTTGGTCATAACTCTCTTGCCAAAGCATGGACAGCTCATACACAAAGCATTCTTTAGACTGTGTGAAGTGAAATTGTGCAATAATGGCTTCTTTCCCTTTTGCACTCAGGACTATTTGATCACTTTTTAAAAAAAAAAAAAAAGCTGTGCTGAAGCAGTGTGCTAGTTTGCTAGTGGTAGTGTTAGCGAAGTGACTATGTTTTATTTATTTAATAGCTTTCATGTTACATTTCACAGTAGTAAGATTGTTAATAAGTTGTCAGGTCCAAAGGTTCTATTTCATGTCAAGGTCAATGTTTTTGTCAGCAGTAAAATGTCAGTAAGTTATATTTTTATCATGCTTATGACTCACTCATCAAAAGATTGTACAACAGTCAGCTTGTTCTTGTGGTGTGATGTCAACAGATATGTATGAATATACACTTTGCTTTGTGAAATCACACAACAGTAAGAGCAAATCAGAGTTTAAAATATATTTTTTATTGTAAGTGTAGAATTTTTACTTTTCATACGAACCAACTGCTGTTTCATTCAGATGCAATTGTATAGTTTCTCAAACCTAGCAGCGTGTACTGCATTTACCCTGTTCCCATTCTGTTTTCACTTTGTTTGTGTGTATGAAAAACAAAAAAAAAAATTGTGTTTAACTTTAGTTGTGACCCTTCAGATCACAGCTTGTGCCTTTGTGATTGTATCACAGCTCTAAAATAAACGGTTTTTCATGAAGTGTTTCTTGAAACTGGCGTTAACAGCTTTTGTACTTAGGAGCACCAGGTTACATAAGGCTGATCGCTCAGCCAGGTGACGCGCCTGCAGACCACAGACAAATGAATGCAAACAGCACCGATGTAACCCAAGAACATGATGACTGGCCTGCTCACAGCAGTGAAAGAAGAACTCTCTTTACTACAGTGTACAATAACACTTTACCACAAATAAAAGACTAATGTGTGCGCTTTTTTAAATTCTGCAGTGGGAGTTTGTTTTTGTTGTAATTTTTTCCCTACAGTGTTTTTATTGGGTGACAGGTAAAGGTAGACCAGTTTGGCATGGAGTAATACATGGAGAAAGTGATTCGGAACTGGCTTCTTGACATAAGCCACACCTTGCCTGAAAAAGACGTCATCTGGATGGCAACATGTCACTCCAAAATTCCCATCTTAAACAAGCTTGGCCTCAGAAAACATATTGATCTTGTTTTTTTAATCTTTGCATTGAATGTTATCTTGCATTTGTGAACTGCTGTTCAGTCTCACTTCAGTACAGTTCAGTAATGGTGCTCAGCATTGTCCTTGTGTAGTTTTCTCTGATTTCAATTCAGAACAGTATGCACCATAATCGTTGATAATACCACATTCTTTGTAATTTTATGTTGAGAAATGTTATCCAGAAATTGTTGGAATCACACACACCTTGCTGCTACAGCAGCGTGGCTTTTCATTAATAGCCTAAAACACTTTGGTTGCAGCAGAAAGAAGATAAAGATGTAATTTCATGACACAAATAAGTGACGCCCATTAAAAACTGAAACATGGTTCAAACCTTTCTGATGATGAGGATGCTGCTGTGAGTTATAAAGTGTCTGCTTATTTTTATTTGTTCTCTAAATAGTGTCACCAACATTAGCTACCCCAAATCACTAGATTATCAGTTCATTTTAACATTCCAGGTGACAGCAAGTCAAAATTATTTTACCTGTCCAGCAGCAGCCTGCATTAAGCTTTAATATTGCTATAAACTGAAATGGATCAGTGTATGCCTTTTATTCACTGTTATGTTTAAGTTTTGGGTGACGGCACAAAGACTGAGAGAGGAGGATAGAGAGGGAGAGAGTAGGATGAACACAGCAAAGAGAGAGCAAAAAGAAACAGGTAAGAGTGGACATGTGGTCAAATTCACCAAAAATTATGTATATAGGCCTATTGTATGCCTCTTTAAAATGTGTGACATTTAAGGGATCTTTATTGTGTGATTGAAATTAAAATTGTCCTTAAGGTAAGTTTACTCAGTTACAACAATAAAGTACAAATTCAGTTCCATTCAGTTTTATTTATATAACGCCGAATCCCAACAACAGTGACCTCATGACATGGTATATTATAAGGTAAAGACCCTACAACAATAGAGATAAAAACCCCAAGAATCAGATGACCCTCTGTGAGCACTTGGCAACAGTGGGAAGGGAAAACTCCCTTTTCACAGGAAGAAACCTCAGAGGTGGCTACCATCTGTCGTGACTGGTTGAGTGTGAGGGGAGAAAGACAAGACGAAAGACACACTGTGGATGAGAGCCAGAGTTATATTAATAACTAATGATTAAATGCAAAGTGGTGGGTGAAAATATATACATGTTTCTCTCTGGAGTAAAGTAAAATGTGAAAAAGTCATCATGTAAATGAATGAAACATTACTTTAAAAAGAGTATTTACAGTGCAGTGTTCAGTTACAAAATGGGTGACTTTCAGTATTTGTACTTCATTCCCTACTTTGCATTGTACTTTGTAGAAAGAAAAAAAACCTTGAGCAGCTCAACATGCTAATCACACTAATACATGTACTTAGTCATTCAACTACTGTAACGCTGTAGTTTATTTTAGGGCTTAATGAAGATTTAAATACAACCACAATTGTGAACTGGAGGAAGTAATGCAAAAAAGGACTTTAAATATACAAATATACATAAATAGCCAACATAAAACATAAAGATGCTAAATTACACACAAGAGGAGTGAGGGCAGTGTGCATCTCTAAGTCTGTGAAGGTTCTCAGTCATCCAGGTCATCGTAGTCAAAGGAGCTTGCAAAGAAAAGTGTCTGGACTTCTTTAAGTTACTTGAAGACGTTTCACCTCTCATCCGAGAAGCTTCTTCAGTTCTAAGGTCAAATGGTGGAGAGTCCCAGATATAAACCTAGTGGGAGTATCCCCCCACAGAGGGACAAAAGGACCCCCTGATGATCCTCTAATCGCCTGAGCCAAGGTGTGAAACTGGGTGTGGGTCCCAATCAGCCAGAGTTTCGGGTGTGTTCATTGTGAAACCTGGCCCCACCTTATCATGCGAATTCCTGAGGTCAGATGGCCCAGGATGTGAGTGGGCGTTAAGGCGTCTGGGAAGGGATCTCAAAACTGGATTATAGATGGCAGAGAGTTGGTGTTGTAAACCCCCGCCTCTGTTCAAAGATGGTCGCTCACAGTGGACATAGATGGCTTCTTTCACTCCTCTTTCAAACCATCTGTCCTCCCTGTCCAAAATGTGAACATTGGCATCCTCGAAAGAGTGTCCTTTATCCTTAAGATGCAGATGGACTGCTGAGTCTTGTCCTGTGGAGGTGGCTCTTCTGTGTTGTGCCATGCGCTTGTGAAGTGGCTGTTTGGTCTCTCCAATGTAGAGGTCTGGGCATTCCTCGCTGCACTGTACAGCATACACCACATTGTTAAGTCTGTGTTTTGGCGTTTTGTCTTTCGGGTGAACCAGTTTTTGTCTGAGCGTGTTGCTGGGTCTGAAATGCACCGGGATGTCATGCTTGGAGAAAACTCTCCTAAGTTTTTCTGATACACCGGCTACATAGGGGATGACAATGTTGTTGCGTCTGTCCTTCTTATCCTCCCTCGCTGGTGTCTGGTCTTCTTTTCTGTGCCTCTTTGCTGACTTTAAGAACGCCCATTTAGGATAGCCGCACGTTTTGAGTGCTTCCTTTACATGTGTGTGTTCCTTCTTTTTTCCTTCAGGCTTAGAGGGAACATGTTCTGCCCGGTGGTGTAGGGTCCTAATTACTCCAAGTTTGTGTTCCAAAGGGTGATGGGAGTCAAAGAGGAGGTACTGGTCCGTGTGTGTGGGCTTCCGGTAAACTTTGATGTTGAGTTTGCCGTTCTCTTCAATGTGCACAGCGCAGTCCAGGAAAGGCAAACAGTTGTCCTTTGTGTCTTCCCTGGTGAACATTAACGCTGTGGATAAAAACATCAAGTTCATGCGGCTATCCTAAATGGGCGTTCTTAAAGTCAGCAAAGAGGCACAGAAAAGAAGACCAGACACCAGCGAGGGAGGATAAGAAGGACAGACGCAACAACATTGTCATCCCCTATGTAGCCGGTGTATCAGAAAAACTTAGGAGAGTTTTCTCCAAGCATGACATCCCGGTGCATTTCAGACCCAGCAACACGCTCAGACAAAAACTGGTTCAAAGAGGAGTGAAAGAAGCCATCTATGTCCACTGTGAGCGACCATCTTTGAACAGAGGCGGGGGTTTACGACACCAACTCTCTGCCATCTATAATCCAGTTTTGAGATCCCTTCCCAGACGCCTTAACGCCCACTCACATCCTGGGCCATCTGACCTCAGGAATTCGCATGATAAGGTGGGGCCAGGTTTCACAATGAACACACCCGAAACTCTGGCTGATTGGGACCCACACCCAGTTTCACACCTTGGCTCAGGCGATTAGAGGATCATCAGGGGGTCCTTTTGTCCCTCTGTGGGGGGATACTCCCACTAGGTTTATATCTGGGACTCTCCACCATTTGACCTTAGAACTGAAGAAGCTTCTCGGATGGGAGGTGAAACGTCTTCAAGTAACTTAAAGAAGTCCAGACGCTTTTCTTTGCAAGCTCCTTTGACTGTGCATCTCTAATGGGCCCAATATGAGGCCATGAAAAGCGCAGCCGACACCAGTGTATGGTTTTTAAAGCAAATTTAATGATATATCAGTACAGATGCTCAGAAATTTACAAAGAATAGAAATACATATGTTGAAACAGACTGAAAAAAATGGTTGTCAGGAAAAAAAACTGTCTTAAAAAAATTCGTGATTTTTTTGCTTCCGGTTTTCACCTCCTATTTCAATTGAATTGTATTTATACAGCGTCAAATCACGACAACAGGTGCCTCAACGCGCTTTATATGATAAGGTAGACTACAATAATACATAAAGAGAAAAAACACAACAATCATATGAGCAAACACGCACACCAGCGCTGTTGTGGCGGTTGTGCCTAAACAGCGACACCTGCCGTTCAGGAGAATACTGCAGGGAGTACTCGCGCCCTCAGCTCTGGAATAAATGGTACCGACGTCACTGTTTGCGGCCAGTGTAAACGGGCCCATTACATTACAGTCTCCGGCAGCAGAGCAGCCCGCCTCCTCTGGATTGTGGACCAATGACTCGGACGCCTCTACATCTCGTCTGCCCCTCAACCCGCGTTCAGCCCCTCGCATGACGTAACGCCCAATCTGAAAGTGCAATGGCGATATTGGACAATAACAGCCATCGCGCTTGGGGTCCACATCTATATTATGTGGCTAAGGTTCAAGAAAACACCTCCAGCCGGCTGCAAAACCACATATAATATCGGCACAGAGCGCGAGCGTCAACCTGCGACCAGGAAAGGTGATCTCCCAGCCTCTGCACGCGATGACAGCTTAGAATAAATCGCTGGTGAGTCCAAACTCTGCTCATTGCAACAGCTTAAGCCAAAGGGAAAAAAAGGCTTTTCCAGTAAATGGTCTCTTGCAGGCAGAAAGCCTGAGATTTCAAAGGGGCGTGGCGGTATGCTGGGTACTACTTCTGACTAACGGATGCTGATAGCTTAGCAACAGCGACGGGGAAGGAGAGCAGAGACAATGGATGTGCCATTTGTCAGCATCGTTACTGGGCAGGCTGAGCTGAGCGCGTGTTTGCTGGACTAGAGAGAGAGACACGATCCTCGCCACTTTGTTCCAAGTGAGCAGCAAGGAGCCGTGGATGCAGAGTGGAAATGTAAACAAAGGGTGTGGGCCTTCCAGCTGGCCTGTGATGCTCTGCCACACACATGAGCATCATGTAGTCATGTCAAGAAGAAGGCCAGCCAGCACTGGATCACAGCTGCTCCAGAGCCCCAGAAACCCAGGGGTCCCAAACATTATACTGGGTCTCTGCAATAGTTTTCAAGCTGCCAGCTTTTATTTGCCGTGCTGGATTGCTTTTCTATTGTTGAGCAAGCTATTTTAAATTTCATTGCCTTGGACTTCAGGACAGTCTAAAACGATTTTCACTATTTTTGACATTTTATAGATCAAACAGCAATGCTTCCTTCATTTTAAATAGCTTTAATAGCCGTGCAAACATCAGTAAGCCATAGTTAACACTGTATTAATTAGTTTATCTGAATTCAAAAGTACAACATTAAAGTTATATTTGTATTGTTTAATAGCAAAGCCACTGAAATACGCTCACATCATAAAACTCTTCAGATTTTTTGGTTACAGTAATTCTTGTCCATGCGTCCACCAAACTTTTAGGTCAATGAGTTAAAATCCTAAGATTTTATATATATCTTATTGTGCTTGGAATAAAAATAAAACAATGTTTCCATCCATCCACCTGTTCATTCCCCTATTTATCCATCCGCTGGATTGGTTGGGCTTAAGTCTACCTCAGCCATCATATAGCAAGAAGTAGGATACACCCTGGACAGGTTGCCCGTCTGTCACAGGGGGAACGCAGACAATCACTTACATTTACTGCTGATTTAGGATCACCGGTTAACCCTGTATTTGGACTGTGGCAGTACACCACTGACTGAACACACTGAACCCACACAGAGAGAGGACCTTATGAGGTGATGGTGCTAACCACTGTGCTGCCCTGAAAGACACTTTTATTACTTAAAAGTAACAACAGCACCCACAGTATAAAGGTAACAAAGTAACATCCATGTAAATGCCATTGTATTCCAATGAGAAAACTTCTATTAGCCACTTGGCCTGTCAGGTGGTTTTAAATTTGTGGCTAATCAAAAGAATAATGAATGTGAATATGAAGGCATGGGTTAAATACCAACCAGAAAATGCAATCCTGGACTTTTAATGGCCATATGAATATTGAAACTTGGTTTTTAAGATGTAGAGTATTGGTTCCCTTTTGGGTGTGATTAAAAAAACAATGACAATCCAAATGGACTCTGAAAGTGAAACTGTTGCACCTCCCAGGCTTGACATTTCGCTTGTTTCCTAGGTGTGACGTGTGAACAGACACCATGGCCACACAGGAACCGTCCCCTCCTTCATCCATGGAGAGCAATAAGCCCGGCTTCCCCAAGAAGATCCTGGGCAACAAGCTGGAGGACAAACACCTGTGCAACTGCTGCCACAATATCCTCAGACGGCCTTTCCAAGCCCAGTGTGGACATCGCTTCTGTTCCTACTGCTTTAACAGGACTGTGAGGTGAGGAGTGGAATGGCCAAAGGCTAAAATAAGTGCTTTGGAAGTGATTGTAAATATTTAGATTTAAAAAACAAAACAAAACTTTAATCATTTAATTTATAGTAATGTTGCTCATTCTCCTTTGTTCAGTTTCAGGGAGCTGCTTTTAGCTTTTAGAGCTTCTATCGGGCTAAGAGAAATGAAAAAGTTAATTACTACTTAAATGATTCTAATCCAGCACTATTTAATTCCAGCAGTAATTAGCGCTCAACTGGTAATAAATTAGTGCTTACACTGGATTAGTGTTATTAGTGTCCCACTGAAGTGGGAGACTGATGTGTCACTGATTCTTTGTGTGTTGCTTATTCTTTGTCAAAAGCTGTAAAACCACATTGTCAGCGGTTCAGTATTTTTTGAGTGGATCTCTTTGCTTTGACACCATTGATGCATCTCTGTAAAATATCTTCGATGACAGAGACTTGATCATATTTGGATGAGGGCGTGGAGCTGAAAGTAATCAGCTGAAGCTAACGAGCTTGATTTGCAGTGTTCTTCCATAGACTGGATGGGTCGGCTGTAGGACAGAATCCTGCCTAACATGGCATAAAATGCTAGATTTTTACTCATGAGCCCAGTGGACAGAATGTTAGCATAAATAACCATGAACTGACTCTATTACTGTTCTGATAAAGTACATTAAAAAATGCACCAAAAGCACAAACATGATCGGGAGCTGCTAATATTATTTATATCTTTAAAGTGCATATAAATCAGCAGCTAAATCTTTAACTCATAATTTAAATTGTCATAGCATATATCAGTAGCATAAATTATTGGCTATGTTGTTGTTTAATTGCAGTAATGGACCTCAGAAATGCAATGCTTGCATCAAAGAGGATATTTTTGAGGACCCTACCTCGATTTTAAAACAAGGATGTGTGAGTACTCTTTTTTCGATTACTTTTTAAAAAATTAAACGAATCACCTTGATTTGAATCGGTGAAAGATTAAAAGAAACAGAGCAGAAAACAAGCTTCTGAAGTTAAAATATGTCTGACGTGAGCTCTGCGTGTTGCCCTGTTTACATCATGTGCAGTCTGTGCAGTAGTAACAGCAGCGTGGTGATGCTGGTGATTATGAGTTTCAGCTACTGCTTAGATAATATAATCGTCACCAAATCAAATCATATGTAAACTTACAGTAAAGTAACTGCGTGCATGTGTTGAATGTGCAGCTTTTCTGACACTGATGAACACAGCAGCTGGACATGCGTTTCACAGATGCAGCTCAACAGCAGATCCCTTTTTATTTTCTCTCGGTTTTTTTTCAGGCTTTTCCAGACAATGCGGTTCGAAGGGAAGTTGAAAATCTGCCAGCTGTTTGTATCAATGAAAGCTGCACTTGGAAAGGAAGTATAAAGGAGTACGAGGTGAGGCGACTTTTTTTCCTTCACTTGTTTTTCAGTAACCAGGTAGCCTAATGTTTTGCCTTTGTCACTTTGAAACGCTCGCTAGCCCCGCCTTGCATGGAGAGTACTGTGTGCATGAGACAAAGCCTTTCCAGCCTTGGCGCTCTTCTTGAGCAACCATAATCTGGATTGCAAACAGATGTTTAACAGAGTTTCTACGGCAGCCTGTGGGAGGTGGAAATGAGGCTGGTGCATTTATGAAACGGTGTAAAGGAGGCATTTGGATAATCTGGGAATGTGCAAACAGAGCAGATATTTCTACTGCTTTCAAGAAGTGGGAGGAAAAATCGATAAAGCATAGTATCACAAATTGTGACATTGCATCAATACAGGGACACCAAATTTTTTGATTAAATAAATAAAAAAAACCCTGGGAATACTACGAACAAGAGGACTCATCTCATGCACCATCATACTGAGATAACGTTAGCCGAGCAATCTTACATTAAGTCAACTCAGCCAACAACAACACTGGAACCACTCAGCTTGACAAAGTTACCAATGCTCCTAATTCATAGCAAGCTGATGGCTCAGTCCTCCTTGCATAAAAAAAACAAAACAAAAAACTTGTACTGACTAAGCAGTTACTCAGAGCTTGCAGGTGCTGAACACTTACGAGCACTTTTGATTGCAAGGCCATTGCACAGGCCACCTGATAGCAGGCAACCTTTCTGCAAACAGTCACAGTCTGACTTGGACTGATTACAGTCACTCAGAGATTGTCGAAGGTTTGCAAATAATTGCTGTCTACTTATATAAAGGCAGATTGCCAACATGTTGCCATCAGTCTGAATGAGTCAACAAGCACAACTTGAAGGGACTCGACTCAACTGGTTGTATTCTGGTTATGGTTTTAGAAAATCATAAAATCATGCGGTTTGCGGTCATTTCCATGTGTGCTGTTTTCCACAGCATAGAATGAAAATTAAGACATCAACACTATAAAATAACAAAAATAAAACCTGCTGTAGTGTAAAAATGTACACAGAGCAAAATGTGTGTCATATTTTACTTTGCACACATTCCCAGACTTGTGACAGAATCACAAGTAGTGACATTTAGTGGAATTTCTTGCCCTCTTCGTGCATTTGAAACCATCAGCTGGTTTGTTTGGGTGTTGCAGGCAGGTTCCAGTAGACTACCTCGCAGCTGTGGATGAAGTTCAATGGGAATAATGGCCACGGTGCAAATAAAACTTGTACAGCTTGTTGTTTAGATTTGAAAAACAGCACAATCAAGTTAAACAACTTAAATCCAGTCTCCTCCGTACCACATGTCCAGCAGCTGCCTTTAGACAAATGCATACATTATGTAAACATATCGCTGTCACACTTCCTGTCTTTGTATCTACCAGTTTCTTTGTGGGAAATTGTGTTTGCATGTTTTTCTTTGGTCTCTGGGGGCCGTAACATCTGCAGCTGTTGTTCTCCTTCTTGTGGCTGAAGATGGTTCTTTATAGCTGTGGTTTTTACCTTTGGACTCATCGTCCTGTTACAGAATGGTAGTGTTGCGTGAAGGATAAGACTCTGAACATCTAACATTGTTAAAGCTACAGTTCTGTTCTGTATGTAGACAAATAAGCCTCCCAGCGCAGTACAGAGGTTACCATTCTGCCACAGCACCTCAGCATAAGCTCCCACTTTCCACAGATGAACCACGAGGGGAAGTGTGAGTTCATGATCATCCCCTGCCCCTCCTGCAAAGAACGAATCCGCTTCAATGAACAGGAGCGCCATAATGAGCGAGAGTGCCCTGAGAGGACGCTCAACTGCAAGTACTGCAAGGAGCCATTCCACTTTAAGAATATCAAGGTTGGAAATAATTTATTTAGACCAAAGATGCTCGTCGGGGCCTGTGCGGCAGATCAGAGCAGCTATTTGTGTGGCATTAAAAGAAATGCTGCTGCCTTTTCGTTTTTTCCAGGCTCATGATGAGATCTGCCCCAAGTACCCGATGATCTGTGAAGGCTGTGCCAAGAAGAAAATACCCAGAGAAAAGGTAAATCTGAGACCAACGTGCAGAAAAGGTGGAAGCATTATGCTGTAAAACTGACCATAGGCCATGTAGCTGCTGTACACTCTCTCTTTTTCACTAATCAAATGTGATGGCAGAGAGTATGCAACTGAGCTTCTGAAAATAATGAATGTACTTTGTCATGTTTACTTATGTTTAATAAAAAAGAAACTGTAGATATTCAGACTAAAATGAGCAAACAAATTTGAAGATGCAATATGTAAAATGTCACAAGATACAAAGTAACAAATATAAGAAGAAAAAGACACAACTGATTCATCACTCGCTGTTAATACACAGCAGATGGAAAATCATTTGTATCGATTGTTAGAAATTGAATATTTTATTTCTTTTGTTTCCCAGTATGTGGACCATATCAAATTCTGCAGCAAATTCAGAACTCCATGTCGATTTCATGTGGTGGGATGCGATATGTCTGTAAGTAGCCCGTTTGTTTTCTCAATAACGAATTCAGTATTTGAGCACACAGTCAGCTACGAGACAATAGGAGCGAAAACATCATCTGAACCAAGACGGGGAGGAGTGAGGAGGTATCTTTTTTCCAGTGACTGTATATAAAAGATGAACAGAGCCACTGTGATGTCACAACTTGGTTTGTAGACTATTGTTTAGAAACTTTGAGCATTAAGGATGACCATCCTGCTTAGTTCTTTAAAAACACAAGTTCTAGTTAGCCAGTTTGGTTAGCAGTGTTATTCATTGTAATGTTCTCCTTTACTTCAGTAATTACTCTGTGCATTCATATATTGTTTCTGGTTTCTGTTGCACTTTTGCAGGTGGAGAAGGAAAAGATTCATGACCATGAGCGTGCATATGCCTATGAGCACCTCAATCTTCTGCTGCATTACATTATGGGCATGAAAGTTAGCATGGAGGGCCTACAGCCCCAGGGACTGGAAGTAGCCGGACACAAACTGGTGGAACTCCAACAATCCCTCAAGGAACTCGAGGCCAGAGTCTCCCAGCTCAGCACCACCTCCTCTGGGCCTCCCGTGCAGGGAGCCGCCGCCGCCGCCGCCGCATCCTCATCATCTTCCAGCTCTGGACCTCCTGGTCCACCTGCTTCAGTTCCTCTACCTCCACCTCCCACTCTGCCTCCCACTCTCTCTGTGTCCACATCCTTCACGCCTCTGCCCAGCTCCGTGGGCGCAGCGCTGGAGCTCCAGCTTCACAGCGAGAAAACCAAGGTGGCCGAGCTCGGCCGCAGGTGCACGGAACTGGAAGTCAAAGCTGGCACGTTTGAAAATGTGGTGTGCGTCCTGAACAGAGAGGTGGAGAGGTTCGCCACCACCATGGAAGCCAGCAACCGTCAGCATAAACTGGACCAGGATAAGATCGAGGCTCTGAGCAACAAGGTAAGCTCGAGTCATGACTGCAGCATTCCTTGTTCTCTGAGTTTTAACTCAGTCAAATCTTTACACACAACAATGGACCGTTCATTTTTAGATTCACCATTACTTTTTCTTCCGTATCGTTGTAATCCAGAATCCTGGAGAGATCTTAGGTTGTGGTTGAATCTGTGTATTTGCATACAAAAAAAGGTGTGACTGGCTGATTTAAGGATAGGCGAGTCTAAAAAATACTTTTAGCACACACAAAATACCTGCACAGATTTTACACTTCCGGTGTGTAAAGGCTGCTACTTTGAGAAAACTTGTTGCCTGCCAATTTATAAAATCCTAGAAAACCCAGGAAAAGGTTTGGAGATGCTTCAAAGTGATACTTTGAACAAACTCAGTCTTTTCAAAATATTTGTAGTTTCTTCCTTAAAGGCAGAGTGATGTTGATCACCTTGAATTGATGCTTAGTCATTTGTAATGTCTGAGCATGTTTGTGAAACCAACCAAAACAACTGCACTTTTAGTTGGTTATTCTCTCAGCTGCAGTTCAGTCACTGCTGGAAAATATCCAATTTAATGAATATGTGTTTGTTTTCCAGGTGCGACAGCTAGAGCGGACTGTGGGGCTGAAGGACCTGACGGTCGCAGAGATGGAGGGACGGCTGAGAGAAATGTCCGCCACCACCTTTGACGGCGTCTTTATCTGGAGGATTTCAGATTTTGCCAAAAAGAGACAAGATGCCATCGCAGGCCGAGCCCCTGCCATGTTCTCGCCCGGTAACACTGCGCATTATCACGGTGTTGATCCAAAATCATCAGCCTAGAATACCAGGAGCATGATCAGTGAACTGGTTTGAGAAGAGCAGCAATAGATGCCATTTGTCACAGCCATGATTTTGTCCTGCAAAGATAAAATCGTTGAAAAAGTTATTACTAAATTACTAGAAACTGTTTAGATGTCTTGTGCGAATAATCATTCTCTTTCCCGTTCTCTTCCAGCCTTCTATACCAGCAAGTACGGCTATAAGATGTGCCTACGGATCTATCTTAATGGAGATGGGACAGGGCGTGGCAGCCACTTGTCCTTGTTCTTTGTGGTGATGAGGGGGCTGAGTGATGCCCTGCTTAAATGGCCCTTCAACCAGAAGGTAAAAGACTAAGAAACAAGCAGGCATTGAAGTATCCCCTTCTGGTTGTTGAACAGTCTACTGTTTTTGTTGTTCTTATTAATGAAAGACCAAGACAGACTTTTAATTCATTTGAAAGCCTGATGCTTAACATTGTCCACCCCAGCTGTGAAACTCAGAAACCAGTCTTACTTGTTACCATCTATCGTCCACCTGGGCCTTACACAGAGTTTCTGTCTGATTTCTCAGACTTTATATCTAATTTAGTTCTGAGCTCAAATAAAATAATTATTGTGGGTGATTTTAACATCCATGTAGATGCTAAAAATGACAGCCTCAACATGGCATTTAGTCTGTTATTAGACTCAATCGGCTTCTCTCAAAATGTAAAAGAACCCACCCACCACTTTAATCACACTCTAGATCTTGTTTTAACATATGGCATAGAAACTGAACATTTAACAGTGTTTCCTGAAAACCCTCTCCTGTCTGATCATTTCCTGATAACATTTACATTTACAATAATTGATTACACAGCGGTGGAGAGTAGATTTTATCAAAGTAGATGTCTTTCTGAAAGCGCTGTAACTAAGTTTAAGAATATAATCCACCCACTGTTATCATCTTCAATGCCCTGTACCAACACAGAGCAGAGCAGCTATCTGAACGCTACCCCAACAGAGGTTGATTATCTTGTTAATAATTTCACCTCCTCACTACGTACGACTCTGGATACTGTAGCTCCAGTGAAAACTAAGGTCTCTAATCAGAAGTACCTGACTCCGTGGTATAATTCTCAAACACGTACCCTAAAGCAGATGACTCGTAATCTGGAGAGGAAATGGCGTGTCACAAATTTAGAGGATCATCATTTAGCCTGGAGAAATAGTTTGCTGCTTTATAAGAAAGCCCTCCGCAAAGCCAGAACATCTTACTATTCATCACTGATTGAAGAAAATAAGAACAACCCCAGGTTTCTCTTCAGCACTGTAGCCAGGCTGACAAAGAGTCAGAGCTCTGTTGAGCCAACCATCCCTTTAACGTTAACTAGTAATGACTTCATGAACTTCTTCACAAATAAAATTTTTATCATTAGAGAAAAAATTACCAGTAATCATCCCACAGATGTAATATTATCTACAGCTACTCTTAGTACCATTGATGTTAAGTTAGACTCTTTTTCTCCAATTGATCTTTCTGAGTTAACTTCAATAATTACTTCCTCCAAACCATCAACGTGTCTTTTAGACCCCATTCCTACAAAACTGCTCAAAGAAGTCCTGCCATTGATTAATTCTTCGATCTTAAATATGATCAACCTATCTCTAATGGTCGGCTATGTACCACAGGTCTTCAAGCTGGCTGTGGTTAAACCTTTACTCAAAAAGCCATCTCTAGACCCAGCAGTCTTAGCTAATTATAGGCCAATCTCCAACCTTCCTTTCATATCAAAAATCCTTGAAAGAGTAGTTGTCAAACAGCTAACAGATCATCTGCAGAGGAATGGTTTATTTGAAGAGTTTCAGTCAGGTTTCAGAGCTCATCACAGCACAGAAACAGCTTTAGTGAAGGTTACAAATGATCTTCTTATGGCCTCTGACAGTGGACTCATCTCTGTGCTTGTCCTGCTAGACCTCAGTGCAGCGTTCGATACTGTCGACCATAATATCCTATTAGAGCGATTAGAACATGCTGTAGGTATTACAGGTACTGCACTGCAGTGGTTTGTATCATATCTATCTAATAGACTCCAATTTGTGCATGTAAATGGAGAGTCCTCTTCACACACTGAGGTCAATTATGGAGTTCCACAGGGTTCAGTGCTAGGACCAATTCTGTTTACATTATACATGCTTCCCTTAGGCAGCATCATTAGAAGACATAGCATACATTTTCACTGCTATGCAGATGACACCCAGCTCTATCTGTCCATGAAGCCAGATAACACACACCAATTAGTTAAACTGCAGGAATGTCTTAAAGACATAAAGACCTGGATGGCCGCTAACTTTCTGCTTCTTAATTCAGATAAAACTGAGGTTATTGTACTCGGCCCTGAAAATCTTAGAAATATGGTATCTAACCAGATTCATACTCTGGATGGCATTACCTTGGCCTCCAGTAACGCTGTGAGGAACCTTGGAGTCATTTTTGACCAGGACATGTCCTTCAACGCACATATTAAACAAATATGTAAGACTGCTTTCTTCCATTTGCGCAACATCTCTAAAATTAGAAATATCCTGTCTCAGAGTGACGCTGAAAAACTAGTTCATGCATTTATTACTTCCAGGCTGGACTACTGTAATTCATTATTATTAGGATGTCCAAAAAACTCACTGAAAAGCCTTCAGCTAATCCAAAATGCTGCAGCAAGAGTACTGACAGGGACTAGAAGGAGAGAGCATATTTCTCCTGTTTTGGCTTCCCTTCATTGGCTTCCTGTTAAATCCAGAATTGAATTCAAAATCCTGCTCCTCACATACAAGGTCTTAAATAATCAGGCCCCATCTTATCTTAATGACCTTGTAGTACCATATCACCCTATTAGAGCACTTCGCTCTCGCTCTGCAGGCCTACTTGTTGTTCCTAGAGTATTTAAAAGTAGAATGGGAGGCAGAGCCTTCAGTTTTCAGGCCCCTCTTCTGTGGAACCAGCTTCCAGTTTGGATTCGGGAGACAGAAACTATCTCTACTTTTAAGATTAGGCTTAAAACTTTCCTTTTTGCTAAAGCATATAGTTAGGGCTGGACCAGGTGACCCTGAATCCTCCCTTAGTTATGCTGCAATAGACGTAGGCTGCCGGGGGATTCCCAAGATGCATTGAGTTTTTCCTTTCCAGTCACCTTTCTCACTCACTATGTATTAATAGACCTCTCTGCATTGAATCATATCTGTTATTAACCTCTGTCTCTCTTCCACAGCATGTCTTTTATCCTGTCTTCCTTCTCTCACCCCAACCGGTCGCAGCAGATGGCCGCCCCTCCCTGAGCCTGGTTCTGCCGGAGGTTTCTTCCTGTTAAAAGGGAGTTTTTCCTTCCCACTGTCGCCAAAGTGCTTGCTCATAGGGGGTCATATGATTGTTGGGTTTTTCTCTGTATCTATGAAGCGCCTTGAGGCGACTTTTGTTGTGATTTGGCGCTATATAAATAAAATTGAATTGAATTGAATTGAATTTCTTAAAGGACCACAGTGAGGTTTGTTCTGCTGAAACTTGCCTATTTTATCCCAACAGTAATCGCTTACTTATTTGACTTCCAGGTTACGCTGATGCTGCTGGACCAGAGCAACAGAGAGCACATCATCGATGCCTTTCGACCTGATGTCACTTCCTCCTCCTTCCAGAGACCCGTGAGCGAGATGAACATCGCCAGCGGCTGTCCACTCTTCTGCCCGCTCTCTAAGCTCGATGGCAAGAACACTTACATTCGTGACGACACCATCTTCATCAAGGCGATTGTGGACCTCACCGGCCTCTAGACGACCTCCATTGGGTGTTACAGTTTGGCAACCAGGCAGCTCTTTGACCATTAAAGGCTTCATTTTGGCTCAGTCGCGGTCCCTTTCAGGGCGCCATTTGGGCACCTTGCTGTCCCCCGCAGCTTTGGGGAGACAGACATGCTTGCGACAGTCTGCTGCATGTAGCTGCTCAGACCATGCAGGCATTCTTATACCTTGGTGGTCTCTGTGTGAGAACCCTCCCCTCCGTCATTGCTGTACATTTGGGTGCAAAACTTACTTTCTTGACATCACAGCATCACCATCCACGGTGATAAAGTGCCGTTTCAGTTCTGCACGCGAGTTTTCAGTTAGAGGAAGCAGGCAGCAGTGCGATGTAGTCAGAGCGGTGTTGAGCAGAAGCAGAGGGGAGTGAAAAGGTAGAACTGCGTCTTTGTTTTTCGTCCCCTGCTTTCGAAGGCTGGGGGATGTTGCAGAACATGCAGAGTGTGTTAGAGCAGGGCTGTAGATGTGTTTTATGTGATCACTCTGGTAAAGCTGGCAGTAGAATTATAATAGAGTTAGAGCGTGGCTTGATGCAGATTTTGCTTCCTCTTAAAGATTGTGGATATTGTGAGCGTCTCAGTTCCAGTGTGGAGTAAATTTGCATAGACAAACGTGGAGTTATGTTATGAATAAGATTACAGGCATTTCTTTTTATTTCTTCATTTCTTTTAAACAAAATGCATGCTGCTGGAGTTTTAAGTATAAAGTATAAAAATGCTCTTTTTTGGGAGGGGGGGGGGGTTGTTTTGGTTTTTTCTTCAACTGAGCTTCACAAAGTTTCATCATTTGATATTAAACTTGTTAGTGATTTATCCATCTGTGATGGTGGACATTGCCTGCATGTCTATGAAGCCAGGCTATTTACATGTAAAGTCAGTGTTGCGTATTTGTTCCTAATAAGGGGGTCGTGGTTCTGATTGGTGGTTTGGTACATCTGTGGAAGATACAGTGGAGTTACCAAGGAGTCAGGGCAGCTTGCCAGTCAAGCCTGAGGTGTAAAACTTACATGTGGTTTTGTCTCTGACAAACATACATTGCTGGAGTTTTTCCCAAGGATATGCTCACTAGCTCACATCTCAACACATAGTACCGTGCCCCACCACAGACTGAGGTCAACGCAGATTCCACGAAATGAAGGAATAGTATGTTCCTTGTTTTCTGTCCTTACAGTATACAGTGCGTATGTGTTTTTGCTGCTATATGATAGAATACTCATGTGAATTAATATATATATATATATATATATATATATATATATATATATATATATATATATATATATATATATATATATATATATATATATATATATATATATATATATATATATATATATATATATGTCGGTGCAAATATAAATGAGCTATGTGTGTGGAGGTAGAGAGGATGGAGACAAGAGATTGTATTGTTGTGTTGTTGCAGATCGATGTTCAGCGCAGCCCCCGAATTTTTCGTTTTCCCTTTTCGTGCTCTTTCACCGATTTTCCCCATGGAACCACACATCGAACAAAAACTCTGGTTAAACTGGGATGCACTTTTTCGGCACGCATCCTGAGGTTTTAAGGTTCACGCTGGCCTGTTTGGAAACCAGTCTCGACCTGTATTGAAACCTCTCTGTGCATGGGAGGCTTCGATTCATATTCACTATGGAGTTTCACAGCGGCTTTCCTCGTGGGCCACGTGTGAATGCATTTATTTGTATTTGTTTGGATGAAAATACGTAGAATAGTTATTATGTTATATCTGGCACCGCTTCCGTTCAACAGAAGCAGCTGCCTATATTCATAGCAATGTATAAATATGTATCTTTCATATCATAATGTTGAAATAATCTATATATCAATGTTAATATACACAAGAGGTTATAATAAACATAGTATTACTGAATACCTTATTAATTCTATATCTATATACCAACTTTTTGTTTGATGGTTTGAACAGGCCAGGACAACCCCTTTGTGACTTGTGATTCTTTCTAGAGTGCAATATATGATCATGTCTGCTAGGCTATACAGAGGTCACGCTCGACTCATTTGTTTACATTACCCATTCTGGCACCGAAGAACCGCAACCCAATTCTCCGAGGAAATATGGTGCTTTCCTTGTCATAAATCATATGCTATTTTATCAGTAACATGAAAATCACAAGTCAGTAGCTATCCGTGAGGATTACTGGCTCTGTGGGCTTTTAGAAAGATCATTTTATTGCTGAGGAATTCTTGTTCCATACAGTGAGTTTATACTCTTATCTTAGAAACCTTTCAGTGAAGGCTGAGCATGTAATAAAATAGGATTACATGGACTTTTTAAAGTGTTCTCGTAATGTGCCAAACTCAAATATTACCTCCATGTATGAACACTGTTGTACTGCAAGTTGAATTTTATGTTCTATGCTAAAATATGGTGCCAAATATGTTTCTATTTAATTTTCTATGAAGATGCGTGTGTGAGATTTTAATATGAGGCGTCATTACTTCTGTAAGCACCAGAGGAGCTGATTAATACTGTCCCATTTAAAATGTCCTCAGATGAGGTTTCTGAATGTAAGCTTTAATTAAGTTGGTTTTCCTTTTCAAAAAACACACAACAGCCGTTCTGTCTTGTGATGCAGTTGACTTGAACCAACTTTTTTTGTGCACTTTCTATCGTTTGTTTGTCCAGACAGGGTATTTTGTTGAGCGATTTATGTACCTTGAATTCAGAGCCATATGTATTCTGATGTTGATAATTGATGTATTATGCTGAAAAAAGGACATGCAGTATGTAATAAAGTGTGGTGGTTTCAGCCTGTGTTGATTTTTTAAAGTGCATCTTTAATAGAAAGTATAGAAAAAAGAGCATTTTGAATCTTCAGTTAGCATTTTGATAATCAGCCTTGCCATTTTTTAGGGATAGATATTCATAAAGTGCTATGGGTGGAACACTGAGACTCACCTTGTTAGTGAGAAGTAACAGGCTAATCAAATGCTAGCTTTTCACACACCAGAACTAAAGCACAATCTACTGGAAAGTCCTTATAACACTGCAGTCCATTACATTAGATAATCCGATCGCAATGCTCCAAAAGGCACCGACAGCACAAACACAGAGGAGAGCTCATTGACTACAATTAACAGAGGTGAGGCCTAGTGGACACCAAGTAGCTGTAAAAGACACAGCAAGTATGACTCGCTGGAGGGGGATTTGCACGTCAGTAGAGATCACACTGTGTGGAGTGGTTGTCTGATGCCACTAAGCACTGCTGTTTCAAGCTGAAAACTACTGTTAACTTAATAAAAGAGAAATGATTTCGAAAAAGAGAAACTCTCATCAGAATTCTCTTCAGCTTATTTTTATCTTGTTGAATTACAGTTAAGCACTGGGGCTTCCATCTGCAACAGAAAGACTTGCTATAAAGGGTTTTCTGAAGAAATGTTGTGATAACGGTTTGGCTTTGCAAGTTCGATAGAGAGGGACAGTCACACTTCCGTGTGAACATATTAATCCTAAACAGACTTTCATTCACTATGTTGTTACAACCTGTGCTACATGATGAGCTGAGTCACTTTCGCATGTTTATCCTTAAAGTCTCCAACTAAAGGAAGCTGGTTCCTTTATTCCCTGCGGAGAGTTATGCAGACTTTCTTAGGCTGATATTTAGAATCTACTCTATCAGAATATTTATTCATTATTTTTTAAACTGGATTTTGCACGTTGTTGTTGCATTTTGGAATGATTTTGTCAAGGCTGCCGGGGCGAGGCGTGTGGTGTCGGAGGAAAAGGACCCAAAATGCAGGCAACGACTAATGATATGAGTGAGAGTTTATTTAAAAGTGGCAGAGTGACAAAAAACAGGCAATGAGACACGAGAAGCTACTGAAGAAACCTAAACTGGGAAAACTAAAGCGCAAACCTGAAATCATAATAAAACCCACTGTATATATATATATATATATATGTGTGTGTGTATATATATATATATATATGTGTGTATATATATATATATATATATATATACAGACACACACACACACACACACACACACAAGGTAATCAGGCAATGACACACAGGAGGGAAGCACAGCTGATCCTAATTCACAAGCTGAACACAGTGATAACAGACACAGACCTTCAAAGTAAAACAGGAAATTCATAACACAAACTCCGGGACATGAACAAAGCACCGGGGGACGACACAGGAAATAAACCTTAGGACTGGAGACCCTGAGAATGAAACCTACATACTAATAACCATGAAGAAATTAATATCAAATCAGATAATAATAATAAACATAATGACAAACACAAAACGCTGGGTCAACGACTCAGCAGCATAACAGATTTTATAACAACTATTCAAGTTAAATGAGTCAAGTGGCCACTAGAGGAACACTGGCTTCATTTTTCAGCTCATAAGAAGTGTTCTGTTAGACAGCCAACTAACTGTATCTTTACTGTATCTTTAAAAGTATTTAACAGTATAACAGTATGGAAAGTGTGGTGCATAACTTGCGAAGGATGGTAATGCAATGTAAGCTATAGTCGATGATCAAACAGACTTAGTTTTAAATGAAATTTAAGATCAAATATGTCTATTTAAATAAATACTGATAATCATACCTTTCATGTACTGAAATAGTTCCCTCATCCCTGAGAGTAAATAAGCAGATAACATTGTTGCTGAGTGAACAGATGAGATACCAGTATAAAGTAAAGTTATTGTGGTTCACTATTCAATTCAATTCAATTTTATTTATATAGCGCCAAATCACAACAAAAGTCGCCTCAAGGCGCTTCATAGGTACAGAGAAAAACCCAACAATCATATGACCCCCTATGAGCAAGCACTTTGGCGACAGTGGGAAGTAAAAACTCCCTTTTAACAGGAAGAAACCTCCGGCAGAACCAGGCTCAGGGAGGGGCGGAGACATCTGCTGCGACCGGTTGGGGTGAGAGAAGGAAGACAGGATAAAGACATGCTGTGGAAGAGAGACAGAGGTTAATAACAGATATGATTCAATGCAGAGAGGTCTATTAATACATAGTGAGTGAGAAAGGTGACTGGAAAGGAAAAACTCAATGCATCTAGAACTAGAACCCCATTCACACTCAGAAATAACAGAATCATTTTTTATTATTATTTATTAAATTAATCTTAAAATAATTTTTATTATTATTGTTTTCCTAAATGCAAACTCATCATGTCTTGCTCCAAAAGCAAGTTCCTGAAAGTACTAGAAGTTACGTGGATCTCTGCTCACTAGAGGGCAGTATATGACTTTCAGTTAATTTCTCAATGTGAGCTCTTCACTCTCCTTAAGAATAAGAGTCTTAGCAGCAATCATTGCACTATAACAGGCAGGGTAATTTAGATCTGTCTCTTATCTTTGAATAAAGCCTTTCATTGCTTTAGGTAAACATCTGGGACATTTTCATTAGGTGTAAATTATGTACACAGGACAGTTTGACCCACATGGTACATTGTGCAAAGCTGAGTGCCTTTTGCGTAACCTTTCGTGCAAAAGAGAACAAATCTATTTTTGTTATATTACTTATGTCATCAATGTGATCTGAAGAGGTTGATGAGCTCTGAGTCACACGGTGTCAAGGAAGTAAATTGACGCAGAGTGGTTACTTTGACAGGATGTGGCTGTGTGTGAAGACGGGGACAGTCATTCAGTTATTTCTTCACACCTTGAGCACAGAAAGGAAAAAAAAACTTTCTGCAGCTAAGTCTTTTTAAAATCATATTACAAACTCCAATGCAATTTAACCCATTGCATATAGATCTGTTTATTTTAACACATACATAAATCTGTGATTATAATCCATTATGTGATATATATAAAGCGGTCGGTTTGTTTTTCCCACAAAACAAATTAGCTATGTTTAGGATTTTCATCTGTGATATGGAATTAGTTTTTATTTGGATGGCAAAGAAGCCTGTTAAAAACGTTCATGGCCTGCTCAGTAACTACAAAGTATCCTAAAACAAGCCGTCTTCATCCCTCCTCCAACATGCTTGACAGTAGATATGAGGTGTTTGTGCTCACTGTGCAATATGGCCAGAAATTTGAAGAACAATCATTCATGTTTTTGTGCAGCAGTTCCAGTGTTGGGATGCTCTGTGAGTTTGGTGGTAGCGCATTAGTATAGTAATTAGAAGCAGCAGTAATTAGCAAAATTAGCTTCTGCCACCTGCACTGTAATATAAATGTCTCGGTTTTGTCCCTTTTAGATTTGATGGAATCCTCAGTTCCTATTGGTTCACCTTGTCAAACTAAGTCATCTGTTTTCTGTTTGTATAAATATCCTCCTACTACTATATATAGGCAGATTTAGAGCCTTTAAAAGTTGTTGTTTCTTTGACTGCTACTATCCAACCTGTTTTTATCTGTTGTGTGTTCATTTTATTTTGACTTTGCAGTGATACTCTGCATTGATTGGCTGCTTACACAACTCTTCAGTGTGAAGGGCTCCAAAAACCATCATTTTTAAAAACTCAGTATGAAGAAGCTCTTTGTATTTGCAGCAGAACAACAGCACAAACTAGAGTAGCCCAAAGACAGGTTGTACCACATATTTTTAACCCCTGGTGACGATAAATAGCTACAACATGGAGAGTTACAAAACTGTGTTTGTATTCTGCATATGTTTATGACTTTTTGCACAAGTCTATGGATTTCAAGTGTTTTTTTCTGAGAAAAACATGACAATAATTTAATGATTGTATCCTTTAAGGCGTTGTTAATTGTCAAATATGAGCCACAGTATTATTGTTTTTTCTCAGTAATGACAGCTCCTCATGTCTGGTCTGGTTTCAAAACACAAAGATGGTGATAACCACAATCCTGAAGCTGAGGTTTCAGAAAGGGAATTCACGATCAGATGAGTTCGCATTTGCCACGTCCATCTTTTATATACAGTTTATGGTGAGACAGCAATGATGGTCCCACAAAAAGCGTTTGTGGTGTTCAGGAGTTTTGACAACATATTGCTGGTTCATTTCAATCTGACGTCTGATTGAAACTATTACTGCTCTCATGAATAATTGAATTTCCTGGTTTTGTTGAAATAGTTTCAACATTTTGCACATTTATTTTAAATGTAATTACATTTTGTGGTTGTGTAGTTGCACAGGCATTCTGATGGTGAAACAACCGGGATGTAGCCACATGTAGAGCTGGGACTGCTAACATAACACAGTGTGGAAATATCTCCTCAGTAAGTGAACCTGTGATATAAGTTGTCCTTACTTCTCAGTGGGTGACAGGAACACAGATGGAAAATCAAGGAATTGTTGACATATAAAATCTGCTTTTCCTTCCACTCTAAGGTGAAACTGTAAGAATGGACACTAGCTTTAGTAATAAGAGTAGTGTTTATCCTAACAGAAATTGTTTGGCACTTTAAATTAAAGATGTATTTATCCACTTCTATTCAGTTTGAATTAAATACAGATACCTGAATGTGGAAATAAACACATAGACTGTCGGTAAGGTGTCGTAGGAATCTGCATTAAATCGAGGTGGACACAACCAGGTTGTCTTTGTGAGTTTTATTTACCCTTGAAAAGAGGTCAAGCAACTGTACAGACAGCCTGAGAGCAGTCTCCTATTGTGATTGGCCTGTTCAGAATTGTCAGGTCTCCTGTATGGCTTTTCGTACAGGATGATGATGTCTGCAGATTTCTCGTGTATGATATTTTTGCTCATTTGCCAGCTCCTAATTAGTGCATGAGCAGGTGTTGCAATTCTCCCATAGTGGGGCTAAATTTTTAGCAGAAAACCTCCAACTCTCCTGCAAACTTCTCTCGGGTGTGCCAAATGAGTCACTGCTTCCTTCTGATCAGGTTTGAAAGATGAATGGGGGCTGTCTCTGGGCGCCCTCCATTTCAACCACGGGTAGTTGGAGGCTCTTCGTGTCGCTGTCTGTTGTGGTGGGCTAGTGGAGAAATGGTGGAGGTGGCCATGGTGGACTGTGGTCATTAATGAGTCACTGGAAGAGTCTGGTGGTGCCACCATCTTTATTGTATGATGGTGATGGAGGTGGTGACACACCGAGGCTCTAAAGAAGGACACAGACAATTGTTTCTCTGAGAAGATTTATCTGTTTCATCCTTCTGAGGCTTTTCTTTAGATTTCTTTCTGTCCCTGCGTTGTGTCATATTTCTACACATACAATGTCTTCAGGTGATTTTCCATTTTAGTAAAATCTTTTCTTCTCATTATTTTTCCTCGGCTTTTACCTTTTATTTTATGGTCTAGTTTTTTCTTCCAACTCCATTAGTTGACTCATGCTGAATGTTCCCACTTGTGGACGCCTGAAATGTTATACCCAAAACATTCATAACACTTATAGCTCTGTCTTTATATTTTTCCTTCAAATAAACCACATTTGGATATATGAAACCTACCTCTTCATTGGGGTTTTCCTTTACCAAACTCATTTCCCATACTCACAGATTATCTATCTGGCATCTTAATCTCTGCACCCAACCCAAATTTTAGCAATTTATTTCACGTCTTTCAGCTTTGAGGACAGCATGGTCTGTTCCTGGAAATCCTGGTGTGATGAGACTATCTGAGGTCTAAGAGGTTAGCCATCTTCAGTGCTCGGGTACAGGCTGGAAATTAGGTTTTTGTAAACCAGCAGTCCTTCCTGTCCTGGATGTGCACATCCTCATCACTGAAGGAGTGGCCACTGGTTTGTAGATGTAAATAGATGGTGGAGTACTGGCCTGAAGTAGCTCTTCTGTGTTGTGCCATTCTCTTACCAAGAGTTTGGTTTGGTTTCCCTGATGTATAAGTCACAGAAATCCTCTTTGCACTGAGATACGTACACTGTATTGCTCTGTTACTGGTGGGTGACACGATCGGGCTGAAATTTTTGTTGTAATATGTTTTGGGGTCACAGAGATGCAGCGTTTTTTTAAAAAGTATGTCAGCTGTTCATGCTGTTGCCGAATACCATGAAAAAGTCACATGGGTAAGTGTCCATCTAGATTTGTGCAGAAATTTATGGTGCAGAAATTTATGATGAGTGAAAATAACCTAGCTTATAAGTGCAGTGTTGCAACAGAGACCTTTAACTGACAGGTGTTTCTAAGCTAAACGAAAGCAGCTGTAGCTTGCTCCAGTTAGTTCACAGTAGTTTAATTCCCCAGAAATTCACAAACCATCATAAGTCAGAAAGAAATGGGGATGAATCTGGACCTACCCTGTATCTTTAAAATAACAACAGTATCCTAAATTAAAACATGGATATCCGCATGTTCTGTTTCAGACTTGGCTTGAATAAAACAGACAAGACAGATCATCCAGTTTAAAGGTAAATGTACGTAAGCCAGACAACACAAGATCAAGCAGCACATTAAATAGCTCAAACACCTCACCACTTTGGAACGCTTCTTTGGTCAGACATTAAACACTGATGCCAGCAGCATGCTTCAGACTAAACAATCAGAGTAACAAATATGTTATTTGGTTTCATGGAATGCACTGATCCCCTGTGAGGGGTCACAGGCTCGATTGTTGGAATGACTGTTGGTATTAAACTTTGTGTACAGAATTTTATTGACTTGCATTGTCCACATTTCTTCTCTTTGTATGTTCCATCAGTCATTTTCATGAATGTTGACTGGATAAAATAACTGGTCACACACTTGATCTATAACATGAAAGCTAATTAAAGACTGTCTGAGAAAAAGAAACTCAGTTAATTCCAAACAAAACTGGAATTAATTCATCTTTGAAACAAAAAGCTTTTGAAAAAAAAAAAAGGTTTTTGGTATTTCAGCCTGTGACAGAGTGGTACAGAGAGTAGTCAGAAAAATGGTGGGGGCATGGAGGACTCTGTGTTATATTTAATTCAAATGAGGACCCAAATGCAGGAACTGAAGTAAGCAAAACAAAAACAAAAAAAAGAACATTAATAAAACTGGAAGGAAATTATCAAAAGATACTACAGGTCAAGTGCAGGAAAGTACAACAGAAGTCCATGAAAATATAAAAAAGTTGGGTAGAGAGCACCATATTTCTCATATTCGTTTTGAGGCCTGATCTAAAAGATGAGCTCTTAGGTTTTGGTTTGAAAAGTTTGTACTGTAGGAGCTGTGAGAAAATCTTGATTTTGAAAGTAAATTTAAGTGAATCAGAGACCCCTTTTTGTCTGCAAGAGGCCCGTTCTTCAAGGACTATACTTTAGGCGACAAATTTTGCCATCAGTTTCCACTGTATCCTAAAAGAAGCTGGACTCCAGCCTCACTAAAATGCCTTGCAAAGTGGGTAGTCAGGCCACCCAGTTATGTAATGGTAACTTAATCAGGCAAACAGCGGGAAAAAATGTCAGCAAATATTAGCCTAAATTAAAGTGTGACGCTAAGCTGAAGTACTTAAATGAGCCAAAAGCTGTATAATGTAACTACAGCTTTGCCTGAACTGATGTTTGTCCCTTTGATCATTCTGCGCTCTTCTCTCTCTCTTGCCTAAACATACGGTTAGGTGTTTTGTGCTTTTGCCTGTAATTGATGGAGACATGCAGCAAAGGGTGGATTCCACAGCGCACATGCTCTCCTTGATTCTACTGTGCTAAGTGTGAACTATAGTTAGGGAGGAACCAAAATGACTCAGATGAAAAGATCAGTTGCAGTACTCGGTGTTACCGCAAAATACAAATGAAGTTGAAATATTGCCTCTGATTTGAGTTATATAAATGACCTGCATGCAAAAGACTCATTTTGGAGCCACGTTGAGGCATAAGTTGATGTACCTGTTAATCTAGCCATTTTCTGATGCATCTCTGGTTTAAATTATGGAGTTAGTGAGGCCAGAAGGAAAGTGTAATGTTTCCCCCACATTGGCTTGTTTTCATTGGCTTCATGTTAAATGCATGATCATGTTAAATAATCAGGCCCATTCTTATTTTAAAGACCTCATAGTACCATATGACCCAAATGGAGCACTGTGCTCTCAGACTGCTTACTTGTGGTTCCTAGTTTTTTCTACTTTATAACTACTAGTACTTCTATTATTACTAAGGCTAGTACTACTGGAGGCAGAGCCTTCAGGTTTCAGGCCCCATTTCTGTTGAGCCAGCTCCCAGTTTGGATTCACAAAGTGCTTTGAGGTGATTGTCGTTGTGATTTGGTACTATATAAATAAAGTTTGATTGACTGAATCCCTTGCTGAATAACAATTCAAGACTATGACAGGTGGAGTCTAAGAGGTGAGTCTTTGCAGAGAATCTATTCTTCTTAAATTCAATATATTCAATACAAAAGTTTATTTGAATTCCTAATAAGCAATTATATAATTACTTATTTCATTTGTTTTAACTTTAAAAACAATGCATTCAGTGGATGGTGTTACTTTTAGCCAAGAAACACTCAGAAAACATGTTGGGAGGTTTTGATCATTTGAGACATTTTTTCACATTTTTAAATTTAAAAAAAATGCATCAGTTCTACAAATATAATTTTAATGTAGTGCTTTTAAAATGAATGCTTGAAATGGAAGCTATCGTAGCGGCTTTCTGATGACCTTAACTTTTCCACGATAAGCACAACATTTAACGCCCTTGCCTGTGTGTTAATGACGAGTTTTTACACTTAATACATATCAGGAAATACGTGGTTTGGCAACCAATAAAATAGTTATTTTGTTCCATAAGCAGACCTGAAATATGGCACAAAGCGCTCAGTTTAGAAAAGAGCTTCAAGAGTTACTCCTAGGCGACTTTCAAGGGTTAAATAATTAATGAAACTGTTGAATGTAAAAAGCTGCTCAGTTGACATCATGTGCAATATTTGACACTCCTTTGTTTATTTGAGCTTCGGCAGCTTGTTTGGTAGTATGGTTGGTTTTATGTGGAAGTGGATCCCAACATTTCCCTCGATGATGCAAAGAAGGTAAGCTTTGTGTCATATACATCATCCTCTTTGCCTTTGTAATATCGTTAATAAGAGTCACAAAAGTTAAACTAGTCATAGATATATAAACAGAAGCAACACGCTATTAACTGCTGATGTCACCACTTCAAAGAGTCTATGTAGTGCAGACCTTTAACCAGACAAGAAAGCTGGAATGTTCAGTTCGTTACTCTGATATGTTACTGTTTAAAGAGTGTGGCTGGAGAGTGCTGTTGAAGTTAATGAAGTGCATTCATTCCCAGTGATGTGAATGACCTTCAAGAAAGAGCAGTGTCTGCCTGTCCATCTTGTGCACGAGAGAGGTGAAGAAGAGAGTGCAGGCAGGGGCAACCTGGTAGGGAGGAGCATCAGGGGTGCTTTGTGAGAAGGATAGCAGTGAGATTGAAGAATTAGGTGTACAAGATGCTTGAGAGGCCTGCTATTATGTATTTTTTGTAGGCAGAGGAAGAGCCGGATGTGGCAGACTTAAAGAGGTTGCTATTTGAGTGACCAGAATTGACAAGATTATAAATAAGGGACAGCTCAAGTTGAGCAGTTTAGAGACAAAGGTAGAGAAGTAGGGCTGAGATAGTTTGGACATGTGTAGAGGAAGGACAGCAGATATACAGTGACTGTTTCTCTATAATAAAGGCCAACAGTGCAAATAACAACAAAGCCTCAATAGTCCCAGTTACAGCGCTAACACAGAGAGACAGACAACCATTTGCACTAGAAGCAATTTAATGCCGCCCCTGTGGATTCCTCTTCTCAAACTAATAGTGACAAACCTATGGGAAAAAAAATAGTCTATTCCTTTTGACCTGTATTGTTTGCCCTTTAAAATTTGAACATTTACTTGAACTGTCATGGTTGAAGTCATTGCGTCAGAAGAAGACACATTTCCGTAATAGTCATCATATAGGTATGCCTGGACTCTGATGTCTGTTGGCAGTCGGTCTAATGGGGATTATAAGAAACACCTGCAGTTCTTCTGTTTATTTAGCATTCATACTTTTGAAAGACATATTTCAAAGCAATGCGGTTAGAGCAAAGGACACAGTGGAGCTGCCAGGAACGACTGCGTTCAACTGAAAACAGACTGGAATGGGATAAAAGTGCTATTATTGTCCTCACATTAATGTGCTGGAGACATCCAGCAAGTCAGACACAAACCAAGTCAAATGATAATGTGTGTGCAATATGATCAGCAACATAAGCAAGACAAAAAAACATCAGGGGTGTCAAATATAAGGCCTGGGGGCCAAAATTGGCCCAGCAAAGACGCCAATCTGGCCGTCCGAACAGCTTTACATAATGTGACAAAGGGCATGAGGGCATTTTGACTTTTAACAGTTTGTTGTTTATTATTTGTTCATTAAAAAAAAAAACAGTTTAACTACTACAACAAAGTAGTACAGTAATAGATAGGCATATCATTTTTTCAGCAGTTCTACTGTTAAAAACCATGAACAAGTTAAGTCTATGATGAACTATATTTCTATTTTATAATTACACTATAAATACACTCTGAGTAATGAGCTTCCAGAATTTTCTATGTAGTTTTAAACACTTATTGCATATTTAAGCCCAAAACAGTCAAGCTGACACATTTCCTCATTCACATTCACTATATTGCCAAAAGTATTCCTTCATCTGCCTTCACAAGCATATGAACTTGAGTGACATCACATACTTAATCCATGGAGCTTAATATGATGTCGGCCCATCCTTTGCAGCTCTAACAGCTTCAACTCTTCTTGGAAGACTTTCCACAAGGTTTAGTGAGTTTGTGGGAATTTTTGAGCATTCAAAAAAGCACATTCGTGAGGTCAGACACTGATGTTGGAAAAGAAAGCTCCTCGGATTCATCCAAAAAGCATTCTGTTGGGCTGAGGTCAGGCCTATGCACAAGCCAGTCCAGTTTTTCTACACCAAACTCACTCATACATGCTTTTATGGACCTTGCCTTGTACACTGATTCACAGTCATGTTGGAACAGGAAGGGGCCATCCCCAAGCTGTTCCGACAAAGGTGGGAGCGTGACATTGTCCAATAGTGGTGTGCTTTAAACCACTGGATCGCGCTTGGGGATGTAGGGCTTGGATGCAGCTGCTCGGTCATGGAAACCCATTCCATGACAACCTCTACGCACTGTTCTTCAACTAATCTGAAGTCCACATGAAGTTTGGAGCTCTGTAGCAATAGACACTGCAGATGTCGACAACATCTCAGCATCTGGGAGATGTGATTTTACGTGGGCTACCGCTTCGTGACTGAATTGCAGTCATTTTCAACCACTTCCACTTTTTTATAATACAACTGCCAAAATAATATTTAGTAATGAGGAAATTTCACAAAGGGACTTACTCCACAGGTGGCTTCCTATCATGGTACTACGCTGGAATTCCCTGAGCTCCTGAGAGTGACCCACTCTTTCACAAATGTTTGCAGAAGCAGTTGTTTCAGTCTGACCGGTTTCACTGGTCGAGCCCACTCAAAATCAAAGTGTGCTGTATGTGGCCCACAATGTAAAATGAGAAATCAGGACATCCTTGCCCTGTAGGAAATCACCTTTAATTGGTTGCAAAAAACAAAAAAAATAGAAACCTTGTACACAGCACATTGTATGTTCTTTGTGAAGATGATCTGTGGATTTAAAGATCATTAAGAAAAAGAATCTACACATAAATTCAATGGACATTTCATTAGGTACACCTTAATTTTCCATGGCATCAATTTAGTAAGGTGCTGGAAACATTGAAGATATTTTGATTGATACTCACATGACACTAAAACACACTTTCTGCAGTTGCTGCAGATTTTTAGGATGCACATCCATGACGTGAATCTCCTCTTAGCCTCTTCTTCCAAAGACGCTTTGTGAAGTTTTGTGACATGGTGTGTTACCGTGCAGCAAGCAGCCATCAGTAGATATGTACACTATGGTCATGAAGGGATGGACATGTTTACTACTCAGACTCAGGTAGTCTGTGGCATTTACATGATGTTCAAAGTGTGCCAAGAAAACATCTCCCATACCCAAACCATCGATACAAGGCAGGTTTCATGCTGTTTGTTATTCTACTATCTGAATGAAGAAATTGAGACTCATCAGACCAGGTTAAGAGTTTACAGTCTTCCATTGTCTAACTTTGGTAAGCCTGAGTAGTCTGTTTCCTTTTCTTAGCTAACAGGAGTGATACCCAGTGTGGTCTGTTGCAAGGTTTGAACATGTTGTGCACTCAGAGATGGTCTTCTACATTCCTTGGTTGTATCGAGTGGTTATTTGACTTACTCTTGCATTACTATCACAATGGCCATACTGAAGCAGTCTGCTTCACTGTTCTCTGATCTCTGGCACCCAGAAAACTGTCACTCTTCTTTTTTTCCTGTCCATTTTCTGTAAAACCTAGAGATATGCGGGAAAATCCAGCAGATCAGCAGTTACTGATCTCCCCAGACCAGCCAACCACCAAACCTGTTCAAAGTCACGTAAATCACCTTTCCTTCTCATCCTGATGCTCAGTTTGAGCATCAGCAGGTTCTCTTGATGACGTCTTCATGTCTTGATGAATTAAATATTTGCATTAACAAGCAGTGGTAGGTGAACGTAAAGCATTCTAGCAGCTAAATGTGAAAAGTCCTCAATAAAATGACATTGTGGTAATGACATTTTCCAGGAAAAAAACCCCTGCCAAATGGTAGCTGGTACCAGATAATTACTAACAAATCCTTCTTATAACAGGGCTTCTGTGTAACTACATTTTATTTTTGTTCTTTTTTGCTTTTTGTCACCATCACCTTCTTCAGAACAGGCCATAAACCCAGGTAGTTTCTGCCGTTCTGTTTATAATGCTCTTGAGATATTTTAACAATCCTGCCACGTTAGGTCATTTTAGTTTCAGGAACATTTACAGACTCTAACATTGTGAGCTTCTGCTGCACGGAGTAGTAACAGCCACCTCCCCTAGTCCACCCCACTCCATCCATCTCCCCCTCTCAGTATGGGATAATCAGTTGTGTTAAATCACAGCCTGTCTTTCCTCTGTGTTCACTGTCAAACAAGATGACTGAGTTCTTCGAGGACTGGACTGCAGCTAAAGTAACCCAAACCCAGAAGACCCAGATCGCTAGGCTTTAATAATTCACTTAATTCTGAGAAAGGGAACATACATGTTTTTGCACATTACCATGTCCCACACTGACTAAAAGCTTGTTGGGATTGGAATTGGGTCACTCCCTGGGGTCTTATCAATACATAATTAAAAAGACAGGATACAGTCACACTTCTTGTGCACTCTCTGCACAATGAACCACTGTGGTGTGTCAGGAATTGCTGTTGCATAGTACTGGGTTAACAATGGCACATTATGGCATAATAACTTTTTTTAAAAAACACCCCACTTTTACAGCGAGTCTATGGTTTCCTCTGAACACTGAGTATTTTTTAACCAGATGAAGCCTGTGCGCTGGGTAAGAGAAAAAGACACGAAAGTCAGTCTCTTGCACGTAGAAATACAACAGGATGACATAACTCATGTTTATGGAGATTTGTCTCCATAAACACGAGTTATGTTATTGTGTTTAGAATATTGCTCTTTCCAAAATAGCAGTCTTTCACTAAGATACATGAGGGCTCCTGCAGCTTCCAGGAATGGACTGCATTTATTGGTGTTGCTGAATCAAGCTGTAATGTTCAACAATTTCCTGACTCTGAGGGTCATCCGGGGGATCCTGGGGCTTTGTTGTTTTTGGAAAGACTCCTGGAATTAAGTGAGGGAACATTTATGGTTCGATCTTTTATATCCATTACGCAATTAATGAGATTGCCACGGGACATTCACACAGAGATATTGGTAAACAGAGGTCTACCTTCTACTCGGGTGTTGCATTAAATAAACTGTATCAGGGTGGCTATAAGATTTGTTCGTAAAGGAGTCTGTTGTAAAAGCTGCACTTTTCAAGATTTTTAACATCGCCTAGTGGCGCTCATCACCCTGTAAGAAAACAACAAATTCAGGTATACATTGCCATTGCCACATGTTTATACAATCTGTAGTCTACTTTTGCAAATATTTATAAAAAGAATGGGTTATTCTAAAGGGCACACTGAATCCAAGCTTGATACTGTAACAGTATCAAGCTGCTTACCATGGTTGAAAAAGTCAGTTTGTGAAATTCTTGCCTCCTAGAGGTCAATTTTCAACTGTAAGTGGTATCACTGGTACTGACTGGATCTGCAAGGAGAATGTTACCTGTCTGACTGCATGGTGCAAAGAATAAAGTTTGGTGGAGGAGGGATAACACTATGGGGTTGTTTGTTTGTTTTTTAGTTCCCTGAGGTTGGTAATAAAGGGAAATCTTATGTGTCAGCTTCCCAGGACATTTTAGACAATTCTATGCTTCCAACTTTGCCGTAACAGTTTTTGGGAAAACCCCTTATCCGTCCCAGCATGAATGTGTTCCAATTCACAAAGCAAGGTCCATAAAGACATGGTTGGATAAGTTTTGACCGGCTCACACAGAGCCCAAAAAAATTCCAACAACACACTCCAGGATCTTATGGAAGCGAATGCAATGCAAGAACGACTCCATATTAATATGTGTGGATTAAGAATGATGTGATAAAAGCTCATGTAAGTGTATTGTATAGGTGTCCCAATACTTTTGTATAATCTCTCACAATAATCATAAAGAAAATAATTTGGTTGATTATTTTTTTGTGTAACGAGGCTTCTTGGCAATAAATCTTATACCGTTGGAAAACCTGCTTATTTATCCTTAAATTGCACCACATTTGTGGGTTGAGCAGCAGAGTTGAGAATGTGGGATGCTCCTATGAAAACTGTACAGTGGTATCAGTTTGAGTGTTTCTCCACTTAATTGATCTAGCAGGCTGGCTTATCTGATCAGTGTCAACTTGGCCATATCAATTCACAGCAACTTAAAAACAACTTTATAAACACTGTTTATGTAGAGAGGTTTGATGAGAGGGTACTTTACAAAATTTAGAGAAGCATTATTACATCATCCCAATCAAAAAGCCAAAAGTTCTTCAGTAGCTGAGACTGTTTAGATTTATTTTTTTGTGGTTTTTCCCCATTTCCATTTGAGGATATCTACTAAAACTGTGTCCAACACTCATTGTGTCCAACATTCATTTCAATCTGTGGAGCTTTTGAAACGTGTATGCCATACTTTATCCAGATGTATGACCCTGATGGTTGTGTATACAAAACTACAAAAGTTTGAAGATGAGCAACAGTGAACCCAGTGAACCCAGGGACCGCACAAAGCAATTTTGACTAGTTTCATTTTAGCATGTGATCAAATTTTTCCATGAATTAATACAGTTGGAATTGATACAGACAGTGCTGGGCATCAAATGGCTACATTGTGTCTCTCTTCCACAGCATGTTTTTTATCCTGTCTTCCTTCTCTCACCCCAACCTGTCACAGCAGATGGCCCCGCCCCTCCCTGAGCCTGGTTCTGTCGGAGGTTTCTTCCTGTTAAAAGAGAGTTTTTCCCTCTCTCGCCAAAGTGCTTGCTCATAGGGGATCATATGATTGTTGGGTTTTTCTCTGTATGTATTCTTGTAGGGTCTACCTTACAATATAAAGCACCTTGAGGTGACTGTTGTTGTGATTTGGTGCTATATAAATAAAATAAAATTGAATTGAATTGAATTTTCTCCATTTTGCAGCAATAGCACAACATGTACGTATTTATGCAGGAAAATGATTCTCAAATGTGAAACGCAGTTTTTCGAGCAAAGGATCTCTGACCCATTGTTTTCCAATCCTGTCAGCACTGTCTGCAGCACATGTAGCAGAGCAGCATCACAACTGAACAGATGGTGGAGCAGTCAAATGATGTCTTTGCAGCAAGATGCGATTTAGTTTGTGAAACACCTTGCCAACAGGTTAATCTACAGTGACTCCATCATACATCCCGGTTCTATATATGTATGAGCAGACATGTCAATAACGTTACTGCCAAAGTCATGCTTTTATACAAAAATCCCCAAATAAAGAGAAAGCTTCTGAGAAGAACATCATGCTGTTCGGATTCTTATGATTTGTGTTCATTTGCGTTAGTTTTGTTTCAGCTTTCTGCACAAGTATAATCCTGCCTGTATAATCAGATCATTATCAGAAGATTGTTGGCACCCTTGTTTTCCTCTTAAAAACCTGCTCAACCTTTTGCCTTGGTCAAGTTGATTCCTTCTGAAAGTAAAGGCCTGGTGTTGCTGCAAAAGTTATAAACCATAGTTCAGCGCGGTGTCAAACATCCGATTTGTGCCAAATAGGATGCTCTTTTATGGTTAGACTGTTTACAGCTTATTTAAAAATACACAGTAAAAGCACTGTTGTCTGCAACTTTTAGAAACAAATGATGCTTTGTCAGAGGGTTTTTCATGGAAACAACCTCAAAAAATAGAAACATTAGCCATTGGGGATTTTTGATGAATTGAGTGAATTGACAGCTGTTGACTACAGATCATTGTCTGAATATTACAAGACAAGGGAACTTACTGGCTTAAAGGTTATTTTGTGGAACGACCTAACAATGGACATCATCTCAAATGGTGCATTCAAAGTTTCCAGTTGTTCCCAAGATTAGCTTATGGCAACATCAGTTAAAAGACAGCTGGCTCAACACAAACTGTTTATGCGTTTCCATGATTTTTCTCTCAGGCAGGGAGAATCCCGGCGTGTGGTCATGGTGAACTCACACTGCTGACAAAGCTAATGTACCATGCTGCTTTGTCAATGAATAAAACCCAGTTACAATATGCAAACTATTTCCTATCCAACACTAATCATACTTACTAGACCGCCAGCAAATATCTGCAGCAGCGTCTCGTTGCACCACATATTAAGAATGTCACTCTTGCGCATTTAATTTGTCCACCACTTTTGCCAAACCTTCCTCCTTGTTTTCCCATTTACGTTCAATTCAATTCTATTTTATTTCTATACCAAAACATCACAACGGTTGTCCCAAGATGCTTATATTGTAAGAAAGAGAACTCCAACAGTCAGACCATCTGGTATGAGCGAGCACTTGGTGACTGTGGGGAGGAGGAGCTCCCTTTTAACAGGAAGTGACCTCTACAGATGCTCAGGGAGATGAGGCATATGATGCAACATGCGTGGGGGTGATGGTAAAAAGCAAAGACAAAAGGACAACAAACAGGACAAAAAAGAGAAATGCAGGACAGAATAGAAAAAAAAAACTAATGACATGCAATAATGGCACAGACAAGCACAGGAAGTGTTCAGTGCATTATGGGTAGTCTTCCAGAAAAGACTTCTTGTGCTTTATTTTCACGTAACTGAGCCTATAGCAGCGTAACTTACAGATGCTGGTTCCACAGTAGACGGGCCTGATAACCAAAGGACTTGCCTTCTATTCTACTGGAAACCAGAGGAACCAGTAAGCCTGCAATCTGAGAGCGAAGTCCTCCTTTAGGGATAATATAATTGTTATAAGTCTTCAATTATGGAAGAAGTGTGACAACTAAGTGACTTGTCCTAAAAAAAGACCACAAGTATGTGCTATGTCCTAATCATAAAAATGCTGTCAGTTTAATTCAGATGAACAGCACTATTATCTTTACAGTGTCTGGAAAACAAATGGTACCTCCGATACCTCTGTTCTGTTTTCACCCAAAATGAAAGCAGAAAACCAAAAACAGCATAACCTGATGTGCAGCTCATTAGAAATTTTGGTGACATTGGGCCGATGCAGCTTTTGTGACTGGCCAGTTCAGTATTTTCTATGCCTCGTGTTGATTTCCAGCTACTTTTTCCACCCTAGTCTTTGAATCTATCAGTTAGAGAATCATCATAATACAAGCAACATGACTTGGACTTGATGGAGTGTATATAGAAGTTGAAACACACACACAGAAACACACTTATTTTACTTGTTTTTAACAGCTGGAACCACAACGATGGTAATGACATCAGCCACTTACATTGTAGGCTCGAGAATATTCCCTGCAGAAGTCTAAATCAGACTTTACCATGTATCTTGTACAATATATTTCTGCAGTAAGCAGGAGAGCAAGCTCCACTGTCATGTTAAACTGTTCAAAATGTTCTACTTCAAACATCGAGAACTTTGACCGCTGGCCTGCAGGGCTGACACAAGTGATCAAGACCTCAGGCTGAAAACTCCAACTTGGAAGCCAGTTTCTATCCAAGTGGGCATGTACAGTGTGTATTTAAACAGTCAAGCTTTTAAACAAAACTCAAGTTTGTTACGTGTTCCCCCTAATAGCTCTACTGATCGAAATTTCTTAAATGAGGCAAAGAGGTACATTTTTGTGATGTATTGATATAAAAGTACTGGAAACAATTCTGTTAGAATGTCCTCCCTGCTGTGTGTTAGGACTGGCAGACTCTGAAACAAGACGAAACACAGGAAGTCAGTTTAAAGTGTTTATGTGCACTGCGAACTGTGGACTAAACTTAAGAGGTTGTAGGAATCTGAAGTACAAGAGTGCACCTGGTAACTTGGAAACAACTGGAAAACTGTTATCACTAAGTGAGCTGAACGACGCCACCATGAAGAGTGATGGAAGGATGTGGCGGAGAGCTGGTCCTGTAACACCGCAGGTAGGTGATGAGCAGATAGAGATCAGGTGGGCGAGTAAACACAAAGGCAGCATACACTCACATGTGGAGAGACAGGAAGAGAGAGAGATAGAAAGTGGCGGGTCTATGTGGGGACCATAACAATAATCGATGAGTTTTTGCATCCATCCTTGGCCCTCCCATTGTTGCTTCCATGATAGAGGCTGTTGGAAAGCATGGCAGCAGGATATACTGCAATTCCTGTGACTAATGCATGGAAGTAAAGTTGAAAAAGGGGCCAATTGTTCCTTTTAGGAATAGGAAGTCAAACATTACACTCAGAGGTAAAATTCAACATCTTTGGATTTCATGTAAAAAGGAAACCCATTAAAAAAATATTTATTCATCTGCTTTAGATAACCCCTGAGAAGCACATTTACAGTAGAGAGAAAAAGGAAAATTCTTAGTTTGCTCCTGGAACCTGTACATTATCCCAAGTTTTTGTTTTTAAAAGGGTACAGTGTACTTCCCAGTGCCCTTTATTTGTCCTGACCAACAGAAATCAGTCTAAACATCCAGCTTTACCTTTGACTCAACTAAGAAACAAAAAAGAAGAAATGTTTAATGCAGGACATCAGGAACACATCAGTTACATATTTTAAGTTAAATAAAAGGTCTATTATTTGCATATTTAATCACATTTCTGATAAAATTATTTTAATATTAGACAAAGCTAACCTGAGTAAATCGAACAATGCAGTTTTTAAATAATGATTGCATTTAAATAATAAAAACTATCCAAATCTATCACATTTAACCACATTTTAAGTTGAGATTAATTTCACTAACCACGATTACTGCTGATTATTGCCAGACCTGCTGAATCAAGAAATCATATAAAAAGAACCTGTCTGAGAAAGTGATGTAGGCTCAAAGATCTCTAAAGACAACACATTACAGCACATTACAGTATATCAATATGTAACCAAAATCACCAACATCTAGCAGTCTGGAAAGGGTTACACAGTAATTTCTTAGGCTTTGGAACTCCAGTGAATCACAGTAAGAACCATTATCCATAAATGGAAAAATCTGGCATAGTGGTGAAATTCCCAGGAGTGGACAGTCAACCAAAGTTACTCCGACAGTGCATCGACGACTCATCCAGGAGGTGACAGAAGGACCAGAGCAACATCTAAAGAACTGCAAGCCTCACTTCCCTTAGTTAAGATCAGCGTTCATCATTAAACAAAAAGAAGGCATCAATGGGAAAATATTCTGTGGATTGATGAGATAAAAGTTCTGCTACATCTGGCATAAACTATCAGCATTTCATGAAAAGAACATCAGACCTACAGTACAACATGGTGTTGGTAGTGTGATGGTTTGGGGTTGCTTCAGGATCTGGACAACTAGCTGTAACTGATGGAACCATCTCTCTAGAAGAAACTCTTGAATTTCCGGCCATTATTTGTCCTGAAGGTCAGGTGCACTTGAGTTATGCATCAGCAAAATGATCACTGTAACCTTGAGTCCATCAAATTGCTGCTCGATTGTTGGAAGATGTTTTCTTAGTCCTAATAGATTTCTTCATAATTTGATTTATTTGCCAATAAAAGTCAATTGAAGTCCACCCACCCAACCATCCGTCCGTCCGTCCGTCTGTCCGTCTGTCCGTCCGTCCGTCCACCCACTCACCCAACCATCCGTCCGTCCGTCCATCCATCCGTCCGTCCATCCATCCATCCGTCCGTCCGTCCGTCCATCCATCTATTCTCTTCCACATATCCAATTCAGGTTCATGGGGGGACTGGAGCTTATCCCAGCTGTCTTAGGGCAAGAGGCAGGGTACACCCTGGACAGGTCACCAGTCTGTTAAAGTAAGAAACAAAATCTGTGTTACTGCCAAAACTTTTGTTTTGACTGTATTGAGTGTCCTGGATACTGATACTACTGTTACTGTTAATGTTAGCAGCATATTTAGTCATTGGGTGGTTTCCAATCCCCACTGGATACAAGGGGCAAATTCTCAGCCCTGTATTTGACAATTTATTATGCTTACGATTTATTTTGTATTTTTTAATTAGCAGGAGGTCTTAGTTTCTAAACATGACTAGCTGTGGTATAAATACTGTAAGTTAGTTATGTTTTAAAATGTGATTAATTTACCATATTTACACCACAATGCATTTATTTCTAGATTAATAAGACACTGGAAATTTTTCAAAAATGTTCTTTTTTCCACTCTCTTATTATCCATTCGATAATAAGAAACCGAGTCAGTGAGGTCAATGTTCATTCTATATTACCAATGGTAATTATCGGAGACCTGTTCTTTTAATGGCACCGTGAAGTTTAAAGGTAAACGTCAAATCTGTCCAATAAAACTTTTTATTTGTTTAACAGAATGAAATTAAAGTGAAGTACAGGTATAACCAAAAGGCTGTTAAAATCCAGTAACTTAGTAATAAAGAGAAGTCTGGAATTTCATAAGTCACTTGTTTTTATAAAATGAAAAGGCTCCCAACAGGAAGCTTTTTAGGTCATAGTTGCAATATGTGTGTTTGTAATGTTGCAAATATAATGTCTGTGTGTGATGCAAACCTAATTTTGACATCAAATAAGACTGCTTCTTATTTTTGCAGCATACACAGTACACCAGATCTAATAAAATCAGTTGCAATAGTTTTTTTTTTAAAGAAATAAAGTAACCCATATTTGCAAAACAGTAAAGTCAGGAGGAATTCAAAAACCTGCAAAAGCAATCAGGTTAATAAAATCTTAACTGTCAACTCTGTCATCTCTGCCTTTTGTCAGGGAGACAAAAGATTTTACAGTAAATCCAATAAATGTAGATGAATGGCATTCATGTCACTGTATCCAGACCAGCCTGCCAGCTCTAATCTCTCTCTGTCTGGGAGCACTGACCTCTTTTGTTCAGTTGATGGCTTATTAGCTGTATTGATTTTGGCTTCTTTACTTTATAGACCTCCTGCAGAGAGCCAGATGACCCGTGCACATATCAGCTACTGTTGGCCACCGAGAGCACCAACAAACTTTGCCAGTGTTTCTTGCTCAAGATAAATTCCCAATTTATTGATGTAAATTTTGCTGTTTTTTGCTTTGATTTCAAAGACAAAAGGGGGAGTACTCCACTGAAGACTGGATCTGGATTAAGTGTCTCCTGTTATACTGGATCATGTGTTAAAGCCTTGCATGCTGTTTTCCTCCCCCTGCAGTCACTTCATTGATGGAAGCTTCTCACAGAGGACTCAGTTGCATCTGCTGCATGAGCCAAAGTGGCCGACACATTGTGTGTTGTAAGTACTGAGACTTTTCCACTCATTTTAGTGAATTTCAGACAAATCGAGGATAAGTTTGGTCAATACTGTGTCATACGTACAAAGCATCTAACTGAAAACACTTTTCATGTCCCTGCTGTAATGCTTTCTATAGTGTTTTAAATTTTAGTGAAGTATGAAAGCTTTATGGCCAGCCTGATTGATTTGAAGGACATCTGATATCCAGTGACACTGTAATATGCATAATATTTTAGAGTGACGTCATTAACTGAGTATTAAATACCTTGGCTCCTTATTTGCAGGTTTTTTCGTTCATACACACACACACACACACACACACACACACACACACACACACACACACACACACACACACACACACGGTTTGTAGTATCCATGTAGCTGTTAGAAACATTGAAAAACACTTGTGTGTTTAGGGTTAGTATTATAGAAAAAATCATAAATGTTGCGTAACCCTCAGCTTTGTTTTGGAGTATCTGAGAATTGCAGTTGTCTGATCATGATTTATGTCAACAGCTGGTTGAAAGCAACATCTTTTCCCCGATGGGTCTATTTGAGATGTTTGTGATTTCCTCACCATGGTTTCTGAATCATGTTCTCTGTGAGATGGAGGGCAGTTAGAGGCAGAACAGAAACTGATGTTTGATACAACCTGGAAACACTGTCAGGGTTTCAAATTTTAATATCGCCAGGGGACAAACGTCAACAAAGAAAACAGACAGTTTGTCATGGCAATTCTTATGCAGACTGGTTTGTAGGCAAAAATTAAAGATAGATTCCAGTTTTAAAAGAAGTAATAGATAGATTTCACTGCTTTTTGTTTCATAACAGTTTTTGATTATGTTAATAAATGCTTTGTCTTATGCATTTACTACTTCTGGAATGGATTATTGTAGTTAATTAGCATGATTTTGTCCTAAAATCTCACTGAAAAGCCTTCAGTTGATCAAAGATGCTGCAGCCAGACTACTTTAGGCACTAGAAAGAGAGAGCTCTTTTTCTCATATAGGCTTCTCTTCACTGGCTTCCTGTTAAATCCAGGATCCAATTTAAAATCCTTCTCACAGTTCTTGAATAATCAGGGCCTATCATAACTTAAAAACCTTACAGTACCATATCGCCCCATCAGAGCACTTTGCTCTCAGAGTGCTGGTTTATTTGTGATTCCTAGGGTATTTAAAGGTAGAGTGGGAAACATAGCCTTGAACTTGGAGGCCTCGCTTCTGTGGAACCAGAACCCAGTTTAGATTCAGGAAACAGACACCATTTCTATCCCCCCAAAAGTCAAAGCATATATTAGCATAACTAAGGGATGGGCCAGAGTCACCTGATCAGATAGGCCTGATAGACGGGTCTGCCTCCCATTCTACTTTTAGAAACTCAAGAAAAAAGTAAACCTGCAGTTGGAGAGACTGGAACATCAGTCTTTGCTCTGGTATGAGGCCCTCAAGATATGTTGGTACCTGATCATTCAGGATGTTGTACACTGTAAGGATTTTAAATTCAATTCACAGGGAGCAAGTAAAGAGAAGCTATAAATCTCTGTTTGGAGACCCCATTTGTACTCTCACTGTAGCATTTTGGATCAACTGAAAGCTTTTCCAGGGAGTTTTTAAAACAAGAGGAATAAAAATAGTCCAGCCTTAAAGTAAATTTTTTAGATTAGTTTTCAGCATAATTTTAGCTCAAGGCACCATCTTCTCTTTAAGCATTATGTTTTATTCAAAAAGAGGACCCAAATGCAGACAAGAGAAGGCAGGAATAAAACTGGCAAGGAAACCATTGGTTGCTAACACAGTTTACAACCCAGGAGACCAGAGAAGTGATTCAAATCAAGACAGGAGTGAAGGAGAACCCAGACAGTCTTAACAATTCATAAAAAATAAAAGAGAGCTATAAATACACAGGGAACTAATTGTGAACAGGTGGAACTAATGAATATGGGTGAAAACAATCAGTTCGGAGCAGGCGATCATAAGGAGCAGAAAAACAGGCACGGACAGGAAGTAAAACAACAAAGGCTGTGTGAAGAAAGCCAATTACCAAAATAAGACAGGGCACAATAACAAGGGCAATGAGAAGTTGATGCAGGCAAAGGAGCAGACAAAACAGGGGAAAAAAGACACCGAAGATCAAAAAGCATGTCAGAGTGGGCGCCTGTGTAAACCTATGCAGGGTTTGCCATGTGTCCCACATTAACTTCCTGTATGAGTAACCTCTACGGAAATGTTCCCACTCCTACTGTCACCCACATCTGAAGGCAAATCGTGCAGTTGTCGTGGTAACAGCAGATTGTTTTGGTTGGTTGCGGTGGGGCTTTCGATGAGGGAAACTGTGTCATCAGAAATTTGTCTTGTATAGGATTTAGGACTCTCTCGCTGACCTGATGTGGGTGAAAGTCTTCTCAAACAGCTCAAAAACCTTGTCTTTTGCTAGTTCATGTGTACGGCTTCCTGACTTCCTGGAGCATCTTGGTCTATGATGATGGATTTCAGCATGCTTTATCAAGGCCAGTCATTAATATGTAGCAATTTTAACTAAGCACATGCCTTTACATTAGAGAAACTTTATTTTTGGGTGGAATAATGGCTGAGTCTTTCTCATCTTTCTTGCTGCTTTCCTGGAAGTAGTGCTTGATACGTCACTGAGAAATATATTAACTGAAACTTCAAGGCCTTCATCCTTAAATATATACTCGCTCTCATTTCAAAACAATTATCGATTACTATGATTATCCCTCTTGTAATTATTCCTCATACGTGCCAAGTCATAACATCAGGTCTTCAGCCAAGGATGTGCTTGCCATCCCACAATCCCAGCTGATGAGAAAGGATGCCCAGGCCTTTTATGTTAGAGCACCCACTCTCTGGAACAACCTGAGGAGAACACATTGGCAAGCTCATTATTTTATTATTTTATCTGTATTTTTATAAGCAGGCTTTCTCAGTGTTTCCAGTTTTAGTTACTTTACATCTTTACATCTGTATCTTGTAAAGTTTAAAGCTATTAATTTTAATTTCATTATGTTTTTCATGGAATCTCTTGGTGCTGATAGTCCTCCCACAATGTTGCATATCTTTTATTATCTGTCATTATCACTCTAAGACTAAATGACTTTATCTCAATTCGTATTTCCCAGAAATGATGACTTTCCACTGGAAACAGGACGAGATGACGGTATCTCATGTTTTATACGCTATGCTAATGAAACAGCTCCACATTAGAAATATCTCTACTGCAAAAGAGAAAAATATCAACAAACTGACACTTCTAAGCTGTTTGTAACAATAACACTGAAGTGTTTTGACTCGTGTCCCATATTTAGTGTGACTATGACAGATGAAAAATATTGTATATGAACTGCGAGCTTAACATTTGTGTGTGATGTGTAAATACTCCTTCCTCTTGACCTCAGTTTGATTGCAAATGTTTGCTGAAAACACAACACGTGGAGCTGCACGTGCAGCAGCTGCATGAAGTTGTCCTTGTGCAGGAGCTCATGCAGCATTTCTGGCAACACTTTATACAAATAGAATCAGGAGCCAAAAAGTAAATAACTTTTCAAGGAACTACTGTGCTGAAGTTGCTTCCTGCAGTACCTTTGATTTATTTAGTCAGACATACCTTGTGTAGAAAAATAGAAATTATACTTAAAGGATCTAATTGGCCAGCTGGGGATATGGTGGAAACGAGGAGTAGAGGTTAGCATTTGGATCTCCTTCTTTGCTTAGGCTGCTACCCACTCTGCCCTGTATAAGTGGCCCTGCCAGATAATCAGCTTTGGTCAGTCAAGTCTAAAGATTTTCAGGGTTTTTTATCTTTTCTGGGTGGGTGTCAGTGTGACATATGTACATTTATAAACTAACGACTATGATACCTTCAGTGATTCTGCCTCTGGTAGCTATTTCATCACTTCCAGGCCTGTTTGGATTGACAGCTGACATTTTTTTTCCTTTTTATAATTAGACAATGATGCACATACCTGTGAGATTTACCACCAAACACTGATTGGGAAAGTATTTATTACTTGTATTACTTTTACCTTACTTCATGAAGAACATTCAAAGCTCTTTTTTTGGATATTGGCTCCTTTTGTTCCCTTCTCTGTCAACACGATCCCACACTGCTTCAGTAATGCTTCTACTGCACAAACTGAGATCAGTTTCAAGCTGAAAAATGAAACCACTGCCAATCTGAAAGATTTATTGCATGGTGAATCAAAACCTGTGTTCATAATTCCATCAATTTGGACAAAATCCCCAACGTCACTGGTTGATATGCAGCTCCAAACCACAGCACAGCCTTCACTGTATGTTATAGACGGCTGTAGACTCTCCATGTTGCCTCTCTCCTGACCTCTTCTGTACATGCTGATGATGATTCTGAACAAAATATTTCAAATTTATATTCATCACTTCATAAGACTTATTGGAAATGCTTTTCAGTCCAGTTCTTGTGTAACTTGGCGTGCCTCTGCCTTTTATCTCTGTTTCACTTCCTCATTAAGGGCTTCTTGACAGCCACCTTTCCACTGAGACCTTTTCTGTTGAGGCCTCGGCAAACAGTAGATGAATCAACCGAAGGGCCAGTTGCATGTCTTATCTGTTTCCTGTCTTAGGTCTTTACTGGAACCCTTTCTGTGTGATCTGCAGGCACCCTGCACACCATACAGAGATATGACAAGTTTTCATCTAATAGCTATTTGGAAATCAAAGGCAGGTTCAACAATGCTATTTTGTGTCTCTCAAACTGTGCTGACACTGCATCAGTGACCTGCCTCCTTAAAAATCAGACTTAATAAATAATTGATTTGTAAATGTTGCACAAAGTGGTGTCTCCTACTTCTTACCTGTGTTTAGCACAAATACTTCCTAAAATGTATTCGTAATCGCCAGTTTTGTTTGTTTTGGGGGGGTTTTTCTTTACAAATTTACATAGGTAGGATCTCCAACTGCAGCCACAGTGAGTGGGATCAGTGTAATGGGTGTTTTGTGGGTACTTTGTCAACCCTGCAGGACAACATCACACTTCATAACAAACTAGCACATAAATGAAAACAGAAAATACTGAAAAGGATGAAGGCTAACAGCTCACAGCTGGACATATACAGAACATGTTGGAGACTGCCTCCTGGACAGAGTAAAAAGACTTAAAGAGTCATAAACCCTTAAAACAATCTGTACCCACAGTATTATACAAAACAGCAAAGTGCAGTCTGAAAGAAACTACAACATGACTCAACAACAGGCATGATTTTTATTTTCTAAGCTAACAGAATATCTCTTTTATGTTGACCTTCATGCTGTTTACCAGGCATAAAAGGATCCTGTAAGGGTTATGCCCAGACATCTCTGTCCTTCCTGTCCAATGCAGAGACAAATGGGGTGCTGTGCTGCCTCAATTTGGCGTGAGAGCAAGTTTGAAATGTAGCCCACTGTATTTACATGATGTATTTACTTTAACCTGGCTGTATACTTTAAGGCATCTGTACAGCAGAGCCACTGTTGACAGCAAGTGGTGGCTAGCTGGCTCATCAGCACATCGTTATAACAACAGGCTGACTGACTGTGGGGTGGCTGTTATGTTAGTGCTCTAGTATTTTATCCTGACCGGGTAAATTTATTGTTTGAACAAAGGATCTTAAAGTATATCCAGGGTTAGAAGATTTAGTTACTGTTTATATGTCCCTGCTAGAATCATATTTGGTGTCATTAATCTTCATATTGAAGCAAGTTTAGAAAATTTCTCGTAGACTTAGCTCATTAATTTTTATTAGACTACTTCTCATATAATAATAACAATTTAAAGAATTGTAACAACTGCAGCCTGAGCTGTAGAAGACGTCACGGGAGTGAGAACAATCAAATTCGTGCTCCCACACATTTTCCATATGTCCCTGTCCAAGTGGAGACCGCAGAGTTCCTGCAGCTGTGTGCATAAAAGAGCTGAGTAGCTGCTAACTAAGGCCAGACTGAATAGCCTCTGTGAAGACCAGCCATCTCCCACAGTGGGGAGATGTCAGCTAAAAGGAATGAGGCAGGCCTGCAAACCAGGGAGGCCCTGCTGGTTCAGAAGAGACTACCAGTGCTATAACTCATCCAGGCCTGTTTTCAGCTGTGTGCTATAACTTCTATACACAATAGGCCCATAGCTTCTTCTCTTGTTAACTCTACAGGTCATTAATAAGTGACTGAAATTAAGCATTATAAGATTTAAATTTGAACGTCCTTTGTTCAAACTTGACAAATATGTGTTGACCAATTTTTTCTAGGCAAATGTGATTCCAGTTTTTTTCTTTGGAAACATTAGAGAGAAGGAGAACTATATTTCATTTTAGGTATCAAAAGCACTATAATTTTCATTTTTCACTAAGACATTGATCGCTCCCTGATACCTTAGATCATTATTTCAGATATACATAACCAGTTTGACATCACCCATCTGTTTGTGGTTGTTTTTTGTTTCAAATATGAGCTAAAACAAACAAACAAAAACCTAAATTAACACCTAAATTAACACTAACATTCATATGTCTAAAAAGACTACTGGATCATTTATTTAGGATTTTTTTTTGTGCAATGAACACCGAACAAGCTGAAATGGGAGCCACATGTCACTCAAGTGTGGACATTTTCATTAATTCTGCAGATTTGGACATTATACCATGACAGGCTACGGATGTGACTTGTATGTGGAGCACATACAGCATATAACACGTGCTTATATCTTCCAGGTCAGAAAAATGAAGCCAATGTGGAAGTGTCTTAAACCTGAATTCTATCTGGAGATCATATGGTGATGCCTGGTTGCAAAACAACTTCCTGTCCTGTAGATGTCTGTGGAAAAACAGCTTTCATTTTTTTAAATCTTGGTCATGCTATGGAGGATTATCTATGCTCTTTGGATAATGACTGGTCAGTCACAAGCTGTTGAGCAAGAAGCTTCACAGCAATATCCCCAACCACTATTTTCTGCAGGCAAAAAAGGGACTTTGTAAACCAGTGGGTGATGTCATGGTAGCTACATCCATCTTTTACACTGTCCATGGTTTTTGGAGCCAACTTTAAGTGGCTATTAGAGGAACTGCAGTTGCTGCCACTTCATATTGGTTTCATTTTTCAAAATATTTGGTTTGAATTTGTGGTGTTGCTTGATCAGCACTCTTGATCAGCAAAGACCTAAAGCAGGGAGGAAAAAAAGGCAAGTTTGATGAGCAGGCGACCATATGCCGTATGGCCGGAGAGCAGTAGGCCCGGGTTTGAGTCTGACCCGTGACCCTTTGCTGCATGTCTTCCTCTTTCTCCCCGTTTTGTCTGTCAGTCTACACCATATCTATCTAAAAAACTTAGGTGGTTACCAGGTGGTTTTGTTTGTTACCTTTCCCCACAAAAATACGATGACAGTAATTAATATTTCAAATTTTAATAAACACATTAAGTGTCTTAGTTCAGAATCCTTAGAAACTTTAGCTAAACAATTCTTTCTTAATTCTTTATATTCTTAATATACAGCTTATGATGAAGAGGGAGTCATCATCAAGTGACTGAAAGCTTCACTTTCACTTTTTTTGCCTTGAAAGTTTCTCTTTGCCTTACACAAGTTACTGCATCTGTATTTTTTTTTTTTTTTTTGTAGATATAATATTGTATGAATAAGAAATCGCAAACGTTGTGTCTAAGCATCCTATCTGAACATTTTTTGGCATGGCCTGTGGACTCTCCATGCTTCTGTTCTCTTTAAGATAAAGTGAATATCTGATTTTACATACAAATGTCTTTGGGGTTGCATTAGGAAGGGCATCCGACGTTAAAAAAAAGTGATATGTCAAACATGCAGAACTACGCACTGTGGAAAACCCCTGTGAATTTGGGAGCAGCTGGCTGTAGCTCACTTGTATGTATTTTAAAGCAGTGGTAGAAAGATGGTTTCAGAAAGTATGAGCTTTAGACAAATTAGGAAAAGGTAAGTGTTAAAGAAAACATCTGCACAGCTTGTCCTGATAAGCTTTTCAAATTAATTTACCTCCTCCAACTCAAAGATAAATAAAGGCTGTGATAAGGGGGGGCAAGCGGACATTACTTTGGTCCAGTAGGTTGTTTAAAAGTTGGAAGCTCCTCTGTGCCAAACAAGTATTTTAAACAGAAAACAGAGTCTTAGCAGGACTGCAGCTGGCATGAATGTCATCGACACTCTGGAGAGGATTGCAGTTTAGTACACTAACATAAACACCAATAGATTATGCCAACAGTCTTGGCATAAGCGCGTAACATGATATCAGAGTTCACACATTTACAGCTTCATTCTGGATGATATTTGTCAGCTGAGACTTTGGCTGATGTTTTGGGACAATGTGTATTGCTTGTTCTCAAATCCGAAGAAGATTTATTAATGGAAAGAAAAATCACATTTCCACTGTCTTCTGGAGTTGGCAAGCTTTGCTGTTAATATGACAATAATGCTGTGCGAATGTTTGGAATAATCCATGCTTGTGATTTTCAGAAAAATACATCAAAGAGAAGCAATGATATTCAGTGCTTTGTCACTGTTTGAATTATTAAGTTATTTATAGTAAAGCAATCATGGCAGCCGCAGCCTACGGTAATGACTTCATTTTAAATTTCTCAGAGGATGATGATATCTGCTGCTCAATTTTCTCCGTGGCTTTCAGAAATCTCTTTTTGTGGTTAATAAACCCCGAACATCTCAACTTTACAGCACCGAGATCACTGAGGCATGCAGCAGTGACAATAGACATTCCTAATGCAGTCGGTGCATGTCATGTACTTCTTTGTCTGTTTTAATTGGCAGATATTTTCTTTCCCTTAATAACGATAACTCGGTAAAACCATTAACTCAGGAAGCTAAACTGATCAAAACATGAAAGTGAAGTGAAATCGGGTGATGTCGACTGCAACGGCAGATGTGTATTTCTCTGTAGTTTTATTGGAGTAGATGTCATAAGTGACTATTTGAATTGAGACTTATTATTTGGTATGATTAGACATGTTTTTATTAGTTATGCCATGACTCCTGGGACTGTGAGCTATTGGATGGATTGCCATGAAATTTTGTTCAGACATGTAGCTGCTAAGCATGCTATTCCTAAAGTCAGGGTAGTTTTCTAGCATTGTGAACATGATGGCATGCTGTGGTTTAGCTCAGCACACCGGGCTGGACTCTTAGGCTGTGTTTGGAACTGTTCACTTGTGATCTTCACAGTGGGCTTAATAGAGAACAAGTGCAGACAGCTGGTGAGACATTTTGGGCACTACATGGATGCCATTTTTACAGCAGCAACCGGAGAACATGTGCACCACACGTGCTATTATGTGCTACTATTTTTAGACAATAGGAATACATACAGTACATACATCTAAGCACACATAAGTATATTTACATTTACTTGGGCTGAAACATCTTGTTAGTGGACCCAAGTGCAGGATGTAGAGGCAGGTTAAACAACAAAAAGTGATCAATTATTGACTGATAATGGAATCCACGAAGTAAACAAAGAGGCATGAGAGGTAGACACACGGAGAACAAACAGCTAATCTGACAAGTGATAAGGGACAAGACCACACACAAACTTATAAACACACACACAGACACACACACACGGGGACCGGGTTTCAGGGGCCTTCGGTAAGTACAATCAAACACAGGGCAGATCAAACAGTCAGAAAGGGACAGAAAACAGACACCAGTGGAAACAATTATGGAATCAGAGGGACGAGAAAGACCGAAACCTTAATCACAGCGCGGAGACAAAGAAAAGTGGGAAGCACTACTTGATTCATTCAGAGCACTTTGTTTCACTTCAATAAGCACTTCAGGGTTTGGTATCTTGCCCAAGAGTTAGTTGGCATGCCAGGACTCAAACCACCAACCTTCCAATGAGGAGATGACATGCGCTACCTGCTGAGCAACATCAACCCTGTTGTAAATGAAGGAGAGACGTAGTATCAAGGAAAATATGAACATGAAAACCACAAGAAAGAATATTGATTAAGTTGAGATAGCCAACAAAACCCAACAAAAACCATGTCGGCCATCAAAGTAGTAAATATTAAAAGAAGATGATAATTTTTGGGTTGCTAAGCAGTTGCCAGGCGATCTAATTATGTGTGATGTCGTGTAATATATTTTTTGTACATAACAATACATGGGATGCTGACAGTTAATTTGTTTTGACAGTGTAACAAATGCTACATACATGTACATATGTATCCATTGTTTTATGAAATTCATTTTTTCTTGTAGTCTCCTGTAGCTCAGCCCGAGGATCGATACTGTGTGTCACTGTGATCTGACTTAATAATACTGCTTTGATGAAAAGGGATTGATTAGTAATTTCATCATAACTGCAACAACGGCAGTGATGACTGACTGGTCACCGATCTCAGTAAGCCTATCAGACCCGGAGGTTGATTAAGCACCAGCTCCACACAGACAAACACAGCTGGTACATTCAGTACATATCAATGACCCGTGTCATTAATCCTTCAACTACGCTAATGTCTGGGCCTGCAGATCCTCTAATCTGTGAGGAGCAGAAGCTCATTAGAGCTATTACAACGAGACAACAAAGGGAGGTGATCTCCATCCAGCCTGTCAGTTTAGTGTCAGTTAAAGCTGCTCTCAGCAGATGTTGTGGCAAGCCTCAGGAGTGACCTAAGAGAGGTTAGTAATGCCTTCAGAGCCATATTAGTTCATGTTTATGTGAGCTTTGACACCTCTGGTCTGCTTACTGTCTGCTGGTAGAGAATCCAGTGGCCACATGAGGACGGATCTTTTATAGAGGCTTGTCACTCTTGTCATCCGTGTTAATAATAATAATAAATACAGGATGCAATATTAAACAGTGTTTTTATGTCTTTAGATGCTTAATTTTAGAGCCTCAAACCAACAGCATTTACCTTTTCCTGCAGTTCATCTGCTGTTACAAGCAGCTAACTGCAATTATTTCACCTTAGAAATTCCTAAATCATTCTTCTGATATTAGCCATGAATGAACCAGCTGTTGTCATGAACTAAATAGATGGCAGATGGAGCTTATTAAACGTTTCCTGCAAATGTCACTGGGCTGTAAGAGTTATAGCGGATCATAAAACTAATGAGGTCATCAAAGAGTAAGCTTCCCTATGTCACTATGTTTACGCGTTACTCACAGTTTGTTGATTATAAATCCAGGAGACCCCTTCTGGAAAAAAAACCTTACAATCCGATGTCTAGATAAACAGATACGGCTCAGCAGAATATTAGACTTTAACTTGGTAACAGAGCATAAACACTGAAACTGGCAACAATCTGAATCACAAAGAGTATAAAATGTTCTAGATTATTTTGTTCCGTAAAGAGGCCTTTAAACAAGAAGACTTCCTAACATCGCAGCTAAAATAGAAAAAAAAAAACAAGACTGTGGAAGACCAAAAGATGAGACCACAGACATCTCCAGCCCACAGAGCCACGGGATGTTCAGAGTCAGTGTCAGCCTGAGCTGTTTAAGAGATAAGATAAGATAAGATAAGATAAAACTTTATTAATCCCTCGGGTGGGTTCCTCTGGGAAATTCGGTTCCAAATAAGCACAGCACCGACAGAAGTTATAGAGTTACAGAATATTATATATATATATATATATATATATATATATATATATATATATATATATATATACACACACACATATAAATACAAAGACATATATAGATAAAAATATACAAAGGGGATAAATAGAATAAATAGGAATAAATAAAAATAAAAATACAAGTGGATTGCACATTTCAAGTATGGAGTCTATTGCACCGTTGACTATTAACAAAAAGTATTGCACAAAGGTAATTGCACAGTGAGGTGAAGAGGCACTACAGCTTAGTTGTTCCCCCCTCCTTTGTCCTCCTGTTTCCCCTCCCTCTCCCCTCCAGAGAGGAGTTAAACAGTCTGATGGCGTGTGGGACAAAGGAGTTTTTAAGTCTGTTGGTTCTTGTCTTGGGGAGAAGCAACCTGTCACTGAACAGGCTCTTCTGGTTGTTTATGGCCGTGTGCAGAGGATGCCCAGCATTGTCCATAATGTCCAGCAGTTTCTTTAGTGTCCTTTTCTCTGCCACTGTCACCAGAGTGTCCAGCTTCATGCCGACCACAGAGCCAGCCTTCCTGATCAGTTTTTCCAGCCTGGATGAGTCCTTCTTTGCTGTGCTGCTCCCCCAGCACACCACAGCATAGAAAAGTACTCCAGCAACCACCGACTGGTAAAACATCCTCAGGAGCTTCCTGCAGATGTTAAAAGACCTCAGCCTCCTGAGGAAGTACAGTCGGCTTTGGGCTTTTTTATACAGGTGCTCTGTGTTGCATGACCAGTCCAGTTTGTTGTCCACCCACAGCCCGAGGTACTTGTACTTGTTGACCACCTCCACCTCCTCCCCCTCTATCTGAACGGGCAGTGGACCTGCTCTGGACCTCCCAAAGTCCACAACCAGTTCCTTAGTCTTTGAGGTGTTGAGTTGCAGGTGGTTTGTGTGACTCCATGCGACAAAGTTCCTCACCAGACTTCTGTACTCCTCTTCCTGATCATCCCAGATACACCCCATGATGGCTGTGTCGTCTGCAAACTTCTGAATGTGGCATAATTCAGAGTTGTAGCAGAAGTCAGAGGTGTACAGGGTGAAGAGAAGTGGGGACAGCACAGTTCCCTGTGGTGCTCCTGTGCTGCTGACCACAGTGTCAGACGTGATGTCCTTCAGCCTGACGTACTGTGGCCTGTCGGTGAGGTAGTCGGAGATCCAAGTGACCAGGCAGGGGTCCACCTCCATCCTGTTCAGTTTTTCCTGAAGCAGACAGGGCCGGATGGTATTAAAGGCACTGGAAAAGTCAAGAAACAGGATCCTGACCGTGCCTTTTCCCCCATCCAGGTGTGAGTGGGCTCTATGCAGGAGGTACAGGATGGCATCCTCCACTCCGACACCCGCCTTGTAGGCGAACTGTAGTGGGTCCTGGGCATGTTGTACCTGTGGTCGGAGGAGGTTGAGGAAAAGCCGCTCTAGAGTCTTCATAAGATGTGACGTCAGTGCCACCGGTCGGAAGTCATTCAGCTCATTGGGCCGGTTCCTTTTGGGGACCGGGACGATGCAGGATGTCTTCCATAGGGCGGGCACTCTCCCCAGTCGCAGACTGAGATTGAAGACTCGTTGTAGCGGCTCCCCAAGTTCAGCAGCACACGCCTTTAGCATCCTCGGACACACCTTGTCTGGACCTGCTGCCTTTCTGGGGCGAAGCTTCCTCAGTTGTCTCCTGACCTGATCCACTGTGACACTGGGAGATGATTGGAAGGAGGGGGGGGAAGATGTCTTGCTGTTGAGAGAGGGATTGGAGGAGGGGGGTGTCATCATAGTGTCAGGAAGGGGGGGGAGCGAGGGAGGAAGGAGAGTGGGGAGAGGGATCTGTAGTAAAGGTGAGGGTGGGGGGGTTGTGGGCTGGTCAAACCTGTTGAAGAAGTTGTTGAGTTCGTTTGCCTTCTCCACAGTCCCCCCCACTGTGCTTTTCTTGGTGTTGTGGCCTGTGATGGTTTTCACACCATTCCAGACCTCCCTCATATTGTTCCTCTCCAACTTCTGCTCCACCTTCCTCCTGTAGGTGTCCTTTGCTTCCCTCAGGCAGCGTTTCACCTCCCGCTGTGCTGCTTTCATCTCCTCCTTCACTTTGCTCCTGAAAGCCTTCTTCTTCATGTTGAGGACAGCTTTGACTTCCTGTGTTACCCACGGTTTGTTATTAGGGTAACACCGTACCGTCTTAGCAGGGGCGACCGTGTCCACACAAAAGTTGAGGTAGTCTGTAAGACAGTGTGTCGCCCCCTCTATGTCCTCACCATGTGGGCTCAGAAGCACATCCCAGTCTGTGGTGTCATAGCAGTCTCTCAGAGCATCCTCCTTTTCTGGGGTCCATCTCCTGATGGAGCGTGTTGTGACAGGCTGCCTTTGGACGAGGGGTGTGTATTGTGGCTGTAGGTAAACCAGGTTGTGGTCTGACTTCCCTAGTGGGGGGAGGGGGGTGGCTCTGTATGCATCTCTCACATTGGCATACAGTAGGTCAATTGTCCTGTTGCTCCTTGTGGGACAATTCACAAACTGGTGAAAAGCAGCCAGAGTAGAATCCAGTGTGGCATGATTAAAGTCTCCAGATATAATGATGAAAGCCTCTGGGTTTTGTGTCTGAAGTCTTGCTGTAACTGTGTGTATTTGCTCACAGGCAGCTGTTGCGTCGGCCCTCGGAGGGATGTAAACACACACACAGATCACGTGACTGAACTCCCGAGGTAGATAATATGGCCGCAAGCTAACAGCTAGCAGCTCCAGGTCCGGACGGCATACCGAAACTTTAACAATAAACTTTAACGTTTATTGCACTATTTCAGTGTTTGCTGTTTATTATTCCACTTGTAGGCCCACAGGATCTCAATTTCAACATTTTATAGCCTCTCCATCATCTCACAAACCATTACTAAAAACGTTTTACATTGTTTAGTTTAGTTTTTTGTCTCAGTGAATCACAGAATTTTTTGATAAGAATGTTTAGAATAGATACAAAGTGATAGAGGGCTTTAAATGTTGAGTGCAATAATTCTGGAATAGTTGAATCCATTTTTGGTGTTTTTTCAACTTCTATTAAACTTAGGGATTTGTGTGAGGTGTAAATATACATGTGGGGCTTTGTCAGGTCAACAGACTAAGTCTGTTCTTGGTTGGTCTATACTTTGAAATTATAGTGTCCTTATTAGCAAAGGTATCCAGCATAAACAATATTCCAAAAGTGGAACAAGGCAATTAGAAAGAACCACTAATGAGGACAGCTCATTAATCTTAGTCAGTGGTGAATCAGACCCTGACTGTAGGGGTTCTGGCTGAACTTTACTGGTAGCGTGACTGGCCTGAGTTTAAGGCTAGCTAGTAAAATCAGGAAAATGCTGCCCTTCTACTGCACTGCATAACTGCATAAATAAAAAGTACTTAATTAATCATGGCATTATTTTGACACACTGTAGTCCACTTTCAGTTTTAAATTGTGACTCTGTAACCATTTATTTGCTTTGTTGTTCATTTTACTATATGATCCAATTTAATGCTAATGTAGTTTAATCTTTACAGTTTCCAAGTTAAGACTTATGAACTGATTCCTTTTAGGTAAGACGGAGCTCCATGATTACATCTCTGTCTTAAGGTGGGACTGGAAACATTTTGCTTCTCTTTATGCCAGTTTCATTGTTTAGATTATAGAAAACTGGACTGAGCAGCGTGTCAGTATGAATGTTCAGTCTTTGGTGACTTCTTAAAGCAGGAAAAAAAAACATGTCATTTGAAGAAGAGATAATAATACATAAAAAACTCCCATCCAGTCATATCTTGTAATGCTAGGAGAAATAAAGGAACCATAAATTTAATGAGCTAAAGCCAGATAGTAATTGTTAATATTATCTTTATAATTAACTCTTTGGCTGATAATACTAAAGAAAGTTAGATGTATGTTTTGTCGGAGGCCACACACAAAGCACACAATGATAATACGTTATTGTCACGCAGCAAATGTGGCACTTAAGGACTGACAGCTTTTGTTAATCAGAAGAGCTCATAAAAATGTAAAAATCCACCAATGGCAAAACAAAACTTATTTAATATTATCAGAGTTGAACCGAGAAGCTGAAGCTTGTATAGTTTTGGCTTTTTTGCTTAAAGAAATGATATCATTAATCAAAATCACACCAGATTATTGTTCTGTCGTTGAACCAGTGTTTTATGTACTTCAGCCAGTAATCACAGGATGCTTTCTGTGCATGTAAGCTGTTGTTCGTTTGTTTTTTTAACCTTAATTTTAAGCCGAATTCTGAACATTTACTTAAAGCTCAGAGCGTGTTCTTAGTGTCGTCTATACTATAATTCGACCAAAGTGATGATGTTGTGAGTTGTTATGGCCGTGCATAATTTAAAGCTGTGTAGGTGTGGCTGTTGTGGTGACAGTTCTCTTGTCCGTCAGTTGGTTAGTCCATACTGAAAACCCTTTGGAAGCATTGCAATAAACAGCTGTGGCTGGACCTCAGTGGGTGATTTAGTGACTGTGGTTCCTGACCTTTCTCTTTCTGCCACCATGAGGTTCCCATTTGTGGTTCTGGGAGAACAAATATGAAATTTGGTACTGATAAACCATAATTGTTACTGTGAGGACAAATTCATTTGATGATCTCTTGGCTTATTTTTAACTGATTTAGGCTAAGCTAGTAAAAAGAAGCCAAATATGCTTTGAGTAAGCAACTGTTAACATGATAACCTGAAATGATGAACTCTATGTGCCTGCTAAACATTAGAATCCTTGCATTGTTATTACGAGCATTATTGTTATTACGTGTTGGCCGGCTGACATTAACATTAAGTCAAAGCACAGCTGGTCCTAAGTACAGCCTCACAGAGCTGCTGTGTTGGCGTCTTGGAAGTCGGAGACATGGTTGTTTAACTGTTTTGATCCATTGGTGGCAGACATTCTTCAGTTGCAATCATAACGGACATTTGTTTATAGTTTCCGTAGCAGCGGCTACCAAACGTTAAATGGTTTGTGCCTGAACCAAATGAGCCGTATTGCAGTGTGTAGAACATGTGAAACACGTGCAGTCTTAAATTAAAGGGGACCTAAGTGTCAACTATTTACTTCATTCCACAGACATTTTGTCCATCTGCACGGTTCCCCTTCAGACCAAATCCCTGGGGCCTACTTATGCTTGGGAGAAGATTTAATTTTATGAATGCTGATAGATTTATTGCGTTTCTCCTCAGGCTGTGAGTGGACTCTCTTCAGCATATATTTAAACTTCCTGTTGAACATGTAAATATTTCCTTGCATCACAGGATCTTGAAGTCCAGAAATGTTTTTTTGTTCCTTGTCAGACTGTCCTGCAATGAAAAGTGACAAATCTACTTTGTGCCATTGTAATAATCCGGGTTTATGGTTTTAGTCCATTAACTGAACCCTCTGAGGTTCCCTTTTCTTCTCAGCAACAAAGCCAGACCTTCCTGTATCGACTGGATTTTGTTTTGTTTTGCTTGGAGAATGCAGACGTCTGTTTCAAATCACATTTAACATTTTGTTCAGAAATGTAAACACCATATGGAGCCGTAATAGTATTGCACTGGTGTAAGAAAAGCAAAAAAAGCCTCACAAATCAACAATTCATTTATACACAAAAAAGCAGCAATGTTGAGGCGCAATGAAAAAAATTTTTTTTGATAAGGACTCGCTGCTTTATCCAAATGTTATTGTACATCAATATGAGTCTAGTATCTCATTTAAACACAGTAACAAAGAAGATGAGGTGAACCTGGATCAACAGACTCTACCGTCCCATATTTTTTAAATATAATTTATATAAAATTTATCTGCAAAATTTTGATTTTTCATTTTTTTATTTGTAGGATATTTAACTTGCACAGTAAAACGTCTTGAGGTGACTCAATGACTCAAAGATGACTTTGGGAACTGAATTGTGGGTAAAATTGAGGCTACAATGCTTCAAACCTTCAAACTCATTTGCTACCCGTTGAATATCACACTGACTGCTGGTCTGGGATTGGCAGACACTCAGCTTTAACACAACTCTCAGTTATTAATGACTAGCTTCTTGCTAGCATGCAGAGACTCGCAAAGAACTGGTATCCTATGAGCAGACAGAAAGTGTTTTTCCTTTCTTCCCCTTTTTTGAATCCCGTGCTGTCTGGCAGGTTTGCAATCAGAATTGCGATCTGAATGCACGGTGGTGCCAAACACATTTTGCTTTTACAAGAACCCCTGCATAGAATCTCTACAGGCTCCTCTTGTTCTTGGGACTCTTTACTATGTTTATTTATTCCTTTCTTTTTGTGTTACTTCAGCATTATATGTGAAATAGTATGACAATGTCTATGTCAAGACAGGCAAGAGACAAAAACAAAAGTAGGAAAAAAGGTAGCAGACAGTGATGTTAATCTCCACTGCTCAGATATTGAGCCTCAATCAACCATTTACTTCCTTGGCTGTAGCTCAGGCGGTGGAGCAGGTCATTTACTGATCGGAAGGTTCGTGGTTTGATCCTGGCTCCTCCAGTCTGCATGCCAAGTACCCGTGGGCATGGTACTAACCCTAAGTTGCTCTCTGATGCATCCATCTGTGTATGAATGTTAGAAATCTTAGAAGAAAGTGCTTGTGTGATTGGGTGAATGTGACATGTTGTATAGAGTGCTTTGAGTACTCTGGGAGAGTAGAAAGAGCTACATAAGAATCAGTCCATTTATCATTCATCCACACTAACTGTTTTGTGTTTTTTTAAAAATTCTCAATTAACACAAACGATATAACCTGTAACACGGAGAACATGACACTTCTCAAATATGCAGACGACACTGTCTTTGTGGTGAACCTGGTGATTCTGACAGTTTTGCATGTTCTCATGAAAACAGTGCTTTCATTTTTATAGTGTGCTACATCCCTGTAAATGAGTCTTCGTGTTCATTCACCTAGTTTAAGTGTGTCTTCTTACAGGAAAATAGAGTCTTTCACTCTATTAATTGTGCCTATATGATGGACGTGAATAAAAAATCGTAGCGAAGCAATCAACACCTGTGAGATGCCTCTTTATTTGCGCCGCAATGTGTTTCCTACAGCACAGGCTTTGCCAGTGAGTACTTATTACTCACTGTGTTTACTGGACAAGTGGAATATGATTGCACTGGCTATTTTGGATATTGTTTGGAAATCGCCTTTTCATTGTGGGAACGCAAAACTGTGATTGTGGCTAAAATTTTAAATGAACTGTGCAGCCTACGGATACGTCTTTCTGAAACTCAGAATGAAACATAAAAAGAAATTCTATAATGGGTGCTACTGAGCGAAGACATTAGGAAAGTGTTTACAAAAGTCAAGCCTAAGTACCATTTTCTTATACACTTTGTAGGATTTAAAAGATGTGTGATCTTGACTGTGCACAGATATATTTCAAAGCTCACTGACCTGAAGTGCTGCTTAGTGTTGTGTAGACCAGCGGTCCCCAAACTTTTTTGGTATGACAATATTTTCTGGCCTTTAAAGTGCCGCGGATCAATACAACAAAATAAAACCAGTACCAGTACCAAAAAAAGAAGATTTATACATAACACAGGGGGAAAACCCAGGGAAACCGAGTAAATGAAAAATGATTAAAAAAAAAAAAAAAGATAAAAATCATAAAAAACATAAATTTCACACTCGTGCCTCAACTCTCACAGCCCGTTACCAAACAACTCATGGACTGGTACGGGTTCGTATATAGGCATATAGTGAAACAATGATGCTGCCAAAGCATAACTGTTTGATAGAAAGTCAAAGAATCTCCAATCTCAATAGTGGAGTCGGAATAACAGCAGTAGCAATAATCACTGAGATACAATATTTTGTTTTGGACTGACATGACTAATGTATCAGTGAGCTATCCCTGCAGCCATGCTGCTAATAAAACCTTTAAATAATTTAGTCTTTGTATGATGTAACCCATTTCTGTCACGTCTTCACAGAATGTGTCCAAGTAGAAACTCAGAAAATTATCATTCAAAGGTTCCACTCACAACAGACTGCAAACTGTATATCTTAACAGTCCCACAGACTCACTTAAAAGATTTAAGCTGATTCTTCCCTTATCCTCATCTAATCATATTAAGATTAAACTGTGGAAGCTGCTTCCATATGCTGGCACATTGCTTTTTCTCTCCCTGGGCTTCAGTTATTTAGTCTTTATATAGTTTATATTATATTTATATATTTATATAGTCTTGCAGTTATTGCATTCCTGTCTGTGGTGACTGCAAGATACAAGATGAATTCCATTAACACATGTTTGTTTCTCACCTATTCAGTTAAATGTGTTAAATGAATGACTTCATATGAAAAATATTTGTATGGTAGCAAAACACTTCCTTTAAGAGATTTCCTCCACTGTTTCATTTTGACTTTTATCCATCACCTTTATTATATAATTGGATAGATACCGAAAGTATTTAATCAGAAATCATGTTTTTTGTTGATTTTTCTCATCTTTGGTTTAATACTCTAACAGAGCTGGAGAACGATTTGTATTTCAAGGAGGATTAGAGTGAAGCATGGAAATAAGTGGAGACTGACGATGGAGGGGTAACATGAAATGACAGTTTGAGCATGCTGAGCAAAGATTGGGATTTATTTTTGCAGCCTTAATGATGTAGGAGAAAATCATAAATCATTATTGCAAAGTGAGTCTAGTTGAAAGCTACTGTCTGTCTGCTGTCTACGGTCTTCCTTCACTTTCTTCTTATTGCCTGGCTTTCCCCTCTAATTTCCCTACACAACCACAAGCACCGCTCACTCTGTCATGACTCCCGGCTACAGTGGCATCTCATTTAAAGGAAGCAGACCAGCCCTTGTATCCATCAGTTACAGCAGAGGGAGGGAAGACGGGGCTGTGAAGGGAGGGAGAAAACGACTATCTAAGGGCTCGGGTTTAAAGCAATGGGAGTCTGACCTAAACACTCCTCACACTTTAAAAGACATTTCCTCCCACTCTTTCTCTCTCTCACTCTCTCTCGCTCTCTCTCTCTCTTTCTCACTCCTTGTCTCCCGCTTTTCACTTACTCCCTCTTTCAGCTGAACCCCAGCCTGAGCTGTGAACTGTGAGGGAGGATAAAGAGCTGGACTGACAGAGCTGCCACCTTGCTGGAGAGGCTGTATGACGGAGCAGTGACACAACAGAGCGAAGCATCATCTTTTTTTTTGCTGCACTAAATTTGTGAAGACCCGGAGGAGCTCCTCATGTTACCCGTGAGGGCTTGTGACAAAAAAAAAAACAGGTAAGAAGATCTATTTATGAATTTCTCTGAGTAAACAGTTATTTGAAAGGTCAGTTTTCTCATTTCCTTTTGTTTTTAAGTGAAAGTAGTCAACTTGCACGAGTGAAGCATACTACAGAACCAAAAGGCACAATTATTATTTATTGGAAGTACATTCTTGGTGTATACTGCAACTTCTTCCTCTGTCAGACTCACACAGCAGCCAGTGCTGGGAGCAGCGGTGATGACTGACTGCTGTGGGAGTGAACATGTGGAAGAGTTATCCCAGGCTTTGATCGCCTCCGTAGAATGGCCAGCGCACTTTGTGCCAAAAAGAGACCCTTGCAAAAAATGTTGTCAGGTTGTAGATCAGTACTGGGAGAAAATGTAAAAATAACAGCTGTCCATCTGTGTGTGTGTGTGAGTGTGTGTTTCTGCACGGGGCCAAAAAAATGCACAAATATCCCTGTGTCTGGTGAGGTTTGCAGCCTGATGATTCATCATATTACTCTGGGCAATGCAGTTCAGACTTCATCGTGCATCATTTTTCCACCACTGAGATTAAATGAAAGGAAAAATAGGCGATGCTAGTGACGTTGCCAGCATGGGTAAAGAGAAATCAAAAAATTACATCCTTCAACCACTCAGTCCATTAGCTATGCTTAATTGAAATTTAAGTCAAAGTCAGTGGTTTTAACTTCTGTTTCATCCTTTGTGTGGTTTGAATCACCAGTTCCAGTCCACATTCAGCAGAAAGGAATATTTCAGCTGAATGAGATTATAATCATTCAGTTCCTCCGATGTGCAGTTTTATCCCCCTCACCCACGCTACTTCAGCTCATACCTAGAAGGCACACTGTTTCCCATCATATACAGCTATAGCTATTTAGGAGAGTATTTTTTTGTATTTTCTCTGCTATGTGCCGTGTGTCCTGGGATGATTGTGTGCAGCCGAGTGAGAAAGGTGTCCGTGACAAAGGGACAGCTGGTTTAATAGCCGGAGCCCAGAGGGCTCATACGACACTGTTTCCCTCTACATGACCTTGACACACAGAGTCAGGGGTCATAACTCATGCCTCTTTAGTTTATGTAAATTATATTTTGGTTCCTGTTTCTTTTTCTTTTTCTTTTTCAAGTTTCTGGATTCATTCGAGCAGCTGAAGGTTAGCGAGAGTAGTGAACTGGGTTTAATGAAAGTCTTTCCTTCTTTTAGGTTAAAAGTCAACAAGTTAATTTATACAACACATCAATAAATCTATATTTTCTATCACATAACTGCAGGCTCTGTTTCAGGCCTGTGACTGTGTCAGAGTGTGAGACTTTAACACTGTAAATCTCCCACACTGTCTAAAATCAGGTATGTTGCTAATAAGCGGGACCGACACAGATGGTTGTTTCTGTTTGTGCCTGTTCATGGAGGAAATATCTGCTGGTAACATGCACAACAGTAAAATGCCCACGCTTCACTCACTCACAGCAGATTAACTAATTTAAAATGACACATTTAGACACTTGCATAGTATTTCCTCCATTTATTAACATATATAACACAGCACATATCTGCATTTAAGAGCATGCAAAATCAAAAAAATTACTTTTTAAAAAATGTTTATTTTTGCAGAGACACAGTAACTGCTACTGAAATTGCTGAAAGTCTGCATTCTAGTCAGGCTCACCTGCAGACACGGTGAAACTGCTTTTTGGTCCCACAGGATAATATCTGCCATGCTGCAGTGGGAAACTTTGTAATCTGCTAATGAGGTGCTGCTATTTCTCTTACTGTATCAGCTACATTAACTACTCTAATTACCTTTCCTGAGATGATTTCCAGCTGTTTCTGATGCTGTCGACAATCGGGCTTTGTATTTTGCAATGTATGGAAAAAATAGAAATGTTAATATATCACAGATGAACAACTGGATGCACTCGTTTATTGTTGACCACTGACTGAATCCTGACACAAAGCTGTCAACCACAAATGTTTTCCATGCAGACTGTGTCCAGACTTGCTACACATACAATCTGTGAATGGATGCTTGTATTTAGCATTAAATCTGCATGCAGTAGCACTTTTGGCTCGCCAAAGGTTGAGCTATTATATGGACATAAGACGAGAACCTCAGTGCCTTTATTTCAGTTTGACTAGGCAAAACAGATGTGATCAGCCCAGGGCCAACATTCCCAGTTTCTCTTTTCCACGTGGGAAAGTTCCCTTTTTGCTGCCAGCATGGGGAAAGAATACTAAAGCTACGGGAACTGGATTATAGCTTAGTGAACAGGTTATATTTATTTCAATTTTCTCTCTAAATTGTCTTCCCATGTCCCATAGTCAAAGGAGATGTCCTTGGTCAACCCCAGGGCTTCTGTGAATGATGTGTTCTTGGCTTTGTACTGTAAGCACTACCGTTCTCAGTAGTTTAACAAAAACATCAGGTCACATTTATATAAACAAAGTTTCCGCTGGTTTTGAAAAGTTACAAAAAAGAAAAAATGTGCTGGCAGTTATCTTTTTAAAAAGCCTTTGAAGTTATTTCAAGTCTGAAATTTAAAATGTAAAATTTAAGTTAGTGTGATGTGTAATGTGTACATAATTTACAATTACTGATATATGAGTGACATTTCAGAGCCTTTGGCACTTTCACAGCTGCCTCATGCAGCTTGCTGCACGCTTTCTACCATCCTTCCTGGCTAAAGAACTACTATTTACTATTAGTGCTGTAGAATTTTTTAGAACCATTCCTTCAGTACAAGTAACAATAAAACACAATGAAAACACCTCACAACATGTAAAACTATATTAGTGGTAAACGGTACACATATTTTTAAAAATAAAATGCAGAAAATTGTGTTTTTTTAGCAATGTTATATGGATTAATGTAACTGCTTTAGAAGCAGTTTATATTTTGTTTAATCAGCAATCAAAAGGATCCTGGGAGGGTCATGTATTTGTAAATAAACACCTGTTAATGAGCTCAAACACAGATTTACAGCTTGATTTTGAAAAAAGTATATTAAATTTTTTTTTTTTTATGTAAAAACAAACAAACAAACAGGTTGGTCAAAATTAATTAACAATTATTTTAATTAATTTAATTAATAATTGAAAATATTAATGAAAAATAAAGGGGGTGTATGAGGAACACTGTTCGTTAAACTTGCTAATTTTAAAATGCTAGTGGAGCAACAACAAGGCGTTTCTTGTTAAGGTGTTGATGGAGTTATTAAAAACATTTTCACACTGTATTCTAACTCTTCTATATATTATATATACATATTGGCCAAGCAGTCACTAAGTCATTTCTAATGCTACTTCTATTACCGCATAACCCACTGATGCTAGCTGATCTCAGAGCTTGTCTACTATGCTCCCATCAATCTCCCATTAGAGACAGATGGAGGACTATGAACGCACATGCACATCAACCAGAAAAAGGTGTTATTTCCCAACTTGACAAGCTTAAGCGATTGATAATGGAAAGAAGACCTTTGCAAAAACTGAGGTGCACTACAGATTCCTGTGGAATTGGACACAAGCGGAGTTAATCCTGCTTCCAGAGACTATTGCCAACTGTAGCTATATGATGGATGAATGCAAACAGGCCAGAAGCTTTAATGACAGAATGTTGTTTGAGATGAAAGGAGAAGGATCACTTTAACTTTGACATTTTAATTGATGTCTGTTTTTAGATCTCGCTACACAAGCACTGCGTGCCTTGCTTGCACCTCTTATTTTAAGAATGTTTTTTCTGCTCTGTACAACATGGAAAAGTGCACCCAGTAAGAAGAAATGAATCAAAACAATTAATTAATTAACCTAATTAACTTCAATTAGTCTTACAATGAAAAAGGGTTACCAGCCAGTATTTTCTTAAAAATATGTTGAATTCCACTGCTTATTATTTCAAAAAGTCCATATTGTACATTTATGTTAGTGGCAGTGAGCTACCTGTGGGCATTATCAAGAAGATTTTTTATTTTTTTTGCCAGACTGACTGTAAATTACAAGTGATATGTGTTGTAAAGGTTTCAAGAAGTAGATCGCAAACACATTGTAAGACCAAGAGTTCAGATTTACAACTTTAATCGTAACCTACCTTTATCCTGCCGCTCACCAGATGTGTGAGAGCCTCGTGAAACTTAAGCTGGGATTTTATATGGGCGTTTAAACAGGTAAGATGAAGAACAGTGAAAATGCTGGCAGGGGGTGTGGGACAGAAGCCAGGTCAGGTCAAAGGTGGTCATGATGAAAGAAAGGAAAGAGGACCGATGAAAAAGCCCTACCTTCAAACCTATATCTCTGAAGTAGCAACATTTTACAGCCTTTGTATTGCGTGCGACCATTGTGATTTAAAGACAGCCATGCTGCCTGTCATCTAAGTATAACAATAAAAAACAAAGGAAACATTCAGCTATCACTGCAAACTTTTTTCAAACTGTTTTCAATGTTTCAAAAAGTCCTTGACGAAAGCCAACAACTCTTGATTCCTTTACCAGCTTATTCTATTTTATTGGTTTTCCCCAAATATAAAATCTTTGTGCTTCCTCACAGGAAGGTTCAGCACAACCTGTAGAGAGTCCATCATATTTTAAAAGAAATATATTCATATTTTACTCTCAAAGTTAACACGCACATTAACAGTGAACTGCTTGATGTGCAATAACAAGGAACTATAATTTTTCTGAGCTCAGATGACATCTTGAGTCAAGGTAATCCGGTGATTATATATTTTACTGTTACCCACCTTTAGATTTTTCTACAAAATTGTGAGGCAGATTTTGTTCTTGGTATAGGTCTCACTATTTTTTTGTGTGTGTTACTGCAAGTAGTTTTATGTATATCTAGGCTTTCTTGTGTTGCTTTAAGAGGATGAGGATCAGCCACAGGTGTTTTGATTTTGTGTCTCAGAGGATAAAATACTTCTTGGTCATAAATATATGAATGTGCAGTCATGGCAACCCTGAGATCCAGCAAAAGCTCAGCTGAAGCTTTTCTGAAGATACTTTCCGTTATACGATAGCTGATCATTGTGTCAATAAACAGTTTCCAGAAACTCTCGGGAGAACATAAATCCAGGTGCACCACATGTCTTTTTAAGTCCATAACTGCATTTTTGGAAGTAATTTTTCACTGGTTTGCATGTGCAGGTGGCTACCAATCAAAGAGTCTGGACAAAATCCTCCTGTGCTGCCAGAAATGCAGCTTCTTTATAGAGGTATTGTTTGCTGCCTCCCAGGTGTGCCAGCAGACAAGCATGTGAACCTGAGGGCCCATCTGGATGACGTGATTTGCTGGCTATTTGTGGATGCACTGATTATTGACTGATGAGTGAAGGAATTTAAAATCTAAAGCCTGCAAATGCAGTTAAGTAACAATAATACAGCTTTTATATATCATAAAACTCCATGAAGGAAGAATTTTTTCCAGTAATGAGGAAGAGTCAGCCACTGTGGGCCTTACTATTGATTTTCAGTATCTCGTGCGAACTTAGATCATTTGGAAACTCATCACTGAGTAATCCAAGAGGGCTTTCCCACGCTGAGGAAGAAGCTTGTCATTTTACTCCCATAAATTATAGTGCTGTTGGTGTCCAGATAATGAAGTTGGGCAAGGAGTTTTCACACATTTTTACCTAATTTTATGTGGACACTAGAGAATTGGGATTATAATTTTTTGAGTAAAACAGCAGATTTTTTACATTTACGCAAACACCGTGGCGCAAGTTGATGTACCAGGACACCTGCGGATTATTTGATAATAGGGTTGTTGTTTTTTAAAGCAGGGCTTTAATAAAAAATACCTTTCCCTATTTATTATGCAAACTATGTACAAGATTATCAAAAATGATCAAAAACAAAACTAGTCACATGTAGTGAACTTACACCAAATCACCAAACCCTATTCGCATGTACAGTTGATTGTTATGAAAGACAGGCATTATGAAAAACTGTTTTAAAAGACTTTGTGAGGCATTGAATGTTGTGGACGGCTTTCAATTCGTTAACATTTCATCTCAATTGCTGGTTTGTTGTAATTAGAGCAGGTATAACACGGTTCTTCAGATGTTTTCTCATATATTTATTAATTGTGCTACAAAGCATTAAATACTAAATTGCTGTAACAATGTATCTATCTGTCTTTCCAGAACATTCACCGTTAACCAGGATTGAGCTTTTGTCTGAGGTTCGCACGGATATTTATTTCACTAATAAAGCGCTACACATCTAACATGGGTACACAAGGCCTTCTGGGCTGCGTTCTCCTAATCACTTGCCTCACCTTATCAAATGCTGGGCTTGTGAAAAAAATCCTACGGCATCGACGACAGACTTTGGCATCCCCTGAAGATCATAACATAACCCTCCCGAGAGCAGATCATCCTTTGGTTTTCAACCACGTCTATAACATTAATGTTCCTGGCAGTTCCTTGTGCTCAGTGGACCTAGACGCTACAGAAAGTACGCACCTTCATCCCAAAGATGCACCAGTCTCCTCAGGCCATCACATGACCGAGCACACGCTCGACGGGGAGAACCAGATTGTCTTCACTCACCGCATCAACATACCTCGGCAGGCCTGCGGTTGCACCGACCACTTGCCCGGTCTAAAAGCCCTCATGAGCCGGCTTGAGATGCTTGAGGGAGAAGTTTCAGCTTTGAGGGATCAGTGCCACAGTGAAGGGGCCTGCTGCAGTGCTCAGGTCAAAGGTAGGTGTAATTTTTCCATCACGCTGTGTCAGTCACATTTGCCTGTTAGAGCCAGCAAAGTAAAACAATCCTTTATTTATCAGACTCTACAATGAAAAGTGCTTTGTAACCCCACAAGGCTCGTTCATGAGTCACATCTGTTCCCTTCATCTGCTGAGAGTTCTTTGGAATTTAACGTGGGGGTGTAATTTTAGCTGTACAGTAGAGGACACCAGCTCATCTATTAACTTTGCATGTTTTTTTGTTATTTTTTGGATCAGTAAGGGATTACATAAAGTTGTGTCAGTACCAATGAAAGAAGGAAAACAGTAGCTGCTAAAATAAGCCGGAATAGTTTGGCATTTTAGGAAATACACATTCGCTTATGCATCTGTTGGCTCTTCATAGCATACAGAAAAGTCTTTCTTCACTGCCAACTCTCAACAAGAAAGTCAAAAAAGCATGCTTTCTCCAAATGTCAAGTTGACTGCATTTGTCATTGTTATGCTGCATTTTTTTTAAAGGTGAAGTGGGAACAAAACCTTACTGTAATGGTCATGGAAACTTCAGCGCTGAAACCTGTGGCTGCATATGTGAGCCTGGCTGGAAGGGACCCAACTGCACCGAACCCGAGTGCCCAAAGAACTGCCAGGACCGAGGCCAATGTGTGGATGGAAAGTGCAAGTGCTTTAAAGGCTTCGCTGGAGAAGACTGCTCATTTGAGGCCTGCTCTGTGGACTGCAGCGTGCACGGCCAGTGCGTGGGTGGCATTTGCGTCTGTACGGATGGTTTCTTTGGCGAAGATTGTTCTCAGAGCAAGTGCCTCAATAACTGCCTAGGCCGTGGGCGCTGTGATGACGGAGACTGTGTGTGTGATGAACCGTGGACTGGCTTTGACTGCTCTGAGCTTATCTGCCCCAAAGACTGCTACGACCGTGGACGCTGTCTGAATGGAACTTGCTACTGCGATGAAGGATTCGCCGGGGAAGACTGTGGAGAGCGCATCTGTCCCAACAACTGCCGTGGTAATGGTTTCTGTGTCGATGGCCAGTGCGTCTGCACAGCTGGCTACAGTGGAGAAGACTGCAGTCAGCTCACCTGCCTGAATGACTGTAACGGTAGAGGAACCTGCTTCAGTGGGATGTGCATCTGTGACACAGGGTATCAGGGTGAAGATTGTAGCCAGTTGGCATGTCTGAACAACTGTAACAACAGAGGCCAGTGCATAAATGGACAGTGTGCGTGTGATGTTGGCTTCCAGGGAGACGATTGCTCCGAGCTGTCCTGTCCAAACAGCTGCTTGCACAGGGGGCGCTGTCTCAATGGTCAATGCGTATGCGAGGAAGGCTTCGCCGGTGAGGACTGCAGCATCCGCACATGCCCTTCAAACTGCTACGGCCGTGGAGAGTGCTCCGAGGGGCGTTGTTTATGCCACGCAGGCTTCACTGGTGAGGACTGCAGTGAATTGAGCTGCCCCAACAACTGTAGGAACCATGGCCGGTGCATCAATGGTCAGTGTGTCTGTGACGAAGGGTTTGCAGGAGAAGACTGCAGTCAGAGAGCTTGTCCCAACGACTGCCTGACCCGCGGTTACTGTGTGGACGGAGAGTGCATTTGTCACGAAGGCTATTCGGGAGACGATTGCTCCGTGCTCACCTGTCCAGATAACTGCAACAACAGGGGGCGTTGCGTCGACGGAAGATGCATGTGTGAGATCGGATATGAAGGAGAAAGCTGTGCAATGATGAGCTGCATCAACAACTGCCAGGACAAAGGGCACTGCGTGAACGGTCAGTGTGTCTGCGATGAGGGATACATCGGAGAAGACTGCTCACAAGGTAAGAGTCTCTAGACAAAAAAAAGGATTTGACAGTTCACAATTTTAGAAAGTTTCCATGTGTTAACTAAGTGCACCATAAAAGCAAATGCAGAGTGATGTAATTTCCTTCCGTTCTCAAAATTCACTCACCACTCTTCTTGAAAGAAACTATTCTGGTGAATATAAAAGAGGGTTTCGGTTTTTGTGCTGCCCTTGTCTGTACTCGGTTTGTGCTTTTTTGGCAGTTCTTCACACCACAGCCAGATGTGCATCTGGAGTTTGCATTAGCTCTACGTGGTTGATATTCACTGACTTGAGGGCCTGAGAAAATGTCTAATACAACACCCTCAGCTGTTTTTTTATCTTGATTTTTTCCAGTATCTCCTCCAAAGGACCTAACTGTTGGGGAGGTCACCAGTGAGACTGTCGGCCTGTCCTGGAACAATGAGATGCTGGTCACAGAGTATCTCGTCACATATGTGCCCACAATTCCTGGCGGTCTTCTCCAAGAGTTCACTGTGTCTGGAGACAAAACCGCTGCAACTGTTAAAGAGCTTGAGCCTGGTCTTGAGTATCTGATTAATGTCTACGCTGTTCTGAGTAACAAAAGGAGCATCCCTGTGAGTGCACGGGTGGCCACAGGTATGCCATATTTGTTTCTGTGTTCATTTGCTGTGAATAGGTTTAGAAAAAGATACTAAACATTTATTCATTCTCTCTCTGTCCCCCCTAGACCTTCCGCAGCCAGAAGGGTTAAGATTCAAATCAGTAAGAGAGACCTCAGTCGAGGTCATTTGGGACGAGCTGGACATCCCCTTTGATGGCTGGGAGATCTATTTCCGCAACATGGTGAGTCTCCCCATCTCTGCTGAGGACTTGCCTGCATTTTATTAACCATCAGGGGAAAAGTCAGAGGTGATAAGCTACGCCAGCTTATTGAAAGTCTCAGCAATACAAGGATTTATTTTAGTGGTAACCATTAAATTTGCTTTGACATATGGAAAAGTTTAGTGAGGGCAAATCTGGATGTTATAGAACTGTGGCTAAAACTGCTGCTGAGATACTGAGGCAAAATCCAACCAACTCTTCGAAAAGGAATGAATGTGCCAGCTGATAAGTCCTTTTAATATTCTGTAGCCTTAAATTGTGTTGTCCTTTTCTGACCTTCAAGCTCCCGCTCCTGCCTTTTTGTGCCTTGCATGAAGAAATATACTGCCTGCGGTACACTAAACATAGCATAACCTAAACGGTAATGAAAATGCTAAAGCAGAGGCACCATATTTTAATGCCAAAAGCTGATTTTCTCACAGCAGTCAAGTTTAATGTAAATTTTCTACTTTAACTTGAATTGCATATTATGTAACTTTTACAGAAAGAAGAAAATGGAAAAGTTTCAAGCACCCTTCCACCCTCTCAGAACCAATTCTTCCAATCAGGGCTTGGACCAGGACAGGAGTATGAAGTCTCCATCAACATCATCAAGAACAACACCAGAGGACCCCAAACAACCCAAACATTCACTACCAGTGAGTTTCCTGCACACAGAATATTTACAGTCATGCAGTTTATGGCTGCCTTTCATCAACTCTCGACCATAAGCATCACATTAGAGTCAGAGAAGATTTTAATTTTCCTGCACTATGTGGCAGCTATTAGTACTTTTGCACTTTGCCTGTGCAATGTGACCTAGAGTGAAGAAAGAAAAGAAGAACTACAAGAAGAAATCCCAGGTGGCTCTCCATAGTTCCATCTAACAGATTCAGGATAAAGAGTAATAACTCAAACTAATTGAAGCTAAGCATAGCATGTCCATGTCATAGTTTTTTTTTTCTCCTCTTCCAATAAATCTTTTGCTCTTAGCTCTCGTCCTTGTCTCGTTGAAACTTTTATTGCCGAGTTACTCCATACATTAAGTTATGAAATGGTTCCAGTTCCTTACGCCATCAATATGGCACGCCAAGCCAGACAACTTCCTTTGAGCATGGAAAAATCATTTAGTTAACAGGACTGTGTTGATGGACTCTCTGGGTATCACACCGTTTTGTTTCTGATGTCATTTATTTGTATAGGCTGAAAGTCGACACAGAGGAATGATATAAGCGAGGTTAAACTTTTCATACCCTTGTACCCCCAGTGGTCCTTTGTTAGCATGGATCCAAAATGTGGAGGAAAAATGTCTCCTCCACATGTTAACACAGGAGATTTGTCAGGTAGTGATATGACGTCAGACTTAAAGGGAATCACATTATGTTTCATAATGACTTTTCCTGTTGTGGTGGTTGATATCCAAGTTGAGTTATGCAAGATGTATTTTATGTTTAAACACGTACAAACAAAACAACGATTACTTTCTCTTTATCCAGGTTTTCTTTGTGAATTTGTATTGTGAACTCTGTATTTTTAGATAATGAATTACACATACAGAGACTGATTAAATCTTTGTTAGAGACATTTCTCTTCTTATTGACACCAAAGGTAGACATAGTTTTTTGGAAAGGTACTTTTTAGCTTGCAAGATGACACTAGAAGAGATGGACATAGCTTGCGGTGCCATGAATTGGTTTTGATGTTGCTGTTTTGGTGCTGTTTTTTTAGCCAAACAAGAACATATTTGAAACACTAAGCAGTTGCTTGGTTAGCAAGCTACATGTATTAGCATCTTCTACTACTTTATGATGCCGAAATACCTTTAATCTTCAGGATAACCAAAGTGGAAACCAGCAGTGATACTTAATATTTTTGCACTGACAGTGCTAACTTGCTGATTTTTAGCAAAAGTGTTCACCATACTCAACATCTTAGGTTAGCATGATTAGCAAAATTAGCTAAATAGAGCCAAATATACAGCTTACATTGATTACAAATAAGTTATTATGTTTGAATATTAAGCTAGAAAAAAATAACCCCTGGATGCATCCGTTTCTAGGACAATTACCACTCTTCACATTTTTTGTCTTTCAGTGAATCAGTACCTCTGTTGTGGTTAGATGACATCATGTTTCTTCATGCATCTTTTCTTCCCTCTATATCTCATCCAACTTTCCTTCTCTTACCAAATTACCCAATCTAGAGATTGATAGCCCTCAGCAGGTGGAGGTGAAGGATATTACGGACTCCTCGGCTCTGATCAGCTGGTCTCAGCCAGTGGCTCCCATGGATGGAATCACCATGTTTTACATGCCCAGCTTTGACCCTTCAGATGAAAATCGTGTGGATATATCCCCCCCAGACAAGCAGTATAGCATTGATGGTCTGAGGCCAGACACCGAGTACACAGTGTCGCTCATTTCCAGGAGTGGAGACATCACCAGTGACCCTGTCACTGCCACATTCACTACAGGTTGTCTTGTGATAATAACTGTATTTTCTGTTTTGGTTCACTGTATTGTTATATTTTGAGACTTCTACGCATTTGTACACTACAAACTAGAGCAGTCTAATGTTGTATTAGTATGTATTTAAGCTTATTGTATGATTGTAGGTCAACAAGTGTCAAGTCATTACATAATTAATGAAAGAAACTCTGTTTATGTTAGCACTGGATGCCCCCACGAACCTTCAGACTGTGTCCCAGACAGACAACAGCATCACCCTAGAGTGGACCAACAGTGAAGCTGATATTAGCAGCTATCGGGTAAAATACAGTCCCATCTCTGGGGAAATTCATGGTGAGGAAGTGTTCAAGCGAGGACCAGGCGATAGCACACAGGCTACCATCACCAGTAAGTATCACATGGATTAATACAAATTAAGCTTGACCACACACATGCAATATCCAGAATTGCATTTGTCACCCAACATGGATATTTAGCTTCCGTCTTTCTGCACCGCAGGGCTAAAGCCAGGTACAGAGTACGGGATCGGAGTGACTGCTGTGAAGAATGAGAGAGAAAGCCACCCAGCTACCACAAACGCAGCAACTGGTGAGAGACACTGCTGAACAGCTGTCCAAACACTCCTCCTTCACACCGCTTCATAAACACACAGACAGATAGGATGTGTTGAAACAAATTGAGTGGTGAAATGACACTAATGAGCTGTTTATCTACCTCATTTTTCTGTCAGACCTCGATCCTCCCAGAGATTTTGAGGAAATTGAATCCACAGAGACGTCTCTCAGCGTCAGGTGGCAGAAACCTCAGGCCAAAATCAGTGGATACAGGCTGGTGTACATCTCCAGAGACGGTCAGGTTGGGGAGGTGGGGTTCCCAGCTGCAACGACTACCTATCATTTGCCCAATCTGACTCCTGGGATGAGCTACACCCTTACCTTGACTGCAGAGAGGGGGCACAAAAGGAGCACACCCGTCTCCCTGTCTACATCCACAGGTGGGTAGGGAACCATTTTTCCACAGTTTAAATGAATAGAATGAATAAGAACGCATGCATTTTTAGTTAAAGGCTCTGTTACGTTTTTCAGGATTTCATCGAGGAGCTAAAGTTAAAAGGATCTACAGACAGGTTCAGCTGTTGGAGTTCAGGGGTGTCAGCATCATTAATTCTCTTTTATCTTACTGTTCATTGGACAACCTGAGATTGTTGCCCTCCACTGTAAAAAGATCCATCTCCTATTCTTTTTTAAAAATTAATTAAGATTGGTTTATAGTAACAGCTGCGTTTTTTGCATATATAATGCTAATCGCAGCTTTGTAACCAAGGCAACCAGGACTGAAAGCTTGAAAATGATCATTTGTGTACATGTTTAGAAATACAAGTAGAGATTTGCTGGCTGGAAATAAATCTGCTGCCGACCAGCACCAAGAAACTATTATTTCATCTGTTACTAAACGATGCTTTCTTGATTTTCTTGTTTTCCTTGTAGCCTCTTTCACATTTTATTTAGCTGACTCAGATGACCGTGAGCTAGCGACTCCTACAGGCTTGGAGGACAATGTCATTAGCTTTGTGTATCTAGACCCCTCCGAGTCCCAGTTTTCTGGGACCGAGCCTGAGGATGAGCCTGGGGTGCTGACTGTCTCAAGTGTCACGTCTGATGGATTTGATCTGTCATGGAAACTAAAGGCTCGTGGTGTCTATGATAGTTTTGCACTAGAATATAAAGACACTCAGCGATTGTGGGACATGAGAGAGGTTCAACTTCCTGGAGATGCCCATGGCTCTAGAATCCATGGCCTGACGGCATCGACAGAATATCTAATAAAACTTTATGGAATAACAGGTAGCCAACGAGCTGCGCTACTTGAAGCTGTTGCAATCACAGGTATAAGTCTCTCTTTTAGGGTTTTTCAGCTTCTCCCTTCAGTGGAAGCTTCTGATTAGAGGCCAGACTGATATGGTTTGCATGCTGGATTCTTTGTTCCCAGATTTCACAAGACTTTTTTTTTCACTGAAACCCATCTGCATAACCTTTGGCATGAGTCCATTTGAACCTAACAAATGTCTTTGTTTTTACAAAAATCCATCTCGTTTGATTCTTTGGTTCCCAAAGTTCAAATGCAAGAAGAAATCCACAGTGGCATCAGTGTCTAGCCTGGATTATTAAAGCTATCAAGCACACTGGTTTTCTACTGAGCTGGTTGTCCCAGTTTCTTCTTGTACCTGAGCTTTTAAATTAAAGCCTTGTCCCATCATTAACCCCGTTTAGAGAGATGAGTGATTCTCTAATAGCAAATTAAACCAGGTCGCCTGCATGTCTCATGACTAAGACTCCTCAGTTGTGTTTTACAAAAGCCGAAAGAACGTGGCTGTGCATGGCTTCAACTTAATTTGAAGACAACTGTATACTTTCACACCAGTGGACTATACAAGAGTCTTCAGACAGTTAATGACCCTGCTTCAGGTGTCATTAATGCCTTAGCAATGGCTTGATGATTTAGCCGTCATAATATATCCACGATTCAGGTAGAATAAAGACAGCATTTTGTGCAGAATTATTATATTTTTATGTTAACCCATTGTTTTTCTTCACATGATCTTTTACAGTTTCCAGCAGAGCCAATAAGAAATTCATTCTTTAACCTTCTTTTATTCACTTAGCACCCAAGCCCACATCTCCAGATGTGCTTACGCTGAGTATCAAAGATGCATCAACGCTCCCACAGTCTGTTCCGGATAATGAAGCTGTTCAAAACCCAGACATCCTCGATACTCTAAATAATGAAGTAACTTCCACTTCTGATTCTGGCGGGATAAGCTCCGGTGCCGAGCCTGACAGCTCAGGCTTGGACCTACTCGGGGATCTCACAGTCAGTGTTACCGCCACTAGTGTAAAGCTGGCGTGGTCCGCGCCCGATGAGGCGTTCGATAGCTTTTTGGTGGAGCTTACTGCTCCGTCAGCAACAACGCAACCTCGTGTGACCACGGTACCAGGAAATATGAGGAAGGCTGAAATAGAAGGGTTGTCCCCTGCTACACACTATGATATTACATTGCAAGGGCTGGTGGAAGGGGAGCGATCTTTACCTCTCAGAGTTTTTGCTACTACAGGTACATGGAACAAATATTTCTTATTGTAGCCCTTCATCTCAATCCATCATCATCATATCTTTTATCTCCTATGTCTGAACATTTCAGAATGGTTCAATCATTTCTTTTTCCACAGATACTTCATGTTTTATTGTAAAAGATAATCCTCATTGATCTAATCTTGTCTTTTGCTGAACTTTTAAATCCTCACAACAAAGTATTAGGTCCACAAAAAATCGGAGATTTTGAGATTTAATGTGCATTTAACAAAGAGACTTCTAATTTTGAAAGTTGTTTTTAGTTGAACTTAAACGAACAATATAAAAGTGATGTCAAATGAAGGAAAGTTCCAACATGTTGTTGGTAGAATTTGTTAAAAGTTAGAATACTTCAAATTATATTAAGAATATATTATTTAATTCTGATAATGAACTCAAAATTAAATATTAGTATTCAATTTTCACTCTAATGTCAAATATATTATAAATATACAATATACTGCAATATTTCAAATATACAACATTCAATACTTTAATATCAAACATTTCAATTAAGAGTGTAAAACGTTTTTTGAAAAATTATTTTGTGATTAAAATGAAAGGGATTAGAGTTCAATCTTGTTCAATATTTAGGAATTTTATTTAATTTTTTTATTTCACAAGTCCCTCGAAGGACTATTACTATACTAAAAGTTTGATGCTTTATTATGTTTTTATTACAACATGATGATGTCAGCCTGTGATGTTCATATGATATATTACTTAATATGGCTTCTTGAAATATTTTAACTTTGTCCTTGGGCGCTAATAGTAAAGGTCAAGGTCAAATGCTTAGCCAATCTAGGTACTCGTGTCCCCAATGCCTAGTTTTAAGTCAATCCATAAAAAGATTCTGCATAATATTAAGTTTGTACTGATTTTTATTATATTTGGCAAGACCTTGACCTTCACCAAAAATGTGCTTAAGCTATTATTGGTACCCACCATTTGACAAAATTTCAAAATAATATCTTGAAAACTGTTGATTTTAGACTGCTAACTAACTAACAGGCAGACAGACAAAAGACAAGCAAACAGAACCAATTACACATTTTCCGCCCTTCGGTGGGACAAAAAGATGGGGAGAATTTAACCCTCCAGTTTTGTGCACCCCACCCCCTTACTTTAGTGTTCCTGGTCAAAATTGAGCGGTCTGTTTTAAATTAACACAAACATTTTTCACCACCAAATTCAGTTGAGTGGGCCGTTCAGTGGGTTGTTCAGTAGGTCATTCAGCCAATGGGGGAGGGGTTGACCGGTAACACCACAGATGTAACAAGGTTGATTAAAACACTCAAAATTCAATGAAAGAGGTGATCATCACTTTTATGTGTTCAAGTGTTTGCAATTTTATCTCAAAATCTGAGATTTTTTCCCCACTGTGCTCCTCATACTCCTGATGTACTTTTTTTTTTTTTTCCCTTAAAATGAAATGCATAATCCATCTTCCTGTCCAGCTGACCACAGTCTGATATGTCTATCTACCAGAGATGCTGACGCCAATGGTGGTGAACCTCACCATCTCTGACATAACATGGGATGGCTTCACTGCATCCTGGAGCCCCACGAGTGGGGACTTTGACAGCTTTGTGATTGAGGTAACAAACCTGGAGAATTTTGCAGAGAGCCAGAACCTCACTCTGTCCGGAGACGCTTTGAGCCTGGGTATCTCTGGGCTGAATCCCAACACCAGCTACATGGTTGGCCTGTATGGGATGTATCAGGGCTCCTTCCTTGAACCTGTGTACAGTGAAGCCACCACAGGTACCTGCAACTTGCAGCGTTGCAGCCTTTTGTCCTCTAAACTGTCCTTCTTTTCCATGAATAATTTCTACTAAACTCAACATCTGTGAAGCATACACATAAATAGCTCTGTTGTCTCACTCTCAGTGGAGCATCTTCACCTCGCAGCATGAAACAAGAACATCATGATAATAACCCAATTGGCCTCAATGTCCAACACCCTGGACACAGTGCACTTTACTGCTTCATCTTAACCAACATGCCGTTTACCATTCCTCACCCTCCAGCCACTGATTCTGTCTAGCTGAGAGAGGGCAGGGTGATGCGTACATGTGCCTCATCACTGACCCAAACCCCTTGACTTTCCTCCAACTGCTCCCCTTATCCCAAAGTGCATGAAGCCCCCCCCTCTGCCATCCCTGCATCGTGGTCCGGTCTGGCGCTGATGTGCTGCAATGATTGCAAAAGCAAACCATTAACTCTCAGCCTCCCCCGCCAGTCATACAGCAACAGTGCGATAATCTCATTTCATCTCATCAGCCCTCATTCAGCGTATAATTGATTAACTATGACCCATCATTTGCCCGTCGATGTGCAAGCGCTCACAGTATGCGTGAGTATCCATGTCATCTTTCAGTTTGTGTGAATGACGCTGGGGTGGTTTTGTGGATTCTGATGAAGTTTATTTTCACGGAACATCAAAGTAAACACAGGTCATTTCCTTTTGGACTGCTAGGTGGCAAATGATTAAATCTTCTTGTCACTATCAAGGTAAAAAGCTAATAACATAAAATGAAGCTAACAGTAGCATCACCTCGATTTACATCTGAATTTTGTTTTTAGTGCATGCTTGCATGTAAGGACTTTTCCTGCAACATGTAAATGAAGTTTAACTAGCTCTCTAACTCATCTGCTTTGAATTGCTTTGATGCAGCGTTATGCATTGAATTGATCAGCGTTAACATGCCCAAACCATGCTACATATGCATGAAATCTGCTTAATCACATTTTCAAATTTAAGTCAGTGATTAACAACTCAAACTTGCAGGTATTTTTGAAGGCCTTTTGAGTTTCTCTCCTTGGCTTTACAAGTTGCTTATATTCAAGGTAAAGAAAAGAGTATATTTGGTTTCCAGTCAAGAGCCTGGAAATATTTTTACAGTGACACAATTCTCTTAATTTTGAACACGGCTCTACAAGCAATATTAAGGGACACACTGAGATACAATTCAAACACAGACTTTCAACTTTAATTTACAAGGTGAAACAAGAATGCTGCATTGCCACAGCTGAGAAATCACAGCCATTTTAATGCACAGTGCTTTTTAAATGTTGAGTTGAATTGCTTTCATAGTATTCTCTGTAAAATGCTATCCAATCAGCTTTGCTGCATTTGGCTGAATCACTGGAGACAATAAAGCTCTGCATACTTCAGAAATTGTCCAGCTGCTTCTGTGTTCGGTCACATTAGCAATAAACACGTCTGGCCTGGTAGCTTTAGAAACCATGCATGGCTGTACATACTCTCTTCACTGTGTTTTACGGCGTTTCTATATGTTTGAAATCATCGGGTATCTCCATACGCTTTCAGTTTTAGAAGTGGTCCAGCTTTTTTTGGAATCCAGGGAACGGGCGGATTTTTAATATTTACCTCATCATTCTTGTTCCCCTTCAATTAAATTTGAAGTCTGTGCTTCAGTTGCCTCATGGTTGTGTATTGCAAACCTATTGCGGTGGCAGCCACAGTTAGAATTGTGAAGATTGTGTTTCTGTTTAAAAAATCCTGGATCTAATTGTATTTAAATAACTGTGGTGCAGGATTTTTGCTTTGCGTTTAATGCAAAAAAATAAAAAAATACATGCATGTATTTAATCACAGCTTCTCAGACTGTCAACAGTTACTGTTGGTAGTGGTGAGCGTCCCGTAACGCTAAATGTATTTCTTTCTAGAAAAAGATCAGTTTCTAATCATTTACTTGTCATTTAATAATAACATTTTCTGAATAAATGCCTTGGTGACAATCTAATCATGGTTTCTTTCTTTAGTGAATCAACCAGTGGTTGGCAAAATATATATCATGAACTTAACGTCAGAGAGCTTTTCAATCCTCTGGAATGGCACTGAAGGAGAGTTTGATGGTTTTGTCCTGGAGATAATTGATTCTGATTGGCTGATGGAGCCAAAGGAGTATAACATATCCCATGATGTAAAGTCCTATGATGTCACAGGGCTCAGGCCCAGCACTGATTACATAGCCTACCTCTATGGAACGTACAAGGGATCCAGAACAAGTGCAGTCAGTATTGTTGCATCGACAGGTAATTGGTTTTATGTGTATCAAATCATTAGTCTCCAAGAGAATTGTTGTTACCTTCACTCTAAAGTTGACTTGGGTTTTAAAGTGACAAATACATGTGTTATCCTTTTTTTAATAAATGCATATATTTTATATTTTCTCTCCCCTGTAGCTGAAGAGCCTGATTTGTCCAAGCTAGTTGTTTCTAACATTACCTCAGACAGATTCTCTCTGTCTTGGCGGACAAGAGAGAAGGCTTTTGATAAGTTTATAGTAGAAGTCAGAGAGTCTGCTTTGCCCTCGCAGGCAATGGGGCGCGCTCTGCCTGGAGACATGCGCTCCACAGTAATGGCGGGGCTCAAAGCGAGCACGGGCTACAACATAAAGCTGTATGCCACTGGTGTTGATGGCCAGAACACACAACCCCTATTTGCTGTAGCTACAACAGGTATCACATGACTTGCATTTCTTGACACTGGACATGCCGCCTACATTGTTATGTACATGTATGCAGGACGACATAACTGAAAAGCCGTGTTCTTTTTTTATTCAGAGGACATCCCACAGTTGGGGCCCATAGCTGCTTCATCTGCGAGTCCACATAACCTCAGCTTGTCCTGGAGCACTGAGTCAGGTCATTTTGATGGCTTTGTTATCCGAGTCAGTGATTCTGAGCAGCAGTCTGAGACACTGGAGTTCAGATTGCCTGGTGATGTCCGTAACATTACCGTCACTAACCTGATGGATGCTACAGGCTATGATATTGAACTATACGGTATTTCTCATGGGCGTCACACCCCCACAGTGTTAGCCCACGCTGTCACAGGTACTACGTATTTTACTCATATCTTTTATTCTAATACTTGAAGTATACTTTTTTCCACCAAAACTAAAAAGGAATTTAGCTCCTTTTATCAGTTTAACTTAGCAGAATAATTAAATGAATTCAATATGCAGGTCAAAATCCCGAAACACCTTAAGAGCAAAGCTGACATGCATCACAAGCTGCTATTGTTTTTTTTCTGACGCTCATAATCAGCAAGCATTTGTTGATGCTTGAAACATCCATAGTCAGTATAAAACAGATGTGGTGTCGAACTCCAGGCCTCGAGGGGCGGTGTCCTGCAGGTTTTAGATGTGTCCTTGATCCAGCACAGCCGATTTAAATGCCAAATGACCTCCTCAACATGTCTTGTAGTTCTCCGGAGGCCTGGTAATGAGCTGTTCATTTGATTCAGGTGTGTTGACCCAGGGTGAGATCTAAAACCTGCAGGACACCGGCCCTCGTGGCCTGGAGTTCAAAACCCCTGCACTAGGGAAACCAGTATGGAAGTGCTTTAAACCTGCATTCTATTTAATGGCCACCAGAGGGCAAACCATCACGTTTCAAAAAGACTCAAGACTCAATAGGAAAATGGCACAATGCCCTCTTCCTGTATGAGTGCAATAAACCTTTTTACTTAAAACTTCTTGGGCTTCAAGCCATTCTGAATATTTTACACCCATTTTGAAAATTATGGTCATTCAAATAGTGAGAAAGAAGGATAATCGTTTAGGATACGCTAACATCTTGTAATGGATACATGCACCTTTTAACCATCTTTCACTCCAACTTATTAAACAACCAAAGAGCTAGACAGAATTTAGAAACCCGACTCTTAGTCTTGTCCACCCTAACCGGAGAAGTTATAAACCATTTTTATGTGTTAATAATCATCCACCTTGCTTGTCCTCAGAATTTGAAGTTGATTTCTTTGACTTTTTATCTGATTTATTTCTCAGTTCAGATAAAACAATTATTTCAGGCAAGTTTAACATCCATGTAGTTGTTCAAAATGACAGCCTCGTTTAGTTTTTTATTAGGTTTTAGTGGCTTCTCTCAAAGTGGAGCCCTCCCATGCGCCACTTTAATGTTAGAGAGGAAATATTATCTTACTAATTTAGAAGATTTTTGTTTGGCCTCAAAATAGTTCTTGTAAGAGTAGCTGACAAACAGTTAACTGGTCATTTGCAAACAATGGTTTATTTCAAGAGTTTCATTCAGGATTTAGAGTGCATCATAGCACAGAAACAGAGCTAGTAAAGGTTTTGAATGATCTTTTTATGGCCTTTGACAGTGGGCTCATCTCTGTGCTTGCCCTGTCAGACCTCAGTCCAGCAATATTTTAAAACATGGTGCAGGTATTAAAGGTACAACGCTGCAGTGATTTAGCTCGTATCTCTCAAATAGACTCCAATTTATTCAACTAAATGGCTAGTCTTCTTCCCACAAAGACGTTATTCACAAAGGATTTTTTGCTGGGACCAATTACATTTACATACCTATTATTAGGAAACACTGCATACATTTTAATTTCTATGCAGATGACACCCAGGTTTATCTAAATATAAACTACAGACATAAAGGTATGGATGACCTCTAATTTCCTACTTTTAAATTCAGATAAAAATGAGGTTATTGTAGTCATTCCTAAAACAGATATTTGCATTAGATGATATTACCTTGGCCTCCACTAACACTGTGAGGCATCTTCAGCATGCACATTAAACAAATGTAGAGGACTACCTACATTCATTTTCACAATATTGCTAAATTCTGAATCATCCTGTCTCAGAGTGGTAAAGCTAGTTTATGCATTTATTACTTCCAGGCTGGACTTTTGTAGTTCATTATAATCAGGTCACTCTACAAGCTCCTTCAAAAACCTTCAGTTGACCACTGCAGTGAGAGTACCCATTAGGACGAGAAAGAGAGAGGATATTTCTCCCATAATAGCTTCTCTTTGTTGGCTGTCTGTTCAGAGCTGAATTTAAAATCCTTCTCCTCATGCGCAAAATAACAATAATGAATATTCAGGCCCTGACATATTTTAACCCTAACAGAGCACTTTGCTCTCAAAATGGTCCCTACAGTTTTCAAAAGTAAAATCGGAACCAGAGCCTTCAGCTATCAGACTTTACTATGGAACCAGCTCCCAGTTTGGATTCAGTATATAGACACTTACTCTACTTTTATTAGGCTTAAAAACTTATAGTTTGGGTCAGGTCAAGTTAAGGAAGCTTTGGCTAACATAACACCTCCGACAACCAACTGAAAACCAGTTAGGGAATTTGCATTTTTCTCTAGCAACCAGTGGTTATTATGTGTTCACTGATAGGTCTTAGACCCATGTAATTTGGGCTTAGTGATTGATTTCAACTTCGAACAACCACTGGAATACTTGTTTTTTTCCTCAGCAACTATTGGTTGCCAGTAGAAGTCTCTAGGACTGTGTTACTGGGGCCTTAAGTGGCTGCTGGTTACAACCGCCTGTGTCAGCATATCTGCCAGTCAAAGTGAGCAACGTACGTACAATTGTCATGAAGAAAACCAATATACAAAGACACCAAAATTGCATTTGTTTCGTGCTCTAACTCAGTCTTAAGTGGCCATTCAAGGAACTGCATTTTTTTAGCACTTCTGTGTTTGCCACTTTAGATAGTGTGAGGACAAAGTACTAAATTATGATGCATGCTAGATTTGCCCTTAGTGTGTTTTGGCCTATAACTATTACCTTGTAAAAGAACTGTGTCTGTATTTGCTTTTGCAACCATTGCACACGTTATCCTCCTAATGAAGTCTCGTCCCCCTCCTGCCCTTCCCCCTCCCCCCACACACACTCCTTCCTCCCATTCAATTAAACCCACATTCCTCTCAGCTCCTTTGCCTAAAGTGGAAAACTTGACCATTTCCAACATAACTCCCTATGGCTTCCGTGTGTCGTGGGGGGTGAAGCATCAGCTACCGCAGGATAATCTAACCCCCTCTAGTGGTGGCTTCAGCCATTTCCACATACTGGTGACAGACTCTGGCTGGCTGCTGAAGGCTCAGGAGTTCACTGTGCCAGGAAACCAAAGTCACCTGGACATCGGGGGCCTCATTACCGGCATAGGCTATGAGGTCCGACTGACAGGGGTGTCAGAGTCAGGGCTTCTCTCTCGGCCTCTGACTGCAGTGGCTGTGACAGGTACAACTCAGTGCACTGTAAGCCCTCCTGTCTTACTACAAAGTCCAGTGTCTGACTTTGTTGAAGCTACCATGGGTGTATACGTGTATAACTATTATAACCATTTCAGCTCTGCAGTTTCACTATCACAACCTGGTGCAGTTCTGTGATATTTACTAATCACTGATATTCATTTCACGCAACAAAAGACATTGTGTAACAATGAGGACGGATATATCTAACTCAGTGCCACGTTTTGATGGTGAGACTTCAGTTCAGTACTCTTACCTAACCCTAACTCAGATGAACTTTTTTTCCAGTATGACCTCACTTTTCCTTGGTTTTAAGCATCTCCTTGGTATGCAGCTGTGTCACCGAGAGGAAGAGGTGTTGAGCTCCCGTCTGTTTCTTCTTACCTCCAAAATATGAGCAAGCACATTTGTTTGTCTTCATATTTTAAAATGTGTTTTCCTTCGCATTTTTAATCGCTGATAGTCAGACAGACATCTATGGACAAAATCCAATTATTGCACCATGTTGCTCCCTAGTGAGGCTGGTTTGTAGATCAGGTTCAAACTCCCTGGATGGATATGAACCACTCAATCGAAAATGACATTTTCATATGCAGGAAAACACGGATAAATCAGCAGATATTCTGAGCATGAAATGTCTGTTGATTTAGCTTCTAATCTCGTTTGTCACCTGCCATTACTTTTAAATGCACTGAATGCATCCAGGCTGGCCTTGAGGACGCATTTCAGCAAGTGTATGCTGAAATCCTTCCGAAAGAATCCTTCTGTTGACTGACATCTACAAAAAGCATCTTGTCTTTTCATTCAAGCATATGCCTCTGTAGTCCATGCGCTGAATTTTTTACTGATTAACACTAATGGATGCCTAAGCATGGCAGATTGGTGGCGGTGGACAAGAAGGCCCTCAGGCTGGAACCTAATCCTGTCTTGCCCGATTTCTGACCTCTTCCAAACTGATCCCTGTGGGTGTTTCTCAAAACGTGATGAAAATTGCTGGGAAATCACCAGACGCGCTGCAACGTTAATGTTTCCCTGTTTAACCAGAGGCTGAGCCAGAAGTGGAGCATCTCTTTGTCTCAGACGTCACAGCTGACAGTTTCCGTCTGACGTGGACTGCCAATGAAGATCTGTTTGACCGATTTGTGATCAAAATAAGAGACAGCAAAAGGTTAGCCCATCCTCAAGAGCACAGCGTCCGCGGCGATCAACAAACCAAGGTCATAACCGGACTTATGGGTGGCACCGAGTATGAAATCGAGCTTTACGGTGCCACACTGGATCGACGCTCCCAACCTATTACAGGGGTTGTTCAGACAGGTATATTGAAAAACTGCAAAGTGTGCAGTCTCATGCTAACTACCAAACTTTCTGAGTTTTCAGTGCGACATTCGACTTCTGAGAACTCAACCCAGTGTCCCACTAATCATCTTTATTCCTCTGGTTTCTTTGAAACTTCACGTCCGTCGAAAAACATCCTTTTGGGAAAAACTATGTGTTTTCACATACTTACTTACAATACTTACAATTTTTACTTTGCTTTTTTGCTCTCTGCGCAAATCCATTTGCTTTTTGTTAGGCCTCAGCACTCCCAGAGGACTTCACTTCTCTGAAGTGACTGACTCTTCAGCCGTAGTTCACTGGTCCATGCCTCGCTCTCCGGTGGATAACTACCGCATCACCTATGTGCCATTTGAAGGAGGTAAGAGGTCAATCATTGTTTATACAAGTTACATTTAAGGTTGAATTTAATTAAACAGTTTTAATTTTAGCTTCATTGTTGTGTCCGTGTTCATCAGATATACTGATGTTGACATGTCAGAAACATGCATGTGATAATATCACAAATAATCCACTTATCAGTTCAGTTTCACTTTCTAATTTCAGAAACAGACTTTCAGTAACAGCGTTCACTTCTCTGTGCAGCTCTCACACAGTCAGAATGTGAAGAAGAGCGACTCTCTTCCAGCTAGCAAACCCGCTAAACTAGGCTCAGTGTAACGCTGCTAAGCACTGGAAACAGGCGGACCGCTGAGGACTTAATTTGCATGTCATTTGTTGTGTGCTCTTCCTGCGGTGTTTCCATACCGTTCGAACTACAGTAATGGCTGACATTCTGTTAAAATACTGCTGTGCAATGCACTCACAGGTGTGATGAATTCTGAATTCTGTACAGATCAGTGACATTTATTTATGCTTATTTGGTCGAGGTTTTTTATTTATTTATTATTGCACCGTTCAACATAATAGTGAATTAAAATCTTTTTGATGTTCTGTTGGTACTTCTGGTGCGTTACTATGCTAATGGCGTCACACTGGCAAACATTTGGTCCAGTAAACAATGAATTTTATACATTTAAATGTATAAAATATCAAAAATTCTATAGATATCACTTTTCAATAAATCTGAAAAAATGTATCAACTCCTCTGACATCAGTGATGCTGATGCTTTTCTACTCTCTGGAAAACTAAAATTTTCCAGGATTTTTTAAATCCATGTCAGTGACATTCCCCATCAGGCTTAGGAGCAAAACTTCCAACATGCTAATCTAAGATTGCAAACATTGTAAATATCTTGAGGAAAATAATTTTTCTTTATTCAAGAGGATGGTCCTTTTGTTTGAAAACGTGTGCTTTCATTTTCATCTTTAGCTACTCAGTGATCTTCCCAGAACTGAAATGATCCCTCCCTGTATGCAGATTTGTTCTGCTCTTGCTCAAAGCTGCACGTCTGCACTCAAGTCACATGCCTGTCATGTGCTGCTTGTACAGAGTTCCTGTGCTTCTGCTATAGCCCTTCATCCTGCCTTTCTTTCTGACAGCTGATTGGTTAGTGGGCTCACCAGATGAAATTAAGGCCTTTAACAGCATGTCCTTGGTTCAATTACTGGTCAACCTTTTACCACAGTTCAGTGACAGAGTCACATAGTTGTCGAGCTATTCTGAAAATGGTGCAATATGTTTATTGTCAATGCAAAATCTGTACAAGAGGGAGCTATATATCAAAGTTCAGAAAGAAAGGAAATATAAACCCTTTTAAAGGTAAAATACCTGCTCAGGCTAACCGGGAACATCTCAGTGTCAACATCATTTGATACTATTGGCACTGCACTACTTGGAGATTTTTCATCGTATAAAAATATTTTTTTAAGAAGACCAATTTCCAGCTCAATATTTTTTTATCCACTCTGCCAGAGTAGTTGTGCATGATTCAGTTCAATATAATAGTTATTTACTTGATGCAGCCCCTCAGTTCACCCAGTCTGTGAAAGAAGGTCCCTTCCCTTTAAGCCAACTTTCTTTCAGCAGGTGGGTAAGGTTACTGTTTAAACTGTCACAACCTGCTAATCGATCCACTCGCTATGCAATCAGTGAGAATCAAGAGCAGACACACAGCGTTTTGTGCAGTCTGAAGTCTGAGCCTTTGACTCACAGGGATCATTTACAAATCTACTGACCACATTATTAGAAACTTTAGCCATATTTAATATCCATCAATGGAGCCCACTAATGAAATATGCAATAAATCCTCTTTAATGATTGTTGCTTTTATTAGATAATAATAGATAGAAAGGAAATACCAAACAAGGTATTATTAATAATAATATTAATCAATTTTATTTAAGAGCGCCTTTCAAGACACCCAAGGACACTTAACAATAGAGTAAAACACATAGTGTAACAATGACAAAACAAAGAAAAAAGAAAAATATTTTGGATGTATGTATTTAGCTCTTGTGTCACGATTCATAGCACACAAAGATGATTTGTGAGTACATGAGCATGGATGAGAAGCTGAACACAGGAAATCTACGCACGCCTGATCTACAGAGTACAGACATGCAGTTTGGAGCAAGAGCAAATTTGTTTTTAGCTGCTAGTTTTGAGGAAGCTCACTTCATCATCATAAATCATAAATTATAGGACCATGCTCTTGAGTAATGAAAGTAATACACTGTCATTAGCAATACGGCGCACTGTGATTGCAATCAGTTTGTCATTTTTTAGTTGATGTAAGCATTTATCTCAGCCTCACAAAGGCTTCTCTTGGCCTCAATCTCCAGTACTCAAACATTTATCACCACCCACCACAAAGTACGTGAAGAGCGTTAGTACATCTTGTTCAGTACAGTGGAAATACACAGATAGATAAAATCTGACACCTCTTGACAAGCTTGTCTTTGAATCAATAGTACATGTGTTTGTTCTCTCTCCCCCACAGGAAGCCCAATGACATTGACTGTAGATGGCAGCGTGTTCGAGGCTTTGCTTCCCAATATGATTCCCGGAAAGACGTACCAAGTAACCGTCAGTGCTCTGAAGGGTCTGGAGGAAAGTGACCCCAGCACAGACACTGTGACCACAGGTTGGCTTTTTTCTCTTATGCAGCCTTGACTCCGGCGACACTGGAGTCAGTTAAAAATGTACTGACCCCACACGTTTTCTCTGTGATCTTCCTCGTGCCCTGCAGGTTTGGACAGACCTCGTGGTCTTACTGTTATCAATGTCACGGACACTTCGGCCCTGTTGCTGTGGCAACCATCTGTCGCCACTGTTAATGGCTACATCATTACCTACAGTGCTGATTCTGGTGTGTCTCTGAGTTTAAACGAGCTTGCTTTCTGTTCATTTTAACTGACTTTGTATTGATTGCATAATTTAATTCCTGCCCTATAGTGTCCCCAACAGTGGAGCACGTTTCTGGGAACATTGTGGAGTTTGAGATGAACTCCTTGGTTCCAGCAACCCACTACACAGTGGGAGTTCATGCTATGAAAGAAGCTCAGAGGAGTGCTTCTGCTGTTACTGAATTCACCACAGGTAAATACAGAAAGATGTCCAGATTGTATAAAAGTATTGCTTAATATAAAAGATGGGGAACACTCTATAACATGGCCTGTTACTAAAGATGTAATTCCCTGGAATTAAATGGAATTTCACTTTATTTTATTTGAAATTCTAATTTAATTATACAGTCCCGGTCAAAAGTTTAAGACCACTGGAAAAATGGCAGAAAATCCTATTTTGCATGGTTGGATCTTAACAAGGTTCCAAGAAGAACTTCAATATGCAACAACAAGAAATGGGAGTGAGACAAAACATGTTTTTGAGCATGCGATTTATTGACAACAACACTTAAACTGAAGCAGGCTGCTTTACAGCTGATCAAAAGTTTAGGACCACATGCCTTTAAAAGGCCAAATCTGTGCAAAAATGTGGATTCATTGTCATTTTCTGGCAGGTAGTCACACTGTGATGACGTTCTCATGGCAAAGACAAAAAAACTTTCCTTTTTTTGGACATAGTTGGGTTGTTAAACTGCATAACCAGGATCTCTCGCAGTGCGCCATCGCTGCTGAGGTGGGACGCAGTAAGACAGTTATTTGGAATTTCTTAAATGATCCTGAGGATTATGGAACAAAAATGTCAAGTGGAAGACCCAAAAAAATTTCACCAGCACTGAGCCGGAGGATCCAATTGGCTGTCTGTCCATTACTGGTGCCGACTCCAGCCCCGCAACCATCATTTTCTGTAACTGTAGCAGTTCTTAACATTACTTACACATTACTTAAATTTGCACACAGTAAAATTATTTCTTTGTTTCTTGTTAAAGACTGACTTGTTACCCCATTATTCTGGTGTACCCAGCTTTAAGAATTTGTATATATAATTACATTGTAATTTCAAACAAAATACAGCAAACTTCAATTTAATTACACCCATATTTCCGAGCCATATTATAAACAGTTTCCTGATGTGTTTATGGTCTCATTTGCTAATTTAAAGTCTTGTTTTTGTAATTTAGGGGCCTCATTAGAGTAAAAAAAAGATTAAAAGTAGCTTATTCTTCGAGGTGAATCTGCCTGTGATTGAAAAAATCCTGCCATAGAAACATCTGGTTTTCCCACGTCTCTGTCTATCTTTTATATGTAGTATATCAGCGTCAATATAACCTTAAGCAACATGCACTGATTTCTTAACCACATCAGCTGTACCGAATGATTAATGTGATGCTGTATTTGCAGATGTGGACCCTCCTCGCGATCTGATAGCTATGAATATTCAAACTGACAGCGCCACTCTGAAGTGGAGACCACCTCATGCTGCTGTCACTGGATACATGCTCAGCTTCTCCTCTGCTGATGGAACAATCAGGGTACGTACATGCCCGTGTCATTTCATCGTTTGACAACAGATATGTTTTGCCGTGTTTTTCCAGTTTTTCTAACTGTCGTTGAAAGCACAAGTTTCTGATCATTTAGCTATGCTGCAATAGGCCTGGGCTGCAGGGTTCTTCCCATAATGCTCTGAGAATTTCATCTTCGCTCGTCTCTTTTCACTCTCCATTTTGCATTTAGTTACCCTTCTCCACAGTGACTTTTTTGTCCTGTTTCCTTGCCTTGCCTGAGACAAAGTCTGCCAATGTCTTCCTGTTAAAAGGGTTTTTTTTCTTATCACTGTTGCAAGGCTTCTTTGCTGAGAAAACCTTTATTTGTGAAATTTAAAAAGTAAAATCTGGAGCTCTGATAGATTGTTAGGTCCTAATGTGCATTTTGCACAACATTTCAGAAAACAGAAAAAAACACAAACAATAAGAAATGATATCATGATGAGTTCTGGATGATTTCCAAGAGCTGCATGCCCTGAAACAGAAACAGACACAGTGCAGGATTCCTTCTCCTTTTTTTCACCATCTGTAGTTTATGAAATCCAGCTTATCAGTGTTCTTTGTTAAAATATTGCCTTACGATTGCAATCGCGTCTTCTTTCTTTCAGTTTGAGGGAATAGTATAGAACAAGGAAATGACATCAACCCATCATAATGCTCTTGGGTTCAATCCATTCCAATGTTCATGGTGTTGTCATGTTTTCTGAAATGTTTCTGTGTCCTGCACTTCGAGCTGCTATAGTAATCAGTTAAGAAATGCCATTGGTGTAAATAATGTGTGTGTCTTGCATGAATTCAGGAGGTGATGCTAAGCCCAACAGCATCATCTTACAGTATGTCGCAGCTCACTGGCTCCACGGAGTACAATGTGAGACTGCAGGCTGCCGCTGGAGCCCAGAGGAGTCGCCACGTGGCCACCGTCTTCACTACCCGTAAGCATTAAAACACACACAAACCTCTTCTTAATTAATGTGTACGTATAGCTGAAAATTGGGAGCACTGGACTTGTTGCTGCTTTCTCAGAAGTGAAGGGTTAGGCTGTTATGCAACAGTCCAGATGCACATTAGAAAGAGATCTTCTAATGTGCATTCCTTTCATTTGCACTGATATTGGAGCCAGATCACCTGTGCTTGTTTTTCTTTCTGTCTGAGCTCCAGATGGAATAACCTTCTTTCTCCTTTGTTTGGCCCTCCCCCGTTCCGTAGTCCTCTCTCAGGGTGCTATATACAGCCTCATGCCTTGTTTATTTTACAGGGACAAAAAATAAGTGAGCGCATCCTTCAGGGTCTCTAACGTGATGCCTTTTTAATATGTGCTTTTCAGTCGGACAGTTGTACAGACGCCCACGGGACTGTGCTCAGATATTACTGAACGGAGAGACGACCTCTGGTCTGTATACCATCTATATTGGAGGAGAGGAGAGCCAGCCCATCCAGGTTTACTGTGACATGACCACAGATGGCGGAGGATGGCTGGTGAGGAAATCAGCCTTCTGGAATCCAAATAAAGCCCGTTTCACACCATTATTCAAACTGAATCCTGATGATTCTGCTTATGTGGCACCTGTTTTTCTGATGACAAATGATAGACAGCACCACAGTGGCCTTAGCCTAGCTTCTTATGATTGCCGTGAAGCTGTTTTGACACTCATGAGAGTCGGTACTCTTCAGGTTTTCCTCAGACGCCAGAATGGAAAACTGGAATTCTTCAGGAACTGGAAGAACTACACGGCTGGCTTTGGTAACATGAACGATGAGTTCTGGCTGGGTAAGCTCGCTCATTCTGGAGCCGTATTTGCTTTCTTTCCCTCGCTCACTGCCCTCCTGACTCACACATATTAAACTTGGGTTGTAGGTCTCTCCAACCTCCATAAAATCACATCTTCAGGCCATTATGAGCTGCGAGTGGACTTGAGGGATAACGGGGAGACCGCCTACGCGCAATATGACAAGTTCACAATTGCAGAGCCAAGGACACGCTATAAAGTCTACATAGGAACATATAGTGGAACAGCAGGTTGGTATCACTTTAATAAAATAGCCTGACATGTTGGGGAGTACAAGTATTTACTTTGTACTTTAACGTTAGACAAGAGAATGGTATTCACTCTTGTTTCCTTCCAGTAAGTGTAATAAAGGCTCAGTTCAGTTGAACCTCTCAGAATAAGCAGATTTTTTTTGTCTAGTTTATATAATGAAGCCAAATTTTATGTTTATACTGTCAATATTTTTTGACTCACAGCCCATTAATTACAGAGTATTTGCTTGAAAGTTTACACTAATCCTTTTGAGCCCTTCGGGTTGGAAAAAAACACTCACTCTGAGTGTCACAATATAAATTTTTCTTTTCGTTTGGCACCTTTGTTGGTTGCTCGATCTGTTCTGATGACACAGGAGAAATCCCTGAAAAGAGCATTTTGATCACCTTCAAAGGATTTAATAACCACGTGAAATAGCTGGCACGTCAAAACAAATGGAAACTTTATAAAAGGTTTTATTGTTCGCAGCGCGTCTTCTGCTCGTAACTCCTCCTGTGTCAAAATAATGTTCCATTCTCGTCATATATTAACACTCGTGAATGTAGCTTTTGGATGTAAAATGGAGAAACACCACTGGTGCTCACAAGTTCTTTGTAAAAGTTTGGCTGATAGTTTGATTCAAATATGAACACACAGAGGTCTGGATCACACCCACTGATCCGGATCAGTGAGTTATCTGAGTCTGAGCCAAGACACGAGGGCACTGCACTGAACACAACTGTCTCAGCAGCTATATCGCCCTCTTTAAAGTTTAATAAAGTGAATACAGGGACATAAAATCTTATAATCCTGAGACACTCAGTGATTCAGATGTAGGCACCACGAAAGATAAGATAAGACCAGATAAGATAAGATAAGAGACTTTATTAGTCCCATTGTTGGGAAATTCAGATTGCTAGAGCAGCAGAACGAAGAGACCAGGAATAAATAGATGAAACAACAACGGAAGAAAAATGTACACTATACAAGGCAGAAGAAATATTATTTACATATATATATATATATATGGATATGTAGATGTAGATGTGATACAGTGATACACTTGGCATTTCAGATCCACACTGAAATATGTACAGTGTGTGGTGCATTTTCACGTGTACAGTCTGACAGCAGCTGGAAAGGAAGACCTCGGATATTTCTCCTTTGCACACCGTGGGTGCAGCAGCCTGTCACTGAAGGAGCTGCTCGGTGCTGTCAGGGTGACCTGCCTGGGGGTTGGAGGTGTTCTCTAGCAGGGATGACAGCTTAGCCACCATTCTGCTGTCACCCACCACCCCCGCTAGCATCCCAGAACAGAGCTGGCCTTCTTGATCAGCCAGTTCATTTTCTTCCTGTCTCCAGAGCAGATACTGCTGCCCTGCAGAGCAAACCATAAGTGAGGGTCGATGCAAACACAGAGTCATAGGAGGTCCTCAAGAGATGCCCCTGCTCTCCAAAAGAACCGAGTCTCCATAGCAGATACAGCCTGTTCTGTCCTTTCCTGCAGATGGCCTTTGTATTGTTAATCCAGTCTAGGTACTTAGGTACTTATATAAATCGATGCGCTCAGCATCCATTACCTGGATGTTCACGGGTGTAAGTCAAGGATGTTTGTACCTGTATACTTCTGGATCCTTACATACTGATGGCAGTATGGACTACCTGGCAAGGTAGTCCAGGATCCACGTGGTGTTGGTCGACACCTGTGTACTCCTGCTTCTCCCTCAGGATTGTGGGTACAATGGTATTGAATGCACTGGAGAAGAAGAAAAAAGACATAATCTGGAAATACTAGAAAATGTGACACTATTCCCGTTTTGATCACATTTTGTCTGCACAGTTTATTTAAAAAAACAACAAATAATTCAAAAGAATTTTTTTGGGAATTATTTTTTTTCAAAAGAAGTTTTCTGTCTTAAAACCTTAGGTTTATCTTTCCAGACTTTTGAAGTACAAACGAGCTCACAGCTGTTTTCTTAAAGACATAATTTAATCCTGCATTTTAAATCGTGCAGTTTCGACAGTGACGAATGTTCTCATTAAACTCTTGGCAATAAACTGAACGTATTTCCTAGAATGTCAAATTATTTCTAAGAATAGTCACTTTGACAAATCCAGTTAAGCTCATCAGACTGCCTTAATTGAATAATACTCATTTGTCCACCAGGTGACTCCATGACCTACCACCAGGGTCGGCCCTTCTCCACTTACGACAATGATAACGATATCGCTGTGACCAACTGCGCCTTGTCCTACAAAGGCGCCTTTTGGTATAAAAACTGTCACCGTGTCAATCTCATGGGGAAATATGGCGACAAAAGTCACAGTAAGGTACGAACGCTTTCACACGCATCGCAGAAAATGAAGTGGTAAACCATAACACGAGCCATAAGCAGTTGAATTATCTAATGAGAAAATCAGATTTTTCCCAGTGAAACTTGCTCCCTGCTCACTGCTGGATGTGTAGTTTAGGAAAAGCTGATGATTTGTATTGTTTGGGGGGGTTGTTGTTGTTTTTTTTCCACAGGGGATCAACTGGTTCCACTGGAAGGGCCACGAACACTCGATCCAGTTTGCAGAGATGAAGATAAGGCCGGCCAACTTCAGAAATTTTGAGAGCAGAAAAAAGCGATCATAGACTCATCAAGCCCTCTCTCCTTCACACCTCATCTCCAGGCATCAGCATCTGTGCTCCCCCATCTTTAAGACACTCTCGAACACACAAACACACGTACAGGCAGTCACACCACGCTGTGACTGAGTTTTCAATGTGGGGAAAGACCCTGGAGAATCATTAACTGGGGTTTTTTTGTTGTTTTTTGTGTAGTTCTCCCGTGTGTGATTGTATATTTTTGCATTCCCAAAGAGAGTAGATGCTAAGTTTGATTCACGAACGGACATATATGTGTTGTTGGGACCAAACGCCTGTAGAAAAATTTAAGTAAATTTAAAAAAAAAATAAAAATGGGTCTGAAACGATTCACTGAATCAGTAACATGTCGAAAGGCACATCCCCTGAAGTCATGCATCAGAGTGTTCGCCTCATCCATCTCAAACTGAAACACTGACCAGATGCATCACATGAAAACTTTAAAGCTTAAAAACTTAAATATTGTCATATGTTTACTGTACAAACCCACTTATCCCACCCCCAAGAAGCTATTGAACTCTTGCTTGAATTTTGATTTACTTATTTTGATAGGAAAAAAAAAAGACCTGATGCTCTGTAACCTTCAATACAAATAAAAGAAGATGTTAGTTTGATACAAGCGTGTGGTGGCTCTTCTTATTAGTGACCAGCTGAACCACGTCCACCCCAGCAGATGGCGGTGTTTGCTCTGTGCAGTAATGCACAGGGGCGCCCTGTGTGTTGCTGCTAAGTGCAGCTGAAGGACTAATATTACCAGGCACCTGATGGTAAGTGTTAAAGATTATTCACAGTGGCCGTGGGTCTTAAAACAGTAAAAAGCACCAAATTTTAAAGGTCTTAAATTGCATTTATTCTTAGGTAGAGTAGCTTGGAAAATAACTGCAACATTCATTTATCAGGTGTAGTAGCAATTACTGTTAAACACAGCTCAGAAGGTCTGATAAAAAGTGTTTCATTGTTAATAAAAAAAATAGGGGTTTTAAAGACATGACTGGGGTTTGGTCTTTCTTTGATTCAATGTGTTACTAAAAGATCTTAAATTTAGGTTATTACCTGTTTGATGCTAATATAAATCTTTTTTAAATTTTTGCAGAAGGGGCGTTTTGCTTTCGGTGACTGCATCTGTTCAACATGCCAAAGTTTAAAATGTGGTTTATCTTTTCTCTTTTGCAATTCAAGGCCTTTGGATCCCCCCCAGCTCCAAGCCACACAAGGTTTGCAAAGTCAATACCTTTTCTGCAGTTGTCATCAAATCCAAATTTGATCACCTCTTAAAAAAAGAACAAGAAAAAAGAAAAAAAAAGACTTTGGAGTTGAAAGATTTGACTTTAATGAGAAAATGCAGTTAAAGATAAGTGAGCCACATGCTCTACTTCCTGTCAGGGTTAGATGTCTTTTTTCAACATTAGCACGTGGCCGAACGATCCGACCCTTCCTCGCAATCTGCAGCCACTTCTATGTCCTCTCTGCACCCTCTGGCACAGTTTGTTTGTTTTGCAGTCCAATTGAATGGGGACATTTTGGCCTCTTGCATCTGATCCTACAAGGGAATGATCGAAGAAACAGTTTCTGAGTATTGGTGTCCATGTCAGCCTTTCTGTGTGCTCACAGAAGACTGACGCTTTCAGTTGTTGGAAGTTTAGGATGTTGGAACTATATGTTTGAATATTACAATTAAGCATGCAAACCCCAGGACACGAGATGTCGGCTGGCACAGAGCTGGGAGTTTTCCATGTTAAGTTCAAGATTTAGAAATAACTTCTGACCTGGATTTCTACTAATGCATGCTGCTAATATCTCATTTCATCCTGAGGTGTTTCTAAATAAGGGCTCCACAAGTTGGGTGTCCTTGTAATCTATCTCCAGACAGACTAAAGTGCTCAAGTAAGGCCTTTCCAGGGATCTTGTGTTTGTCAATAACAGGCTAACATTTGTCATGGCAGAAGGGTTGATTGCAGACACAGTAATGCAGATATTTTCTCAGATAGTTTAAGTGTTTACATCTCTGCCTGAAATCTGTCAGATTTTATAGAAAACTATCCCAGAACAGGTTTAGCTTTCTACTGATGTTCTGAGTTCTTCAGGCTCTGACGAAGGAGCTGGCAGGAAGTCCGCCACTTTGTTCCAGACTGAGATACTTGAGACAGTCAGAAGATGGATTGGTGTGAAATTTGTGGTCCCAGGAAGATAAATAACATTATTCAGAATCAGAATACTTTAATAATCTCTAAGGAAATTATGTGGGTTACAGTTGCTCCAAGACAATAACAGTAATAGACTGAACTAATTAAATTATACAGGTGGGCCATTTATATGGATACACCGTAATAACATGGGAATGGTTGGTGATATTAAAGTCCTGTTTGTGGCACATTAGTATATGTGAGGGGACAAACTCCTCAAGATGGGTGGTGACCATGGTGGCCATTTAGAAGTCGGCCATCTTGGATACAACTTTTGTTTTTTCAATAGGAAGAGGGCCATGTGACACATCAAACTTATTGGTAATGTCACAAGAAAAACAATGGTGTGCTTAGTTTCAACGTAACTTTATTCTTTCATGAGTTATTTACAAGTTTCTGACCACTTATAAAATGTGTTCAATATGCTGCCCATTGTGTTGGATTGTCAATGCAACCCTCTTCTCCCACTCTTCACACACTGATAGCAACACCGCAGGAGAAATGCCAGCACAGGCATCCAGTATTCGTAGTTCACTTTACTCAAATAGCACCTGCAGTCCCAGTCACCAGATTTCAATCCAAAAGACCCAGCATCTTTGGGAAATGCAGTCAACAAGTCTGCAACAACTGCGTGATACTATCGTGGCAAAATGGACCATGCTCTCTAAAGAACGTTTCACCTTATTGAGTCTATGCCATGAAGAATTAAAGCAGATCTAAGAGCAAAATGGGGGCTCAACCCACTATATCCATAGTACTTCATGCCAATAAGAGTATTTCTAGGAAAGCTTTCGTTACCTGTAAGGGTCTCTTTAGCTTCCAGCATATTAGTATCAGAATGTGGCCTGGTTCCTCCACTGAGGATTTCATCTGAGGCCTCTTTTTCATGTTTGTCTAAAGAAGTCTAAGGACATTAATGTGCACTTAGGAGTGTACATTACAACAAATTCATCCCTTGATCAGACAATAGTATGTTCAGAGAAATTGAAAAAATAAAAAAAAACCATGAGCTACATCTCAGACTGAACAGCATGTTAAATGCTAAAACGTTCAACAGTACAATTAGAAAGACTGACCAGGTCAGTCTTTCTAATTGTACTGGGTGTAAGGGTTTGGAAGCAACCTTTCCTAACCCTTGTTTGGAAGTGTTGCCTGCAGAAACCTTCATCTTGTACAAGAACAGGTCAGCATGTCTTAGCTTTGCAAAGTTGCATCTGTGCAAACCACAAGATAACTGTAACTATGTGAAAACCAACACTGCTGAGCATTGTTGGTTTTCACCAACAATGCTCAGCAGTGGCAATGGTTGGTGAAAACCAAACAGCATATCAGCACAAACACATCATACGGGTGACGATCTCGGCACCTTGCATTCATTTAGTTAAGCATGAACTCCTCTGTATACCAAAATATTCTACAGTCAAATGTATGAGAGCTACAGTTTGGCTCAAATTGAGTCATGCAACAGGACAACAATTCCCAGCACAGCAGGACAACTACAAAAGAATGGCTGAAAAAGAAAAGAAACCCGATATCGCAACAGGCCAGTTAAAGTTCAGACCTCAACCTGATTGAAATGCTGCAGTGTAACTTTAAGAGAGCTGTTCTCAAACCTCTGAAATGAAGCAACGCTGCAAACAAAAGCATGCCAAAATTCCACAAAGTGACAAGACTGATAAAGTGAGAAAATGAACTAATGATAAATTCAAGTTATTGCTGCTAAATTTTGGGGCATTTTTCACAGGACTGCACAGATTCCTGTAAAAACCTTCTTTTTCACATGACTCCACATCCCACAGGGTAATGCATACACCCCTTCAACAGAGATGCCTCAGTACATGTGAACCAAAATTAGCCAAGAGTTCTCAGAACTGTCATGCAGTTGTAGCACATTGTGATACTCTCAGTATTTGAACAGTGTTATATCACTGTTTGTTCAAAGAGCTGTCTCAGATTTACACAGCCAGCTCTCTCCTGCTGATGCAATGACCTAAAAAATAACTGGTTTCTATTCAGTAAACAGAAATGAGCACATGATGTTCTGTTTTATGTAATGTTGACTGTATAATTTGATTCTATTTTCATAGTGTGCCCTCATGTGAAATATTTTCTGCAAGCAACATGAAGACAGAGCTTTTACTTCATGAGGTCAAATGGGAGCCAAAATTTTAAAAAAAAAAGGATTTCTGCATGTGCCAACTGAGCAAAGGTTACTGTGTTGCCTAAGAAAATCTGTTTGCATTAATCACGCCATGCGGCCTCACTGAATCACTCTGGACTGTCATAAATCAAGTTTTTCAAGGAAACTTTTCCCCAAGAGTGTGTGCTATATTTGAATTGGCTCTGCTTTCAGTGCAGAGTCCCTGGCACTGTGCGAACATGTATCTAAATCATCGGCCACAGTCCTTTCAGTGCTCAACTCACTACTTTCCACTCCTTCTCTGGACATATGTAATTGAAAAATAGGTATTTTATGCTCTGTCTGATTCTTCTACATGCTGATGGAACTCCTAAAGCTAAAGATGATGGTGGCACAGCACTAAAAATATGAAAGCGCATACACAGGAAGTTTGACCTAAAGCTCATTGTAGAGCAAATGGACATGACAGACTGCACCTGGAGGTGTCCACAAACAAATTTTACACAGGAGACAATTCACACATTCCTGCACACTACAGGGCAAACATTACTGGACAGTGATTAATGCCGTGTTGCTGAATTCAAGCAGCACGACACAGCAACACTGCAGAGCCTTTAGACTATTGTCTCAATAATGGTAGTGTGCAGGATTGTTACTGACCTAATTTAAAAGGTTTATGAAATGTGTTGTGACAGTTTTATGAGTTATACTATTTACCTGAAATGTAAGAGTGCTAATATTGATCAATAAACTTCAAACCTAACAGACATTTTAGTTTATCAAATGATGATAAATAACAAGGAAATTCACAGATCGGGTAAAAAGTAAAGCATCTGTCCTTACAAGGTTTTCAAAGTAGGTAAGTGCAACCTGAGATGAACAACAACATAAAAACTAAGCCAAAAGGCAGACGCAGTGTGTGAAAAGCTAAGAACACCCATGACTCGGTAGCTTGTAGAAGCACATTTAACAGCAAAAACTTTACAAGTCTCCTACACTGTTGTGAAGGAAGTTTGGCCTCCTCTTATTTACGACATTGCTTCAGTTCATTGAGGTTTGTGGACATTCATTGACAGCTCTGTTGAGGTCATGCTGTTTCAATCAGGTGGAGGTCTGGACTTTGACTGGACCATTGCAACATCTTGCTTCTTTTCTTTCAGCCATTCTGTTGTAGATTTGCCGCTGTGCTGTCTTGTTGCAACACACTATTTCAGCCGTGCCTCAGCAGTCTAGAATACTTTGGGATTGATTTGGTTCATGGTCGACTCAGTGACTGCAAGATGCCCAATTCATCACTGCATTTTGGTCTTGCCTGTCCAAAGAACATTGGTCCAGAACGACGATTACAATTTGTTCAGATGCAACTTTGCAAACCTGCTGACGTGTTCTTTTTAGAGAGAGTCTTTCACCAACTCTTTCAAACAAGTGTTTTAGTCTTTTTTCTGCTTGTACTGTCATGACGTTTAATATTTAACACGCTAACTGAGGCATGTGGAAAATGAGCCATCGCTCTTGGGGTTTTTAATGCTGAATCACACTACTTATTAATCTGTGGCTCTCGTCCACAGCATGTCTTTCATCCTGTCTTCCTTCCCTCACCCCAACCGGTCGCAGCAGATGGCCGCCCCTCCCTGAGCCTGGTTCTGCTGGAGGTTTCTTCATGTTAAAAGGGAGTTTTTCCTTCCCACTGTCGCCAAAGTGCTTGCTCATAGGGGGTCATATGATTGTTGGGTTTTTCTCTGTATGTAGTATTGTAGGGTCTACCTTACAATATAAAGCGCCTTGAGGCAACTGTTGTTGTGATTTATATAAATAAAATTGAATTGAACTGAACTGAATTGAGTCTTTTGAAACCTACTGCCTTTTAGCATGAGCCAATTTCAATTCAGTTCAATTTATTTTTTATTTTTTATTTTTTTTAATTCCTCCATAAAGCTAGGACATCTCACTATTCATCACTGATTGATAAAAAGAAACAAAGCCCAAGTTTTTTTTCTGCACTGTCGTCAGGCTGACAAAGAGTCAGAGCTCTGTTGAGCTGAATATCCCTTTAAACTTAACTAGCAATGCATTCATCTATAATACAATATATCTGTCGGCCAGAAAGGCATATGCCAGATACTGTTATTACTATAATTATTATTATTATTAATAGCAGTAGTAGTGGTAGTGGTATTATTATTGTTATTGTTCTTTCAATATCATTCCATGGAACATGGAACAAATAAATCCATCTAAGTCTCATTCATTAAAGTGCTTTGAGAATAATGGTGCGAATTGAGATGAATTAATTCACAGCTATTTATGTGCAGGATAATCCAAGCAATACATAACATTGTGGAAAAATAATGACATTATAGTCATTAATCATTCTAACTATGCCCTGATGTCTGTTGGCACAACAGCGCACACAACCATCTGATGCGTTACTCAAATTAGAATGTAGAAAATAAGACAGAGCTTAATACGCCGTGGCTGGCTGAATGACCTCCGATGTACATGAGATCATGCTTCGGGGGGGTTCCTGCCTATCAACGTGGAGCATGATCTGCTCGAATGGATCCCTGTTTCACAGATTAACAACAGAGCCTGTTTAGTTAATCACTGTGGATTTGATCAAATTTATAGATTTGATGCTATTGTCCATTTTAGATAAGCAGAGTAATTACATGAAAGCCTCGAGGCCAGATGTCTGACCTCTGATTAAAAGCCAAGAAATCAGAGCTGACAGTTACATTAAACTGAACTATTTGACTGCACGGTTGCAGTCATTTTAGTTTTAGTCTCTTCCGTCCTGTAGACAGTGGCTTTCATTTCCTTCCTTCATTTCCTTCTTGCTCCAAATTAAGGGATCTGTTAATCCTTATGTTAGTATGGATGCTAGTGCAAAGTCATCCCTCCTTCATTTTACAATGAGAGCATTAAAGACGAAACACATTTCATTAGATTGCTCCAGATGTATGTCAACTTGGACCTGAGCCTAAGAGGATTTCAGCCGTGCATATTGAACTGCACATATAACCTACTCAAGTGGTTTCAATGCAGTCCCATATAGTGCTGCTTTACCTCATCAAGTTGCCATCTGGACTTTTAGGCAACAAATGCATTGGTGAAATATAAAGTATGTGTCATGTATGCACACAGAATTTTAATAGTAGCTATAAACCTGATTTAAAAGGCCAAAGAGATGTTTTACTTTGCTGTACTTACATATAATGGTGGCATATACATATAAGTGAAATGTTTATATCATGCTACCAACCTGTTATATGGCTAACACACAGACAGACAGCCATTCACACTCACATTCTATGGCCAAATTAGATCCACCAGTTAACCAAATCTGGTGGCACTGGGATTCGGGGAGGATTCTGGACGACTGCGAGAACCCACTGAAACCCAAGGCAAGGATGCAAAAGTGATTTGAATCCTTTTTAGACCAATGGTAAAGACAGGTGCTGCAACATGAGGCATGTAGAATATGAGAAAAATTATGTTTGTGTTTTTGCACCTTAAACACAACCTCGTAGGCGTCAAAAAATTTAATAAGCATAAAAACAAACCTAATTGTTTCCATCCTTACAAAGAGATAGATGAAAGTAATTAATTGCTGCTTTCATCTATAGTATTGCTGTACACTACAGCCAGTTAGCATGCACTTTACATACACATAGACTGAAAGCAGGGGTATCACTCTAGAACATGTTTGTGCAAAGTTAACAAAATGTATTTACTGATGTACGTGAGCTGCATCATAATACATAAACCATCCATCCATTCTCTCCCGCTAATCCTTTTCAACGTCACGGGCGGGCTGGAGCCTATCCTAGCTGTTTTAGGGCAAGAGGCAGGATACACCCTGGACAGGTCGCCAGTCTGTCACAGGGCTAACAGATAGACACAGACAACTATTCACACTCACATTCACACCTACGGGCAATTTAGGGTTACCAATTAACCTATCCCCACTAAATGCATGCTTTTGGACTGTGGGAGGAAGCCATAGTACCCAGAGAGAACCCACGCAAGCACAGGGAGAACATGCAAACTCCTTATGTTCCACCTGATGGTGGATTTGAACTCAGGACCTTCTTGCTGTGAGGCAACAGTGCTAACCAATACATAAACCTAAATTTTGGCTTTTTTGTTGTTTTTTTAATATATAAACCTAAAACTGGAATAATAGTTGGTTGCAAAGACTGTAAGAGATTTAACATGATCAAAAAACAATAAATAAATAAAATAAATGAAAACCAATTTATTTTACTGCTCAACAGTCCAGTGAAAGGTCAAATTCTAGTCTGTACTAACCAGCTAAACTAGTAGCACCCAACGGAAGTCCTGCCCTAAAATAAGAGAGCAACAAAAGACATAATGTCAACCACAGCTAAAAGTATAAATGCGAACAACTTAATGCATGATAAAAATACATTGAAAGAAGTCGATCCTCTACATTATTTTGTACCTTATAATAAATCTCCTGCTTGTGCGATTGTGTATCAGTGTACGGTCCTAAATCCACGCCTTGACTTTGTTTCATTTATACTTTTCAAATCATCTCTAAAAATCCCGGGATGATATTTGCTTTACCTGCTCGTATTCCCCTCCGTTGCACTCATTTGATGAAGGTTTTAACTCTGCGGCTCTGACTGCAGTGACATAACATCCCGGCTAAGAACGGGAGCGCACAGAGCTCGGTGATGGGGATTACAGCTCATTCTTTAGAGCGCTCGGTTTATTTTAGGGTCTGACTGGATAAAACAGGATTAGCATCACAATGAATCTACAAGCATTCAAACTCAGAGGCCGGCTCCTTCGTGGCCTTTGACACGCATTGAAATGCTTGTAAATCCCCATCTGTGTTGTGATAGTTAAACATAGATTTGATCAGCTGTCATTCCAGCGAGGAGCCCATTTTTGATAAGTGCTCATCTTTTTTAGAGTCGCGGCAGTGCTGACAGCTTTTTATTTGCCAGCATATTTTCTCCATGACAAAGCTTTAATGTAAAGCAGCTATTGGTCCATGCAGTCGTTTTTATATGTATTGTTCTGGGTGGTGATGACCTTTTACCTCTGAAGTCTGCAGCCACACTGGCGGCTCTCTAAGTAGTTGAATAGTTTATTATAGCCGTTTCCGACATCTATGCCAAAGTCAGAAGTCAGAAGAATAATGCTATGATGAATCTTCTGGGTAATGTGCATGTGCAAAACTTTCAATAGCATAGGTCTTGGGATGCATCACTGCATATTTTGACCTGCTAGGAGCAGAGATCATAGTAGTTAGTAAGATTCATCCTCTGGGAATCATGAATGTTTGTACACCGTTCCATGTTAATCTATCCGGTATTTGCTAAGCCGATTGAAAGATTTGCAATCTGTAATTACTGATGTGCATGTGATAGAGCCGCCATGTATGTCATGTTTAACACTGGAGAGCGTTTGCTTTGTAAAAGTAGGCATGGCAAACAAATACTTGTTAATGTGACTTGTAATAATAAACTGAACGTGATAAATCTTGAGGGAAAAAAGGGAAGCGTTATTGTTGGCAGAGAAGCTTTCTATCTTTCAGCATCTGCTCCTATTTTCACATATTCTTGCTCCGAAGCTAAAGGAAACACTGTCTCTCTAATGCTGGCCTCAGAGGAGCAGTTCTCATTCCACCCCAGGTCAGATTATCAGCAAGGTTACAACACAATTTCTATCGCCTTGCTCTCATTAAAGAAATGCATCATTCTGTTTGCTTTTGCCAAGAGTGAGGACTGTTGCACTCAAAGACATGAAGCTCTTCAAACAAAGATGGAGTGCAGGTGAGACAATTGGTTATTACCTAACATGTACTGCATGCAAGCCCTCGAGTCATTTGCAATTTGTTTCAGTATAGTACCTGTAACAACTCACTTCACCCTGCTTTCCTTTTGGCCTGTTTATGTGGCAGGTCTCATCTGCAGGTATTAGAGAGGTGGGGTGGTTTGTTTCCCATCAGTGACATTGCAATCCCTTGGCCCAGTGTGCTAGTGCGCTATAAAAGTTATTTATCTCAGGGTCTTCTCCCCAAGATACCTCTTGGATTTTGGGTTCCGTACTAAACAATATTTTTTTGTGCCATTTCTTCATCCATGCACTGGATGGCTTTACACCACTGAAATTAAGTTCTTTCCCTGTGTGCATCTCCCTTTTTGTCATGGCCCTGCAGCTCTTTCTGTGAAGACTGGGGGCTCATCCATCTAAATTTGATTAGTTTGTGACCGTTTTGTTGTGGCGTTGTTGGCAGGATTCAATTCTGTTTGCTGCATCCTTTTTCTAGGAGAAGCTGGAATTAAGTCGTTTGAATTTGCTCGGTTAATTTGAATCGTTTGTCTCAGTTTGAACCTGCAGCTGGTGTGTGGTGACACCTGGACAGGCATGAGCTGTTAGCTGTGACTACATGGTTCTCTAGTGTGGTAAGTCTTGGTTTCTGTGGAGTCTCCATCCGTTTTGTTTTTGTTAGTTTGTTTTATTTAAACTTTGGTGGGGTGTGCGGTCTGACATTTGGCTCAAACACTTCCAGAGCTGTCGTCAAGTGTGCAACCAGCTTACTCGTAGCCTAACCTGGTTACTTGGTTGAGTGTTAAAATCGTCCACTGTTAAACTCAATGAAGTGGGTATGTTGGTATAGGCATGTAAGCAGAGGGAGAGTTTCCACTTTTTTAAATAACCCGGGTCTGGGTGTTTTTCTTTTGTATTTTTTCTCTTCCTGGGCCTTGGGCTGTATGGCACATATAGAGGAATTTGCTGCTGCACTATGAGCAAGTTTTATGCATCGTTGCACTATAGAATATCTTTTGAGAGTTTAAGAAAACTATAACTTTGATTTTGAGTGGTAACAGTAGTGGAGTAGTTGACCTCTTTCAGTTATGTCATACAATGCATCTCATGCTGAAAGGAACACCTCTGTGGCATTGACTGCTATGGGCATAAAAGGAGAGAAACTCATCCTATCCACCCCTGACTTCAACCCTATTGAGAACCTTTGGAGCGTCCTCAAGCAAACGATCTATGAGGGTGGGAGGCAGTTTACATCAAAACAGCAGCTGTGGAAGGCTATTCTGACATCTTCTAAAGGCATTCAACCAGAAACTCTCCAAAAACTCACAAGTTCAGTGGATGGAAGAATTGTAAAGGTTATATCAAAGAAGGGATCCTATGTTAACCTATAACTTGGCCTGTGACCTCCTAATACTCCAAATCCAACAAATGACCATTTTCAGTTCTTTACAACCAATACAATGTTAATTTGGTACAATGCATTTTAATTTTTTTCATTTTTGCAAAAACATTGGGAGGTTTGTTCAATAACATTTTAGTTGTGCTCTAACAGTTGATGACTTGAAAAGTATATTAACTTTCATTTGCATGGACTATGTAGGAAAGTCAGCGACAAATATCATTTGTATAATAATTTGGAATATCGTTTATAAGATGTATGCAGCTTGCAGGTTTGAAAAACGTAATCCGCGTAAACGTGCATTCTTTCTAATGGCCTGGAGAGGGCAACTCTTATGATTAAAATACAACTTTTACTTCTAATGAGGTCTGTGTGAAAACAGTCCTTGGCTCTCCTGCTGTGTGACCTCAACAACAAAAAATTAGTGGTCATATTGTATAAAACTCAGTGAATCAGATGGATTACAGATGGAATTATATCTATGTCGAAAGTCAAAGACGAGAAAAAAAAAACATAATTATTAACTAAGTGCATGATTAAATGTCGTTGTTCAAACAATGACAACTAATATAGTGGGTACATCACTGTGAACAAATAACTTCTGTACATATAGTTTAGCATTACTGGCGCCTGTTTTGTTTTGTTTGTTTGTATTTTAAATAACAATGCCTTTAAGCTGTTGACAGGTTTGGACACATAAATTCTATTGCATCTCAGTCTTAGAATTATCCCGTCTCTGTTCATTATGTTAGCATCATAAACCCAAGCATACTGTTATTTAGCTGGATAAGTTTCTCCCCTGTTCTTTCTGTCAAGAATTGTTTTTAAATTCCCAAAGTCAAGAGTACTGCTGCCACTTAAAAGCCAAAAAAATGCCATGGGTCCCATACATCTTAAATATTTACTCTAATCACAATACAAGAAAAATAATTATTTCCTTGAAATTCCTATTCAAAAATCATAAACAGCAGAGGCTGTTGTCTTTAAATTGCTAACGCCATATAAACCCAGTCATATGCAAAGGATTAAGGCCAATTTGTGACCCACCCTCCACTGGAACACAAAATTCAATGCAAGAGCAGTAAATTTAGGTCAGAATAAGGAGTAATATCATAAACCTCATATTTCCAGTTTGAATTCTCTTTTTATATATTTTTTTAATAAATATGTAACTGCCCACCAGGGGGCCCAGGCCCTCACTTTGGGAACCAGTGTATAAAAAATTATTTCATACAAATGTTATCTTCTTAGAAAGTTTAAAAAGGAAGTCCAGGCAACATTTAAGAAGCACCATGAACCGACTTTATGGTATCGTCCTTAACGTTGGTTTAAATCAAATTTTGAAACTAGTTTTCAACTATGACTAGCCGCTGAGAAAAGACCGCCAGCCAATGGTTATGCAATGTTGAAATATGTGCTGGGTTTGTGTGGTCATGTAAGGATGCTCAACATTGGTGTTGTGATATCTGAAAGTACATACTGTTTCTACCAACTTCTCACACATATATAAATAACAACAGAAACTGAAAATATTTGACTTTTAATAACTTTACATGAAGCTTTGAATGAGGAAATGACTCCAGCAGCAAAGTAGTAAATAGAAAATGCCATTGACTCTGGCAGACTTGTTACTCCTACTAAAGTCAAGTCTATGCTCCCTGCTTCAGAGTCATCAGTGATTCTGTTGCATTTGCTGTTTCTAGTTTGTCATGACAGACTTGCTGTGAAATGAATAAATTCAGCACTAATAGAATTGTGATTTATGGTGTTGTCTGCTCTGATATAGCAGTACTTTGACTTCCATCCGCACACATTTACTAATCAGAGCTGATGTCATCGCAGCTGGGTGAACCCTGCCTCGTTAATTATTGAAACACTCACATTGCATTAGCAATTAGATAACTGCCCCAAGCATTATCTTTGAACATAGTGTGGAGACAGCATTATGGATTTGCATTGCACTCGGGCCGCAACCTCCCTGCGTTTAAACACCCCTGAAAGCATAGCTTCGAATCTTAAAATATTCATCATATTTAGAAACTAAGTGCTATGTAAAACTGCCTCTGGATCTGCTTCATCCAGATTGGGTGTTGCGTCACCTGTCAGCTTTTTTTGACAAACATAAAAATATATTTCCTGTTTCATGCACTCCTTGCAAAAAATGAATCAGTTTTCAAACTACATCCTACATCCATTTTATTAACCACTTATACAGTGTGGGGCTGCAGAAGCCTATTCCACCTATTAGGGCAAGAGATACAGTACACCCAGTGTACAGATCACCAGTCCATCACAGGACTAAAAGAGACAGGCAACCATTCATGTTCACACCTAAAGCCAATTCAGAATCACCAATTAACCTAACATTTATGGCTTTAGACAGTGAAAGGAAAACTCCACATGGAAAGGCTCTAGGTTGCAGATTCATACCCATAACCCTAACCCAAGCACCTGCGCTAACCACTCTACGGCTTTTATAATCTGCAGTTTCAGTAGTTTCACTGATTTCCAAGTCTCCATATGGATGTGATACTACTGTTTATGGTTTTAAAAATATACCAAGTCCAAATTAAGTCTTTCACTTGTACAAATTTAAACGCTACAGAAACAATCAACATTATATTTTAGACATGATGATCCATAAGCAGTCACAACAAAGGTGTCCAACTGGTGGGAATCACCCAATGTATTGCAAGAAGTAAGATAAGGCAAAATAAGAAAAGATAAGATGTCCTTTATTTATCACAGAGTTGAAAATTTCCTTAAAATGTAGTTAATATGTAACAGAATTGTAAAGTAGCAAGGTGTATTAGCATTTTCCAGTGTGTGGTTTCCATATGTGCTATAAATAATGCTTGGAAATACTTGAGCTAACACGCTAGGCAGTATAATGACAAGTTGTTGCAAGGGCAAGTCACAGCCAATTATGATCAGTGGCCTGCTCTAATTGATCATAATTGGCTAGTTAGCTGGCTAAGTTAGCTGGGTAATTCGCTAGTTAGCCAGCTAAGTTAATACAGCACTTAGCTAGCTAGGTTGGTACTGCAGAAGTCAAAATATCCTAAACTTACTGTTCCTCAAACAAAAAGAATGACTGTTATTTTGTTTTCTCAACATTTAAACTGCACTTCTCTTACCTCCAAGTGTTGCCTTAATGGACAGATGGACATTTTAAAGCAACATTGCACAATGATTCACAAAAGCTAGAAAGCTTTCCAAATTAGAATACTGTGAGTATGGAAGAGGATTGGGGCCACAAACTGGGAACCTCTTCTTTTCAGAATTCTGACATTAAAGTCAGAATTTTGAGAGTAAACTTTCGAAGAAGATTTTGTTGATGAGCTAAATGTAATTTTCAAATATATATTAATAATTGGCAATGCCAGGGGTTTGCAACCGAAAGAAATGTGCTTATGTGAGTGGTAGTCACATCATGTCTTCAGAATGTTTTTTAGAAAAATTAGCACAAAAGAAGTTCTACGGGTCAGTTAAAGGTTTACACAAGGTGAAAACATTTTTCACACTTTTTTGCAAAAATTGCCCCTGTTAAAGCTCATCTCCACCACAACCCATGGTGCTCCAGCAATAGTAAATCATGCAAGTGTAATCTCTTGGATTATCCTGAATTATCACTGTTTAAGTTAGCAGCGAGTATGTTTTACTGCTTTCAAGCCAGTGGTTGACAAAGAGCACACAGTCCTGCAGCTGGCTACAGATGTTTTATGACTTAGTTGAGTTTATGAGGAGTTGCCTGAACTGAAAGATTTTCTCAAAACGTGCAGTATGTGCACAGCTACCAGTGGCTTTTGGATTTAGTGTTCCCAACAGATCTCAGTGACCTGCTCCATGACTCTAATTTAGAGCTGCAGGGTCAGGATAAATAATGTAATCCACATAATCAGTTCAGTGAACAGTGAACACATTTAACAGCAAGCTACAACAACTGTCACGTAGGCTGCAGCACTGTGACCTGCGTAACTTTACTCACATGACTGCAGCACTGTGCGTAGCCTAAAAGTACACAGCGTGAGGATCAAATTCAGAACATCTTGTCAGTATCTGAGAAGTGCTTCACTGAGCCTTGTGTTGCCTATCTGTGTTTTCAATTTGGTGAAAGTATCGATGTGGATTGCACCGCTTCAGTAGTTTTAATGTTCCACCTGGATAGCTCTGCTGCTGAGAATGAGATTCTTACTCTTCAAAGTGACATTAAGCTCAAATCCAGGGCAACACTTTGGCTGGATTTGAGAGCTGTGGAATCTACTGCTGGAACAGAAGTAACTTAACCAAGATTGCACTGAACTTGGCAGCCCTTTACAGATGAACCTATTTATGTGTCTGCTTTCTCTCACAGAAATCTGTAAAAGCACAGTTACCGATGACTGCTTTGTGACCTGCCTAAAGCTTGCTACTGCTCAAACTGCCTAGATTACAAGAAACTGGCTTTCAACCCCCGAGTCCCAGCAGTAATGTAGAGAAATACATTTATGACCACTTTCCAAATAAGTAAAGTGTCCTTTATAATAACTGGATTGCCTTTGTGTTTGCCAATTGCACAAGGGAAAATAAAGGTAACTGCTGTCCATACTAGATGTTCCATGACTCTTCGGTCACAATAGTTTATGGACAGCTGGAGGAAAATGCACAATCCTTTGTTTAGAGGAATAACAGCAGAGCAGACCAGCATCAAAACCCTGTCTACATGTGAAGCACGATGGAAGGAGAAATAAAGTTTGAGGCTGCTTTGAATTATGAAGAAAGAATTTCAAATTGTATCAGATTTTGAATAGGAGCAGCAGTCCATGACCTGAAGATTGTGCACGGTTGGCTGATGCAACAAGACAGTTTTGGTGTTGCAATCATCATATCCAAAATCTGAATGTAACCAATTGTACGATTTGTGCAGGACTTTATTCTGTGCACTTAAAACACATCCGCAGCCACAGCCAATTTAGAAGCATCAGTGACGTAATATCTATAATGAGTTTTCCATAACTGCTGTAGCCACCCACACTTTAACAAATTGTGCCTATCTCTTCAAGTTGAAGAACCTACAGTCACCTTGGTTGTCAGTTTAACTGATTGCGATCCAGATAGACTAAATGCCTTCATATCTGCCAGACACCACATATTACTCTGACAAGAGACGCTCAGTCAGTATAATGTCCTTGATTATTGATTAACAATCTTGAGTATTTACAGTGCGCACACTTGTGCTGTGCAACCACATGGTGAGCTCAGCATGCGACAAGATGGTCCTATTTCATTTGAGACATCCTGTTAATGTGGAAGCTGCAGTTGTTTAAGCCTGGCTAATTAAGCTGTTTCTCACTGCGGTCAGATCTCGATACAGTTGTGCACACTGATAATTCCCAGTGTGACCACGTGTCCAGCCCAAAAGAAAGCAGTATGTTTGTGTCATGTAGCATACAGGGTACTGTGTGTACCTTTGGAGGGGTTGATTGGAAATAATGAGGCCAAGTCTAACATTCCCGGATTGTTTTAATTGTAACTGCCATCCGTCTAAGCTTAAGCCAATTAACTTAGAGGTTACTCAGCCTCATACTGGGAAGCACATTTTCTGAATTATCACTGCTGGCCAATACGTGACTCTTCACCAGTCCACGTTCCAGATTCTAGGCAGTTTAAATGATGGCGCTCATCCAGATGATTAAGATAACTCAGTGAATCTAAGCTACTCTGTGGATGTACGCTGCGATTACATCTTATCTGAAAAAGCTGGAGAATGGACTGCTCTACATTTGCCATGAAATGTGATTAGAGGTTCAAAGTGTGTGAGAATACGAGGCAGTTTATTTACAGTGACAGAAAAATAAAAACTAGTACCAGTGAAAAATACCCACCCTCCCCCTTCAAAAAAAAAAAGAAAAAACTGTGGTTTTATTCATAAAAAAAGAGGCTTAATGTTAAAATAAATTATGTGTGTAGACTGAAATAAGTCTGAAATGTGATCATGACAAACGTAATACTTTCCGAGAGGGTAAACCGATGGACTTTGGTGCCTAATTACTTCCCTGAGATCTCTTTCTTTGAGCTTCTCATCAATGCTTCAGATATATCTGTGAATATTTAACAGAGTGCTGTGCAATGCCGGAGCCTCTGCTCCCTCTATCAGGAGTTTATAAGATAAGCCGTCTGAACTCATTGCCTTATCGCTAAACCTCATTCTTTATGGCTCTGTAACTAGTATGGCTACATTACAGTCAGAGCATCTGACCTAAAAGAGGAAGAATTCCCCTTCTAAAAGAATCAGAGATATAAAAGAATTGAATGATTGTATTTATTACAGTGTCCACAATTGAAATAAAAGGCAAAAAAGAGAGCGATATTTCACTCTTGTTGCTCCATGCGTGACAAATTATATCAGTTAGGATTCGTCCAGTTCTTTTTCTTTTATGTAGGACATGCTGTATAATTTGTCAACCCACTGATTCCATGCTTATGTAAACTCCGAGGCTCTTTCATTAAATATTTTCCAGAGAATATGACTATTAATCACAGATGTAGGAGGCCATTAACACCAGCCTCTCCTTATGTGCCACCACAATAGCTTAGATGATTAATAATTGAGTTAAGTTGGCATACCATGAAATGCTTCACTTCTTTAAATGCCATATACTGATTTGAACTGAGTCCCTTTTGAACAGATAGGAGTGTCCAGGAGGTGTGGTTTACCGCTGACAATGTGCCTTTTTTTCTCTATTGCACAAGTGTTGCTTCACGTATGCAGTGAAAAGTCATGCAGCCTGCACTGCAACTTAGGCACAGGAATAATAACATTTTTAACACACAGTAGTGATTCCAAACCTTTGAAAGATTTTTGAAACAAGAATCTTTCTGGTTTCTACTTGTAGCCACAACAAGTGGTAAGTTACAGATGAAGTACATTTGCAGAGAAGCAATTTCAAAACACTTTTTACCCATCGACAATTATTCCGATTTTGGTTATATTTAAGTTAATGTGCAGCACTGTGCAAAAGTGGTCTTGTACAATGGTTCTCCATGTTTTCTGGATGCCTTTCAGAGTTTTCAAAGTTTTCCTTTGGACATGGTATCATTCTCAGAGGAATGCCCTTTTTGTTGTTTGTTTGTTAAGCTACTTAACTCTGACCTATGTCACAAACACTCATAATTTGTTCCCATTTCATCAGTTGAGTCTATGACAAATGGTAACGATAAGACAGTTTGACAGGCGTAAAAAAGTATTTGTTCACCAACAAGGTGATTCCCAAAGTGCTTTTAGCTGAAGACCTGACAGATCTTGGTATGGTGTGCCATGCGGCATTAAAAAATTTGAGGAAACTGGACAATTTTGTCCAGGTGTAAAAAACTATCTACAGCAGAAAAATGAAAAAAATATATATTCATATACTGTATTTCCATATCTAAATATACAGGTTCATAGGTTAGGTTTGATTAGTATTTGTATAATCTTTAGAAAATTACTATTACATCAATATTGAACGCTAATATTTTATTTTAAAATGCATCAGTCACAGAAATGCATCTGCCTGTTCATTTTCTACTGCTTATCTGAGCCTGGGTCATCGGGTTGAACAGTCAAGACAAAGGTTCCCAGACCATCCTGTCGTCCAACCTCCATGTTTCCCTCTGGGAGACAAAAAAGCATTAAAAGCCAGCTATGAGACGTATACTCCCTAGTGTCTTCTGGGTCTGTCCTCAGGTCTCCGTCCTGAAGGAAACACTACACCTAGTAGTCATCCTTGTTATGCTTCGCCTTCAGGCTCAGCTCTGTCTGACCAGCACCCACACTACTACTACTATCATCCGCCACCCATGTCTGGGCACTTCACTGTTTCCCAGATCAAACCTTTGACCTCACGCTTGGAGATGCATGGCCACTTTATATTCAAATGCAAGACATCCCACATCCAGCTGGAGGCAACTGCTGGATGAAACCTAAAGGACTGCTTCATCTGCAAGTATTTTCAGTCTATTAATAAAATTGTGAACTAACACCATCAACTCAAAGTCAACATATTCAGTTCTACTCAGGTACTACAATCAAGAATATAATTTGATATGCTAAATATACAGTTTCATGAATTTCTGAAACAAAATGCAAAGTCACTGGAAACAACATTTTCTCCTAAAATGTCAACGAGGCCATCTTTCAGCATTTCTGTAAACCTCCATGGTAATTTTCCACTAGCTAGTACATGTGCTAACAGATATAATCTATTGAAAAAGTTCCAAACTGACAGTGTGTTCTGCTTTCTACATCTGGTATGACAGTCATGCTCACCAAGTTTAGGCCTTTCAAACATCAAAAGCATTTCACAACACTGGCTGTCAGTCAGCAAAAACTGGTTTGTACACCAGTAAATGTCTGTAACGCACCACAATGCTGGGGAAAAACCTCAAACCTGTTCAGAGATCTGAATCTATGATGCTGGAAGATCAGCTGTATCAAAATTTAGCAGAAGTCAGTTTTGCAAAGTTACTTGGAAGTATCTTATCGTTCTTATAGATGCTTCCAAGTAGTTAATATACTTTATAGTGTTTTCATATTATAGTTGTTATAATATAGGAACTCGTGAAATTCTCTATAGTAAGGCACCCCCTGGATCTCCTTTATGAAAATGAAAGGTGATAAGACCAACCCATAAATCGCAGGGATACTTCAGCACAGATCATTCAAATGTAACTGAATTTTCAACCACAGGCTCTTAACCCCACAGGTGAACTCTGAAAAATATGATGCTGTAATAAAGTCTGCTTCTTGTCCACGTATTGCCTCTCTAAACCAAGATTAAAAGATATATTAACTGTATCAAAGTGCGTTCAGGGATTGCTATAGTTAGGTCTGTTAGATTGCTAGGATTATCACTGAATTCATTTTCCTTTGGATCAGCCCTTCCCCTTGACCTCATTTTCCATCAAAATCAAGGTCAAGGAGGTAGGCTGTCACTTTTGGAGTGTTCAACACTGCATTAATCTCATGTTTAGCTTAGCATGTTTTGGATGCCGATTTTAGCAGTAATTATATACGAATGTTCCTTTACAGTTAAATGGCTTTCCTGCAGCAGGAGGAATGTGTTTCAGATATAGTAGTGGGAATTTCCATGTATGGATATGGCAAAGGATTTGTGATTTCCATGAATTTAAAGTTAATTGCTGTATTATCACAGACAGATGTGTAGATGTACAGGAAGTGCAGAATTATTAGGCAAGTTGTATTTTTGAGGAATAATTTTATTATTGAACAACAACCATGTTCTCAATGAACCCAAAAAACTCATTAATATCAAAGCTGAATGTTTGTGGAAGTAGTTTTTAGTTTGTTTTTAGTTTTAGCTATTTTAGGGGGATATCTGTGTGTGCAGGTGACTATTACTGTGCAGAATTATTAGGCAACTTAACAAAAAACAAATATATACCCATTTCAATGATTTATTTTTACCAGTGAAACCAATATAACATCTCCACATTCACAAATATACATTTCTGACATTCAAAAACAAAACAAAAACAAATCAGCGACCAATATAGCCACCTTTCTTTGCAAGGACACTCAAAAGCCTGCCATCCATGGATTCTGTCAGTGTTTTGATCTGTTCACCATCAACATTGCGTGCAGCAGCAACCACAGCCTCCCAGACACTGTTCAGAGAGGTGTACTGTTTTCCCTCCTTGTAAATCTCACATTTGATGATGGACCACAGGTTCTCAATGGGGTTCAGATCAGGTGAACAAGGAGGCCATGTCATTAGTTTTTCTTCTTTTATACCCTTTCTTGCCAGCCACGCTGTGGAGTACTTGGACGCGTGTGATGGAGCATTGTCCTGCATGAAAATCATGTTTTTCTTGAAGGATGCAGACTTCTTCCTGTACCACTGCTTGAAGAAGGTGTCTTCCAGAAACTGGCAGTAGGACTGGGAGTTGAGCTTGACTCCATCCTCAACCCGAAAAGGCCCCACAAGCTCATCTTTGATGATACCAGCCCAAACCAGTACTCCACCTCCACCTTGCTGGCGTCTGAGTCGGACTGGAGCTCTCTGCCCTTTACCAATCCAGCCACGGGCCCATCAAGACTCACTCTCATTTCATCAGTCCATAAAACCTTAGAAAAATCAGTCTTGAGATATTTCTTGGCCCAGTCTTGACGTTTCAGCTTGTGTGTCTTGTTCAGTGGTGGTCGTCTTTCAGCCTTTCTTACCTTGGCCATGTCTCTGAGTATTGCACACCTTGTGCTTTTGGGCACTCCAGTGATGTTGCAGCTCTGAAATATGGCCAAACTGGTGGCAAGTGGCATCTTGGCAACTGCACGCTTGACTTTTCTCAGTTCATGGGCAGTTATTTTGCGCCTTGGTTTTTCCACACGGTTCTTGCGACCCTGTTGACTATTTTGAATGAAACGCTTGATTGTTCGATGATCACGCTTCAGAAGCTTTGCAATTTTGGGACTGCTGCATCCCTCTGCAAGATATCTCACTACTTTTGACTTTTCTGAGCCTGTCAAGTCCTTCTTTTGACCCATTTTGCCAAAGGAAAGGAAGTTGCCTAATAATTATGCACACCTGATATAGGGTGTTGATGTCATTAGACCACACCCCTTCTCATTACAGAGATGCGCATCACCTAATATGCTTAATTGGTAGTAGGCTTTCGAGCCTATACAGCTTGGAGTAAGACAACATGCATGCAGAGGATGGTGTGGACAAAATACTCATTTGCCTAATAATTCTGCACTCCCTGTAATTGCCAACATTCAATAATAGACTGACTTCATCTTGTTTTAACATCAGTTTACCAAATCTGCAGCACTAATCCCCGTTTTTGAAGCAACTGTTTCAGTAATTGTAGTTGTCAACCACCCTCTTAAGCTACAGTTACTCTAGTTAAGAGAATAGAATCAGTTACATACTGTCAGTTTGGCCAAAACTGCCAACAGAGCAACACCAATGTGAACTCATTTTACTCATCAGTCAAAACAAAGCCATTGTTTCGTAAAAAGAAGAGTTTTATTTCATTTTTAACAAAGCCCAATACAGATTCAAAGCAAAACTGGGGAACACTGGCAATCTCAATCCAATCGTTTTTGGGACGCCAACACCAAAGAGGAGCTTCAAATAAAAAGGACAATAAAACAACAATACTACCCAGAAATGGGGTAAAGAAATAATGGTGCATGTTGTCAAACTTAAGAAAAATTGACAAAGGGAATCAAAATGTTCATGCCAGCAGCTGCTGAGGATCTAAATGTCAAATATGAGACACACCTGTTAACAGCTTTGGAGGAAGGGAGGGGAAGAAAAAAGGAAAGACAATTCCTATAAATGTGTTACATTTAAAGTTGTGAATGAGTAATTTGGTCAAATGTGTTAAACTAGTCTGTGTGTAAATAACGAAAATTGTGAATTAAAACTAAGCTTTCCTCCGTGGTTTGTACATGTAGACTGTTCCCAAGAGAACAAGTTGTGTCCAAGATGGAAATTAAAGTAAAGTGTCACGGCAACAAAAAACGGGAAAACTATCAAAATCAGATTCTGTTAATGTCTCTACAACTAGTTTTCTACAGATACGTTCAACAGGGTCACCTGACAGCTGTGATGACATGTTGAAGGGTTACAAAATATATTGTGAGTAATACAGTTTGTGATTTTTCACGTCATAGTTTACGTGGTCTGGCGCACTTGTATCGTAGACTTGTAAAAGCCAAATTTAGGGTGTGGGAATAGAGCACGTGGCTCTTTGTTTTCCTTCTTTTAGGGGTTATGAAATATTATGTTACCATCTGAAATGAGCCGATCCACCCATGTAAACAGTGATTTTCTGATACAGAAAAAATAGTAAGTGTACAATGCATATTGATCTTTAATAGCAATATCCACCAGTTGAAAACACCAGTCTGCTTTGATATATTCTCATATGGGAACAAATATATTTTATAACAAAATAAATCTATACTGTTTCTGTGATGGTAGATAAGGGTCGTACAATCCCATCAGCCTGACCTTCTTTGTCCGTTTTAACAAAGAACTGCATGTAGGCTTAGCTCTGTCGGAAATAGTACTTGTGACTAAAGCAGCTCAAATACTCAAAAGGCTCTGCCTGAGAAGAAAACATTAGTTTGAAGCCCAAAAAAAACTTTCATCTGTATACCAGTTGTTAAAGTAATTTATAATAAAGTATGTTTCTATCATCTTTAAAAATCATAAGCATTTTTTTAAACTGTATCTTGGCATTTTGACAAAATATCCTCTTGGATATTTACACAGGAACAAAAAATACTTTTCAAGCACTAAAACAAGCTTATATTGTGGGTTTGCAACAGAATAAAACAATTCTGAAATAAAAATGGAGAAAGGTTTGCATAGCAGATCAGGATACAACTAAAGAGGAACAAATCCTTTTTGGTATGAGTCATGACTGCACATTTTCACATATGTACATGAAAGAATAGTCCATTCATAGTTTCTCTCTGCCCACAGTTCAAATCAAGTTTACGTATGCACTGTAATGCTCATCAGTGAGAAGGCAGAATGTGGGTACTTGTCCTCTCTGCTCTTCTAATAAAAGTCCATAGGAGTTTCTTTTTTTTTTTTTTTTTCAAAAAAAAGAAAAAAAAAGAAACTTTGTTTTGTTTTTTAAAAAGTGCCATTTTGCTACATTTGTCAGCTGATCCATGGTCTGCTACTGAACAGTTAATACAAGCAAAGTGTTACACAGCCCTCCAATATCACAGAGTTTCCTGATTCTATGAGATTTGGTCACATGGACAGTCTCACACACACACACACGCACACAGACACACACAACAGGGGAAGAAGGGGAAAAAGGAAAAACTAAATTTGTAGCCGGTGAGTTCTGTTGCGATTTGATAATCCAGCTGGTAAAGCTTTTGGGAACAGGGGGAAAAAACAAAACAAAAACAAGCACCATAAGGAGAAGGCCTCAAATGTCCTCCGCTGGGCGAGTTCAGCAGTGTTCGCTCGATTCTGTGCTCCCACAAAAAGCAAAAAGGGAAAAAAAATCTACATTCAGACTCGCCTCAGGCTCATGGTTTAGGCAAAGTCACTGAAATGTTTCAGGCTTTGTTGTGTCTTTTCCTCCAACTTCAAGTCTGAGTCCGGCTATCGAAGCCTTAATCATGGTGGTCGAAACATGTCTCCAACTTCCATGGGGCCTTAATCGTCAATATGGATACGTCCGGGTCCTCATCGTCTCTGTTGAGCGTACACAGGGTACGCTAGTGTCACATTCAGAGAGTCATTGTGCTGGACCAAAGACGTGTGCTGGTAGTGAAGAACGAGTTCTTTTAATGAGCTGTACAGGTTATAAGGTTCAGCGAAGCCGTACCCTGTGGGGGTCTTGTTGATGACGCAGTGTTTCACCTCGCCGTCCACACTGCAAAGAGAGGACAGGAGTCACAACCTGCTCTGTGATGCTCTCCATCAACTTTAAAACTAGTTCATTCAGTGGTGGCTGGAGCCGTAACAGCAGGTAGACATTTCAACACTAAAACTACAATTCTTTGCTACGTAACAGCCAGATACGTACACCACACTGCAGGCGTAGCATCCCGCTTTGCTGCTGTCTCGAACCAGGAATGTTCCGTCTCTCTTGCCCTGGAGGATCGCCTCCGCCTGTAATCGATTGATGTTGCCCAGCTTCCAGGTCCGCTCATCATGATGAGGAAGGTCTTCATCATCGTCCACCATAGAATATTGACTAAAAACACAAAACAAATATAAGTTGTCATGAAAAACGCACATTTTTTTGTCCAGCGAGTGGATGATTGACACTCGCTAACTTACTCTTCTGTGCTCTCGTTCTTGATTCCCAGCCACTCGTTGAGTTTTTTCTGCCTTACTCCCTTCTGGGTCAACCACCTACAAAGAGAAAAGTCATGGACATTAGAAAGCAGGACAGACCAATTTTGATTTCCCTCAGAGGGAAGACTAGTTTCCGATGTAGCCAGGATGCTGTTCAGGCGCTGCACTTACATGAGATACTGGTCTCTGGTCTTGCGGAGCTGGATGAGGTCAGGCTTGATGCTGTTCATCCTCTTGTCGATCTCCCTGTAGTCTGCTGCCTGTTTCTTCAAGTCTTCTTCCAGCCTGCGCTTGCTGTCTACTATTTCACTAATCCTCGATTTCAACTTCTCGTAATTTCCCATGATCCTGGAAGGAGAGGAAAAAAAAGGATGAGTTCTGAGCAGAGCAAGCATTTTGTTATCAGCTGATGCACAACAAAGTGTGGTCTGTTCTTACCTCTGAATCTCTTTTTCATTGCCTTCTCTCCTGAATTTCTCAATATACTCCTTGCTGTAGCGCTCTTGTGTTTGGCATTGCTCCTCGAATATTTTGATAGTTTCATTGAAAGCCTCTATTGCCGTCCTTTTCATTTGGATTTCCTGCGAGCAGAAGCACAGTGTTAAGCACTTGACCTACAAACACTGCAGTAACACTCTTGATGCTAGGTGTGGGGTGGTACTCACTTGTGATGTTCTGGTGTACTCTTCATAGAGACGATCGTACTCTTTGTTCTTTTCTTGGTATTGCTGGTGGTACTCGCAGAGCTTCCTGCCCACAGCTTCGATGTTGTCCTCTTTTACCACTTGATCCTGAAGAAAGAGTCACAGTCAAATACAGAAAAAGTTGAGGTTCAACTGCTTTAAACACGCAGGTGTTTTAATTCTGCTGGGATGCATTGAGCTGCCACCTCACCTGCTGGTGTTTAGACACGGGGTACAGCAGCTTGACGTCTAGCTTGGGGTTGTACTGAGCCAGGGACTCGTTGCGATAGTGGTTAATGAGCTCGACGACTGAGTTGAAGGTTAGTGGATCAGAGAAGCCATATTTGCCATCTCGATGGAATATCTTGATAAGCTTGTTGTTTCCTCCTTTCCTGTAGACGAAACAGCAGCGGCGGTTAAACCAACAGGTCACTAACTACAAATGGATAAACAGTCAATTTGAGGAAACAGAGGACAAGACACGTACCTCAAAGTCAGAGTGTAGTCTCCGTGCATTTTTGTAGAGGCGTCCCGCACCAAAAACGTACCATCTGCAGTGTCCCTCAGTTTCTCATTGACCTCCTCCCTTGAGATGTCTCCCCAGTACCATTCAGCATCTTGTAGCGCCATGTTGTTGTTCATACCGTTGTTAATCACAGATGTGGGCTTGGGTGGCTTTGGAGGTAGAGCTGCAGGAAAAGGCAGAGAACACAGAACGTAAATAAATCGACTACAATGTGATTAGGCTTATGAGTGTTTGTGTTAAAATAAAGCCGACTCAGAGCTCGAGATCTGGACATTTTAAGGCAGATTTTTAGGGGAACGCTTGCACTGCCTTTAAAATGTTTACTTGATCTTCTTGTAAATAATTAAAAATACAAAAAAACTTTGCTCTTTGAATTTATTTAATATTTCAAAAGAATGAACCCTCATCTGATAGCACGTAGGCACACATGCTCGCTCGCATGCATCCTATTCCATGAATTGGGTTGTGGGGAAAGGAAAAAAAAAAAAAAGAAAAAGAAAAAAAAAAAAGGCTTCCCATGTCCAACAGAGAGGCAGCATTGGTGAGGCAGTGGGAGGAGAACTGAAGCGTGAGTCAGTTAGAATGAATTTCATTCAAGAAATGGAGCCATCTATAAATATTTCCAGCTCCTAACGCAGCAGTGAATCCTTTTTCATGCAGGGAAAAAAAATGCAGAGAGAACAGCAGAAAAAGACGGCTGCACAACATTTTACAGTAAAATAGGACAGACTAAAATCCTAATGACCCTTTAAGCCTTTACCAGCAGGAAAGGCTGCGCTTTAACGCAGGATAACCAGATTCTCTTCTACCATCAGTAAATCAATTAAACTCTTAAAGCTGGAGCTCACCGTGAAGCTACCAGTAGCAGAGATAAGGCAGTCGGCTATTTTTAAACCCCACAAATCTGCACTGCCGTTGTTCGCTGCCACTGCATTCACAACCCTCCTGCTGCAATGGACCTTGCAGAACTTTGCACGCTGAAACCACAAGCACTGTGCACACAGCTACAACCGTGACATAGATTTCAAATGTTTCCATTCTGCGCAAATGCAACCTACCAATCCGACCACAGCGCTTCTCTGCATACCGCCTGCCTTCCAACCTGATCACACTTTGTCTCCAGATTACTAGAAATTTCTAACTCGTGTGAAGAAACCAAGCTTCTAAAATCAGAGCCAAACACCTCCACAGACAGACAACTTGCGCTGATCCAATCTCGCCTCTGCTCCACACAAATACTTTATTACAGCCACTTAAACACGTACTTGAAAAGCCATTAAGGGCAGCTTGCTCAGTAACGTGTTACATCACTTACCACAGCCAATCACACAGGGGGTCTGTCACCAACCGCTCCTGCATCTTTCATTTCCTGTGAGCGATGAGATCATTGTAAAAGTGTCGCCTTTTTAGAACACTAAATAGATAAACTGAAACGACTGCGTCTCTGCATCAACCAGCACTGCGTTCCGGTGTGCATCCATCTGCGAAAGCAAACGCGCCGCATCTCTCTGCTAGCAGAGGAGAGAGAAAGGACCTGCTCCCTGTTCCATGCTTCTCCTCTGTCATCCTCTCGCTCTCTGTTCAGCTTGTCCACTTGCTCCCCTGCAGGTTACTCGGCCCCTCCTCCCCGCGAGTGTCGTACGGACATTTAGTCCGTCCCACTGCTGGCACTCGTAAAGCCTACTCTGCTGCAGCAGCACGTACGCAGCTAAATTATAATGCCTGGCCCGGTCAGCGGCACCCAGAGCTCCAAAATACGTCTGTAATCCCACAGCGTGACGCTCAGCACGACAGGGATAGCTCCCTTGATTTCCTGAGTGAAATTAAAATAGCCCCAGTTCTTGGTAAAGGTAGAAGATTCAAGTGAAAGCAATCGTTGTCCTTAGTTCAATTGAGGGACAGTTGGTGGAAATTTTAGACGCTTAAGTTATATAGTTCACATCAACTACAAATGAGGAAAAAAAAGAACAGGTTTTAATGTTTCAGTAAGACCTAAGTGAACAAACCTGTTCCACCGCACTTTGATAGAAGAAAAAAAAAAAAAAAGATACAACAGTGGATTTAAAAAGACTTTAACATCAACTAGCCATTGTCCACCATAGCTATAAACTACTTAAATGTTCAAGAGCCTCTTTTGTCTGATCTTAATGCAGAGGTTCATGCGCACTCTCCAAGTATGGCCCATAACTCATAAGCATGAGCAGTTGCCCGAGGCAAGTTTGCTGCTAGCAAAGATTGAAGTCTTACTAAATCACAAACCTATTATTCCTGTTCTGTCTTTTCTAAGCTGTGACATTTGTGTCTTAATCTTACGCATGAGGCCCATTTCGTTATAGCCTGAAGGCAAACGCAGCAGAACACACAATGTTCCACTTTTGACACCTTTATAAGACAAGACCTGAAACATCAAACTTACGTTGCAAGTTGTGCATGTCTCGAGGAATCAGTTCTCTCTTCTTTGCAGCTTCTCTTTTATTCCCAAACAATAAAGTAAATCCAACAGAGTTAGTTTCAAGTCCTTCTGTAAAGCTCCATTTCATAGTTTAGACCAGTGAGTACATGGACGTGGTCTGTTTTAATTCTTAAAAGGTCACGGCTTTGTGTGCCTCTTAATGAAATCCAGGTAATCCGCTCGACGTGAAGCAGGTGCCGCATGCAACTGTCTTACTGACTGACTGCTCAGTTCCTGCTGAAGGTGCGGTAAAGGGCTGAGTCTCTCTGTCTTTCCCTTTCTGAGCCCTGTGAGGCGGAGGCCTGCTCACGTGTAGTCACAAAGTTAATGATTAGCAGGAGCTGCTCCAGTGTCGATGCAGCCTGTTCTGAAAGCAGCCACTTGTGCCAGCTGCGTTGGTTTGTGTGTCTCTCTATGCTCTTTGGTCACTCCCTCTTTCTGTTTGTAAAGGCGGAGGCTTGGGGGAGGGGGTGGGGAAGGAGGGGGGCAGTCTTATGATTAACTTGCAAAGTTTCAAATATTTGCTGAGTTGAGCACTTTGAGACAGGGAGGACATGTGGACATCCACTGAAGGGGGAGGCAAGTGGCCCTAGAACTACAAGCAGCCCTGAGTTAACAAGAAGTGCTCTGTGGAGCAGGCCGACTTTCCAGCCAACCAAATCTAAGTGGGCCTTTTGTCGCTTACTTAAAATAGGAACGCAGTAACTGGGAGGAGGCACACACACGCGCGCATACAGGTCATTCACAGAAATGCATGCATGTTCCGTACATGTGTGTTTAGAAAGTAGGTTATTTACCCGTACTATTTGCATTAGACAGGTGACTGAAACCAGTCTGGCCCGACTAAACATTGCCATGTGTTACACTGGGTACAGTCTTTATGGGTATGTGCAGAACCAACAAAAAGCATTTCAGGGTTTCTCTCTTGCCTGCCCGACCATTCAGTCAGCCATGCATCAAGCCTACAGCCAAAGAGCTCCCTGCAGGTGCAAATCACTGACAGCTGAGAGCAGACCATGCACAGGAGCGTTATAAATAGTCCTAACAGGTAATAAAAAGTTTAAGCAGCCACAGTCGGTGCTGAGCCTCTGGGCCAGCCAATGACACCGCTCCCAACTAGAGCTGTAAAAACAGAACTGCCATGCAATGCTGTGCTGTCTCAAATCACCAGACCAGCTTTGTCTGTATGCAGTCCACTGCAGTAACACGAACAAAATCAGACTTGCACGAATCTGTCATCTATACCGTTGGAGGCACATGCTACATAACAGCAAAAGCCAGAGGAGAGACGAAAAAAAATAAAAATGTGCTCCAAGAACAACCCAGAATCTTACTGAAGATTTTACATCACATGCAAATTCCCCAATTTTCATATTCATGAGGCTGACAAAAATAAAGCTAGACAGAGAAATACTGTTCTAACACAGGTTGCTACTTTGTAGTCATTAAATTCCAGTGAGAACCTTTTACATAATACATAATACCATTTCATTGCATAAAAAAAAAGCACTCATCTGCAACATGGAAATATGCTAGTTCAGAAAGAAAACTTTTCATGCTTTACAAACTGAGCAGACCTAATTCAAACTACTCCACAAAGATTCAACTTAGAACACTTGTTTCTACTAATAAGCACATGCTAAAAAAAAAAAAAAAAAAAAAAATCAACTCGCTTTAGCGCCATAATATGAGTAACTTTCCAATCACTGGGTACTTTGTGGTTCCCTACAACTGCAGCAGCACTAAGTCTCGACCCTCCTCTTCAAGCTATTAATAGCTCAGGTCTCAGTCTGTGCTGTGCACAGTCAATGCAGAGCATACATTTATGTTCTCCTTTCAATGTAAATCCTGCACAAGTTCCTTACAGCTTTCAGTTAGATCAGTAATGCAATGCACAACATCCTTTCCATCTACTTTTCCTTTTTAACTGAATTCATTTTTTAACCGTTTACTTTCATGCCCTGAGCACCCACAGTAGTAGGAACAGCACTTAGTAGTTTTGTGATGGGTGAAAAATCGAGCAAAAATACAGCAGTCAATTACCTGGTGCAGCTTGACTGTCACTCCACTCACTGGTCACCAGAACCTCAATGATCTTGATGTGAGAATCCAGACTGGGTTCACAACTGTGAGGGGGACAAAAAAGCAAGGTAAACAAAGTTTGTTTCAGAGCCAAGGTGACAGTCACTGCTGCTCTGTGCGGTTTTCAATCAGATAGCAATTCAGGCTTAGCTACTTTAATTGTGAAGCACAGCTGGTAAGCAGAAAAGCTCCAACCTACATCCGTGTACAGCTAAAACACATGAATGTGTGATACACTGCAGTGCGTGTCTTGCCATTTCTTGACTAAGCCTGCATGCTTATCTGTCTGCTGACTGAGTGCCTATCTTTTACAAACCAAAATATGCAGCATAAGCCTTACACTGCCAATACCCACCTGGTGGCCTGTTGTCTGAAAAACACAGGGCTGAAGATCTCGCCCAGCGATCTGGCACTGAGCAGGTTCTTGGAACCGTTTTGGCACACTCTAGCAAAATGCCTTAGCAGACAGTGGAGAGTCAGCCAGTACTGGGGAGGCCGGGCTGGGGCGCTGGCAAAGCGACGTAGTAGCTGGGCACATTCCTCAGGATTCACCACCTCTGTTGAAGATGAGAATAGCCAAAATGTTCAGGAAGACAGGAGATAAAGTGCCCTACTTTAAAGTCTTCTGCAGTTAAAAAGCAGCACAAAATGAAAGCTCTCTTTACACAGTAAAGAAATGGAAAAAGGAGTCATGTGCAATAAAGACTTGAAAACCGCAGAGACACTGTGTGGTTGACAATGAGCATAAGGTACACTGGCAGGTGATTGGCTGCTCAGAGATGCTAGAGATAAATTTCAGGCTTGTTTTAGTTCCTATTAACCGCAGATATCCTGTTTCTGGCCATGTGACAGCAAGAGAATGCAGCGCGGCATAACACTGAGAATTTCTTCTTTTCCCCTCTGCTTGCAACAGACAGCAAGACAAAGGTTAAGGAAATGTGCTAAAATACACAATTAGAAATAAATTCATAGATTTCTATTTCTTATTTTCTTAAAGGACCCATAGACGTTTTAGAAAAAGCTCATTTTACACAAACAAAAAAAGAAAAAAAAAGAAGTCCTCAGACACAATGGGTACTGATGAGGTCTTGTGGTTTAGTGTTCATGAGTACACGATGTTCAGCAGCAGGGCACGAGTACATTACGTCAGCACTTCTCTTTAGGCCAACCTGTACAGTCAACAAATGACCACTGAAACTGTGAGGGAACCTTCTGTTCTCACCTTTAGCACTGTGAACCATCTGAGCATATATTGCAGTGGGGATGATGGGTTGGGGAAGATCCTGCAAGTACCTACGCAGACCGTCACACAGGACTGGAAGCTCCAGGTGATCCAAGTCTGCAGATGGGGGGTCTGAAATGCAGAACGGCACAAAGACGCACGCTTGAACTCACTTCAGTAAAGTGAAATGTAGGTTTAACTATAGCACAGACTCTTCTGGGCCAACAGACTGTTATGCACACACTTAGAAACCTTTTTTTATGCACCCCACTCATTTTTTCCACTCAGACTTCCTCTTCATATAGGCTTATAAAACACATGATAAAAAGAGCTACTTACCACAATCAAAATACTGCCTGACTTCAAGTCCAGCACCAGCGGTAAATGTTCTATATAATGTGGGGTTATCCAGACCTACAAAATAATTAATGAAACATACTGTAGAAACATAACATGCCAAATAAATGCCAACAAAAATATGAAATTGATTCAGTCAAGCTCACCTTTCCTCTCAATTGCTTCCAGCAGTTTGATCAAAATGGGTGGAGCAATCTCTGGAAGGCAAAACTGCTCCGTCAAGTCGGGCAAGCAGAAACCTAAAGATCATTTAAATAAATAAATAAATAAATAAATAAATAAATAAATAAAACAAGCAATTTCAGTTTGTGTAAACGGAGTGAAAATCCTCCCTCCAGCGTCATACCTGTGAACCAAATTACTCAGTCCAATAAATATGCTGGCACCACACAATTTGCTAATAACAGTTGAATAATTACATTTTAGCACCCCTGCCCTTCCCAAAACACAAAAGCCAGCAAAGCAAGAAGAGAAAATGTTTCTACATCCAACCTATGCTTTCCAAATCAAACAACAACACAATCACGACCAAGACAATCAGTTACCCTATACTGTTGGCTGTTTGCAAAACAGACACTGCTTTAAGGGGATTTCACTAAGCTCATTTCTTCGAGGTGAGTGCTGACAATGGCTGGTTTTACTTTCAAAACTGAGTCCCACACGGCAGAATTTAGTTACACTTTTTGGAGATTGTTCTATTTCTTACTCTTATGCTACTGTACCACAACGAATTCCCTTTGTAAGATCAAAAAAGTATCTATAGTTTATGTGTAACCAAATAAAGATATCAACTGGCCAGTCAGTTAAATACAGTTAATCCTGTGATGACTGTTCATGTGACCTTAAATGGTAAGGGGCTGCCATTCATCTGAACCAGCAAAGACTGATTAGATTCTTGACTCCTCAGAACTTCAAAGGAAGCAGGTACAAGACCAATGAAGTGGCTTCAAAAGTAAAATGTGAGTATTTATAAAAGGCTGTTTCAACAGGAGGTGCTGAGCACTGAAGTTAAGGTTTGGCAGACCAAGGAACTAAGCAAATATCCTGTGATATGAGGTAAGCCAGGTCTGACTTTTTTTTTTTTAAACTTATTTTTCCTTCAGAACTTTGCACCCAGGTGTGGACATGAAAGCAGGAGGGGAGTTGGCAAATCTAAATAAAATCTTCGCCAAGGCATATTTTGAAAAGGCTTTTTTATGAAAGGCTCAACTGTTTAACATCAGGTCTGCAGTTTCAAAATGCTGCAAAACTATGAATGGGACCCTTTCTCTTAACATTATTTTTTCTTTCCACCTAAAAGTGATTACTTTTTTGAATCAGGCATTAAAGGCCAAGTACTGGTGTGGCTAATACATAGACGCATAGGGGTTATTGAAAAGCTACCCTTTTGCATGAAAGAGGGTTCAGTCAGTTAAATAATAAATTCTGAACCACATTCTCTGGCTAGGAAAGGACCCAGGCTGCCTTGTTGTGTGTCAAGTACATGTATTAGTAAAGCCTTTCAAACCAGAGAACACACAAAAATCCACTTTGGACAACTGGTCATCTGGAAGATGTTATTGGAAATACAAACTGAAAGGGAATGGAGGGGGGAGGAAGATTTCTTAGAAGTTGGTGTTCCATCTCAGACTTTGCAAAGTTTCCTGAAATAGAGATCGAGACATGCAGTGCAGCCATCACACACCTTGGAAATGTAATCTTTCTCCCAGACAAGATATCCAACACGATCTTCCTTCTACAGCCAAAAGGTTTTCTGAGAAACCAAATTCACAACCTGAAGTTAAATTTAGAACACCGACCCACCCGCTGTCACAATGTTCAAAAAGCACATGACAGCACGATGCCTGGAATTTTTAAACAATAAATCACAAATATGTGTAAGGAACAAGCAAATTTTCACACATTTACTTGGACTAAAAAACACTAAACACTTGAAAATGATTAATACATTGATATACAAACATCTGCTCGTACTTCTGTACAGCTTGGAGACAAACCAAAAAACAAGGAGAATCTTCCAAGTGATCCTCCAGCCTATTTATTCCCACCACAGTCAGCCTCTGAGGGACACGGGTCAGGAAGGATATAGAGTTGCTTCTTGGTACTGTCGACAATGTGATAGTTTCGGCACCAATGGAATTGTATCAAGTAGCCGAAGAAATATGGCGGAAATGCTACAAGGTATCAGTGATGATTTCTGAGATGCCTTGGCATGAGATCAAGGCTCAACGTGCCCATACAGGCCAAACCGCAGAAACATAAAGGGGAAAGGAAAACGAAGAAGAAAAAGCCAACCTCCAACCTATAATTGATGTGTTCATGGAAGGCAAATTAATTCTAGAAAAACTTTGTAAAAATTGATAATGAGTAAAAATTGGCTACAGTAAAATTTATCCATTTCTTTTCTACTGCACATAAGTATACCTAACTGTGATAATGGCACAAGATGAATGCAGGTTCTGCAAAACTCCTTACTGTAGCTTATGCAAACTGAATCTCCAACTCTCTCTGGAAAGGTAATTTTAATTCTATTAAACAAACAAACAGGGCCCTCTATGGTTTACAGTAGCATTACTGCACTATTAACACAATGTGCTGGCATTTTGCTCTATTTACAACAGCTGACAGGCTACACTTCCTCAGACTCTCTCCAAGACTTGAATAGAAGCTGGTTTCTGTGGTAACTAGGGTATGGAGACAGAGGCCCCTTGGACGTGCCTCTACACGTCTGCATGTTTGGCAGACCTCATGATATCCCCTAAGGCCTCAGCCCGTCAGTAGTCAGTTAGACAACCGCAGGTTGAGGAAGTCGATGCAGCTGCCACTGGTTCTGCTGTGGTGTGGGGAACAATCTGTCCGGTTCAAACGGCACGTCTGAGCCGAAAGAACTGTGGGCAGAACAGAGCTGGGGCACTACCAGTGCACTAAAGATAGCACTCACTTTGGATAAATTTAGAAGGCCTGCTCAGGCAACCAACGTTTTAAGCCTATACATTTCTTCTTGTCTGGAAAAAAGGTCTAGCCGAGGCACATTGGTGATAGATCACCACCTAACACATTTTAAAGTAAAAATTGTGCAAAATGTACAAAAAAAAATTCAAAGTTGTTTGTCTCTACAGTAGCATTTAGTAAGACTAGGTGCAGCTAGTTTATAGTATTACCAAAACCTAAAACCTTTGCAATGCCAAATTCTCTGGATTTTGTTGGTATGGGCAGCACTAACATGTCTGAGCATGACTCTGCTGAATAGTGAAGCCCTGAGCTGAATTAGGAAAAAGGGCAGGCAATGTCTCCTCCTGCAGGCTGGAAGATGAAGTGCAAAAGCAAAGTAACAGCCAATGAGGAGACTGTTGCTACAGCTTGGCAATTAACCCTATGAAGCACAGAGCATCAGTGAATCGCAAAAGTAATGCAAGCAGCCAGTTTCCTAATGTGAGATCAAATTTAAGAACCAATGAAGCCTCTCACATCAAATTAAAATAAACCAACTCCAAATCTGATTACTTAAATGGCTTGAGCACAATTGTACAACCTACACAACTGCCTCACTTTAAATTATAAAGTAAAAATGGATGATTAAACAGTGTCTTCATTGAAAGATTAGCCACTTTGAATGTGAACTAGCTTGTAATAGTGCACGGATTTATTAAAACCACAGCTACAGTATATTATTTAATTTGAGAATATATTTAAGTTATCAAAAGGTCAAATCAAAACAGGACTAAAACTTTTTATTTTTGTTTGTTCTGATGCAAAAGCCAAATGTCACCAGGGACCATAACTATCATAATCAAATTATTTTTGTTTGTTGGCAAATGACTTATTCAAGAACTTCAACAAGTTGGGCTTGAAAATTTCCAAGAAGAGGTCATCTTAGTCTTGCACCTCTAATAGTACGAAAGTGGGGCATATCATGATGGCTGCTTAACCGCAATAGTTTTGAGATATGCAACTGCAAAGGCTCTTTTTCTGATGACACATTAAGAGGCACAGGAGGGAAAACACAAATATAGCAATTCTTGCCTTAACAGAAGTGACCAGGACTTTTGATGCAAAACAATGCAAACAAACTTCCAGGACAGATATAACTGAATGGAGGAGATGATTTATTGTGTCCACTCCTTAATGCAATGCAACATCTCCAGTGCACAAGAGCTGCCCGCACACCACACACAACTTTCCTGGCACCAATGAAATTGTGTTACTCTCCAATCTCAACTTTGTTTAATTGCACCGAGTCTGTCTGTCTGCTCCTCCCTGCCTTATTTGCTTGCTCCATTTCTTAATCCTGCTAGCAGACATGCTCCGACTCCCGTAAAGAAGATTTGGCAATTCAGACTTCAGCCTCTGAACGGCCTCATGCAATGAAACAGTTATGCACACTTTGATGCACACAAGTCTCACTTGCTTAAACACACACCTTTTTTTTTTTGATGAATCTGTTATTTTTTTGAGTCCTAGTCTTTTTCCCTGTCATATACTGAGCAGCAGTAGAGTTGTCCCCTTAACTGTAGTGTCTATAACCTCAGTCTGACATTCTCTGAAGCAGACAGAAGGGGGGAAAAAATAAATGTCATGTCTAGCACATCCACACAGATTAAGAACAGGTCACCATTCTCTCCCCCCCCACGTCACTGTTATTTAAAGCAGTTTAACAGTTTTAAGCAATGCTTAAAGTTAATTTTACATTATAATCCGACCAAAGGAAAAATTAAATGCAAATAGTTATTGAAGCTACTACATTATTTGTCTCTGCATCATATATCAGTTTACAATACAAACCATCCATGGAGAAGGCTACAAGAAAAAAAAAATTGATTAACACTAGATGGGAAAGGGTAGCTGGTTAATACAGACTAAACTTTAAAATGAAAAATGAAGGGACTGCTCAATAGTAAACTGATGACAAATGGAAAAACTAAAAATGTGAGAGGAAAAACAACTTTGTCATCTTGGGTTTGAATCGGGATGCTAAAACAAACAAAAACACAAAACTAACAAACCCCCTTTCTTTAAGGACAGTCAAAACTAAATTTTATTATATCTGCAATTTAATGATGTGAATGCAAATTTCCTTTGTCACGTGGGCTGCTTTAAACACTGCATGTGACAAGGCTCCCCTCCCCATTCTGGAAACTATGACAAGTCATAATATATTTAAATCCAGCTCAAGTCTGAGATTCACAGGCACTGGATTTGTCACTGACACGCTTCTCACCTCTGACTAAAGCTTTTTTTTTTCTCTCCTCTCAACAGCTTCTAAACATACTAATATTCCACCTAGTACAAAAGTCAAATATATTTCCTTTTACCAGCAGCTTGTCCACTCATAACAATGACAGCACAGAGCAATCGCTAGGATGCTATTCATCATCCACCCATTTGTTGTATAGCTGTATTGTGCGTCGAGTTACAGCAATCAGCACTTAGCACAATACAGATTCATCACAAAGGTACAAATCAGTCCACTATGCAGTCTGTACGTACCCCCAACCACCAAATTCCTGGCCCCAGCTGCCTTTAGTCCCACAGAGGAACACTACATCAGAGCAAACTATCACACGATAAACTTCTGCTGTGCTTATTCTGCTGCTGACTTGGATGGATTTAACGAACTGTGACTGTTCTTTGGACAAATGAAAAGAGTATACCAATTTGAAACCTACGCCAAAGTCATTACATGTATAATTTAAGAGAAAAGTGAGCTCTTAGCAGGGGGGAAAAAAAAAAAAAAAAAAAGCGAAAAAAATGACACTACCAACAGAAAGTGTATTCAATCTAGCAGATGTCAGCCTGAGTGCTAAAGAGGCCCCGAGAAGGAGAGCTGCATTATCTCAAACTCCAGCTATGCAGAGTGCTCTCCCTGAAACGTCTCCTCTGTACAGGCTGCACTCAGCCTTCCAGTAGCCAGCACAGATGCTCCATTAAGTACATCCATTACTAGTTCTAAAATCCATATTTCATTTTTTGGTAACCAAAAAAGTCTACATACACACCAGGACGCATATTTAGCAGAAAGCTATAAAACATTTCACTGCATTTTTTTTTTTTTTTTGGATAAATCCCACGTACCATAATGTTGTGCACATGAAAACTTCAAACATACTGATAAGGTTCAGACAAGCAGGGGAACACAGCCCGATGCCATCAAATATATCCTTAAACAAGACCGAGCGTGTAGGCTGTACCTAGTGATAGCGTGCCGAGCAACAACCGGTTATTCATACTTATCTAACGTTTTGGGAAAAGAGGGGGAAAAAATGCTCATGCTGGCCAACAGCTGGGAGGAGAAAAATAAAGTAATTACACACTGAAAACACTGAACTGAAAACACCGAGGTTATTAGGCCATAACATAGTCGCTGTCTAAACAATTTTAACAAGCAAAGTGCTTGTTGGGCATCAGGAATTACACAATTGGCTACAGACTAAAAGTAGCTGCTTATATTTTTTATTTTAGTACTACTCTGACTCAGTTAGCTTATTCGAAATTCCACTTCAATGACTTCTTTTTCACCATTAAAAGCAACATACTAGACGTGAAAGGTGTGAGAAGTTTTTAAACTTGGAGAATTTCAGTTTGGGAACCAACTGTGGATTTTTTTAATTAAATCAAATAAGCAAATGGAGCTCTGAGCTGGTTATTTGCTTTCCAAGTTCCTTCTGCTTGGCAGCACTACACATGTATATTCAGTTAACTGAGAGGCCTAGTAAAAGGAGCAACACTTTAATGTTTATTTTTATTTTTTTTTAAGAAAAAGAATGGCTGAACGCTGGAATGAGGACTAATAGTTTCCCAGCCCAGCCCTTTAGTCTCTCTCTTTCCCTCTCCACATCTGCTGCACTCATGTAAACCCCCCCTGTGGCTAAGGGAGGAGAGGCCCCTTTCCAAGCCCTCCATTCTCCACCCTTTTCCTGGGACCAGAGCTGATGGTGGGAGCTATCAAAACATAAAAAAAAAAAAAAAAAAAAGGAAGAAAAAAAAAGGAGGAAGAAGGAGAAAAAAATCTGGAGTAGGAGGAAGGGAGCAGGATCCCTTGGTGGTGGGCAATAAATCACAAACACTCCGAGCACAAGACCCTCTTCAAAGCCCCCTTGAGCATGCAGATCCCAAGCTCCTCCCAAAGCCCGCAACCTACCCCAATCCCAGCTGCAGCCCCTCTGCCAAGCCCCCAGCTCCACTTCAGCCCTGATCCTCATGCACCGATCCTGAAACTAGCACAGGGACTCTCTTCCCCTTTTACCCACAACTCTGGGCCCTTTCTCCTTTCCCCCCCACCCAGCTCACACCACCACCCAGGACACAGCAACTTTTCTTCTCTCAGTGCTACATTCACACTTGGCAGCGCTGCCACTCAACCACAACACATCCATTCAACATATGCCCCTTTTTTAACAAAAAAAACAAAACAAAAACAAAAAAAAACCCGAAAAAAAAAAAGAAAAACAGCTCCTCATTCGCACTGTAGACCACAGCAAAGAATTTCACAATAGCACCACAAATGGCCTAAAAACTAGAAACCTGGCGACTACAGCTGCTCTTTAGGTGAGCAAAAAGCTTCAAGTGCACATTAACACAAGCCACAGAGTCTTTAAAAAGACGAGTTTTAACTGCAGTTCATAGTTGCGGCCTGAGCTGTAACACTGACTCACATTTCAAAGGGTCATTTTGAACTGCAAACATCTCGAAATAATTTTTTTTTACCCACAAAAAAATAAATAAAAATAAAATAAAAAATAAAATAAAAAAAACATATGGAGACACCCCCCCCCCCACCAAAATATTTCAGCTATAACTTAGATATTCTGTGATATTAGTAATATGTAATTGATATTTTTAGAGATTTAACAAGGTGTTTAAAAAAAAGACCAGAAAATGATTGGTTACATTGCTTAAAAAATAAAAAATAAAAAAATAGTTTAAATGATGACACAATCGATCAGTTTTGCTTGAGCTAGCTTAACTGCCCCCCTGCTACCAGTGTATACATTGAGCTACACAGGCTTCTCCACACTGGTACGAGAATTGCATTCCCTTAAGATGCAGTTTGAGGACAAAAATAGATGATCTCGGCTGGTAACATATGGCTTGCAGAAAATGCCCTGGTGTACTATATCCAGCATAAACACCAGAGCCCGTGTCCTCTGGGACTGAGCATGGTTCACATTCAGTGCAGCTGTACCGCACCAGGCAGAGTTGTTAAACAAAACCCTGTTTTGCAGCATCAGCATCCTGCTGATAACAGATTCACAACTCTGACTTGCTAAGGTTTTACTTTAACACTTAACTAGTTGTCTGTGTCAGTGGACTACCAGAGAATGCACAAAGCGACATAACAGTTTGGGGGGGAAGGGGGGGGGGGTTAATATTGCTAACATCAGTTTACACCCTCAGGATTTTAATACATTCAAATTGTCACAATTAATAATAATGTCAAGACAGATTATGAAAACCGTTGTAGCTTAAACTAGCAAGATATACAGATAGCTCATGCATGTGTCCCCTTTTTCGTACCGAGATCACACTGCCGTGTATTATGTTGGTAATCCCGAAAAAAAAAAACCTTCAGAACTTTGAGATAAAGGAGAACACCCATGAATTTGATACCAATAAACATGGTTTAACAGTTCTTGTTTAAACTCACCTTGTTCTGAGTCCGAGTCCATCTCTGACTTGAAGGAGGAGGCTGGAGCAACAGGTAAGGGTCTCAGGGGCCTTGGCTTGGGTGTAGGGGGAGAGATCCATTTCTTCCCAATGTACTCTACATAGGTGCCAGGAAAGTCCCCTTTTTCCTGAGTGGTCTCGTTAAAGCCTGGCAACCAGCCAATCTCATCTGGCCGCTGCTCCAGGCCATCGGTGACCCCGAGAGCCACCAGCTCTCCTTTGCTTACCAACAATATATCCCCAACATGCAGATCAATGTCCTCCTCCCTCTCTTTTTTATAATCATAAAGTGCTCTGTACTGATACCCTTCAGCACTCATGTTTGTGTGTTTAATGTTCACTTGTAAAGATGAGTCTGAACCAGTCTTGTTATTTTTAAGGGGTTTTTTTCTGAGTAACTTAAGCCCAGCTACTCATTTGCTGGTTGAAATGGCTGTTGTTCCAACAAAGCTACAATTTATGATTTTACAGTGAAAACAGTCTCTAGCTTGTCTTCATTCTTTCACAGTTCCCGTCTCTCGCGAATAATTTGCAGCTCTCTTGGTGTGTTGCCTCGCAGTATGTACCCATCAGTAAATGGCCTGCAGCTGTGATCTTGATAATGCTGCCCAGACCTGTAAGATGAGATGTAAGATGAGCATTTACAACAGGCAGCACAAGACTATGATGGGCTCCTTACAATGCCCAATGTGAACGAAATGGGTTATGCCAAGTTTTTACAATATAAATACAGTAGGCCCACAGTATACAGTAAATACATTTAAAATGCACACTTTTATAATGATACGCCATAATGCATTTGTGGCCCTACTTTGCCACATGGCTTCCAAATCATGTCTGCAACAGTTCTAATGTGTGTCATCACTGACCCACTCAGTATTTTTTTTAAATTTTTTTTTTTTAAATCAGCTGCCAACAAAATAACTATTAAAAAGTAAATAATTTACTGAAGAGCAGCCTCCATATTGATGACAGTGTAGTTTTATTGGAACATTTACAGTTTCTGGCACACTGAAATCGACTTCTCTGCTGCCCTGCCAACATATAGTGGGCTAGCGTTAGCATTATACTTGACAGCTTTATTCTAATGCCGACAGAGTTATATAAATAAATATCACCCTTATTCATAGGTTTAGAGTTTTAAAACGCGCAGGGAGCGAATTTGTGCGTTTAAAAACGTATGCATGGGTCCAGTTTATTCTGCTGGCGGCTTTACAGCCCTGCGGTGCAACTTTACAGCCGCTGCAAAAATGTCGGGGGAGTAGTCAGCTAAGTTAGCTAGCCAACATCAGCCTGCTGCTAAACTAAACCACAGCCTAATTAGCTATCAGCTAGAGGAAAACAGGATAAGGGTTTACTAAACGTCTCTATTTAAAACCAGAATCAGATAGCTTAGGCTATTAGCAAGGTTAGAGTTGTAACGAAAAAGTTAGCAGAACAGGGAATTGGGAAAAAAAAAATAAACTTCAATGAAAAAAAGGAGTGCATGTTAAACCGAGGATGATGATGAGTCGCTTTAAGTAGTTTTAAATAACTCAACAAAATTTAAGTACTTAACAAGAACACGCTTTAATTGTAACTTCATAAGAAATAAATTATTTGTAGCGAGGTTAAAAAACACTGGAGAGCAATAACTTACTCGTACGCGGATCCGTAGACGAATGCAACGAGCCCTCTTTCTTCCACACTAAAACACTTCCAATTCCTTATTAAGCTTTAGATTTGCGGTGTGCGAAGATTTAATTGCAGCCGTTGGTGGATCTCTTACGCGCACGGTTGAAAAAGAAAAACTCTCGGCTCGACTTTAAATCCGATTTAATGAGAAGAACAAAATGTTACGACCTACACCCTGCCGACGTGACGGTACAGCTTCACCATCCAGAACAAATGTTCCCTTGAACGTCGCCTCCACGGCCAACAAGGGGGCAAGCACAGAGCGGCATCTCATTGGTCCAGCTTTCTGTCAATCAAAAACGCCTCATAATCTATCCAATCGTATTCCTGTTGTGGTGGGCACTCCCCTCTCTGTATACTCTTGCAACTTGAAACACCTGTGGAAATTACATAACTTTTGCACGCAGTCCTACCGTTACCTATGTTCTGTTGGCTGGTGAAATTAAACATCTAGCATATTATTTCCAGAGCTGTATGATTTTAAATCATGCACACTAAAACAGTGTGAAACTAAAGCATAAAAGAGCAAAAAATATATTGGGCTGGCTATATTCTTTATTGGCTTATTTTTAATCCACATCTTGAACCTGAAAACTGAAATCCACTGAAAGATATAATTGGTATGTGGTAGAGTTGTAAAGAAACAGCCTAGAGAGCACTTGGTGTTTCGTCACCATAGTTTCACTTTTTTGTTTCTATAAATCATGATATCTCCTCAGAATGGAAGGTCCCATAATCTCAGTCACCATCAGAAACACATGACTGTGAATGTGGGTGGCCTAATTATGGCAGGGAAAGAAATCCCTTATCAAGCATAAACCCCACTGTCCCGATTGCGCTAAAAAGAGACTGTAAGCAGCTTTGTGCAGGGCTAGGTGCCTGTAAGTGTTTCCACTGTCACACAGACATCAGAGGCCATGACCACTCAGAAAAGAGGAAGTAGCGTAGAAATCAGGAGTTGATGGTGTTGAAACTAACAGTAACTCGGAACTTCAAGCTGCTGATTGACATCTTTTAGACATCTTTCCTTGAGTCATATTAACATGCAAAAAACAAGCTTTAAAAGTACAAAATTTCAGTCCACTATTACAACACTAACAGGAAATGTAGCTTTCTTCCTTTTCAATGCAAAAGTAACTAACCTGTGTCCACTGAATATTAAAGATGGGTTTTATATTTCTGCTGCAGATGACAGAAATGAATATTTGAACCACCAGACCATATAATCCCTCACTGTGCCAGCACCACACCTCATCCCCTGATTAAATAGTCAGGCTCTGGTGACCCATCTGCTCCCCCTGCAGATAACCAAACTACACCTCTGCCATAGCACAGTTGCTGGACCGGAACTTGTTGATATTTTCCCAAAAGAAAAATTAAGAGTAAACCATGCAAATGTGGATTTCATGCTTCCCATAAATGCCTTATGGCTTATTGGCTTGTTTATACAGCAGAATATCACACAAACATGCCAAGCGGTGTTTGCTCCGAATGAGTAGTTATTCATTATATGTTCTTCACTGCCACAAAAAGCAAGTGGAAGTGTAAATTTAGCAACCATGCTTTAGTAAAGACATAGTTAGAATTTAAGCCTTTAAACTTGTGTTTCCTTTTTCACAGGGAATACCTGCCTATCATTACAAACTGCTGATATTTCATTTGTTCAACTTTTAATTCAGTTCAATTTAGTTTTATTTGTACAATATCAAATTACAACAACAAAATTTGCCTTAAAGCACTTCATATTGTAAAGACGTAACAATAATGTATAGAAAACCCCAACAATCAGATGACCCCCTATGAGCAAACACTTGGTGACAGTGGGAAAGAAAAACTCTCTTTAAACAGGAAGAAGCTCAGGATCAGGGAGTGGCAGCCATTTGTTACATCCAGCATAAAACAAAAGCTCATCTTTTTCCAGCTTATCATCACCATCATCATTTGCATCTAGTTTGACCCACTGTTGATCTTTTCCGCTTTTTAGGGACTGTTTTCCCTTTATGCAAAGCTCAGAAGCTCGGAATACAAACCCTCTGTATTATTCATGACAACCTGCTCTTTAAATGGATACTGAATACTAGGTAATTACTGTGAACTTGATCGGTTCTGCTTTGAATATTTTGCATTTATATTGTATCCTTTGAACAGTTAAAAATATACGAGAGAAACTTTGCTCATTTTGTACTCAAGGTCCAAGCAGTCACTTTACCACGGCTGGACTGGGACAAAAAAATCGGCCCGGGCATTTTGACTAGAGACCGGCCCACCAGGTATTAAAGCCATAAAGCCTTTGAATGAAAACAAAGGCTGTTGTGACAGTGATGCACGCTGTCTTGTTGGTATATGTATGATTCTATACATTTTACGTCAGATAAAAACTTTGGCTGTAAGATTCAGATAATTATTTAATAAAAGCTAGACATTTTAAATGAGAATAAGAAAGAAAAGTATTTCTTTGTGCCCCCCTTTCCCTGTTAATGCCCTACCTGCCCCCCCCTGGCAAAACTTTTCTAGACCCGCCCCTGCACAGTTACCAGCTGTCAGCTACTTAGAAAAGGATCCTGGTGTTATTTGTCTCTCAGAAACAGTTTATAACTTCCCTTCAACTCATTCATGTCACCTAAAAGGTAAACCTGTTTCTCCATCACCTGTTCAGTTCTGATGATTCAGTAAGGACATCTCCTGGTTTCATCTTCATGTTTCCCTCTCACCACATATCCAAACCACTATCAGGACCAGCAGCTTTTACAGCTGTGGCTCCAGCAAACATCAGCTGATACTAGAAATTAATATTAAATAAATTCTAACAACAGCTGATCAAGCTTAAACTTGCTGCTGTTGTTTAGCGCGACATCCGCCGGTTTCCCATTCTGGCGCAAAGTGGGAGATAAACAAACAAGAGAGAAAAGCCGATCAGCTGATCATTGATCAGTTTCATGATTGAAGTAGCAACAGGAGAGGGAGGGGGGAGAATGACAGAAGAAGAAACAGCTGCAGCATAAAGACACAGAATAACTCCAGCTTTGTGTCTTTTTCTATTCTAGCTGAAGTCCGGGACAAACTGTGTTCCTTTTCACCTCAATACGAAACGCCTGATATTTTCTCTGAATGCAGGACGATTCAGTTTTTTACGGGACGGTTGGAAACTCTACTAACTAACCTTATGAATAAAATAAAGTTCACTATCAGTAACATCATAGCACCCACCCAGCTGTATAGAAACTCTGTCATGCTAGCTAGCACGCAGTAAGAGTTATTGTAACTGAGTGTAAAAAGTCAGCACAACGAAAATAAACTCCACCTAAACTTGGTTTCTATCTGACCCAGACAGACTGCAGGTCATAACTTCTTACCTGAAGTTCAGTTCACCTGACACTCGGACCTGCGGCTGCCTCGGGTCTCTCCTCCTCCTGCCTCCCCTTTGCCTCATCCACCTGCTGGCCTCTGTGGAAGCTCCGCCATAGCCACCACCAAACCAGTTATTTTTACACATCGACCAACATCTGGCCAAACCACCACCTCTTATTGTTTATACTGTTACAAAAATTAAAAATAAAAAAAAATCATCAGCCCATAAAAACGAAAAATCACCATCGGCCGGTATGCCCGATGGCCAGTCCAGCTATGCACTTTACAATATATAAATATAAATTATAATATCTAGAAATTCAACTGAAGCTTCAGTTACATAGCATGCTTCTCATAACCCCCTTCTAACCCCCGCTTAACTTAGCGTAAAAATTTAAAGGGAGGATGGAAGCTTAGGTATTTTTGTGTGTTTGTTTACTCTTAATGTTAAACTAATTAGCTACTAACTGGAACTTCCAAATGTAGTGAAGATTATCTAATTTCACACTTAAAGGAAGTCATAATTTTTGATTTCCGAAAAAATCCAGGCATATAGCAGAGGGGATTATTTCATGCTTCAACAGCACACTTTCTTTTTAAACAGTCACCTCTGCTTGCACTGGGGCCCATAAACCAAGACTATGCAGTTTTATCAAATTCTGCTCCTCACATACAAGGTCTTAAATAATCAGGCCCCATCTTATCTTAATGACCTCATAGAACCATATCACCCCATTAGAGCACTTTGCTCTCGCACTGCAGGCTTACTTGTTGTTCCTAGAGTATTTAAAAGTAGAATGGGAGGGAGAGCCTTCAGTTTTCAGGCCCCTCTTCTGTGGAACCAGCTTCCAGTTTGGATTCGGGAGACAGAAACTATCTCTACTTTTAAGATTAGGCTTAAAACTTTCCTTTTTGCTAAAGCATATAGTTAGGGCTGGACCAGGTGACCCTGAATCCTCCCTTAGTTATGCTGCAATAGACGTAGGCTGCCGGGAGATTCCCATGATGCATTGAGTTTTCCCTTTCCAGTCACCTTTCTCACTCACTATGTGTTAATAGACCTCTCTGCATTGAATCATATCTGTTATTAATCTCTGTCTCTCTTCCACAGCATGTCTTTATCCTGTCTTCCTTCTCTCACCCCAACCGGTCGCAGCAGATGGCCCCGCCCCTCCCTGAGCCTGGCTCTGCCGGAGGTTTCTTCCTGTTAAAAGGGAGTTTTTCCTTCCCACTGTCGCCAAAGTGCTTGCTCATAGGGGGTCATATGATTGTTGGGTTTTTCTCTGTATCTATTATTGTACGATCTACTGTACAATATAAAGCGCCTTGAGGCGACTGTTGTTGTGATTTGGCGCTATATAAATAAAACTGAATTGAATTTAATTTTATCAACACACACTGCAGTGTGCAGCACTTCAGCTTTAAGCTTTTTCTTTCATTCTGTGCTCCCTACTCAGTTTTGCTTTTACTTTTGTGAGCAAGCTGAGAATTTTCACATGGATAATCCCATAATGCTCACTAACATAAGATGAACTTGTGAAATGCATCACCCTTCTAGAAAAAAAGGGAGGGGGGATACTTCCTCTTTATGATTTGGATCTGATTTTTATGATTTTTTTCAGGATATAAGAGAAAACATGAATGTAACATTCCCATCTAAACCCAGTGGCATGAAATATGCATGATGATTAAAACATTTTTCATCAACATGTAATTAATATATTGATTAGACACTTTATCTAGATTTTAATCATGAATGGTTGCATGCTTAATCCAGATGGGATTTCATATCAGTTGCTTATCAAACAGATCATCAAAGTTGTCATTTTCTCATTGTTTTTATTACAGTTTAAAATGATTCCAGATCCTATACATTCCCCTCTGCTACTCGGAAGTTTTCCCCAGCACTCCTGACATAGTGTAATTCACACTATAAGGATTTGGTCACTCACGAGTTGATGGTTTTCTGCTGCTAATTCCATATCCTGCAGTTCTAGGAATCCTCTGCAGATTCTTCAACAAAAGCACAGTCCTGCCTGTGTACTTGTCAGGAACAGCATTCCTCTGGCATGAAAGAACACTTCTCTCTACTCAACCATCAACTCATAAGATGTGGCAGGCAGTGACCTTCTCCCGACTACACTGTAAATCATTCATTTTCAATATTAGCCACACTTGAAGTGCTTTATGGCCTGAGAAGTTCTTATGTGCCTTGCAGAAGCATGCACTAGCTCTCTTCGTGGATCAGAGATAGGCAACTGAGGTTAGCATAAATGAGGAAAGCAATTTATTTATTTATTGTTACCTCTTTAAAAAACAAGAATCTACTGTATATCCAAAAAGTAGAACTTAAACTAAAACGAGTGTTGGTTGAAGTAGAAGTACCAAACAGCATTCAAGGAAGGCTCTAAAAGGAAGTCAGTACTCAAAGGATACTAAGTACTTAACTTTATAGGAGAAATAGGCTAAGTGTGTATACAGCCCAATTTTGGTACTTGTAGTAATATCCTCTTCAAATTGTGCATGGATGAATTATTATATAACCAACTAATTTAAACTGTATTAAGACTTGCATAGTTAGAAGCATGGCGACTTTGAGTTACGCTACTATTTCATGTTGTCCAGCATTTGGCTGCCTGCAAAGACACTGGACATATAACAGATTGCTGTGTAGGAACTCCAGTTTATGCATTTAGTTTTTAACCCCATTTTTCACGTACACTTTAATATCACCCTGAATTTATTACAAAGGCGCCTTGTGAGAAAGCTAGTGCTAGCATTAGCTGTGAACACCACACCTTTATCCTCCCGGCCAAATATGGTCATGTTCCTTCTAAAAATAAATAAATAAAAAGCAGTCTTGTATAAAGCCTGGATTATATTCAGTTGCAGACACGAACATGGAGAGCTGGAGACCTGACAACTGAGTAGTGATTCCTGTTATACTTCTTTGCAGTCTGGTTGAAGTCAGCTGCCATCCTGCACATTTGCTTCACTGTAATGAAGTCTTTGCTGATAAGTCAACTCGGTCACAAAAAAAAGCCAGGCACGGACCCTCATACCTACTGTCAGATGATGAAATCTACGTCACTGGGACCAAAGTGGACCCTACTCACAGACACAGGAAGTATAAAATCCATTTGAGACTGGAAGCCTTTTTTGCGCCCTGATGGCCTCTAAAAGATTGCAGGTTTAGGACGCTTCTGTTTTAGCTTCACTTTTTAGACCCCGAAGCTACGTCCATCTTTTATACTGTTTATATCTACAGACTGTACTACAAAACAGCTGTAGCTCTAGTATTGTTAATTATACTATTTAAGTATCTTGAATTAGTAACACAATAGCTAGCGCTATTAGCTAATGCTAATCTGTTACTGAATTAACCCAGACTTACTTTTGTAACGAGGAGTCCATTTTATTCTATTTTTTGTAGATCTTAAGTTAAATGCACTAATCGTGTGGTACTGTCTTACACCAAAAAACTTCATTATTGCTTTTGTTTACATGCAGACATTAAGATACATGCGCTACAAGTATACTGCATTAGTATACTGAATGCTAAACAGTGTAGAGTTTGTGCATTTAAGCTGATGGTGTGTTTGCACGTAGCACATGTTTGTGTCAGCTACATTTCTGTGCTGTTAAAGGTTAAACTAATTGTGCACTCAGGACGGAGCATGTGAGCTCATGTAACGCATGATGTGACAGTGACAAAGTTAAATACTGACTAAGAAGCTCCTTAATGCATTTAAAAGATTCTAAAGGTCAAAATACTCCAGCTGTGTATGTGTGTGTGTGCTTGTGTGTGTGTTTTAAATTGTGCAAATTTTAAAGGGGTAGTTCCTATAATTTGGAAACTGCTTTTTTATTTAAAAAAAAAAAAAGAAGTTGCATGATTTCAAATGGAGGTTTTTATGCTGCCAGCGGATCAAATGTCAGCGGACTCTGTTCCAAAAATGCTCTAACTTCTTCCTTGCATTAACAAGATGTCTTGGAACAAAGTATGGCAAGGTGATTAATGAATGATGTTGGCAAGCTTTTGTGGAGACTTCTGGGAAATCAGTGACACAGATAGAAACCTGGACCATCATATACTCTGAGTGTTTATGATTTTTCTTTGTCGTTCTCTCTTAAGTTCTTATGTTCAACCATGGCAACTTTTTATGTGGATCTCTCAGTCCTTCAAGCTTGATTTAGACTTGTGTGGAAATCTATGTCTTAACTAACAATGTAACTTGAAGCCCCTCTTAACCCTACACTGCAGCCTTCCACACCATTCAAGTCGTTGTGGGCTGTGTTGAACTGATGTGTACTTACATTTCCCAGGAGGTGCACATCAGGTTATGTTGAAGGTTAAGGCGATGGGTTAAAAGGAGTTTTTGGTTATGGTTCAGAACACATTAGCTAGGCTGCTAATAACAATTAGCACACCAGCACTATTCTCGGTTCCTTTCACTAGTTTCTAGTGAAATTCAGAATCCACATTAAAATAGCAATCAAACTTTCCGAACAGCTGATCAGAGATCCTAACATTTCCACGCTCTTATTTTGTTTGTCTTATTGTAGCTTTTCATAGTCTTTCTTCTATTAATTTTGGACATAGTCTACATCTACAGTTTGCATGTACATCTGAATGTTGGAATAAATGTAAGACTGCATGTTGAAGCACTTCGTAACTGTGTGAAAGTGCTATAAAAATATACTATTATTATTATTGTTACTAATTTAATGTGCAGAGATTTTGGTAGTTAAGAAGATTAGCGGACTTGGCCATTATGAAGAAAAAGTTAATGATCTTTTTCCACAGTAGGCAATTTCCATGTGTTATGTAAGCAAGTCTTCCTGTTTCAGTTCCTCTAAGTTTCTCTTTATTCTCGCCATTTTGTCACACACACACACACACACACACACACACACACACACACACACACACACACACACACACACACACACAATAAATATGTATAACATATAGAGATCCTCTCTTCCTCATTTACTGTAGCTGTCAAACTCTGCCTGTCTGGAGAACTTGTTAGTGTCCCCTCCCTTGTCTGTGCATGCCGTGAGAGCGTGAGGTGACATGTCACATAAGCCACAGAGGAAAAATAGGCCACATCGTGTGGAGGTACAGCACAGAAAGTCGCAGAGCCTGCCATTGCTGCACTAGAGGACTCCGTTTGATGTGCATACACAGAGAACAGTGACCTAGTTGGGCAGTGACATGTTTATGGCTGATGAGCACAGGCCAGTGATTTTGCCAACAGAGATTGCACCCTTGCTTCAGGGCCCTTTCATTTAGAGCAGTTGGGCTTGAAAGTATTCCAAAAGACGAGACACGATTCTTGTCAAGTGAAACCTGAGCTCTCCACCTTCAAGCCAGCCCCCTTGACTTTTTCTTCTAGCTCAGTTTTTAAGTCACTCACATTTTTAGCCATGCTTGCAGCATGACTCTAGAGATGGTTGGTCAGTTTGGTAGTCAAACTACTGTAGGCTCAAATATCTGTGATGCAGAGGGAAAGTCCTTTGAAGTCATGAAGTTTAGTGTGAATGTTCATGTGCCCCAAACTTTGCCTTTGATTGTACCACCTTCAGATCAAAAGTGAAAAGTTCTGTTTCTAGCTGAAAAGAACTCAGCCATGAGCTGTAAGTAAGTCCTGTATGTTACACTGTAACAAACTGCTCTAGAAATACAGAAAATATAGTGCAGTAATCTCTGAATTCGTCGGAATATTGTAAATGCTCGTGGTGTTAAGGGTAAAATATTAACAGCAAGCTACTGTATAATCTCACAGCTAAGATACTTTTCCTAGGATGTGGTTCCTCAGATTATGGACAGTTTGTAGACAGCGGGCGAGTGCAGAGACTCATGGGAATGTAAATGTTTAAAATGGATGTGGTTTCTAGTGTTTGTGTGGCCAAGAATATTGTTAGGTTTTAGCTAGCAATGGGTCCCCCATGCCTGAGACTCCTGAAGGGATTAATCACATCCAACCGACATTCATCTTCAGGGTGATTGGGTTCAGGGTAAAAAATACAAATGGATACAAGAGGCTGAATACAACAGCGTTCCTGCATCCATGCAGTGCACGGGGCAGGACATTTTGGGACAAAAGCTGATATGTGATGAAAGACATGAGACTGAGCACCTGTAGAGAATAGCGAATGGTGGTTTTATACATACAGCACCTTAATATGTTTTACAGCAATAGTATGGACATTATAATAGGAACACTGAAATAATAACGTAATAGCAACTATTAAACACATAATTCCTTTCGCACAGTTCTGGCATATTTTGCTACATTAAGAAACTGTAAAATAACAGTTTCAAGCTTGGAAGCTAGCTGCAGGGACTTTTTTCCATAACACACTGCACTGAATTGATGCCATTTTTACATAGTAAGACACAACAATTCAATGGAAACGATTGGGCAAGTACTGTACTGTGCTATTGTTTATGTCTGCATACTTGCAAACGGCTTTGCGTTTGCTGTTAATAAATCCCGCCATATCAGAGAATGACTTTTATCACGTTTCAGTTTCTCAATTTTCTTTTTTTTCTCCTGGTAAAAGTTCTTCTTCATCCTTCCTCCTCACTACAGCTCCTGCATGGTAGTTTTCTTAAGTGCCTGTGCAGAGAACTCCTCTACTAGCTTAAATTATTCATTTTTTTCCCTGAACATGAGACAAACACATCAGGCTGCCTTTCTAAGTTTACATGCAGTTGAACAATAAACTTACTGACCCTTTTAGTTGCTCAGTTCTTTTATTTGTCAAAATGAATCTCTTCTTTTCATATGAAACTGTAGAAATAAGTGATATCCATTGGCCTGTTTCGCTCTTTTTTTTTTCTTTTTCTTTTTTCTTTTTTTTTTTTTAGAAAAAAGATACTTAAAGCTCATTTCAAAAGATCACAAGTTCAAGAGCAACAATGAGTCTTAATTCCTCTGGTCGCTCCCAAATGGTGTCCAAGGCCATGTGTGACTTGCCACAGGGCCTTTATGACAGCCTGCACATATTCATTTTTCTGATTAGAGCCTCAGATCAAGAGGCCTGCTCTATAATTACAGCCAACTCCACAGCAACTCTTTGTGAGACTCAAGTTGCCAAGGAAACAGCCAAATTAAGTATGTCTCCGGGGTGGGGGTGGGGGGGTAAATATACCCTAGCTCTATATATGTAATCTTGTTTGATGTGTTTGCCACAGCTCTCTGCCTGTGAAGGAGGAAATAATTCACAGACATTGGATGGGTAGAGGGCTGAGGTGGGCGAGACCATTGTGTTACCCTGTCATATAATCAGCCAGAGAACAGGAAAGACATTTTGCCCTCAGAATCAGTTTTCTTTTGACATTAATAATACAGTTACAAAACCACAGAGAAAGGCCACTCCGTGCGATTGAATCAGCCTCAAGATCAATTTCCACTTGGTATTCAGTGGCAAGATTGTTAACCCTCTGAATGAACATCATGCGGGGAATTCTGAGGAATATGAAGTAATCAGCAAAAGTACTCCTTGGAAATATTTGTCAGACATCTGCTGCATGTGAAGCATTTTGGTAATAACTTCATCCCTAATACTTGCTATGTATCCATCCAGGATGCCCTACAGTACTCAGGGAAGAACACACGCTGCTCTGTTCTACTCTCTGCATTGACACAGAGGATCTGTCCAGCTATTTCTCACCTGCGCTTCAAATTCGTCATCAACACATAGCAAGGGTTTCAAACTGTCTATTTGAATTACATGAGGGAGCTATAAGATCTGGCTGCAAATTGAATTTCCTGGTAGATGCCCATCCATCCCCCTGTCACTAACACTGCGGGTCTACTGTTACAGTTTCAATCAGATTACAAGATGCATACATTCCTGGAGAGACGCTGCAATCCAGCTTTATTAATGTTAACTTCTCCTTTCCTGAGTGAGGACACACAGCATTCTAGAACTTCAAGTAAAAATGCATTGCTATAGTTGATTTTCTATTGCTTACTTAGTATAGACATGTCTAATTATCCTGAAGAATAGCAGAGGTCGCAATCAAACTGCTTAGATGTACAGAGAGTTCTAATTGAAGACTTCTAGCATAATTCTTGCTGAATATTTGATCACTCTTCTTGGCAGAATTGGATTCATTTCCTAGCACAGACATGGCTTGTAATCATTCCACAAGTGTTCATCAGGGTTAAAGTCAGGACTTTGGGAAAGGCCAGAAGCTTAATGTTAGTCTGCTTTATTCTGTCCAAAACCCAGTTTTTCTATAAGCTTGCCATCTTTGTCCCATTGGAACACCCATTTGTGTCCAAGTTTCAACCATCTAGCTGTTGATTTGAGATGAAGCTGAAGAATCTGGAAGTAGTTCTCTGTCTTTATTACTCTATCCACTTTGTGAACGGTACCCTAAACCCCCGAGCATGATGCAACCACCACTATGCTTGACAGCTGGTACAGACTTCTTAGATTTGAAATCCTCACCTTTACTCCTCCAAATGGCTCAGTCTTGCAAATTTGCAAAACGTGCAATTATCAGTGGATATTAAAGGTCTCAGTTTTGTTCAGGGGCTTCCTTGTTGGTTATCACCCTCTCAGTCAACGGTGAAAACTGGCCTAACTGTGGAAAGTGGCACTGGTGTTCCAGTTCCACTGCCAGTTCATAGCAGACTTGAGCCTTGGTCATGAATGTGTGTTCATAAACATCCTAACCAATTTTCTCTCATCTGAGGCTGACAGTTTGGCTCTTCTTTCAAAGTGGTGACACTTCAGGCTTATATTTATGTACAGTTACTTGAAGTGATGATCTCGGATTTACAGTTGTTTAGAAATGGCTTCAAGAGACCTTCCCAACTTGTCTAAATCTACAATTCTCCTTCTTAGATCTTTGCTGAGTTCCTTGGACTCTCCCATTGTTTTAAAAATTGATAAATCCAATAAGTGCTGTCAAACAAATCCTTTTAATGCCAGCAAAGCAAAACTACCAGCTGTAGTCAATGAGAAGTTAATAGGCCTTGACCATGTCAAGTTGAAGGATGTTGTAGAACCTTCAGCATCACCTATTAGAAGATTGTGAAGTGAACACATGCACACATGTATATGTGTGTGTGCAAATTCTCGATTTTTTAAATCATGAAAGATGTATGCTGTGCAATCTTTTCATCCATCCATTCTCTTCTGTGGGGAAAGGGGGTACACCCTATACAGGTCGCCAATCTGTCACTTACACAGTGCTGTGACTAACACAGAGACCAACAACCATTTGCACCTATTTGCACCTATTGACAATTTAGAATTACAGATTAACTCCACTAACTACAGGTCTTTGGACTGTGGGAGGAAGCCAGAGTACCTGGAGAGAGCCCACTCAAATATGGAGACCGTGCAAACTTCAGAAAACACAGAAAGGTCCCAGCCAGAAGCCGGATTCAAACCCAGGACCTTCTTGTAACAGTGCTAACCATCGTGCCACCTCGCTGCACTGCAATCATCACACCCTGAAAAAAAACAACAGCTCAAAAAATTATTAAAAGCCTAAAATTACCATGACATTCATGCCCATTTATGAGTATACGTGAACTTCTGACCTCAGCTGAATGTGTGGAAAAGATTTCATGATCTGAGATGACTGCAGTAGCTCATAACTGTAATATCCACAGTTTTCTTTGTTTTTAATTTAATGGAAGGAACATAGACTTCATAATACCGAAGAACAAAACCCACTCTCACTGAACACTGACATCAGGACAAAAACAAAATCAAAATATCACAGAAATGGTAAATGGCCTGTATTTGTATAGTGCTTTACTAGTCGCTAAGGACCCCAAAGCGCTTTACACATCCAGTCCACCGGGCCCTCTGACTACCACCAGTAGGGAACGGGTGAAGTGTCTTGCCCAAGGACACAACGACCGAGACTGTCCAAGCCGGGGCTCGAACCGGCAACCTTCTGATTACAAGGCGAACTCCCAACTCTTGAGCCACAATCGCCCACAGAAGGAAGTGAAAAAAGAAACAAGGCTTAGTACGCATCACTGAAACAAAGATCTGATCGACAAGCTGGTACTCTACCACACATGCAGTTACCAGCATAAGGTATCAGTGTACAGGAAATGATGGAATGGGCACTGCATTGTGCTTAAGGTCAACTATCTGGCATCATTCAAATAAAACTGGGAGCAATGAGACCCAACAGAGTGTCAATCACAGAAGGCAAGCACAAGCTAGACTGAACATCATCTGTCAAGATTGACTTGTGGGTCTGCTTTAGCAATAATCTCTCATATATTATTCCATTAACTAAGACGGTAGTCAATTAATGTTTCTTAGCACAATGTGTTAAAACAGATAGCTAGCTGGCTCTGACCAGAGACAAGAAATTCATCCAAAAAACAAAAAGAGGAAGAGGTTGTGGTTTTGTTAGTCCTGCGCCAGTTTCATGACTTAAAGCAACAGCTTCCTCAAAGCATAGTGTCAATGGGAAGTTACCAGGCAACCAGCTGTCCACTTCACTTACATACCTACCAATTAAGGATGTTAAGAAACACTGAAGAAGATGGCTATTAATGATTTAGCAGAACTGAAGAAACCTATAACTAGCAGTTACAATAATCAGTATATCATTTCTCACTCCAGTTTCTCAAATGTGAAAACAAGTTGTCTTTTTCTTTATATTTTTTGATTGAAAATGGCTTTGTCAGGCAAAATGACCAGACATCGTGCAAATGTAAATGAGTTGCATTTACATTTGCACGATGTAGATGCAACTCAGTGACAAGTAGTGACCAAGTAGGTGATTTGAAACAGTAATCCATGCTTTTATTTCATCTCGTTTGGATTACTGTAATGCTCTGTATTTTGGAGTTAGTCAGTGTCTTCTCTCTCGTCTGCAGCTGGTCCAAAATGCTGCTGCACGACTTTTAACCAGAACTCATAAAAGAGAGCACATAACTCCCATCCTCGCCTCACTCCATTGGCTGCCTGTATATTTTACAGGGTGGGCCATTTATATGGATACACCGTAATAACATGGGAATGGTTGGTGATATTAAAGTCCTGTTTGTGGCACATTAGTATATGTGAGGGGGCAAACTCCTCAAGATGGGTGGTGACCATTTAGAAGTCGGCCATCTTGGATACAACTTTTGTTTTTTTAATAGGAAGAGGGTCATGTGACACATCAAACTTATGTCACAAGAAAAACAATGGTGTGCTTGATTTCAACGTAACTTTATTCTTTCATGAGTTATTTACCAGTTTCTCTTTGTTCACAGCCATTGACATGTCGAAGAGGTTAACACGTGAGGAGCGGATCGAAATTGTGTTGATATCTGGTGAACGCAGTAACCGGGTCATTGCAGCAGATTTCAATGCAAGACACCCTACGAGACCACCCATCTCCCATGCTACAGTTTGCAAACTGCTTGCTAAGTTTCGTGAAACTGGTTCAGTGTTGGATTTGCCAAAATGTGGACACAAGAAAACTGTCACTAATGAAGAAACATCAGTGGCTGTCCTAGCTTCATTCAGCAAGAGCCCACAGCGTAGCACTCGCCGCATGTCACTGGACAGTGGCATTAGTCGAACATCCCTTCGGCGGATATTAGCTACTCACAAATGGCACCCTTACAAACTCCAGCTACTGCAGCATCTCAACAAGGATGACCCAGATCGGCGCACAGAATTTGCAGAATGGGCAAAACAAAAATTGGAGTTCACGCGGAAGATTTTGTTCAGAGATGAGGGAAACTTTTATGTGAATGGTGAAGTTAACAAACAAAACCACTGCTATTGGTCTGACACTAACCCACATTGGATGGATCCCTCCAAGACTGTTGGAACAACAAAAGTGATGGTTTGGTGTGGTATATGGGGTACAACGATAGTGGGTCCATTCTTCATCAATGGAAACCTCAAGGCCACTGGATATTTGAAATTGCTACATGATGATGTGTTTCCCTCTTTATGCACTGAAGCTGGCACGTTCCCTGAGTTTTTCCAGCAAGATGGTGCACCACCACATTATGGGTGAAAGGTCCGAGCATTCCTAGATGAACAGTTTCCTGGAAAGTGGATTGGTCGTCGTGGGCCAGTTGAATGGCCCCTAAGGTCTCCCGATCTGACCCCCTTAGACTTTTATCTTTGGGGTCATCTGAAGGCAATTGTCTATGGTGTGAAGATACGAGATGTGCAGCACCTGAAACTACGGATACTGGATGCCTGTGCTGGCATTTCTCCTGCAGTGTTGCTATCAGTGTGTGAAGAGTGGGAGAAGAGGGTTGCATTGACAATCCAACACAATGGGCAGCACATTGAACACATTTTATAAGTGGTCAGAAACTTGTAAATAACTCATGAAAGAATAAAGTTACATTGAAACCAAGCACACCATTGTTTTTCTTGTGACATTACCAATAAGTTTGATGTGTCACATGGCCCTCTTCCTATTGAAAAAACAAAAGTTGTATCCAAGATGGCCGACTTCTAAATGGCCACCATGGTCACCACCCATCTTGAGGAGTTTGCCCCCTCACATATACTAATGTGCCACAAACAGGACTTTAATATCACCAACCATTCCCATTTTATTACGGTGTATCCATATAAATGGCCCACCTGTAGAATTCATTTTAAAATTCTAATGTTCGCTTTTAAATGTTTAAACGGTCTTGCCCCACCTTACCTCTCTGGACTTCTTCATCCTTACTCCTCCCCCAGGTTTCTCAGGTCAGCTGACAAGCCGCTCCTGGAGGTACCCAGGTCCAAGAAAAAGCTCAGAGGGGACAGGGCCCTCTCTATTGCTGCTCCTAATCTTTGGAACAATCTGCCCCAGCACATTAGGCCCCTTCACTGTCTACTTTTAAAAACGCCTCTTAAAACCCATTTTGACTCCTTGGCATATGACACTGTATGACCCTGAGTTTATTGTTTTTAATCTATTGTGCTCATTTTATTGTTTTTAATTCTAATGATCATTTTATACTTTTTATTTTGCGCTATTTGTGCTCATTTTATTATTTGCCGTCACTCTTATTTATTTATTTTGGGTAAATCTTTTTATTCATGTATCATTTTTGGCATGCCAAGTGTACAGCACTTTGTGTTCAGCTGTGTTGTTCTGAAAGTGCTATACAAATAAATTGCTTGCTTGCTTGCTATAGTGACACATGCTGGGCAGTTTTGTGGTTAAGCCTTTCTCAACCCCGAGGCAAGTTATTGAATTGGCAACGGGAGGAAACAACCTGGCAAAATAACACATGACAGCGAGATAAATTTATATTGGCATGTGTATTCAGAGTGTTAACACTATTCTAGGATTTCTATTGTCAGAATAATATTTGTGATTTAGACCTTTATTTAAACTGTAGACTTGCTTGAACTTAAGAAAGTAGAAGGTTGGTTTGTTATGCTTCAAGGTTGGATTTTATTAATGAAAACATTAAAGGGAAAAATGTTAACAAGCAAACAAACCTTACTAAAAATGTTCATGTTATTCATTGCATTATACAATGTATTGAAGATAGCTGCAAGCTTGACTAAAATTCAAGTATTAGAGAGATCCATTAGCATCTAGTCTGGCTTCACTCTACAAGCCAGGACAGGTTTGCGTGACTGGAGGCTCAGACTGTGTATGCAACCGGAATAGACCCATAAAACTGGATGGAGCATTGTTTGACATATAATATTAATTCAGCAGTGGAGTTCTCTGCCAGGGCATGACTGACATTTATGAACATCGCTGTGAGGCATTTTATCACTCTTTGCAGCTCCTCTCCCTGTCGGGTAATGGCACTAATTTCACCAGCGTGGTTTAAACCTCTGTGACTGCTGAAGGGCAAGAATTACTGGTTCTTTGTTCGTCTTAATCCTTACCAAATAATGAGAAAAAGGCTGTCATTTTTCACAGCTTATAATTCAAAAGGTGGGCTTTTTCAAACCCCACATTAAAACAAATGTTTCCTTTTTTGGCATGTATTCATTCATTTATTTATTTTGATGCATCATTCCAAAGTAGTTATGCAATATAGAAAAAAATCTGCAATGAGGTAACCAAGCAGGTCACCAAGGGACAGTCGCCATGGCATTTTGTCCTGATTGTGTCAAGAGCGTGGCTGTAAGCATAAAGGGAGAAAAATGATTTTTCTTATTGCAGTTCTCAGAGTTACGAGATAATCTGAGAGAGCTACAGGAAGTCAATAAACCACTTTTTTTTCTAGATATATAATTACCTGAAAGAGTTGCTGAGACATGAACTCGCTTCCTGTTTAGTGGCTTCGCACACTGTTTCAGCTTAAGCCTGATAAGTTTTGTGAGGCTTTAAAACTCAAAATGAAAAACTGTGTGACCTGTGAAAATTTTTTCAGTTTTTCCAAAACTCCAAAATGTGGGAAGCTGAATATGATAGAAGCTAATGTCCTACGGTTATGTGGAAAAGAAAGCTGTCACAGGACTGTGAAAAACTAAATACACTTCATTATTCAGTAGCCTGTAGAGCTACTTCTGCAGCAATAACTTGAACTAATCACCTTCTGTATTGCTTCATCACTGTCACATTGTTGTGGAGGGATTTTGGCTCATTCGTCTTTACAGCATTGCCTTGGTTCATTAAGATTTGTGGACATTTGTGCATAGCTCTCAAGGTCACGCCACAGCATTTCAATCAGTTTGAGGTCTGGACTTTGATTGAGCCATTGTTGTACATTTTTGGGGCTTATTTTGCTGTTGCATGACCCAGTTTCACTCAAGCTATGGGACACATTGGCCTTACATTTTATTCTTTGGTGTACAGGTTAATGGTTGAGCTAATAACGGCAAGGTACCCATGTCATGTGGTTGGAAAATAAACCCAAATCATCGCCCCTCCTCCAACTGCATGTTGGTATGAGGTTTTTGTTGTGATATACTGTGTTTGCTTCTTTCCAAATGTGGTGCTGTGCATTATAGCCAAACATCGCTTTGGTAATCTTTGGTCTCGTCTCTGCAAAGCATATTGTTCCAGAGGTCTTGTGGTTTGTTTAGATGCAGCTGTGAAAGCCTGAGCCATGCTGCAGAATTTGTTTTAGAGAGAAGAACTTTAACATGCTAATTGAGGCCTGTAGAGTCTGGGATGTAGCTTTTAGGGGGTTTTTGCAGTTTCTTTGAGCGTTGCACAATCTGACCTTGAGGTGAATTAGCTTGGACTGCCACTCTTGGCAAGACGGTTGAATGGTCTTAACAGATCCCTGAATGCTCCAGACCAACAAACTGCTAAAATGTCAACTTTTAAAGAGGCAATCACACTTGCTGACGACTGCACAGGGTCCTGTCAAAACTCTCTTTGTAACATTTTGCTTAATCTGAGGAATCCCCTGCTACTTTATTTGGCATGAAAAGTTGTGTGGTTAAACGTTTTCAACTCCGAACAACTGGTGGTGCTGAAGTGCTTAAGACACTGCTATGATTGCTATGAGTGCCCCTTATCAGTGCACCAGATTTTACTGTGGGCTTACCACTGAACTCCAAAAGCAGAAAAAATAATAACACATTAAGGCTGTGTACAGCTTTGGATGTTCCCTCTGCCAAATATCTTTCAGAAAATATCACAAAATTCAAGCCAGTCATTTCATTTCATATTTAGGATTAAGTCTGCCTTCACTTTGCTAAATTCCAAAGCTTCCAAAAATGCCAAAGTAAATAATGCTGTAATTTCCTGTGCCCCATCTAAAGGCTTACTCTGTGTTTACAAAAACATGTGGTTTTTATACTCTAAAAGACCCATGGCAATGGCAACGCCTTTGACTGAATCCTCTCTTGGGACATTACCATATCTGATTCAGTGTGTGGAAAGGGTATATTAGAAAATCCAGACCCTGTTAAGAATCAAACATCCTGTTCCTCTAGCAATCTTCCACCAAAGTCATTAAGAACCCCCTTTCTAATATTAGAAGCTCCTTGACTCGAAATGATGATAACCCTGTCCTTTGGAACGGCAGTGTCTTAAAATTGTGTTTGCCAGGGTATAGAAAAATAGAAAAAGTGCAAAACTTTTCTTTGGAAGTGCATGTCATTGTTAAGTTCATACCCAAATTATTCTAACAGGGTGCATATTGGATGGTCAAGCATTTGTGTCACTGCACACTTATCTCTTTGGAACCAACAAGCTGACAATTTGTGCATTTTATCCAGCTATTGTTCAAATGCACAAGAAGATGGCAAGGAGTTTCAAATTCCTCTACTTTTTCAGTCATTACAATTTCTGACAAGTTTGGCAGAACAAAAGTCGCCTTTATTTAATCAGATATACAGTTGTGACAGAGAGAGTGCATTGAGTGAGGCTTGTAGTAAGAAAGAGCTTTGAGTGCTCTAATTGAGTAGAAAAGTAGTATATGAGTACCAGTCCATGGTGTCGTGCATTTCTGCCAGTCTTGCGGTCTGCTCATATGCAACTTTACAAGCCTAAGCCATGCTGTCATGTTCTATATAAAAGAAGAGGCTTTTTCCTGCTAACCCTTGGAAACAACACATACTTGTGCTCCTATGAATTTGAACATTTAGCATTCTAACTGAGGTCTGTAGAATCTGAGAGCTCTTGGGGTTTTTGGTATTTTCTCTAAACATAGCATGGTCTTACCTTTGGTTGACATTGCTGGAAAATCCTCTCCTGGGAAGACAGCTGGCAGCTGTCCTGAATGTTTTCCACCTGTTAATAATCCTTTTCACCGTGGAATGGTGGACTTGTTGGGAAATAACTTTTATTATAACATTTCCCAGACTGATTGTCAATTTCTGCTTTAACAGCATTGCTGATGGCTTTCCTCTTTGACATTGTGTTAACATACCCCTGAATGCTCCAGTCCAGCAAACTGATAACACTTCCATTTTTATAATAGACTTGATTAACTGTTTACCAAATTTGCTGGTGATCAGTTAATCAAGTGTATTTGACTAGCAGCACCTGGCTGCTGCCTACACTCTTACATCCAATGGAAGTAACAAAGGTGTACTTAGTTTTTCCTGGGACTGCATAGATTTCTTCATCCTATTGGTAGCCCAGTCATGAAAACCCGGGTAAAATATAAGAATTTTGGGGTAGTTTCTCAGGTTTCCACACTTGCTGGTGAGTCTTTCTAGACTAAAATCAGTAGCATCAAATCCAGGTAAATGCCATTTGTTATTAAAATACTTCAGCAGATTGGTAATTTTTTCTGACTAACTGGAAGTAACAAGTAACAAGTTAATTGTTAGTGACTTTATGGATTCGTTTGCATGAAATAGCCTTTTTTATACTTTGCATTTTCCACAGTCTTGTGTTTTCTTCCTCGTGTGCTGCATGGAAACTGTATTAGAGATAAAAATCAGTGCAACACTGAATGATGCCTCAGTGTAAAATCTGATTATAATAGCCCTGCATGACTTTGGTCAAAAGCCCAAATCAATTTTTAGATATTTCCCTTTACACTCAGCTGCTCCTTAGACAAACAAGACAGCCTTTGTTTCAGTTTTTTTTTACCAAATTACATGTTCACCAGAAGGTAGGTTAGGCATTTACCTCATCTGATAACCTCATTCTTGATTGAACAATTAAGTGGATAATGTGAGTGGGAGGCTTTTCAGCACAAGTCCCCTGGAAACATTGGACCATGTTCTTGTCAACAACCAGTGTGAGTCATTCATTAAAGAAAAGTGCTTCCTGCGATCGAAGCCCAAAATAGATTGTGGCATTACAGATGTTAGCTTTAGCAGTTACTCTGGGCCTTTAATGCATTCATTTCACATAAATGCCTCAGTGCAAGTTCAAATGGTAAAGCTTATATTTTCTTCCCATCATGTATGCCTTACATTCTGTTTTTCTTTTCAAAAAAGAAACCCTGCATCTACTCTGTATGCTGAGTATTTTTAGTATTTCACTGTACACCCAAGGGATTCTAACTGCTTTAGCAATCTATTTGTCCCATCGTAGACCACAAATTTTCTGCTTTGCACTGCACTGTGTTTAGATACGCTCTAGGCAAATTTGGGTGAAGCAGTGCTCTTGTGTGACCCTTCAAATGAATGACTATATTCATGGGTTTGGGAGTCATATGCTACCTTTACAATGCTTAGAAATACATTTTTTAAGTCTTGGTGGCGTGTTTGTGCCTTAAGGAGCAATGAATATAGCCACCAGCAGGGGACTGACAGTTCTTCAGTTTCTTACAGTCCACTCGCAAAACCGTCACAGAAGCACACGAACACGTTATGGTAGTTCTCAGTTGTATCGCATTACTTTAAGTTTGACTTCTCTCTTGACTTCTTATATATCCTTTTGTCTTGCAAGTCTGGAACATGCAACTAAGGAAGAATCCTTGATTTTTCATGTTGTGAGCTATTGAGCTATCGACCCCAACTAAGCAGCAGACACGTCCTCAGAACACGACTCCAATATGTCGCATCAGAGGTGGCCTTTGGTATCCTTTTTTCTAGGAAAGGTTTTCTCTTTTAATTGATTGAAGGTATAATACTATTTGTCTGACTCCGACTCGTGATTGTATGCCCAGTGTCTGTGCTTGTATTTGTATCTTTGCTAGACTTTGTTGCTGTGTACATAAGAACACGTGTTCCACTTGTTTGCTATTCTTTTCACATTAGTCAATAAAATAAACTTGCACTTGTGCAGTTTCCAAAGACTAAGGCCATCTGTGTATCTTTATCTGTCACACTGAGCCACTTGTAATGAGAGAGAGCGAACATGTCTCCACCAAGCTGATTATTGCACAAGCCTATAATCTGCAAACATCTGCAGCTTGACTAGTCTGTCGCCACTAGTCTCCACGGTGCGAGAAATCTGCCAACAACAGATTTGTTGACTTTCTGCTTAAAAGAATTATCTCAGTTTGGAGCCAAACACGGTCTTGCTCAATTTCAGCAGGCAGACAGGGTTGAATAAAGAGCCATATTGATCAGGTTCAATTCAGAGTAATCTCTAATACACAGAACTATGACATACGTGAGCTAGAATTCTATTGCACGAAACTACCAGATGAACTGGAAGGATGTAAGTGTTGGTAGGAGAAAGTATTAAAAAGTGTAAATAAAACACCCCAACCGGTCGCAGCAGATGGCTGCCCCTCCCTGAGCCTGGTTCTGCTGGAGGTTTCTTCCATTTAAAAGGGAGTTTTTCCTTCCCACTGTCGCCAAAGTGCTTGCTCATAGGGGGTCATATGATTGTGGGGTTTTTCTGTGTATGCGACTGTTGTTGTGATTTGACGCTATAAAATAAAAGTGAAGTGAAGTGAAAAGCTAATAACACAGTTTGTTTGTTTTTATGAGGCCATTTTTCCACATGTTGAGTTCTGTGGTGATCATTTCCTTTTGTTTTGGTTACAATTTTTCAATTTTGAATATGTTTTGCAGATCCTTCCACATAACTACTTTTATTTAAGTTAATGACTTAAATGCATTTTATAATAGATTACAGCAATATTTTTAAAAGCGCCAGAATGTTAGAAATAGTCTTGTTGGTGGTTTCAGTGACAAATAAACTGGACAAACTGAAAGAGTTTTAAATCTCAGGATTGTTTTCAATAATCAGGTGAAAATTACTTACTCGCTGAATGCTAATAATTGCATGCTCTGTGGTGTTGAGATCAGATGATGGACTTGGCCATTGAGGATATATCCCATTTCTTTGACTTGAGAAATTTTGGGGTTGATTTTGCAGTATGGTTTGACTCATTATCCATGTGCTCTGTGAAGCACTGTCCAATCGCTTTTGCAGCAACTGGGTGAATCTCAGCAGAGAGTAATCACCCTGTTACTTCTGTCTGCAGTCACATCATCAGTAAACACTAGTAATTTAGTTCTAGTGGCAGCCATACATGCCCGTTCTCTGCCTCGGTCATGTTTGATGTTCACAAGCTGTTTCTCTCCTTCTCCAGCCTTTTCTCTTCCCAACAAGCTCATTTTGGTTTTATGTGTCCAGAGACAGACGAACTGCCAGGTCTTTTTGATTTTTTTTCTGGCAAAGTCTGATCTGGCCTTCCTGCTCTTTAGTGTAACCAGGGGCTTGCACCTTGTCGTAAACTGACTGTATCTCTTGATGCATCTATTGGTCTTTCAGGTCTTTTGGCACTGCTGAGCTGGCCAGTACATTCCTTCTTTTTAATAATGTACCAGATTGTTGACTTGGCAACTTCTGAAGATTTTCCTACCTGATAGTTTTATTTTGAGTTATTTAACCTCACAATCCCCCTCCGTTGTATTGACGTCTTTTTGGACATCATCCTAATTCCAGTAAAAAGCTACCAAATACAAGTTCAACACTTGGGACACTAAATCTTCTATCTTATCTTAATATGTAATTAAAAACATAAAATAATGTATGTATGTATGTATGAAATAATGAGGGAATGGGCCTGATCTGGCCATGACACTGCTTGTCAGTGAACTATCCAATTAATTTTGAACTTTTACCGTAGTTTTCTGCAGCTTTTTATTGAACAGTAGTTCATTGTTGTGCAGGTTCTACATTCTGAGCTGATGAAATCAGCAGCTGTAAGCTATGTGTTCCTGCGACCGTTAAGGCTGTGCCATGCTGGCAGACCAAGTGAGGCAAATCCAGTCTATACCAATTATACTGCGGAGCACTTTACTCCACTTAAGTGCATTACCCCCTAATCAGTGCCTGGCTGTGCTCAGTTAGTACTTAGTGCATGACCTTCCCTTCATATTCATGAAAAAGTAAGAGCTGCTGGAAAATTAGCTTCAGTCACAGTGAATTCTCTTATTCATATGTGAAGTTGCATTTATATGTGAAATGAAGCAATGTTTCTTTTAAGTTTTGATCAACAACAGTAACTGGCACAGAACACACAGTAGTTATAAATGCATTAAATCAAACAAGTGTAAATGCATTCAAGGTTCACTATGGATTTTTCAGCTGCTTTTTGTCGCTGTGACACTTTGTATTTTCAGTAACTGCCAATGTGAAGGAGCAGAAACAAGTTGAGAAAGAAACACTGACATGTCATCATCTTCCTCGCTGATACGGTAAACTTGTAAGAAAGCGCTTCCTTATTTAGGAGTCACGTCCTTATTGCACATTTAAAAAACAGAGAGCAGCTTTATTGTACATCTGGATTTTTATTTGTAGACATGTGCTATTTGTTCATAAATCACAATTTGTTACCGTTCTGTTAGCTCTGTTTTTGGTCCCTGTTGAGGTTTTAACTGCCTCTCTGCTGTCTTGTGTTGAACAGGCAGTGCACGGGGAGAGCTGCTGAAAACCGATGCAAAAGAGGGAAAGAACAAAATCTGAAACAAAGTGAGCTCTTGGGTTGTAATTTTATTAAACAGTTGTGGTCTGCTATGGTCAAAGTTTTGCTTTTTTTTTTTGTTGGTCAGAGTTTTCTTATTTATTATTTTCTATATTCTTGTAATTGTTGTGCTTTAAGTTCTGTAGTTTCAGCACAGGTTATATTTAAGTCCTTGAGTTTCCAGTTTATTTTGCCTCCCCTGTGTTTCCTGTTATCAAGTCTTAGTCTCTCTGGTGGGTGTTTTTCTGTCTTGTTACTTTCTGCTTTCATCTGATAGTCATTTATCTATGGTGCCATGTTTTAATTTTACTTCCCCATGTTTTGTCTGATTTAGTTCAGCTGTGTCTCCCAGGTGTCTGCACTCAAATTCCCTTCTGTTAGGTTGTTTTTGCTCCTATCCTGTTCACTTTTCTCTGTCAGTTATGCTTTATGTATTTTTGCTTAAAACCTATGGATTCTGCAGTTGAGTCTCTGTTGCATATTTTCATTGCAGCAAGCAGTGGTGCACAGGTGGCAGCTGGAAGAGCTGCAGGCCACCGGCATGGAGGCCACCGGCATGCCTCCACCGTAGCCTCAAACACCTCCAGGATGGGGCAATGAGCCACCAGTGTCAAGGGGCATTTTCACGGATTTCCACAGGCTATCCTAAAGTGGCTGGAGCTCTCCCCAGAAGACCATTGTTGCTGGTTCCAGGGTGACTGCATGGGAGCGAAGGAACAGCCTTTCGCTTTTCTCTCCTCTCGCTTTTCGTCCTTGCCTCTCTGCTCTCTTTCCCCATGTTCCGGCGGCTTCAGCTGCTGTCCCGAGCTCACCGGGGGCCGCACAAATGTCAGGGCAGAAGTGTTGGTGGTGCGGCCGGAACACTTCCGCCAGGAGTGCCCGCTCATGTAAGTCAGACAGGCTATGCTGGATTTGGGCTGCATGCAGACTCTGGTCGACTAAATCCAGGTTCAGCTTGGGGCATTGTTGGAGGCAGATTGGGTAAAGGTTGGGCGTGTGCATGGGGACATTCACGAATATCCTATTTTTTTGCTTCAAATTAAATGCAAGGCAAAACACAGTAAAGGCTGCAGTTAGCTCATGCCTGACACATCCCTTAATTGTGACAACCATCTCACACTTGCACAGAGAGCAGATGTTGGTGCATTTGCAGATGTGATCTCCCCCCTGCCTGGCCGTACAAATCTCATAGAACAGCGTTCCCCAACCTTTTTTGCACCACGGACCGGTTTATGCCTGACAATATTTTCACGGACCGGCCTTTAAGGTGTCGCGGATAAATACAACAAAATAAAACTAGTACCGGTACCAAAAAAAAAGAAGATTTATTCATAACACAAGTGAAAAGACCAAGGAAAACCGAGTTAACGATAAAAACAATAACAAAATAATGCTGAAAACCGATAAAAACCTTGAAAACCATACATTTCACACCTGAGCCTCAACTCTCGCGGCCCGGTACCAAACGACTCACGGACCGGTACCGGTCCGAGGCCCGGGGGTTGGGGACCGCTGTCATAGAACACCATTTTCAAACACACTGAGTCATGACACGTGTTAATGGCCCTATTGGTTACCTGAGCGTAAGAGGCAAAATGTTCAGAAATGCTGAAAGTGGGAGTAATAGAAGAGTCACACAGCGTGTGGTGTAGCCCCATAGTTCTTGTGGTGAAGGGCAGGTTACGCTTCTGTGTCGACTACTGCAAGGTGAATGAAGTATCACAGTTTGATGCTTATCCCATGCCCTGGCTCGATGAGCTCCTGGACCAGTTGGGCACTGCTTGTTTTTTTACAACACTGGATTTATCCAAGATTCCTTCGTCTGCAGAGTCCAAGGAGAAAACATTCACTCCGTACAGTTTGTACCAATTTATCACACTTCTGTTCTCTTGTTGGCAGCATCTACTGGACCGCATGCTGTGTCCTCACCCTGCATATGCTGCCACCTACCTGGATGATGACATCATCCACACTGACACCGGGGCAGGCTATGTGCAGTGGGTGGTCCTGGAGTCCCTGATGGAGGCGGGGCTCACGGCCAACCCGAAGAAGTGTCTGGTTGGACATAGGGAGGTACAGTATTTGGGGTAGGTGCGCCCTCAGGTAGAGAAAACAACAGCCCTTGCATGTTGCCCCAGGATGTGTCCCAAGACCAAAAAAGAGGTGAGGCGGTTCTCGGGGCTGCCCGGTCACTACTGACGGTTTGTGTCAGGGTTTGCGGGGCGTGAGTAGGCGTGAGTAGACTAAGTCAGGTGATGGCGGTATGTGGTCGGGTGTGGTTTGTCGCTCAGCTGCAGGGGAGGGGTGGAGCAATGGGTCCAGGGGTCTGTGCTAGGGGAGGCTAGCTGACAGCTGATTCCCATTGCACTAATCACCCATTCCCCTATCTTAGTAGCTGCTGGGGCCTGGAGCGGAGAGTTGTACCTGAGAGCTGACCATGGAGCAGATCAGAGACTGTGTGCGAATAAAAAAAAATCACTAAAACGCAACTCCGAACTCTTCCCTTGTGTTTGAATGTGTGGGGGGCGGGGACAAGTAACAGAGTGTTACACCGTGTTATAAGGCAATTGGATTGCATGCTTTTTCTTAGTAAGCCTAAGTAATTATAATTTACAGTGGAGTCTCTTTCCAGTTTAACACAGATCTCTTCCTCTTATGACTTTCAGTAACTACCACACTGCAGTCTCAGCATATCTACACATTTTATGGCCTAAAATGACATGCACTTTTCTGTGGTTGTAGCAACTCTGACACTGGAAGAGGCTAACTTCTCACAAAAGAGGTTGGTGTCGTTGGCTTTAAGTGAAACAGCGACAATGGTTGAAATGTGGAAGACTTAATTCTTATTATTTTACTGTTTTGTGTTTTTTGTTGTTTTTTAAAATGCAGTAAATGTAAATGTAGTTTTGCATCTGTGGACACAGCCGTGCTAACTGTTTCACTCTGCTTTAAGAATGCTAAGCTACGCATCCAGTGTCTTGTGGGTGGGAGAGTGTAAAAGTATTATTAGGCATGTAAGACAACCACAGGAGCTACAAAAACTTTCTGTTTACTAAGCAGTAAGAACAAAAACTGAGTTTCAAATGAGATTCTTGCAGACCTCAAGCTGCGTGCCATCAGCTATGTGCTTATTTTTCCACTCACAGTCCAAAGACATTCAAGGGAACTGAACAAAGTTTTAATAGCAAAAAACTTTCTCAGTGAGGATCATGTTACAGTCCAGTTCATAACCTTTAGACAACCCTTAAGAAAAGCGTCATGATCACCCAGGGCAGAAAGGCTCTTTTGATTCTCGTTATCTGGGACAGCCTCAATCCTGAACTTATGTTAATCCATCGGTTGCAGCACCATGCAGCTGGTGTCTGTGACACAGGACTGAGCTAAAGCAGATTTCCAGTGATCTACAAACCCGGATGGCATACACAGAGTCTGAGCCAGGGCCTCTTACGCAAGTTCAGCCAGCTGTGGCTGTTTGGGCTGTGCGTGCAGGGAATGTGTTTACATAACGCTCATTTAGGCTTTTCCCTTCACATAGCAGGACCTAAAGAAAGTCAGAGACATGCTGCTAGTACTAGACAAGAAGTTCCAAAACGTTCTGTACAAGAGATTTTTTTTTATTTGGACACTGATGTTTATGAAGATTATGTAGCAGTGGAAATAAAATATTGTGACTGTTTACTGAATGAAAAAAACTATTATTCCTGAAAGTTAAATACAGCATAGCTTCAGCCCCACACCCGGTAACCTATTTTTCTGTCCTGTGGCTAAGTTTGGATTAAATAATGGAGTGTGAACTGCAGTGGTGCCGTTGTAAGACATTCATATAGGAAAACAACTCTTATATTACTATTATCTACGATTACTATCTTATATTAATATTGTACTTACTCCAGAATGTTGATTCTGTTCATCTGAATGTAGCATTTTCAGTGGGAGGCTGAAGAAGTCACTTGGATAAGCGACAAAGCCTTTCTCTCAGTGAAAACGCTACATCAAGATGAGCAGAATCAACTATTACCTGGATGACTGAGCATGCATCAGAAAGTATTCTACTTAGTTACAGTCCACCCCTGGCTATCGGTGCTCATAACACTCAAATATCATGTTTGGGAGCATCATTTTCTGTCCCAGATGGGATCAGGCAGCTCAGGTTAAGTCTCAGAGTATTTCAGGTACTGCTTTCATGTGAGATGACCTTAATGTGTCTCTGCCTCCATGTGCCAGTGCAATCATAACGGCAGCACAGACTCCTGTCCTGCTTTTTCCTCAGGCGCAGAATCAGCTCCTGATCTGCACTAAGCCCTGGGCCTTAAATCCCTCTCAGACACTCAATAATGCGCTTCGTGTGGGACCACACCGGGGTCGTGTCAGTCTTCTGAGCCCTGACAGAGGGAGAACCCCCCCCCCCCAATCATCCTCTTTTATTTGTTCTCAACCACTTGGTCTCAGCTTTTTCTACTTTTTGACCTTCCATTCTCATCCCCTCCACTGGCAGCTCTAAATATGACCGCAAATCCAAAAGGAAGCAAAAGGAAAATCAAGAGGACCTCTGCAATGACTCTACCTTTTCTAACTGACATCACACCTAATTAGGCCAGTGAAATTGCTACAGTCATACGTGGCTCGACGGAAGTGCATTAAAAAAAAGTCCTGCGGTCTGCTGAACTAAAAATAAAACAATGCAGTTGAATGTGAAACTTTCATGTGGCACATGTTCTGCTGCACTTTCAGATCAATGATTGACGAGTGTTCTGAGGAGCTGTGAAACTACAAAACAAATCTCACACGCACCAAGTGTGAATCACCGTCTGGTCGTTTCAAACAGCGATGCACTGACTGTGCTATAAAAGACACAAAGTTCACATCAAGTGATGAATGACTTCCAAAAATATGGCAGCCAGTAATGATTGGCAAAATTCAAGCACCATGTGAACTGCGGAGCATGAGAGCCATTACTGCAACATGTACCAAGCCTTTTTCTGTTTTACTGATTGCTTATGAGGTGCACTCTAGAAATCTATTTGCACTGCATTTAAAGCTCTTTCTTGAAAAGATGCACTAAAGAGTATTTTTAATCTAACAATTGATTCAGTTGCAGTGTATTGCTTTATCATTGCTAATGACTTCCTTCAGGAAGTTTAGACTTAGAGCTTTTTATTGTCAATGTGCAGCTTCTTGCACAGCGAAATTGGGTAGCTGGACCACAAAGGTGCAAAAGTAAGAAGAAGAGAAACCAATACACAACGAGGGGGGGAAAATAAATTAAATAAAAAGCAATGTATATGTATACATATATGTGAGTGAAACTATATACATGGTGTATGTGTAAGAAACATTAAAACAGAAACATTGTGGGTCTGTATACAAGGGCAGTTATATAATATAATAAATAAATAAGGGTGGAAGGGCTATGGTCATTTAGGGTGGAGATGGTAGTTCTACTGGGACCAAAATATTGCACATGAGCCAAAAGAATTGCACAGAACATGAAAAGACTGAGATGTTGCACATAGATGATCAACAGCAGTGTCAGAGTGGATGTGTTGGGGAAGTCTGTACACACTCTTAGTTTGCAAGTTTGCATTAAGAGTTCTGACAGCCCACGGGAAGAAGCTGTTTTTTAGTCTGTTGGTTTTGCACCTGATGGATCTGAACCTTTTTCCAGAGGGCAGGATGTTGAAGAGGTGGTGGTTAGGATGGAGGTGGTCCTTTATAATTGCCCTGGCTCTGGAGAGACATCTTGAGCTGGGAATTAAGTCCAGGGAGGGGAGTGGACAGCCGATCCCCTAAGTTTGCAAGTTTGACCACATGTCTTTTAAACATGCTATACAAATAAAGCTAACTTGACTTGGATCAACTAAAGACCCTTCATGGAGCTTTTACAACAACCTGACAGAACAACAGAAGAATCACAGGGCTCAAAACCCCCTCCACCATCACTGCTGTGCCCATTTACAGAGGGAGAACGCAGCCAACGAGGTAAATCAGACATCTGAATGCCTCCTGGGTGAGGTGTTTCAGACCAACCACATCCAACAAAGACCCTGGAGCACACCCAGGACACACTGGAGAGATTAAATCTTTCAGCTGGCTTTGGAATGCCTTCAGGTGCTCCCAGAAGAGCTAGATGAAATAGCTGGATAGAGGGAGGTCAGGGCATCTGGGGGATCTGCTACCTCCATGACCTGGATCCAGATAAGAGGTAACAAATGGATGATTTTGGTTGATTTGGACCTGAAGACCACAAGCAGGAAAAGAAAGAAATCTGATAGATCACTTCTAGCAACTCAAAACTACTAAACTAATAACATTTTTTAAATCAGTGTTCATCTGATCAAGTTGAATTATGGTTAAAAAGGAATTAAAAAAAAACATTGCTCTCTTTTCGTACTATTCAAATCATTTTCAGAGTCTATGTAGAGAGAGGCTGACTTTATTACCACAATGAAACGATGCATAGATGGATAACAGCGAAATCCGAAAATAAATACATGAAAAAATGTGTTATACCACAACTTCCCGCAGAACATCGAGCCAACACCTAAAATACTAACACTGATATCATTTCTTGGTCACACACGAAGCTGAACTCGAGTTATTGTAACACAACAGTGTCCCAAAGGTAGACGGGCCTAAAGACAGTATCCTCCGTTTCTGAGCTCAGAGTGTACACAGTTTGTCGGTACACCCGACATTTAGCAGCATTACACAGAGACCACAATATCGCCGAGTCATACACCATCCTCTCATTTCACTGTAATCCAGGCCGCGAGGGTTTTAATCACTGCGCTCGTTGTATTTTGCCACACATGGAGACGACTCCCGTGCGCTCTGAAGGAGCAGTTCAAGTCCCAAAAATCTATTTCAAACTCAAACTCAGCTGTATTCACTTATAACTGTGTTTGTTTATTTAATTGTTGCAACACAAGCGTTCCCACAAGTCCTGAAAATAATATTCTTTTATTGGTATTCCACCCTGTTCATAACCTCTGCATTGTGTACTTTGTGCATTCACTTGCCCGAACTCAACCAGACGCCACCCACACATACAAACACTTTTGCTTGTGTCCACATTGCATCATTCATGTGACTTTGCACGAAGAGCTGTATCAACAAAAGTCAGGTATGCTGCGGCGACTTGAGCAGGGCACACATGACAGTTTGAGCTCTTGCATAATCGTCAGGGATCTTTTTGCTTTAGGGAAGAAGAAATGCTTAAATTATATGTCACACAATCTGGGCTGGGCGTCTATAATCAGCAGATTCAGGATAGTGGAATTCATGCTGCGATCACAGACTGACTTCATAGAATTTATTCCAGTGTACCGTGACACAGACGAGTCTTTTCTTTCCTACTCGTTCCTCAGCGTGTTTGTGATGGCCCGCGCAAGCTCGGCCTGAAGCCATCAGTTGCAACATGAGATCTGAGAGCCGGGGCTGGAGTTTTGGCTTCTCCCCAAGTCACAGAATGTACTTGAGCAAATTCCAGCAGCAAAATTAATACGGGCCAGAGTGGATTTATCTGTCTGCGTCTCAGATTGCATGCATCTAGAGGAACAAGCCGTCTTCCCGCTGCTGTTTTCATTGTCTTTATCTATAAAATTCTTTTTATTCTTTTGCTGTGTGATCAAGAATAAATAAATTTTTAAAAAAAAAACCCCACTAAACTCCAGCAACTTGTTACAAAGCTAGAGCGTGTACTGCCTGCATGTTTAAGTTACTTTTATTTACACAGCTACAACGGCAGCCCACTGGATGGCAATGATGTTTGGTTGGTCAGTCGACCGCTTTGCGCCACACTGATTTATCTCAACAACAGTTTGATGTACTGCCATAAAACTGCATCGTGGCATTCAGGCTCCCCACATGTTGAAACCTGCTTACTTTTGCGATCCTCCAGCAGGCTCTGTGATGCCACCATGAAAGTTTCACTTTAGTTTGTATATGAAGAACAATGACTGGATGGAAGGCCCTGCCAGAGATACTTTTAGTTTTCCTCACGCAACTCACTGTCCCCTCTTATTCTGAAAAATAACTTTCAGTCTAAAACAAAGACAAGTGTGAACTCCTGCACAGAAATTCACTGACATGAATCCTCATTTATTTTATACCAGTAAATTTGGCTCATTTGTTTACGATTAAACCCCCAGGAGGAACTTTAGTACAGCTTTGTTAGCAGTATGTAAACTAGCACCGTGAACAGGCAACATAATCATAATCACCTGCTTTGCTAACACAAGTTAGCATTATTGGTACTAGCTATGCATGGACAATACTGGTTGTAATAATTTGACAAACTTGTTAGATGTCATATTTTGAACAATATAAATGTCTATAATTAAAAATATATTACATTAAAATAAATATGGATTGTAACATTAACAATGAAATATATAGAAGACCATAGTTGACTAAATGATGGTCATTATAGTCGCTTACTTTGATCGCTTGATCAACAACCAGCAGCCGCTCAGCTGCACAGGGAAGATTAAAAATTTGTTCAGACCATTAAAATACATAACAAACCTAAATGTCTACAATATAAACAAAAGTAAAAATGCGCACACTAAACATCAACAAACTAAACGTATTGTGTCCAACTGAACTGCCACATGTGCAAATATATATACTGTTGGATTTGTATAAAATATTTGTATACACCACACAGTCAGTGCCCTAAGCGGTGTTTTGCAAAGTTTTATCAAGATTCATCCACTTGTCCCGGAGGAGAAAGGGAACATACAAACCTACATGATCATTAGCGTATGGTGAACATGCGAAAGCTTTTCGATATGATTTCAGTGTCTACAATCTACATGTGCCTGTGAGCTTATATGCCCCCTCCTTTAACTCAACACTGGTAATTAAAATGTACATGACTGTAAAAGCAGGGATGGTTTTGCAGGTGGTGGCCACAGACCACTGCTGTCACCTTCACTGATTTTTTTCTAGCTCAGACACGGCCTACCAGGACGAGGACTCGCAGCTGACTCAGGATCCGCTGGAGAGGTTTTCACTCTCGGCTGAGTTGGAAACACAGGTAAGCGCCACAAAACGGCTGGAGGTTGTTGTTTGTTTGTTTTTTTAAGATTTATCCTCTGAGAAATATGACTGTCTGTAGAATACAATGTTCTGATCAATGCTGTTGATCATATCCATTTAAATGAATAGAAAGTGGAGCTTGGGGGAGGTTAAATGCATATTGTTGAGTACTCTCTACAATGTACGCATGTCTCTGAGCTCTCTCCCCCTTTAACCCCACAGCCTGTTGATAACAATGCACATGGCTGGTTACATCATTAGTATTGATAAATCTTTCCAAAATGGATTATGATCCAGCCAGCCTCCACTCTACAATCTCTCTGTTGCAGACTACAGCAATAATATATTTAAATAACCTGGCAATCTATTAGATTATATTTTCAAAAGAAGCAATAGCGGATGGATGAATGCTAAAGGTGAAATCCCAATAGCCACTAGAGAAAGTGATGATCTCCAATGAGAATTTGGTTTTCTTTTATATCGACTTCTTTCAGAGGCTACACAAAAACATCTGAATTTTTTCTCCTTTGTTAAACAAGCTAGTGAAAATAATAAAATGTGTCCCTGTAAAGCGGTGAGATGCTAAGAATGCTGAGGCTAAGCAGGATTTAGAGGTTCAAGGTCAACTAATTATTTCTGATACTGCAGCCATGAAGACGTTTTCAGAAATCTTTAAAGTTGAAGCAAATCAAGGCTTTTGACCTGTAGCTGCAGCAGCACATTTTCCCAGCACTATTCCCAAACACCATTTTTTCCCACCATTTCCTTCCTCTAATTAATGTTTTTTCTTATTAATCAGGCTGTGGTTGCTGATCCATCTGCACCATTAATCATGAATGAAAAGACCAATGGGGACTTATTTCTCTGAGGCTCGCTCATTTGATTATTCCAGAAGCTCATAATATGTAAATCATAACATGCAGAGTTTTACTTTGAAATACACGATGAATGCAGATCAGTGTTCTTTGCATATTTATATTTGTTTAGATTTCTCAGTGCGCCACACTTCATTAATCCTCTGACTCTGCATGTTGCGTAACAGAGGACCTATTTGAAGAGCCCTGGCACACACACAGAAAGATGCTGCCCCCTTTTGGCATTGCATTACTTATCGTGATCAAGTGTAAACTTCCTGTATGTACATTTGATTTCAGTTAAACCAGCAAATAACCACAACTAACTTTCAGAATATAAAATGGCATTCAGAAAAAAATATATTGCTGTATTATTTTTTGTCATGAATTTAGGTTGCACAACTACAAACTATTAAAGGGCTGCACATCTCATCCATAAACACAGTAGCATTGTGTTGTGGCTTTAAGCATATTTATGGTAAATTCTTGTACATTTTCTGATATATCTTTAACTACATTTTCAATTCAGGCTAACAAAAAACAAAACTGCAAAACAGTAACTCATAATTCCATTTTATTTTCAGTATTACGCAACATTAGAAGTATAAATATCTGTTTTAATATACAACATGTATGACATCCATAGAGCTTTCCTTGGGCAAAATACAAAACTCAAAACACTTTTATTGCACATATTCTAAAAGACAAACCAACATAAGCAAGTTCATCTAATACTAGTTTTGCACAGAGGAGGAAAGAAAAGGAAATCTGAAAAGACGAGCAGACAGTAGAACGTGACGTGAAGAGACATCGATTACTGCACAAACAAATCATGGTGGCAAGGAGGCAAACCTCGCACGACTAGAAACATTATCTGTAACACAGGACGCAGATTTGGCAAATCAACAATATACAAAATATACATCCATGACGCTTTGTAAACAAACACTGAATGTGCTTTAAAGATTTAAACGTGTGTCGTCACAGGAAAGGAAAACGTGAGTGTTGGGGGAATGAAAAAAAAAAAAACTAAAGTGAGGGATTCATAAACCGCTCTGCTGTACTCACCCTTTGAACTTAACATTGGTAAAGATTAAGGTGCATTTATTACTATCTCACGATACATTAGCAATACTTTTACAATATCCAATGCAGCTGAACATTAGATTCTTTTAACATTAAAATCTCTGCTGTCAATCTTGGTTTTCACTTTCACTCTTAGACACATACTGTGTGCAACATTTAGATTTATACCGTGACCTCCGGTCAACACGGTGGATCTCGTTTTATACAGCCAGCACAACAGAGCTAATGATGCTAATACTAGTGTCCTAGGCTACTTTGTGGTTTTCATTTAGGGTTTGCAATTTAAAGGCATCTACCATATAGAAAAGTGTGTAAATGGTAGCAAGTGTATGCGGATATACAACAGCCTATATGTGTAGTACCACGGTATTAGCACGCTAACATGAAATTCACATTCATAGCTGAAAAGTTTGTGGTCACTTAGAGTTGATGGGAGCAGTTAAACATGACATTGTGATCAACTGAATCATCTAAGGAAATATTTGCATATGCATACAGAAACACATTTTAGGAAGCTATGGCACATTGCGTAATTAGAGCAGATCATTATCACTTTGAAAGAGCAACCGAATCTAAACAGCTGGTTAAAGGAGCAATACTTTCAGTGAGCTGATTGTCTGGAGCGTTGGCGTGGGGAGGTTTGATTAACAAATTTTCCTCTGAAATCGATGTTGATCCATTTCATGAGGCAACACAAGATTTCATACAAACTGTGTGTACGACTCATCACAGAACAGCGCAAAGTGGCTCTAATGGCAATTGAAAAAGAAGAAGAAGTGCGTTTACAGCTGAATGAAAGGACTCGAGAAACAGATGACAGCTTCATTAAATGATACCTGTAACAGCAAACTGTGCAGCACTTTTCCCCCCTTTCTTAGAACGACAGTAATGTGACATGTTTCACAGGAAAGTTCTTTTAATCTTTAGTCTCAAATCAAACCCACAGCATTTATACTCCAAACATCATTCTAAAGTATTGCTTCTTAGATTGGTGAAACAATTTTTCAGGTTTGCCAACACGATCAGATAGTGTTTGAACAAGACAAAATTATACAAGGTCAGACAGTAACGAGCAGATATGCCATCAACGTTTGTTTAAAAAAAGAAAAGAAAAAAAATCCAGCTCAAAGTGACCTCAAACTTTCAAGCAGACATGAACTATGTTATGCAAAGCCATCATAAAATCTTCGCCCGGGTGGAGCTTCTTTATGAAGTATCCAAAACACCAGCCCTAAACACCAAAACCCTGACAGCGAAGCACTTTAACATGAACCGCTTCAGATCGCATTTTACTCGCACAAGTGACCTTAACGATAGCGTGGACGTAACCCAGAGATGAGGCCCACAGCTTCTAGAAATCTACTGCTGTTATTACTATGCAGAACTGCTGGTTCATCTTCCTCAAACACAATGTCCCGTATTTTACAATCTTCAGAGCTTAATCAGCCCGTGAACACATCATCAACAAAGACATTCTTGGAGAAACGCTGACAGCCCTCACAGTTTTGTTATATAATGCTACATTTTTTTTCTGTTTTTAGAAATAGCCCCTCATGCCCTCTCCTCTCTTCAAGTTCATTTTGGAACATGTAAAAACATGTTGAAAGTCACACAGAAGAGGAAACGTTTGATGAGACACACTGCTGTAGCTTACTTTAGACCACACAAGCAGAACATGATACTCTTAATACTTAGCATACAAACATGACACTGCAAAATCTATACATATAATACAAACGACAATCATGTAAGCCCATGTATCCCTGTTTTACAATGGTATCTTATTTACACTATATTGCATAAAAATCAAAAATATATGTACAAGATGCCAGAGGAATGTGAATAAACACCACATCTTGCTTAAAAAAAAAAAAAAAAAAAAAAAGCAAGTCTGATTTCCCATATATCTAAGGCCCCTTCACTAATTTATGATTTTTAGAATCCTATCGTGATCCTATAGTTACTTTGTTTCAGGTTTTAGGTGAAAAGCACGAGATATAGTGCGTTTCTTTTGTGTACCACTGCACGAAACCCAACATTAAAACAATCTGATCATACTGAACGTTAACAACACAACTGCTCGACAACATTGTGTGGTCTACTGCATTAAAAGACTTCAGATCCTCCGAGTCTAGAAGTAAGAGTGCAATTCAAAACTGCTTATGGCACAGACTCTCTAGTACATCACGGCCTTTACAGGTGTCCTCCCCGTTGCTCCTTAAACACACTGATTGCACGAAGTGTTCTGCAACGAACAGAAAGAAATCCTCCAAACATTCGATTGACATGAAAGTAAAACTTCAGAAAGGATCGGCAAATGATCGCCTACATTCAAACCTAGAAACATCAACATGTTGTTATGAATAATCTTATTAAACACACACACACATACGCACACACACACACACACACACACACACACACACACGCAGACTTTCCCTCTCTATCAGCTTGTAACAGCTTGCCTGGTCCTCAAATAAACAAAAAAAGAAGGCATGATGATGATTGCACAAATCAATCCCAACTTTTTACTTTATCTGGATTATTTGAAGCAGTCACGTTTTTCTTTTGTTTTTTGAAATCATCACTTTCCTCTTTACTTTTTGTTACTGGAGCTACGTGGTGACTCCTTCAGCTGCTTGCACCTGCTCGTGTCTCTGTCTAAACTGTCTTTAGCTGCAGATGGAGAAGCCCTGGAAGTGTCTCTCTTAGTGTTTTTCTGTGCAGGCGTGACTTCTTGAGCGGTTTCCTTTTTCTTTCTTTCACCCTGCTCCTTCCGGAGAGATGACGCCGGTTTGTCTGGGGTGGTGGTTCTGGTGTCCGGGGGCTTGTGACTGTCCGGTTTGACCACTTCAGACTTGGGAGCATCCTTGGATATCTTGACTGCAGGCTCACAACTGAAGCCTTTGCCTGAGGTGTCTGCGCTGCTCGGTGGTTCTGTTTTTGCTGGAAGTTTAGGCAGCACAGCTGGTGGGTCGGGCTGAGAGGACACGTCTGATGGCGGCAGAGGCTCCTTCCTGAGCTGCTGAGATGTAGTGAGAGGCAGGGCACATTCTTTTGTTTTGGGGTCACGGGGGTCTTTAATAACTGTGGGGTGGTTTTTAGGTGAAGTGTCTTTAGGTTTGGAATCAAGAGTTTGTTTAATTGCTGGAGCTGCAGCAGGCTTCAGAGCTGATGATGTTTTAGGAGGGAGAGATTTCAGCTTCGAGTTCGGGACGTCTTTGACAGCAGCAGAACATTTGGGCTGTATTTCTCGCTGCCTCGTGTCAGCATGAGTGGGCAAGGGCTTCGCTTGCACAGAGTCTTCCCTCTTTGCGCCATCGCCGGCGGATACCGGCGAGGCTTCTTTCCGTTTAGCGTCGTGGGTTGCTTGAACGTGTGAAGTCGAGGGGGCAGACTCCTTAGGCAAATCCTTCTCTTTTGAACTTGGACTTCTTTTGACAGCTGGGACGGGAGGAGCTGTGCTCTCTTGTGTTTTTGCTTCCTTCTCTCTCTTCACAGACATGGGCAGCGTGGGCTGTGGGTCAGGCCTCGACTTGCTTTTGGGACTCGAAACAGTTTCACTTGTAGCTGTCAAACCTGAACTTTTGAGCTTTGCTGAAGGGACCGCAGTGTTTTCTTTAACACTGACAACAGACGTGCAAAGTTGTGCATTGGACGATCTGTGTTGTGCTTTTTCAGTCGGACACATCTGTGATGGCTGCTCTGAATCTTTCACAGCCGCTGTATTCTTCATCTTTGGTGATATGTTAACGTCTTTCTTCTGCAGCGATATGCCACTGTCCTGTACTGCAGCAGCAGACACACTGTTATGCTTTTTGTTCAGTGTGGCATCTGTAATAATATTCAGTGAAGTGGCCTTGTTTATCGTACAAACTTCTTTTTTCTGCTCCACTTTTGCAGCTGTGGAACTTGCACTGTTTTCCGTCTTGGAGCCCGAGCTGCCTGCATCTCCAACCAGCTTCACAGATGAGCTGACAGATGTTTCACTGTGCTCTGATTTACTGTCAGGTAATGCTCCAAACGCTGATGCCGAGACAGAAACTCCTGGTTCTGTATTTGAGGAACAAATGTTTGGCACATTCGCTGGAACATGTACCGATGCAGAGTTGGTCTGCACATTCGCCTCAGAAGCGGGTCGTGAGGTTGTGTCTGAGCTCTGTGCTGCAGTTTTTCTCTTCTCACACCTCTGAAGTTGACCTGTATCCAAAACTGAGTCTGCACTCTGCTTCAGTGGCCCAGTCAGAGGTTTACTAACAGCTCGAGCCTCCAGTGTTGTAAATGGAGGGGAAGTTTTTAAGTCTACCAAAGAGACTGCTGTCTTGGAGCTGTCAGTATTTTGTGATGTAGTGTCTGGTATCTCTTCCTGCTGCTCCACCTCATCCTCCTGATCTTCGTTGCTCACTTCCCGTATGGAGGGTGTTTTTCCACAGGAGGAGAAGTGGGAGCTGTGTCGAGGGCCTCTGTGCTCATGGCTGGCTTTCATACCGGTCCTTCCTTCTTGTTTAACACTAAAAGTTGAGGGATCTGCTTTGCTGTTTGAGGCCTTCAATGACTCGCCTTGTCTATCCTGTGTTTTCTCACCACTTGCATTGACTTTCATTTCTGTTGCTGGATTATTTGATTGCTCCTTGGAGACAACAATGCTGTTTAGAGAAGAAACGGCTTCGGGGCTTAGAGAACAAGTTAGGGGGCTCTTCATCTTGTCTGTGGTTTTTGTTTGGGGGATGGTAATTTGCCTTTCAGTAGGGCTCTGAAGTCGTATTGGTGGGTTTACAGAAACTGTGTCACTTGTGTTCTCTGCCATCTTGGACAAACAAGTTTCTGTTTTAGAAACTCTGGGTCCAGAGAGCAGACCAATGTCCAGGGTGCCCTCAAGAGGCTTTAGAGAAGAGACGTGGCGTCCTTCAAGTTTATATTCAGATGATGTTTTTCTAAGCGGAGACTCTGCAGAAGAGATAAGATGGAGTTTCTCCACAGCGCTCTCTCCTCTGCCAGAGAAAAGCTTAGGGGCCAGACCTTCAGGGCTCGAGTGGACGCTTCCCAGTCCGGCCTTCATGTGGTCGTGAGGCATGGCCGTGTCCAGCTGAAGGCTCTTCGATCTCGTAGAACCAAAGTGGAGGTTCTCATGGAGGGTCGAAGTCAACCGACACATGCAGTCTTCTCGTTCTTCGAATGACAACCTCTTCCTGGTGAACTCGATACTGGGAGCTTTGAAGTCCAGTCTGTCTGGCTTCATGCCGTCTTTACCCTGTCGAGAGTGCTGCCATTCTGGGTGACCAGAACACAGAGCCGATCGCAGCGCTCCATCACTTTCACTGCTGCCACCAGAAGGCTCAGTGATGCCTTCACTGACACGTGTGCTCAGCTTTTTATACAGAACGTCTTTAAGAGTTGAACTAGCAGCTTTAGCCTCCAGCGTTCCAGACTCCGGGCTGCTCTGCACTTTGTTTTGGCTTCGGACCAGAAAGCCTTCGTCCCCATCATAAGCACACGGTGCCGATGAATCGGACTCATGCAGAGCATCTTGCTTCTGTAGAGACTCCCTCCTCTCTGACCACTCCTGTCGTTTCACAACCATCTTGGACTTCAGTTTTTCCTTGTCGAGCTCTTCTATAGACTCCTGCCGGCCCATCTTACGGCTGATTGGCCTTTTTAGGCAGCCCTGCTCGACAGGCCGTAAGCGAGTGATTGTCAGTGGCTCACAGGCTGCTTCATCCACACTCTGCAGGCTGGTGAAATCGCGCTCTCCTGTCCTCACGTCCTCGTCCTGCACCTCTTCTTGGGTCACTTCTAAGCTGCGTTTTCTTGGGCACAGGTGCTTCTTTTCCCCTGTGTAAGAAGGAGACAGCTTTTCTTCAGACTGAACACGCTTTAGGAGAGGTGAGCGAGGCGGTTCAGCACTCTTGGGGCGGACAATGTGTCTCACAATTGTGGGTGGGGAATGAATCTTGGCTGGAAAAGCCTGGGTTGTTTTGGAAATGGCGACAGAGTGTCCACTGAGAAGGGGAGGGGGTGAGCGCTGGGGAGATGTTGGCTGGGGGGTAGGTGAAGGCGTGCGAGCCAGTGGAGAGAGGGGAATGCTACCGGCAGACTTGCGTCGACCCTGACGAAGCCTCTGACCTGGCAGTTTTGGGCCGAGGCCATGCAGGGTGCTGGGCCGAATATGGCCTGAGCCAGCAGGGGAGTTGGGAGCACTGGAGCTGGGAGAGCTGCTCTGGGATGAGTTGCCACCTGAAATATATAAGCACAAAACACCCAAAGGATATTAGAGGATAAACATATTAAGTAACATTCAAGCTGTTATCAAATATGAGTTAAAATCTCCACCTGACTGGGTGAAATCTGGTGCAGGGCGGAAGGCGGCAGTAGGGGAACGAGGGGAGAGACTGTGGGTAGGGGAGCCGGGGAGACTCTCACCAGATGACAGCGAGTGGTTCAGGGAGGAAAAGCTGCGGCTCGTATGCAGAAGAGGAGAAGGCTGCATGGCAAAGCGTCTGAAAAGGGAGCGGCGCCTGTGAAAAGAAAAGTGAGATGACGAAGTGTTAAATTCACAGTTTACAATGGACACCACAGGCTGCTGCTTTCTTACTATTTACACGTGTAACTGCTCTGCACAGTGCCAGGTACTCTTAACTGTTAAAGATGGAAAACAACCCACTGAATCTGTAGGATCGTCAGATTTTCAATGACTCCCTCAGTGCCATCTGTCTGCCCTCTAGAGGCCTACAGGGAATAGAGTAATGACTGCACACAGGAAATTGGATCACTCACCTCTTTTCTGAAGAACGATTAGGCTGCAGAAACAAAACTGCAGTTCCCACGCTTACAGAAACAAGTATCAGGGCAGGAATACGACCTTGTGGTCTTCAATAACTTATCAGGATATGCAGAACCTAGTGAAGCTGAACTATAACTGAGCTAGTGCTTGTAACTTACTTATGAAATTCCACATTGTGTGTGGATGGTTAGCTTTTTAAAAATGTACCAAATTGTCTTAGAGGAGGAAATGCAGTAGTTTAAATAAAACTCAGCAACTCAGATTTATTGAAACCTCCCTAACCAAAACAAAATATCATTTAATGATGGGCCATAATGTTCCATCGGAGCACACGCAGCAGAAAGACCCCCCCCCCAATGCAGAACCGCCCGCCACAGGAAATCCTTCCTACCTATGGCTATGAGAATGTACAACTCTTCCTCGCTCTGTAGGTGATTTTCTTACGATTTACATTAATGTTATTTTGTTCTCATTCAGGTCGTGCAATATTACTTAAAAGTATGTTATTGAATGTTTGTTTCATCCCCCCCATCATATGCTGCTAGCCTCATTTTATTCATTGCACAATATTATGTCACTTTTTATAATCACCTGCGCTGATAGTTATGTTATTTATTTTACCTGATATAGTCATACTTTGTTAGAGTTAGTAAGAGTTAGTAAGTTCTTCTTATCTTATCTTATCTTAAACTGTAAAGCTGTCAAATTCTGAAACTATTTTTTTTCTTCAGTATATACACTGATTTGAACCGCAAGTTTAAACTCTTGGAGGAAAAGAAAAAAAAAAACATGGACACTTCTGTCTCTTCAGAGCTTGGTCATTGAACACTTTCCTGTGGTCTGACAAATCTAAGCAGTCATAATCATTAATAATTATCAATATCATTAATCAGTATCAATAAGACAATAACAGAGACTAAAACTGTGCGTGGCGAGAGACATAGTGACATAGTGCACAGCAGCTGGTTGTCTCAGTCTCCCTTAAATACAGGGGGTTAAGAAACAAATGATCCAAAGGTAATTTAAGGACTTATTTGTACCTTTCTGGGGTCTTCTCCTTCTTGGGCTTTTTGCCACATCGGACCATCTTGCTCCTGTAGCTGTTCCTTCTGGCAGGACCAGTTTTTATTGAAGTATTTTCAAAGGGGGTTGTAGAAATGGCCACTTTGCTGCCACTCTGAAAAAGAAAAAAAAACACTTGATGTTGGGAAGAGGATAGATTTATTTATTTTTTTTAAAAATCAGAAAAAACATTTATATCTATATTAGTGGAATTTACCTAAACCCTTTTATGATTTAAATATCTTCCAATTAAAACGACTGTAGTCGCGCTCCAGTAAATCATTAGAGCTGAATTTTCTGCACTCACTTTTAAAAAATGGAAACAACATCAATTTCAGTAGCACTTACTCCTCGACCTAAATAGATTATTCAGTTTATTCTAATTGAAATTACATCAAAAGCAATGAATATCAGAACTATTAAATATTTTAACAGTAGCTGTTTAGAGATGAACACACATTGTGCGTTACCTTGAGCAGGAGCTCCACCACTTCAGTATGGACAAGACCGTGAACCGGTTCTCCGTTCACATGAGTAATGAGGTCTCCAGCTTTGAGTCCTGCTTTATGTGCAGGCCCACCATCTTCTACGTTCTGATCAACATAAAAAGGTATTGATTCATGATCATCCTTTTGTGTTCAAAGCATTTGAATCATTTAAAACTGCTTTTAAAGCTGTGTTTTAGAACATTTTGTTCAGACTAAAGAGAAAAATGCTGTTGCACGCATCGTTTTCAGTGGGCAGCAGAGGGCGACACCTGTAGTTATCAAGAGACTTCCAATTGCATCAAGTTAAAACATAAGCACACAAACTTCACAGTTCCCTGACTTCTGGTTGCATCTGTAAATTATTTTCACCGCTGTTTATTAAAATTAAAATTTGGAACAAAAGCAAGTCTATGTAATGCCTTCAGTTTTAACTGCTGGGGGGAAAAATCCCATTAATAGACTAATATTATGTTAGGATGATGCAGTTTTCATAATAAATAATTTATTTCAAAAAAACAATTAAAACAAAATCATACATCGGCTATCATAGTCCTGTGGTCATTCAACAGGGTTTGTTTAAAGAAAAAATGCTTAAAGGCCTTACCCAGACCATGTGATAGACTGTGTAGATGTCACTGTCACAAGCGTACACCCGGATTGCCCTCAGCGTGAAACCAAACTTCTTCCCAGAACTGTGGATCACGACGGGCTGCCGTGGGTTAGAGGGACAGAGGGAGGAGTCTCGGCTTGGAGAGGAGTCTCTTGAGGAAGGGTCTGAGGAGAGGGAGTAAGGAGAAAGGGGACTGGCCAGCGGAGATGCTCCAAAGACATCTGGAAAAATAAGAGTTGACCAACGTCTGAGTTGTTAAATTTTTTCCAAAATCAATCAGAGTATAACGTGCCCTGAAGTCAGCACCGAGGTATTGCCGTAAAAGCTTTTGAGCCAGGATTAATTCTGCTGCAGCTGTGGGTGAAACTAATACGATTTTCTCTCCCTGCAGTGAAGACCTCTCGCTCTGACCATGCCTGATTATTTTCCTTGTTAGCAGCTTGTGCTCAGGTTTTTGCTCACAGCCTCTTTTTAACATGGAACTTGAGGCATGCCGGGCCAATTATGACAGCTTCACAGTGAACTTTCATCTTTTTCAGATTATTTTTAAAGTCGATTGCTTTTACTGTTATTCTTAACATGTTATTGCTCCCACATGCATCAACAATGTAGCTTACAAAATTTTGAGGCAACATCAGCATGGTAATATGTGTGTGTTTTTGTTTTTTTTTACTTACCTCCAGGGATCATAAGGGAAAGGGCACCAGTTGACACAGACTTTGGGACTTTTGGCACGGCTCCGCTCTTCTCTACAGCACTCTCAGGTCGCAGAGAGGTCGACGGAGATCCGTGGTCAGCAGAGGTGTGACTGGTGCTGTCAGGGCTCTCCACACCCTCTCCCCTGGGTGTCAGCTGGTCCAAATGTTCTGAGAAACTCCCTTTTTTTATGGATGGGATGAAGCAAACAGTTATTCTTCCCATAGAAATAACAGTCATTCTTAATGGTTGAGTACATGAATTAATAATAAATAATGAATAAATGTGCAATTTATACATTTAGGCCAACTGCACATCAATTACTTTTTTTTGGTCAAACGTCTGCACTTAGAGCCTGAATTCTTTCTAATGGCCAGCAGGGGGCAACTGACGTGGTTGAAAAACAATCAGTGGCACTGAGCTCAATTTAACACAGCACAATGTTCCTAATAAAACAAGCAAGAACATTCAATCATATGTTTTTGTTGTTTCCAGAGAACTGCACCTTAATGATGTTACAAAGTACAAACCAAGCACATGTACGGAAAGGTGTGTAATTCTAAAGACTGCGGCTCGTACCAGAGAGCGTGGCCCCGCTGTGCGTGCTGCCCGGAGTGGCAGCTTCAGGCTCGTCCTGTGGAAACTCCCCGATGGAGAACGAGGCTTTGCTGGGATCGCCGATGCCTGATGTCTCATCCCCTTCGCTTTCAGCTGAGATGGCAAACTTTGGTAGCAAACTGGGGCGAGGACCCTGATTCATACTGTCTGTGTCTGTCGAGTGGGACAGCGAGGGTCTGGATAAAACAACAGATTTGCGTTAGATGAGTTTTGTAACTGTCAAATGACTAAAAATTATTTTGAGTCTTCATGAGAGAGCAAAGGCTTGTAAAGGTGATGAACACCCTAGACTTCTCAGAATGAGGGACAGCAGGAACAGTATGATTCAATTTATAAAGTGTTATTTTTACACCACTGCCATTACTGAGTTGAGCTTAACAAGGTTGATCCTCTTTAACTTGGAATGGATTTTTACATAAATATGAGATGCAATCAAGAAGCTCCTGGAATGCACCTAAAATGTGTGTCAAACACTTCACCTGATCACTGAAAATTCAGCAACCTAATCACTTGCACTGTGCAAGTTTGCCACTGCCCTCAAATTTGCACATGAAGCAAACATCAACTTTTTCTTTAAACGGAGCCAAATTTAGTGTGCAAGACCAAAGCTGCTGATCATAGCTGCGTCTTCGGCTACAGATTTTTAACATGTTTCAACCCTGAATATGCAGAAAGTGCTGAATTTATCCCCAAGGCTGAGACAGTCAAGTTTTACTTCAACTCTGCGAAAAAAATGAAGCAGAAATGGACACTCCTGGACTGTGGAGTGTGCCAGCACCCCATCATGTGCACACTCAAAAAACACCATCGTCGCTCACCATCTGGATGAGCCAATAGACTTGCCTGCTTGCTACTTTATTAGCTTCCTAAAACTCAAACACTGTTTTTTTGACATGCTGAAGATTCTGCATAGGGACCAGTGCAAGCTTACATTAAAGGAATTCTACATATAAAGAGTCCAGACGTGCAAGAGAAGATGATCTGGAATGGGAGACGAGTTAAACAAGGTAAGTTTTTTTTAGTCTCCGTCTTTATCACATCTTGTAGTTTGGTACTTAAATACTTCAACCACGGCAGTTTTTCCATGTTCTACAAACTGTAGCCACCTCACCTCAAACCAAAAAACCATGACAACTATGTTACAATCCTTCCAGTATGTGTTTAGTATGCCAGCACAATCATCATCCAATGAACTGCTCACTTAATGTGTGCTCAGTCTATATAATGGTCAGGTGTAGCAATTAATGAACTCTGGTAATCGTTTTTGATTTAGAGATGGAGGTGTTCATACGCTTCAGCGAAGTCTGGCGTCCAGCTGAGAGAGTCCACAGTCAGCGGGCTCTCGGTCTTCTTCTCCTCAGTCTCTCCCTTCTCCTCCAGATGCCCACGGGACAAATCCAGACTGCTGTAAACCTGTTAGCCGCACAGCGACAATGACTCACTTTGTTACATGTAAGCTACAAATGCAAAATGTGAACAGAGGTTTAAAAATAAAAGAGCCAAAAAGGTTTAGAAAGAAAATCTATCACATTCGGTACAGATACTGGGTAACCTCGAGACCTTTATTTTATATTTGTCTGTGCTATGCAGACTTCATTGTGTCCAACAAGCATCGAGAAGGTTCAGTATAGCTGAACGCTTCCTCTGAGACACCCTGCTGCTTTCTGAGACACACTGTAATGCTTTGTTTTGATGTGAGGAGAGCACACTGCAATGCAGCACAGCAATGACTCCCAGCTTGTCTGTATTGTGTACTGTGTCACACATTACTACCAAGAAAAATAAATCTCATTTGCAAGTGGAAAATGTATGCAAAGCTGAAATCTACGTTTGACACTATGGAGATAAAGGAAGAGCAGGAGGGAGGCTGTGTTTTCAAGACACACATTTCCATATGAAATGGCAGCCGCTCGTGTTTTTCTCCCTCCCATGAGAATGGGATCGGGACAGATGAGGGCTCGAGCTCATTTATATTGCTAACGTCTTTGGCAGTAATGATGATGACACTGGAACAATGTGAGGAGGGAGATTAAGGACATACCTTAGAGAATCTGTGAGAACAAGAGGAAAACTGCCGCAGGTCCACATTGAAGTCTTCATCATTTGTGTCCTCTTCCTCTGTCTCCAGATGATGGTATCTCTCAGAGCGAGCTGTGAAAGAGGGGAGCATTATATTTTATAAATTGCATTATTACAGGTTATTCTAATTACAGTGCAAAAAGATGACCCAAGTAGAAAAAAAAAAAGAGTATAATGACTAAGAAATGCAAGTGTTTTCACTCCTTTTAATTAGAGGCAGAGTCGCTGCTCTGCTGCAAACATACTTCATATGTAACAATGTATTAAATTAGGCTGTTCAAAATGCCAGTGTCAATTTTAATGAAAGATGTACTGTAATAGGACAGTTTTGATTAATAAAAGTGTAAAAAAAACCCTAAACTGGAATTAAAACTAACTGTGTTGTCTGCGTGTCCTTAGAGAGTTTTAGTGAAAACAGCATTTTAATAATGCAAAGTTTACTTTAACAGCATCTGGAGGAAAGTCATGATCTCAGATGGGATGCAAGGATGAAGCAGAATTTTGTCAGATTTGCTATGCTGGCATTTCTGGTTGTAATTGGATTGTTCACTTCTTCAGTAACACAAAGAAATGGAAAACTCAGCAGCAGACAGCTGTTGAAACATTTTGGACACCAGGCTACTTGATCGCAATGCTGCCACGTAATTCTGAGCAGGCTGTTTATCATTATTATGAGTATTTGCACTTCAGTGTTGTATTCTTAGACAGTTACACCTCATATGTGGTGCATGGCTCCACAAAATACAAAGAAAGAATTAACACAAATATGTACACACAACTTTGTTTACAGCACATTTTCACTCTGTTGTATTCAGGCACACAAGATTCTGCAGCTGAAATTGTACTACTGTATATTTATTGTATTTTATCTTTCCATTACATATTAGTCAAATAGATTAAAATAACTATTTATTTTTAAAGCTGCTGATGCTCCATAGTTATGACAGCATACATGCAAATTTCATATGTGAGCAACAAAATATTGCTAACATATTTACAGCTCACACTGCAGTCTCAAATACAGTTCTGGTTGTTTCTTTGACAGCAGTGGTTGAAATCTTGCTGCACAGCTGAGATGTGCGAGCAGTAGCGTGCTCACCAGGAATAATGCTCTACAGTTTCAAAAAAACACATCTGAGAGGTTTTTTTTTCCTGACAACAAATATTTATGTATGTCTGTGAAGGTTCTCAGTCATCCAGGTCATCGTAGTCAAAGGAGCTTGCAAAGAAAAGCGTCTGGACTTCTTTAAGTTTACTTGAAGACGTTTCACCTCTCATCCGAGAAGCTTCTTCAGTTCTAAGGTCAAATGGTGGAGAGTCCCAGATATAAACCTAGTGGGAGTATCCCCCCACAGAGGGACAAAAGGACCCCCTGATGATCTTCTAATCGCCTGAGCCAAGGTGTGAAACTGGGTGTGGGTCCCAATCAGCCAGAGTTTCGGGTGTGTTCATTGTGAAACCTGGCCCCACCTTATCATGCGAATTCCTGAGGTCAGATGGCCCAGGATGTGAGTGGGCGTTAAGGCGTCTGGGAAGGGATCTCAAAACTGGATTATAGATGGCAGAGAGTTGGTGTCGTAAACCCCCGCCTCTGTTCAAAGGTGGTCGCTCACAGTGGACATAGATGGCTTCTTTCACTCCTCTTTCAAACCATCTGTCCTCTCTGTCCAAAATGTGAACATTGGCATCCTCGAAAGAGTGTCCTTTATCCTTAAGATGCAGATGGACTGCTGAGTCTTGTCCTGTGGAGGTGGCTCTTCTGTGTTGTGCCATGCGCTTGTGAAGTGGCTGTTTGGTCTCTCCAATGTAGAGGTCTGGGCATTCCTCGCTGCACTGTACAGCATACACCACATTGTTAAGTCTGTGTTTTGGCGTTTTGTCTTTCGGGTGAACCAGTTTTTGTCTGAGCGTGTTGCTGGGTCTGAAATGCACCGGGATGTCATGCTTGGAGAAAACTCTCCTAAGTTTTTCTGATACACCGGCTACATAGGGGATGACAATGTTGTTGCGTCTGTCCTTCTTATCCTCCCTCGCTGGTGTCTGGTCTTCTTTTCTGTGCCTCTTTGCTGACTTGACATTGTCATCCCCTATGTAGCCGGTGTATCAGAAAAACTTCGGAGAGTCTGCATCTTAAGGATAAAGGACACTCTTTCGAGGATGCCAATGTTCACATTTTGGACAGAGAGGACAGATGGTTTGAAAGAGGAGTGAAAGAAGCCATCTATGTCCACTGTGAGCGACCACCTTTGAACAGAGGCGGGGGTTTACGACACCAACTCTCTGCCATCTATAATCCAGTTTTGAGATCCCTTCCCAGACGCCTTAACGCCCACTCACATCCTGCGCCATCTGACCTCAGGAATTCGCATGATAAGGTGGGGCCAGGTTTCACAATGAACACACCCGAAACTCTGGCTGATTGGGACCCACACCCAGTTTCACACCTTGGCTCAGGCGATTAGAAGATCATCAGGGGGTCCTTTTGTCCCTCTGTGGGGGGATACTCCCACTAGGTTTATATCTGGGACTCTCCACCATTTGACCTTAGAACTGAAGAAGCTTCTCGGATGAGAGGTGAAACGTCTTCAAGTAAACTTAAAGAAGTCCAGACGCTTTTCTTTGCAAGCTCCTTTGAAATATTTATGTAGTCTCCCGCTGTGTTTGGAGGAGAGATACAGAGAAATAAAGAGTATGACCCAAAAAAAAAACATCCCCACAGTGAAGCATGGAGGTGGAACACTATGCTTTGGGGATTTTTTTTTCTGCTAAGGGTACTGGACAACTTCACCGCCCTGAGGGGCCAGTGGGCAAGGCCACGTACCCAAAACAAAGCACCAAAGCAAAAAAGGAGTTGCTAAGAAGAAGTAGCACGTTAAGGTGATGGAGTGGCCTTGCCAGTCTCCAGCCCTCAGTTGTTTGAGTTGCTAAGCAGCAGCCAAGGAGTTTCTGTAAAGAGGAGTGGGCCAAAATCCTAAAGTGTGCATAAACCTGGTGACCAACTACAAGAAACATCTTACCGCTGTGCTTGCAAACAGGAGTTTCTCCACCAAGTTCTGAGTTGAATTTTGCTCAGGGATCAAATACTTATTTCACTCAGTGGACATGACATCACTTCATAACGTTTATGTAATGTGTTTTTCGTGGATTTTTGGTTCATATTCTCTCTCTCCCCATTAAAATGAAATTACCATAAAAATAGAGATTGTTCATTTCATTGGAAGTAAGCAAATTTACAAATCCAGCATGCGATCAAATAATCATTTCCCCCACTGTATGTTGTTGAAATCGCATGAAAATAATTAAAATTAGCTGCTACTAGATCCTGTTTACACTCCAAACATGAATGAACAATCAGCTATCAGTTATCAATCACAAAGAATAAGTGTTTTTATGAGGCCGTTTGATAACTTACTGTCGAAGTAACTCGTGTCGTCCTCGGACTCCAGCTGAGGGATGAACTCAGCCTTCTGTCTCAACAGGCCGTTCCAGTCTAGGTTGTGAAAAAACTGATGCTGCTTCACTTCGGCCGCTCCACCTGCAGGTCGGATAAATATGGAACAATGTGAAAATTGCTTGTGGAGAAAGCACACGCACAAATCACTGGACACTGAATAGTTCAAACACAGGAACAGAAGAAATGCTTACGGTGTGTTTCTCTTTTCCCTAGTGGCTACAGGACAAAACGCTATCATGACCATAAATTATGCAGAAGAATTTCCTGCCTGTGACCTTTAATGAAATAGCAGGAGACTTTGTGAATGGCAGCCCCGTGAGGGGAGATCTAGATGCCTAAGTAGATCCGGATGTCTCCAGACCAAGCTGGTTGTGTGCATTGGACTGATTAAAGGCCTTTGTCCAGGGTCATGGTCACTTTTACAGTCTGCAGATCTACACACTCAAAGTCCCTGATTGTGCATGAAGCTAGATTCATGGACTGGTGGGAAATAATTGCAATTGATCAGGAGGAAGAGGTGAGTAGGCCACAGGATAAACTGCTCCGCTGGTGGATGACCTCAATTTCTTCCCCAGTGACTTGGAATAATGAGCCGTGCTGAGGTAGCACATGAGGATTTATAGCAGCCTGTTGTGCATGCCTAGTTCTCACCCAGTCCCTGACTGCTCCACATATGAGAAGGTCTTCACTCTTTGTGTTTGTACCTGTGCCCAGCCTTTCCAGGGGATTCTGTCTCAGCAGCAAGGTGATGAGCTCCTGAGCGTCAGGAGGTGGAGCCTCATCCCCATCTGGCCAGTTGATCTCATCTAGAACCAGAAACAGTGTTATAGAATGACTTTACGTACCAACACCTTATAGATTTTATTTCACTGACAGACACTAAAACTGGATGTCATCTAGTCAGATAATGCCTCTAACGGCTATCTGACAATACACTAGAGCAGGGATGTCAAACTCATGTTACATCCTGGGCCTCATACAGGCCACTTTGAACTTAAGTGGGTCGGTCCAGTAAAACTACAAATGTGTAAAATTACAGAAGAATTTCTGGTTGTTCGTTGTTTTCACAAATTCACAGAAAATATCTTTTTTCTTCTGTGAACCAACTGTGGGAAAAAAAAAATGCTGTAGTAGTAGTAAAAATACATTTAAACCAAAAAAGGAACTATTGCTTAATTAGTTTGTTGTAACATAACAGGTAAGTCTAATTTTATGGCTCATATAGATTTGATACATTTATTAGTCATAAATGAAAAACCATCCAAACCTATTTGGACCGATTTGAACAAAGTAACTGAATGGTAACTTGTGAAAAATACACAAAAAACAAACAGACAAGCACTATGCACATGAAAAACTGGGAATGTTGAAGACAGCCGCCCTTCATTGAAGCTGATTCATTAATCAGCTTTTATCTCAATAAATATGTGTCTATAGGATTTTATAGTTTGAAAAATCCCAAAAATGACTTTAACCTAATACTAAACCACTTTGTTCTCAAAGGTATTTTGAAATGAGCTCTTACAAATCAAAGCTCTATTGTGTGTAATGTTAAATAATAATAACTGAAAAAACAAGCAGCGAACAGAGCAGAGCTGTGTGCTTCATGCTGATTGTCTGCTATGTTCTCTCTGTACCCCATTCTAATGAAATTTGGGTGTAAGCTATGAATATGTATGTGCAGCCGCAGGCCATCGTGGCATGGTTTCAGTGTATTCGGTGCTCTTTAATTAACAGTCACACACAGGACATTGGTACAGTTTGTTTACGAGTATACCAAATCAGTCACTGCACGCCACTCATTTCCATGGCACAGACAGAAGCTGTTATCCAACATGCCACACGCTGCTGACAAGCTGAAAGCTCGTATTTTTCAAGAAGATTTTCTCTGCTCTGTCACAATGACACTATGAGGGAATAAAGTGACAAAGTATAAATCACAATAATAAACTTCATTTGGGAACTAAAGCGAGCTAAAGGCACTTACTGCCATCTGTTTGCTGCTAGCCTTCAGGGAAATGTCGGTCTTCAAAAAATTGGAAATTATACACAACTCATTCAATGTGGTCACTATATGAATGTTTAATTCATATTTGATCTAGCCTGGGCATTCCCCTGATGTTCAGGATAGCATCTAAATGCCAGATGTGGTCAAATTTCACCTTTAATCGCCTTCATTAGCAGAAAATATGTCTTGTAACATTTTAGGTATTTAATAAACTTACATAAACAAATAAGAAAAGAAATAAACTTTGTATTTTTTAGGATGCTGGAACACAGTACTGTGTAATAAAAAACTTAAGCCACCCCTTATTTTTCTGTATTTTGCTTCCAAAGAAACAGACTTTATTGTAACTGTTTTTAAGTGTAGTTAAGTGTTTCTTTGGATATTGGCTGCTTTTTCACTCATTGTCAGCTCAGGTGCCTGACGATTTTCAGGAGAGTGTTTTTAACACTTAAACAGATAACAGATAATATTTTTTCACCAGCAAGATAATTTCCAGAGAGCCAAAAACTGGTAAATCTCAGGCACGGTGTGCAGTCTGTCCTTGAATCTTTAGTCTGAAAGTCAAGTCCTTAAAAAATAGGAAAGACATCCAGCAAAGACCTGACCTTCATCTAATAGATGGCTGTCAAGAAGTTATTCATAAGGAAAGGAAACATGTAGAAAGGGTTCCAATTAATTACACAGGTATCTCATTTTGACAGTTGCTGTTTTCAGGTATGTAAATTGAAATATTTTGAGCACGGCTGAGATATCTCAGTAACTATTTAATGTAAGTCCAAGATTTGCTTTAATTATCAAATTGAAAAAGGAGGTGTTGTTAACACTGACCACTGATGACCTGTCCAAAAAGCTCCTCCGGTGTGTCTCCAAAAAAAGGCACACAGCCCACAAGAAACTCATACAGGATGATGCCCATAGCCCACCAGTCCACTGGCTTCCCATAGCCTTGTCTCAGGATCACCTCTGGAGCGATATACTCTGGGGTGCCGCATACCTATACAGCAGAAAACAAAAAGGATTCTAAATATGGTGAGCTTTGAGAAAGTGTACATCTGTAAAGCTCAACAACATTTACCTGCTTATCAGAGAACTCCCTGGCATCCTTCTCTATGTGTCCCTCGTACAGGTTGGTGGTCATGTTCATCAGCCCGACTTTGGAAAGACCAAAATCTGTCAGCTTAATGTGCCCCATTGAGGTCACCAGCAGACTAAAAGAAAAACCAAGTTGGACAAAGTTAAATTATAGTAAAATAATAAATGCAGTCAGTTGTTCTGTGATTTTTGTTACAATGTTGTTTTTATGAAGGGAAAAAAACAAAACTTAAAGCATGACACTGACAGAGGCGGCCATTTTTCTTCCTTTTCACAAAAGAAATTGCTGTTTCCATGCCAATATGTGTAAATAAAAAAAATAAAAAATGCTCAGTTCAATCTTTAATGTTATTGAACAAACACAAAGGTGGCTGAGGTTAAAAAAAAGAAGACATTTCTATTATTTTTAGACATATTATGAAGTACAGTTAGGGCTGTGCAATATGACGAAATATATCGCATGATGATATGAAAACATCTGTCGTTTCAAATTATACATTATCGTTTGTTTCGTGGTGTCGCAAAATACACCGTTTACGGCAATATTTTTTTCCATCTGGGCACAGAGAATACCAGCATAGCCAGTGAAAATATGGCAGGACCAGGACCAGTCAAAACAAATTGAGGACCTTATACCTAAACGAGGGGCTACCTCTGTAGCATGGACATGGTTTGGTTATAAAAAGTCTGACAAGGACCAGAAAACTGTACTATGCAAATTACGGAGGAAACTGGTCCCCACCTCAGACTCAAACACGACACACCTCTTCTACCACCAACACAAGAATCACATGAAAGAGTATGGAGAGAGTTTACGGATGCAAAAGAGCTGCCAGGTGCTAAAAAATAAACCTTAGACTCAAATGTTAGAACTGGCTTTTTCCCGCAGCAGTTCCAGGTACACGGACGGAACCTTTGGTCATATCGCACAGCCCTTAAGTACAGTTATTTAATTGCACTTAAATATAGCAAATATGGCTTCCCTTTTAAGCATCCAACAAATCCAGAGCAAAATCAGAACACATTTGGTGTTCTGTCTTGGTCAAATGATTCATTAATCCAATATTTACTGACTTTCTGCTCTCTTCAGCACCGAGCTGTACCCCTGGGGTTGAAGAAGACTCTCACAGCGAGCCAATGTCCACACCTCCATGTTAAAAAAAACCCCCTGACTTTATAGTAGAAATAAACATGTTTACACCTCAATATAAAAATGCTTTCCTTCCTATAGCAGATTTCCTCATTGACAAAAAAAACTGTTCAAATTTTGATCAGACTTACAGTCTGCATTATCAGGAGCACTGGCAATTCTCCGTTGCCATCTTGGTTTTTTTGTTGTTGTTTTTTTTTTTTTAAATGGATGTAAGGAATGATGGTCAGATCTGATTGTGTAACTGCACGCTCAGAGTCTCAAAGTCATTAGCCACTGAGTAAGTCCTACATAATCCTCCTTTCTGACTCTTAGAATTCCCATAACTTACAAAATGGACTTCGTGTCCTATTCAATGTGATCTTAAACCTGGAAATGAGCCAATAAACCCAACAGAAACATGTTTACTGTGGTTACATACATAGCCAAAGAACCCAAAGCTGCGTGCCTCTTGACTTGTACAAAATTGGATAACCCCACAGGTGTTGCCCCCTGGTGGATCTAAAAATAATGCAGGTGTAAGACTAGAAACGATGTCTCCTTTTTTTATACTGCCTATGTTGCTGACACAGGTGACTTTGGCAGCAAGCTGTCTTCTCTTGTCTGCTAACCTGAATCGTGAACTTCCCTGGTCAGGTCTCGCACATATTTGTGATATTGATACCTATTGGAGCATTTTAATGCAGGTATCTGACAAATAATACAGCTAGGTGTGCAAATGCACTATGCAAATTATGCCATAACAGCCATTACTCAAAACAGTAGGTCACAATGTCTTTTAAATACAGTACAGATGCATCACCAACTTCAGTTTAATTGTTAGCTATATTCAATAGCTCATGACTAACACCGTCAAGTCTGCTGTTTGGTGTTGATCAAGTACTGTACAGTTTTTTTGTTCGGTTTGTTTTTAAATGGCAAAGATGCCTGACAGAAAAGCAAGAAAAACAAAAGCCTGAAAATAAAATATAATTCTCTGAGTGCCAGCATTTATGTACAAATATTGTTTACAGCTCACTTGTCAGGTTTGAGGTCCCTGTGAACAATGCCATAGTTGTGTAGATACTCCAAAGCCAGTACTGTCTCTGCAAAGTACATCCTAGCCATGTCCACAGGTAGGGGACCCATGTTCTTCAGCAGGGTGGCACAGTCTCCTCCTGTAAAGAACAACACAAAGAAGACATTGTTCAAAGTACACTGCTTTCAGCGGCCGCACTATGCACTTAAAATAAAATAGAGTGCTGACCTTCAACATATTCCATAACCATGCACAGGTGCCTCCGTGTTTCAAAGGAGCAATACATGGACACAACAAAAGGGTTTTCAGCAAAGGTGAGGATATCCCTCTCCACAAAGGCCTGCTGTATCTGATTCCTTAACATCAGATTCTGCTTGTTGATCTTTTTCATGGCAAACCTCTGCTTAGTTTCCTTGTGCCGCACCAGATAAACAGCTCTGTGGAACAAAAAGTTTACCTATGAGCTGCGCAAAGAATAGAAGAAAAACTGCAAAAATAAGTGTGGTTTGATAACAGTATGGTTTTGTCAACTGCGAAACAAAGAAGAAACAAACAGCCTATAACCAACCATCTATCAGCGGAGATTGGATCGTCCGATAGAGAAATGAGACGTCCTTACCCATAGGCACCGTTGCTGATGAGTTTTATCATTTCAAAGTCCAGCTCACAGGGTTTCCGCCGGGACCGCAAGGCCGTGCTGAAACTCTGAGACTGAGGACGAGAGCGAGATAAACGCTAAAACAAATCAAAAAGATAAAATCTGGATTTCACTGCTTCGCCTGCAGTAAAGATGAACTAGATCAATAATGTAATCAATGTCTAAGCACTTACAGAGTCATCTGTTTCTGGAGTTTCTGCAATTCCGCTGTCACTGCTGGTCAGCTGAGCGATTTCTAGAAAAGAAACAGAGAAATAATTAGGAGCAAAGCTGCAGCAGGTTTGATGTGACAAAACTATGAATCTAACTTCATGAGAAACTGACACACAGGTTTTCAATTGTAGTTACTGAAACAAAGGCAGCCTAAATGAAATCAGGCCCTTTAAACAAAACAAAAACAGCAGACTTCAGCTTTTATTCACCTATTAGGTTTGAGGTGCTGACTTCAATATAAGCTGAATTGAGGACAAATGAGGCGGAAATCAAAACTGGCAACACAAATGCACATCTTACGCTCATTTTGAAAATCACCACCCCAGAACAACTGCTCATTAAAAACCACCTTGCATCTTTTTCAGTGCATGTTCATCTGTGCAGCCATGGCAAAGTCCATGTGTGCTGTTTGTCTCGTCCCTGGAGAGCTTGTAAACACATTTTCAGTACTATTTAACATCTGTCCTTCCTCGTAGGTTTGCTTCCGGCGCACGAGGTGCTGGGCAAACGAAACACGGGAGACACTCGGGGGAAATAAATGGAGAGACTGGCTGATGAGCCCGCCTGTGTAGATCTGTATAAGGTCTGTGGGGAGACCATTCTTTTCTAATTAGTCATAATGAATGTTGCTGGTTACAGAGTCTGGAGAGACAGAGGGTCATTAGAAAGACGATCTGTTTGGTACAGGACATTCGTCAAGAGTATCTTTGTCTTTAACTTCCCTCCACAATTCAGTTCCAGCATTCCTTTAGAGCAGGAGTGGGACATTCATTTTCAAAAGGGAACCATGAAAAAGGGACTGTTGTGGAGGGCTGCACCAAGAAGCTTATTTAATTCAACTCTGCTTTATTTATACAGAGCCAAATCACAACAGCAGTCACCTCAAAGCGCTCTTATGAAATAAATACTGAGCAGAACAATGTTCAGCATATTGTTGTGCCCCTCCACAACAGTCCCAGTTTCTCATTTGGCCTCTTGGGAAAACAAACTGCCAAATCCTGCTTTACAGCCTTACCCTGACAAATTATCCTGTGCTCTCTTTACTCCTTTGCTCTCCTGATGTAATAATAGTATAATAATAATAATAATAATAATAATAATAATAATAATAATAATAAAAGGATATATTCTAATAATACAACTTTACTGCAGTTATACAGGATACTACATATTATAGTATGATCGATGATTAAATATATAACATTTAACATTACACTTAAACTTTTTCTGTTTTTTGTTTCTGACATTAAATGCAAAATTATCTGTTTTAATTAGGTGTTGTACTTACATTCTTTATGCAAATATATATTTACTCTATATTACATGTAGCATTTAAATGTATTAATGGTATTAGGAATAACAACAATGATGATGATGAAGTCCTTCGTGTACCTTCAAGAGGATCTCGTGTGAGTCCCAGCTGGCTGATGATGTAACGAGGGATGTCTGTTTTAATGCCCTGGCCTTCTTTAGCGTGTCCTTCAGCAGCTTCCAGAAGGTGGTAAAATTCCTCTGGGTCAAACTCCTGAAGAGACAGCAAAACACTTTCCTATATATTGCTATGAACAACTTTAAATAAACAAGTAAACAGTAAACAAATTCCTGATCTTGTAGTTTGAGATCAAGTAGGAGCTCTATTGAGCGAAGGAAAACATACTTATTTACACTTTATTTTCAGCTTAGAGGAAGTAGAAGTTGAACTTTCACTTTTTAGATTGCCATGGCAAACTTATAAGCAAACAAGTTTCTCAAGCAGCCTGAGCAACATTATAATGTGAGGGAAAGGTTTCTCTAGGTATAGGTTAGTCCAGAATTTACTTTCTTTAGGCTTGTTGTAGTCTCTACTTTCTCCTTTGAGATATTTCTTTGGCTGCTAAATTACTCCGTGTTTGTCATCTTGCCATCAGGTATGAGGTAGGTACTGTTCGGCTGAAGTAAGTCATAACAGCTTTAAATTTAATTCTGATTTTAGCCACTTTAACCTCTCTTTGATTCTGTAATACGACAGACACTTAGATGAATTACAGAAAGTGTTACCTGAATAATGGAAATGTATAGAACTTTTATAGAATATTTTTTACACTGATAGATTTGAGCTGCTGACTCCAGAGTCATTTGAAATAACCTTAAATAGCAAAGAAACCAGATGTAGCAACACACACAATTATAAAACATTCAGACAAATTACCCATCCAGATGAAGTGCTCATTATGAACCATCTCCATCTTTTCTTGTTTTTTTTGTTAAATTATTTTGTGCATTTAAACAGTGGCTGTCACTTCATATAAAATATTCAAGACAAGCACCCATCAGCACATTTTAGACTTAGGCAGAAAAAAAAATAAGGCCATAAACATACCAGACATTCCAGCAGCCGAGCAGGTCGGGCTATCACTATAAGGATCTTCTTTACCAGCTCTCTGATGAAGTTTACCTCCTCGCTTTCTGACCTCTCTGTGGACTACACAACATCAACAGAAGAAGAAAACAAATGTTTGCAGTGCAACTCTAATGTTACAGTAAAAACATGTCTTATTGCTGAACTGTCATGAGGAAACATCTACATGATTTCTGCAGATGTTCTCACCTCTTGTACAAGCCTCTCCAGCTTGTCGGTGAGTTCGCAGAAGTAGCTGGAGGTGATGAGTCCCAGCCGACTCTTTTCCAGGCAGTCGCGGGCCAGTTCAATTATCTGGTGATGGGCGAAGCCAAGCACGCCATCTGCCAAGGGGAGGACAGTCTCAGGAGAGTTGCTGCGGATGATCTCCTGAATCCTTTCCTCCATCTGAGCTGTGGCCTGCAGAAAGAAGCGACGGAGCAAGTTTGATAATGCAGATAATTTGTGGTCAAACAGAACTGTAAGGTCTTGGGGGGGTCCTCACTTTAGGAAACCGCTCCTTGTAGACGTGATTCATCATTATAATTTCGTGATCGTAACAGGACGGAGATCTTCCAGGGCTGAAAAAAGAAAAGAAAAAAACCTCTGAATAAAATCACTGGTTCAATCCCACCAATGCCACGTACATCTGAGAGAAAATATTCGCAGAAGTACATTAATACCTGAGACTGCGTGAGCGGGGTCGCATTGCCGTCGCTCTGCGGCATTCATCCCCCGAGATACTCTCAGTGCAGAAGTGTTTGGAGAGGAAGTGCAGTTCATCAGGCGTAGGTTGGAAGGGCAGCTGATGCAGCTTCTCCTGTGATGAACAGGATGACTGGAAATGAAACAAATATACATTCAACATGAAAAGAAAAAGAAAAATAAAATTTCCTTAGTGGGGGAAAAAAAATTGTTGTAGTGGGCTGTCTTTGTGGTTTCTTTTAAATGTTTTCCCCTGTAGATCTTCTGTCTGTGTGTTATATATGCGACTGCTGTTGGGAGACTGTTAGCTTAACCACTATAAGAAGTGAAAAAATGCTAAGATAGGTTAAGACTGCGCATAACCAACAAATATGAGTGTATGAGACCGAAGTAACTGTTGTCAAGAAAGTAAGTAACTAAGCATGTTTTATCAACGTAACTATCCTCAACAATCATGTGCACCATGATCAACAACGCTGCTCTGAGAAATCACATAATGAAAAAGTAAACCTTTAAAACACTGAGCCATGTAATGAGCAAATTATTCAGCACTAATGGCAATAATAAAATAACACGTGGATTATAATATATTAAGGAAATTGAGCCCAACCCTTGGCGCATACCAAAAGCCTTATTGTTTCTAATACAGGCTGACACATGCTGTATCTGCTGAAACTGTGTGTTTGCCTTCCAAAGAGCATCTGAATAGCAGGAAAAGCACTAGGTGACCAAACGCCACACAAAACAAAAACATAGCATTAGTGCGGGTCATTTTCAGTCCCCCGGCACATTGTAATTCCTGTAAATGAGTGTTATTGTATACACACGTATTGTACAGTAGGCAAAGCTCGGCTTCCTGTACAGGATAATGCTGACATATGGGAACAGTTTAACATTTATACTCTTATAAATGTAAGAAAAACTAAACATAAAGGCTCTCCAAATGCAGTTCAGACATGTTGTCACTGAGCCACATGTAAAAACTTGAGTAAAGACTAAGAGAAAAAAATTTCTGAAACTGTTTTACTTTGTTCTTTCTTGTGATTTACCCTCATCACCATAATGTTTTATCATTAGGAATTGCAGGGGATTGCCTCGTGCCTGTTTTACACAGGCAGCAATGATGACACAGCTTTATGACCGTTTTAAACATTTGAATCTTTTAAAATCTATTTAAACCGGGTCTGGCTCTAGGTTCAATTCTATGTCACACATATCTGTGATTCTGTTTATGAAATATTTACACTGACATCATGAGTGGGCGATGCTTACAGAGACAGTGGAGCTCGGTGTGTTGGTTCCATATCCAGAGGAGGGAAGGGAGGCCAGTGACCAGCGACGACCATCAGTCCTGCAACACAACACCAATGACAAACAGATGCACGCCATCAATAACAACATATGGGTTTAAATACATCAGCAAGTATGACGAATTTCTCTTGGGACAAAGACAAGTTCTTTTTTCAAACATGCTCATCTCCCCAAAGACACAAATTCTGGGTTTAAACATTTAAGATAACGTCTACATCTCCAATGATCGTAAGTTTGGAGATAAATGTTGAGCTTTCTCTTGTTAAAAAATAATCCTGTTAGTTACTTGACACTGTACAAAAAAGCAGAAAATACAGAAACAGAGTTTGTGAATGTAGAACTAAAACTATTGGTTAAAATGAAGTACAACAAAGGCTCAGAGTTAAAGGGGACATATTATACTCATTTCAGCTCTGCTTTGTTAGTGTGGCGCTCCAATAGAGTGGAGCGCCACCTCTGCATGATTTACAGTTTTAAGTAAATTATACTGCTCATATACATCTTGGCCTGCAGCCCCTTTGTTGACCAATTTGAAAGTCCACTTTCTTGTCACTGGCCAACACTTGGTGCTTGTGAGCAGCACCTCATCCTCTTGACAGTAAACATTAATTAAAAAACTGATCGACATTAATTAGAACCATGTGTCATCTTCTCTCTCTTCTCCTAACAACCATTTAAGACCTAGTAGATCGGCCTGGTACCCGAGCCAGCTGAGATGGAAAACGCCTACTAAAAAAATACCAAAAGTTACACAGCAAGTAAAAAGTTACTCCACTGTTGCCAAATGACTGTAGCGTCATCCTTGCAACACTGGCTATTTGTAAAAATATGGAAAAATAAAGACAACTCAAAAGAATGTTTTGGGAGAGAAAACACAGCTGGTTGCAAAGTAGGAAAAAACAACTAGCATTCGATCTGACTTTTTAGCTCTCTGGGATTCTGTTTGCATTTGTTTACTTTGCCAAATTTTAGCCTTATTCAATATGTATATCTGGCACTTAGACTTAAACTAAAAACATAATGTGTCCCCTTTACTGTGAGGCACACTAATGAAGGACATGTGAATGATAAAGTGTACTTCAGACAGATGTGGGGTAATAAATATTTCACAGAAAATCAAAGCCTAACACGAGTTTACCTGTCTGCTCTGTGGCAATGACTGTGGATAGAGAAATACAGAATTATATGATATCGTGTTGACAAATGGTGTAAAATGTTCCTGATGCTGAATTTGTAAGTATAAACAGATGAGCAGCTGAATATTTACACGTGCTGGCTTAGAAAAGACTTCTTTAATGACTCAATGACTTCACATCTGTTTTTAAAGAATTTGCATCTGTCTCACGAAGAGCTTTACTTACTGATTTGTTTACGACGGGAAAAAAAAATTGGTCAGGTTACCTTCGTGCAAATGAGAAATGAGCAGAGGCACTAGGAGAGAAGTTTCTAGGACTGTCTTGTGGGCTTGTTCCTACAAGGAGGAAAAAGAGAAAAGAGGACACAGTGCTTTTATAGAGGGAAATGAAATGCGAGCCAAAAAACATGAACAAGACAATACGGATGTCTGAAACAGAATTCCTTAAAAGATAAAAATGAATTACAATACACAAAACTGTACGGAAAGTTAAGTCATCAGCATCGTTGCATCAGGTCTTGTTTGGAGTTTGGATGTTCTCCCTGTGTGTCTCTAGATTCCTTTTGGATACTCAAGCTTCCTCCCAGAGTCCAAAGACATACATATTGGGTTAACTGGTAATTCTAAATTTGTCATGTGTGTCGATGTGAAACCATCTGTCTCTCGGTGTAAGCCCCATTATGAACCAGTAACCTGGCTAGGATATACGCCTCTGCTTACCCTATGACAGCTGGGAGTTTAATAAGAGTTCAATAAGTGGTTCAAAAATTAGGTGGATGACAGAAAGTTCAGTGAAAATAGATTAAGGCGCAAACAACCATTGCTTTCCTGATATCTATCAATGTTTAGATAATTTTAGGACAGATGTTATAGCCACAAAAAAGTACATTTTCATATTGAAGAAGCTGGACTGCTGATTCTTTAAAAAAGTTATCAAGAATATCAAGAAGATATTTTCTCCTGTTGATGTGCTGAACCAGTTTCCAAACTAAATATTTCATCTCTAAATCAACATAAACAAATCTGTCAAATGTTGGAGAGTTCTCAAAAGAAACCAAGACCGAGATGACTCCACACCACGTTGGTAGAAAAGAGATTATATGACTTAATCTCTTTTCTACCATTTAAAACACGCCTGCTCTGGAGGCTGTAAAAGCAGTATTTGTGGCAATACTGGATAAAATAGGGATACAGAGTTCATCACATTTGTCACGTATTTTATATTATTTTTTTTAAACAAAAGATATAATATCTATAATATCTATACATGTTTACACTGTGAGCTGAAAACATTGCATCATCTATTAATAATGCATTGTTCTCTGAGCTTAATGAATTAAAACTAATTCAGTGAGTCGCACAAAATGCTTTAGACAAAGTGAAATTTTAGTGAATTTAGAATTCCAACACTGTTATTTACTTTTAGAAAACATCTGAAAAACCAATATTATTCAATGTATGCAACTGTATATATGGGCTAAATGTGTTCTCTTTTGTTTCCCCTCTCAGATTCTATAGCAGTCATTCACTCCCTTATTAAATGTAACTTAGTTAATATTGCCTTTAGAAGAGAGCTTTGTATACGACTCCTCATATGCACAAGTTCTTTTTCCTTTTTAAACTGGGTCTATAAATGTCTGCCTGCTTTAGAAAAAAAGACAAACTAATTTATAAATTATATGCATGACTTACTTGTTTTTATCATCTATATAATGTTAAAGAAAGGAGTTGTGTTTCTACACACATAATGTAGAAACAAAGCCATGGTGTCGTATTAATCAGACATAATAACATTCTTCACAAAGACAGGAACTAACTAGCTAATTAAACACAATGCGACCACCTCATGTGCTCACACACACGGGCCTTTTCCCTATCGAGGAACAACGATGGAGCCACTGAATAATAGAAAGCCATGAATGTTACATATTTAAGTGCTTTAATCACAGCTCCTTAAAGTACAGTTTAAAGTGGCTTTTATTTATCAATATTCTGCAAAAGGAACAAAATATGGTCTGAGTTTTTCTTTTATGAACAAATTCATGATCATGAACAGAAATTTGTTCTCCTACACTTCACTACATAGAAAAATATTACATTTCTGTAGAAACCCATCTTATTATTTAACATAACCAGGATATATATCAATGCACTTAGCTATCTGACAGCACTGAAAAAGTGTTTTTCTTACCTTTTGAACTAATGCTACGTCTGAGCCACAGTGTTAAGTAATCCCAAAGCTGGATACTTTCATTAGCAGGAACACAGGTGCTTTCTGGGTCTGAATCCATCTTTAGAGCCTGGGCTTTCTCGTAAGCTTGAAATACAGACCAAACACTGAGACTCTGTTTTTCCTGACCAATGGCAGGAAATAAAACGCCCTATGGTAAATGAGGGCTGCCCCCCCTCCCCAATCCTGTGCATTTCCTGTCTGCAGGCCACCACTTCCTCACACAAAATAATCACTGCATTTAATTTGCCACTGTGCTGTTAAACTGTTACCCGAACATGACAGGACAGACCTGACACAGACAATAAAGTGCACAACATAAAAATCTGTATTTTTCAGTGTTTTATTTTATTTTTTAAAGTAAAGTTTTTCATCTCGGTTTAGAGTCAGTTAGCAGTACCCAGTGCTGATTAACCAGATTTTCCTGTATGAGGGTACCAGAAAGTGCATCCTGTGGATACAGATTATCTGTTGGTGCACAGACTGTACTGTGAACTTTCCTGTGTTGTTCTTCAACCTTTTTTTGTGCGTTACACAATAGACTGCATTCCTGTTGGAGAACATATTGTATTAATGGCTCCTCTTCTATGCACCCAGTGCATATGTTTCCAACAATGGGGCCGTTCCACAGCATTCATACATTAGGAGATGTGCCGGACATGCATTTACCTGTGAGAGATGAGAGAGGGGAATGGGGTCGTGGTAAACCTGAAGACTGGCCACTTCCTATCAGGCTTTTTCTGTTGCTCGTTCTGCAGCTGTGAAACCACAGAGCCATATTAGTCAGGAAAGATCATGGCTGTAAAACTGACAAGACACATGAAGCAGAAAATAGAGGTATAACATAAAAAAGGGTTATGGGTTATTTAAAAGATAACAGTGCATGCTTCAGAGCCTTAGGCAGGTAGTTTTGAAATGTAATCAACAAAATCCTGACCTCACCACTGACACAAGCATCTCGCTTTTGTTTGTTAGCTCGACTGATACATGGACTTCAGCATGAATATTGTGCTAAGATTGTTCAATCAATATGAGATGCACTATTTACCTGATACTACACAAAGAGCCTTTCATCACACCATCTCGGACACTAGAGGTGGGAATCACCATACATCCCACGATACGATATTATCACAATACTTAACGCATGATACGATATTATTGCAATTTTTTAAAATATTTTGCGATATTCAGATTCTGTACATAAAGGTAAACTTTATCAATATTCATTTAATTTAATAACAAAGTCTCACACTCAGTCTCTCATTTTAGTCAGTTTTATTGTTGACAAACTGAACGGTTTGTATTACAATCTAGTCCAACTTAACTGAATGCAACCATCTGGTACAATTATAGCTATTCTGAACTATGAAATTTATGAAAACTATGCAGCCCATTCAGCAACTGAAGAATTTGAAAGTAAATTAAAACAAAATATAATTTTACATTAAATAAAAAAGTTTTAAACTTAATTAAAATAAAACATGTCTTAAATTAAAATAAGTAAACTGTCATTTATTGCTGCCATAAAAAAAGTTAAACACATTTGGACAGTGTCAGGATTCTTGCTCAGAAAAAGGATCAACATGCTCTGAAGTCAGAGCACAAAAACCTTTTTTGTAACAAAATATCGATTTCTGCTGTCCCTGTATCGATACATTATTAGCAAACAAAATATCACGATACTACACAGTATCGATTTTTTCCCCCACCCCTATTGGACACTGACATGAGAAGCAAGCTTTGTGAAACAGAACATGAACTCTTTATTTAATGAGAGGTCAGTGTGTTGAGCTGAGAGACACAGAGATGATGTAGGCTGCATGTTAGCGGTATTATACTGATTCTGAAACAAACTTACTACAGACATACACACTTGCAGAATCCAGCAAGTGAATAATTAAACACTGAATTGTAAAATTTACCTGTTACTAAATATTTTGAAATGCTTGAATATAAGCAAGAATCCAATAGCAATTAGAATCAATTCTTTGCCAGCCAAGAAGGCAAACCCCACAGCATGAAGCTTTGAAATTTTGATTTGTTAAGTATAAATATGAAGAGCAGCCAAGAATAGTTAGCTAAGACAGGTCAGCAACAAAGAACAAAAATTCTTTCTTGCAACGTTGAACATATGTGATACTATCAGTTTTGTTCTGGAAAACATTTTCTCTTCTTAGTTCGAAACATGAGGAAATTGATCCAGGTCTGAAAGGGATATGTAGATGGTATACAAACCCTAAATGTCACCAATATTATTGAAAAAAATATTCTTAAAACTGGTTTGAAAGTGTACCTGCAGACACCAAAGGTCTGACTTTACTATCAATCTACACATCCATTCCACTTATTCAAAAATAAATGTATTTGCAATGTATTTCTGCCATAAAGATCAATTACAAAGCCAAAGCTTGCCCTCAACATAATATACTCCACAGGGAGGCTACAGTCCTCTAGCCAACAGCCATTAAAATAAGAGACACTATTAACAACAAAATCATCTTTCAGTCAACAAAAAGCAGGTTCTTTGCACAGCCTTCATAATATTTCCATATTTGTTGGTCAATTTAATACAGGACTATGACTCATGAGGAGCCACTGTGACCAATACCATGTGACTCATAAAGGAAGGGCAGCTTTTAACCTTGAGGGAAAAAATGAAATATTTCAGTATAAAAGTACCTTCACTGTTCAATGAAGTTCGTGCTGGGTTTATAATTTCAAATTAGAGGCTGTCAGTGGAAACACATAATGCCTGAAGAACATGAATTCACTTCAAGGTCAGACATTCAATGACACCCTGTTACATAACCTCCTCAGAGATGTGAACCATTTCCAACTGAATTTTCAAATGTTATTTCATATTTTCCTACAAACACATTTCTCCTCCATTTTTTTCTTTACTGAAAGAGAGAAAATGTTTTGAGGGAGAAATAAGACAAGTGCATGAAAAGTATTTTACTGCAGTAACAGAGGAAACAGCCATACATGTTGGAGCTACAGAGAAAAGTCAGTGTCATCCTGTGTGTTGCAGTGAATGCACAGATTGATCAAATTGCAATGGCGTGGTGCGGCGTGAGCAGGCGTCCCTCATGATTACGTTAACACCGCTGCAGACACACTCAAAGAGGTGCCACTGCAGAGCTCTCAATGTCACACCGGCAACAGCAAAGAGAAACAAGAAACTTTTATCACAGCTGATGTGCTGCAATAAGCTCTCAATGCTCTGTCCTCTCAAAAGACACGATTTCAGAAACACTGCTCAGGATGATAGAAACGGCCATATTTATACCTTGTAACAAAATGTAATGTGGCTTAGAAATGCTGTCCAGCAGCAACATAGTCCTGTACTGGAAGGTGTTTTTTTTTTTAAGTGTGAGTGATTTTTGCAGCCCAAAAAGTGACAATTACAAAACCCCACTACGACTTGAGAGAAACGCTGTAAATGTTAAATTATAGTACTGGAAGCTAGATTTACCAACACTAAACTGTCATTTAGTCTTCACTATCAGGCTCTCACAGCTGCTTGGTTACAATTGCACCATTACAGTTACCATGTACTGTAAAGTTCCTACAAAAATCTGCATAAATGACTTATTAATGTATCAAAGCACTGTAGATTTATAAAACCAATCCACATGGTTATGGGAATGCTTCTGTATTCAACATTTAACAGCCACTGAAGATGCACACAGACTACAGGTGATTAACTGCAGTCCAAATGTTGGTTACTGCTATCTAAACAATGCTGTCACTCAAACAAACACTGGAAACTACGCCACACACCCACAGAAATTGTAATCTAACTGTACAACTACAATAAACACAACAAATCACCACTAAATTCATTCCAGCATTTATGGTCCCATTAATCTTTTTGTGCTCACTTTGCAGATGCCTCCTGAGGTTGCTACAATATCTTCCACTAATTTTACATTTCTTTGAAGAGGCTCTGTGCTAAATGAAGTAGTTGGACTTGATGGGACATTATTTTCCCAGATGAACTTTGGGCAGACTTAAGCAACTGAAAGAAAAAGTACTGAAAGAACGCACAGGAGCCTTCTTCCTTTAAAGAAATAAACATTTAAAGCACTCAAACTGATATATACTTAAAAATAACTAATTTGTGTGTCTTCTGCAATACTCAGGTCCTGCTCGGTGGTTACCAAACAACATCTGAATATATCAGGCACAAGTTTATGGGCACAAATTAGATGCTATGTTAAAATAATATGTTGCTTTTACCAAGGTGAATAAAAGGTACAAAGGTCATTGTGGGTAGGTGGCTGGTAAGAAACACGGTGACATCATAGTATCAGATGTAGATAAGAACCTTCAGTTGTACCTGTGGGTGTATCACAGTAAGATTGGTGCACAAAAGGTCACTCTTTTTAAAGCCATCTGTTATAGTCACAATCTAAGTTAATAATATTCATTTATTTCAATTTAAAAGCGTAGCAGTTTTGGCTACAGTATTTCTATTTTAATGATGCTGTTGTAGCCAGATTAACCAACATTTTGCTACATTGTAGCACTGACTTCATTGCCAATTGAATTAACCAGACCTGGCAAGATATCGTTATTACAATGTTAACATATTTTCTCTCTTTTCAAGTGCAAAAAAACAGTCAGCTACATAGTTACATTAATATGCTTGCTCACTCACATGCTTGGATACAATTTTACATTTTATTGACACCACAGAAACACCACAGGTAGCCGTTTTTACCTGAATATAACAGCCATCATAGTTTCAATGTCTATTCATATGTTGTGCTGGTAGGGAATGATGTGTCATAAAAGTGGTTTCCGGTTTGGTTTGGTTTTTTTCCTGTTTTTTTCTTCCTCCAGCTAACTGGCTTCCATCCTGTTGTTTACAATACTTTCAGCACTGTTAGCACATTTAGCAGAGTAGCATCAAAGCTGAGATCATAGATGCAGGGGCATGCAGCAACCTCACAGGAAGTTGTTTAAAATAGCACTGCAAATGTTCTTTTTTTCCCCCCTTTTGGATATCCAATGAAGCACCAATGTATACGCAATTTATTTCAACTTCAATATTATGTGCCTCGTAAAACACAGATGTTCCAAATGTAATAGTTTTCTATCACAGCGGAAAACACGTTCAATTAAAGCGACCCCTCTATGAAACCGGGGAAATTCTTTTAAACTCATATGGAGGAGAACATGAACCAAAGTCAGATCCGATGTATTGACAATTTTGAATGCCCTTTGGCCAACTTTCGTCTTCACCTTTTAAAGCCCAGGAAACACCTGCTCTGACAAAAAACAGGAAACAAAGCAGTGTAGCATCATAAGCTGCTTGTAGCTTCTTGTAGTTATATTGCTACCCCACTGGCACTCAAAAATCCAAGTTGATCTCCCTACATCAGAAGGGAAATCCGATTTTGACTGAAATCCCAGTCATCCTTGTTTACTCTGGTTTCTAGAGCGAATCATGACTGTGGACATGTTCCGTTAATCATTTATCGTGATGGGGACTGAGTGAATAATATCTGGTACACAGGTTCTCGTAGAGGATCAAATTTAATGACATCTATTTATACCCTCTACGAGCATTCAGCCAAGTGAATGCCACACTGTCGCCCAATCAAGCTTCTTGTTGTTTCACCTTCACATTGCCCACCCCAGTGTTTGTACCTTCATGACTCCTATTACAGAGCTGACTGCCACTCATTGAGAGATTTAAACAACTGCTCCTGGATTACTTCACAAAAAGACTTCCACAATTTGTGACAGTATGCAGTTCATCTTCATCTCATTTGATGTTAAGCTGAGCTTTGGTAGAAGCCCCTCTGTGGCCACAGTGAGGGGGGGAAATCATGTTGGTATAGTGAAGCTTTAAAGGGGGGGGATAAAGAAGCCCTGGGCAAAGATGATAGTGAGAAAGTAGGCCAGTATTTATGCTGTACTGCAGATGTGTGAGATTCCTGGAATGGATCCATAACTATTTGAAAAGTCTCAGTATTATGCAAACTTGTCCAGATCAGCAAACCATTGTTGGATTACGCACAAGCACTACTACAAATTCCTCTTTTAAACCACTAAAAATACTTTCTAAGGGTGCTCATAAAAATGAATTCACAGCAGAGCTCATTTTATTTTTACCTTACTTTTAAGACTCATTTTACAGTAACCTACATTACTCAAACACACAGTAGTTTCAATCTGTCAGAAGCAATTTCTTAGAATTCAGCTTGGTTACTTATTCGGGACACACGAAGAGGCAAAAATAGATAAAGCCTTTTGATTTCCTTTGATTCCAGATAAATCTGAAATGTCTGATCCTGACCCATGTCAACAAAAAGCAATGTTTAATCTTTTTAACTTCCGCTAGTTTTGCTCCCCTGTCACAGCTGTCAGGTGAGCTGACAAAGCGCAATGACACACAAATTGCAACTCTGTGCTGACAAACCCAAATTCAAAGTCAGACATACGACACACACCACTCTATTAATAGTATTTAAATACTTGCTGCTTGGGTAAAAAGCCTAGCTGCTCATTTTTGAAGGCAGCTGTTTCCTTTAAACTACTCCCAGTTGTATCTGCACCTTTTTTTAAATATATATTTTCACATTTGGTTTATGACATAATTTACTTTGTACCTAATGTCAATTTGGCATAAATTAAATATTACAGAAAACAGCTTACTTTATCCTCCTTCCCTTTTTTCCTCATTACCGATTCTATAAGTAATGAAAAGAAAATATAAATGGAAATCCATTCCAGCTCATCTCATCTCATTTACTGGTATATAAAGATCTTAATATCTACATTACATTAATTATTTAATAATATTCGTGAATAAACGGGTAACTTGTCACAAACAGTGGGGGGAAAAAGACAAACACATTTATGAATAATGCAAGATGTCCAGAAAAACTGCCAGTCTCTCATGTTAAGCTATTCTGCACTGCAAAATAGGTCAGGACATGGATTAAAAATAAATTTCAGTATATGAGCTTCACCAGTACTGTAGCCATGTCATACTGTATATGAGGGGAAAAAAGGGATCAAGTGGCTTAGCAATAAACCAGTGTCTACACACACCAAATCCCATAAACCAGCAAAACATTTTTAATTCAGTCAGTCTTTAACATGTCAACTAATAAATGACATCAAAGCATGTCTTCTGGAGCTGGACTTTATAAAATTTGTCAGAATAAAATACATTTTATTGGCAATGGACACATACTGAAACAAGATCAACAGCAAACAATTAAACAACCATCCCCATTGTCACATTCTCACTGTAAATTAATATGAATGATCCATGTGGGAAACCTGAGACTACCTCAACAACACATTCAACTGCACAAAGCAAATAACGCACAACAGGCAAGACGGGAACACCCAGCATTATGTTGGCCTCATACACCTACTACTGTAAACACGGTCCCTGCTGCCACTCAAAGCTCCAGAAACTGTGCATGTAAATCCATTTGGTAGAAAATAAAACTTTTTGCTCTGTAAAGACGCATATCTGAGCCTGACTACATTATTTGAAGGACCCTAACTAAAAAGCAACACAGTACAAAAAAAGTAGCAAGTTTCTTCAATCTGTTTTAGATGTTACCTTTGGGACCGACGCAGGCGAGCTCCACTGAAGAAATGTGGCATGTTAAAGTTGGACAGAACTGTCCACAAACTAGAATCCGACATTGTGTCCAAATCATGCCAAAGAGGGAGATGTAAAGGAGGCTTCTGAAGACTTGATGAGCAGAACCGATGGCTATCAGAGTTCAAGAGGTGGTAACCTCTGGAGCAGTCTTGACAAGTACTCTCCTTAGGTCCAAACTTCCTCTGCACAGGCACATCTGCAGGCAGCTGCGGCATAAACACACTAGCAGGGAGGACACGTTGTCCTCCTCTGTCCTCAAACAAAAAGTAATCCAGGGAGGATCCTGAACGGCACACAGTGTGTGATCCAGGTCAGGTGCTGACAGCCTCGACTGTTGCAGGTATATGACATCTAATACCAGCTGACTTCGTGTTTTCCCTTCTCACTGCGATTGCATTCCGTATCCCAAACACTCACCGTGCTCCCTGCGCTCAACATGCTTCATATCATGTAACAGGCATCTACCACTTCACATCCTGTGAAGGGGGGTTGTGAGACAGAGGGGTAATGCATCATCAGCAGATGCTGCTGGGCATTCGCTACGTTCACAAACTGGCACCCCTCCAAAAGTCTGGTGGGTCAGTATTAAGCAGGACCTATTTGAAATTGAAACGCTGTGCTTCTCAATGGATTCTTCTGCTATTGCATAAATTCTTCGCTCCATAGACAGTCTTACCTCATTCATTTATTGGAGCTTCACCTTAACTACATCACCTTTGATCTATGACTCATTTTTTTACTCTGTAAAAAGATAAGTAGCTAAACACAATGCATACTGGGAAATCATCAAACTTTACAATGTTTAAAAAAATCTGAATAAAAAACAATGGCAAGCTTTATAAGTCTGATGTTTCAGGCGAGCAAAAAAAAATAAAATCTCAGAGCTAAACTTGGGAATTCACATGCAAACAATTCGCTCCGTCAGTTCAGTGATGAATGTAACTTCTGAGTGCTGCGCGTATGTGTGAGAGTTCAGGTCAGCTGATCACCGCAGCCTGTAACGTGCAAAGCATGCAGGCAAATTCTCTGAAGTAGCTGTCAGGTCTCCAAACAAAACAATATCTCAAACAAGAGGAACCATTAAAAGCTTCTCCCAAAGTAGTTTTATTCAGTGATAATTCTACACAGGGAAGAGCAGAGTTCAGCCCTGAAAACACACTTTACAGCTCCAGAGCAACGATAAGAGTCCCACAATCACATGCACAGTTTACAGTCAGTATACTGAAGATGGCACTTTCACAATCCAACATAAAAACATCTGTCCTTTCTCATCTGAGCTTCAAGTTGTAAAAAAGATAGAAACAGCTGTGAACCTCATGTGAGCACATGCACACAAAGACTAATGTACCTTAGAAGATTGATTAAGAGTAACTTGCATTTTAATAAAGAGGACATGTCTGTTTTTGCTGATACAACAGAGTTGATACTTGAATAAATGTCTCAAAAATATTGCACGTTTAATAAGAGCGTAAGTTATTTGGTTAACTATTTATATATGTATTTATATATTTGCTTAGTTAGTTATTTATTTATTTCAGTTATGTAAAGCATTATTACACCTAGATTTCTAACTATAAAAATCTTGCTACAGCCAGTGAGATTAAGATAGTATATCATTCTTCAAGCAGGACAACAAAGCAGTTCAAAGACAGGCTGCAATCCTCACTGAGGAAGTTCCAGGTCAGACCTGAAGACCATCAGGAAGCAATGAGTCTAATAACTTGCCAAGTATGCTGTCTGGAAGGGATTCAAAAGCTAAGGAAGAGAGATGGAATGCAAAACCAACAAAGACTGGCACCTAACCACTGCTACTTTACATGCACAATCTTTGGCGACTGTGTCGTCATCAGAAGTTATTTTTATCCGTGTAAAACCTGAGTTTGTGTGTGTATTCTGTCAGAGTGGCTCAGTCCTTCTCCCTACAGACCAGCGTGACAGCCTTCACTCTAATTATGGCCCTGCTCCGTTTCTGTGTTCCACATTAGAAATGGCAGTTCAGATGGTTCAAAGTCAAACTTGCATAGAGCAGCATGAATAGGGAGGTCACTGCTTGTGCTGACATCACAAGTAGAAAAATCAGGGTTGCTGTGCCTCTTTTTCTAGTAGCTCTTAAAAGAAAGAATCAAAACTATTAAAGGGAACCTATTGTATTCATTTCTAGGTCCATATATTTATAATTACTATTTCACTCTTTCTAGAATAGCACTGAATTACTCAGTTTAAAACTGATATGGAAACTATCTTTGTTTATATTAAAGCGGGTCCTTGGGTAAGCCCGTCAGTTCATCCAATGGCTAAAATTAGTCATTTTAAAATTCTTTTGATTGGCTGCCCCTTGTAAAAGCAACATCTGAACAGCAGGTAAGAGAAGTGCTCACTGTATTTGGCATGTCACCATCTCTGAGAACATGAAAAGCCAAGACTAAGAATAAGTCAGCCTGAAACTGAGGATTTAGAGGAGTCAGAGCACTTTGACTCGTGTGAATTGCCTGTATGTTGGATTCTATTAATCTAATGGTGACCATATTAGCACTAATGGCGGTAAATTACTCCATAGGGTAACTTTAAACCAAAAAGAAAAACTTTTTCAGAAAATGTTATTAAGTGCAGGTTCCAGTGGGTTAACAGTTCAACCAGCAATATCTCTGATTTTACTTTATTAGACCATATAGTTTAAATCTTCATATCTCTTAAAGAGCAAATACTCTGCAGTTTTCAGACCATAAAGTCAATATCTTTTAAGGCCGGATTCACCATCTTTAGCACTGCGTGAAAAGCCCCAGTGCCCTCAAGGATTTGAGGCCAGCAGTGTTGCTGACTCAGAGATCTGGCAAACAACTCTATGTTGTCAGGCAAAGAAGTTGAACATGGCTCAACTAATACTGGGACTAATATTCAAAGACAGATTTTGCAACTCTTGCCAGATAATATCGCATTTAGACACTGCTGTGCAGCCTTTAAATTTACACATCTCTTATTAAATATCAGCAAATGAAAGGTTTAATTTCTCAAAAGCACCTAAAATCACATTTTAATCAGCACTAAGGCAGCTCACCACTGTCCATCTAAATATGAAATTGCAAAAAACATTAAACAAAACATTTTCTTTCTTTCCCCCCCTTTACCATCTCTTCTCCCCTCTATTTTTCTTTCTCTCCCTCTCTTTCTTTCATTCTTTCTTTCTCCCTGTCCTATCCCTCAGTCCCGTCTGTAACAACCGAAAATAAAATAAAATAAATACATAATTAAAATAAATGTCAATCAAATGGACCAATATGGCAAGGCCATGATGATCCACTTGGTAAAGTAAATCTAGGCATCTTCCTTGGCCTTCAGACAACAACAGTTCTGATGGCTAAAGATCCAAATGGGACAAGCCAAAAAAAAAAAAAAAAAAAAAAAAAAAAAAAAAAAGATTAAACAAATCAACAAAAAAACCAGTTGATAAACATTATGATGCAGGGCTCTAGACTAACTTTTTGCCATGGGCGTACCGGTACGCCTAACTTTAAAAAGTTAGGCGTACCGGCACAAAAGTTAGGCGCACACAAATTTTATAATAATTTATATAATATAATGTGTTTTTCTGGATACACTGTGCTTTTTCAGCATTCAAAGATTGATGACACCGTGTCAGAGCACTGGCTATGAATTTCAGAAGGATCAGGCCTTAACTTAACAGAAAAGTTAGCAATAGTTCTTTTCCTATTACAGCTACATCCACTTCTGTCGTGCCTAGGCTGCTCACTAGGGCTGGGTATCATCACTGATTTCTATAATCCATTCGATTCCGGTTTTCAAAGTCCCGATTCGATTCAACTTAGCCTCAGACAGTCAGAAATATTATAATTCTGATCATTTATCAGTACTGACTTCATCAGAATTGTGAACATCACAGCAGATGCCTTTGTGTGAAAGTAACTGAGAATAAAACACAGAAAAACATGAAGGAGATTTTCCTGGTCTGGCTTTTTATAGCAGATAACCTTAAAAATATTCTACAATGTTCTGCATATAAAGTTTAAATTTCTTCAGTATTGAACAACAGAAAAATAGGCTTTCTTGTCCGAGGTCATTTAAGTGAAAAAAAGAAAAAGAAAAAAAGACAGCAGCCGACAGCGCTGTAAACAACGGTAGACTGGTGGGTAATAAGCGAATGAATAATACAGAAAACAGAGATTGGAGACGGGAAACTGTTCTTGAAGTACAGAGAAAGAGAGAGAGAGAGCTAGCTGTGCATGAAGTGTGATTTTAATAGTCGTGGAAGCAAAACAGCAAAATTCATGATGACATTGATCAAATGTGAAGCGCAGTTTGCTGCTTCTTTTGCTGCTGGCTCGGTGAATTTTGGTTGGAGAGAGACAAAACCTGCAGCTCAGAATCAGCACAAAAAGACGTAATCACAGCGCGGACCGGACGCATCAGAATTGCTAAGCTCCGACAGCGTGTCCGTCTACGGGCCGTCAGGTGAGAAAGCCGAGAAAGACAAAGTTGATTCTGATGCGTCGGTTCCGCTCTGTGTTTACGTCTTTGTGTGGAATCCGTGTGCCTGCTCTCATTTACTGTTTGGTTGTTGTTGAAATGGTTTTGTGAGCTTTAATCTGAGAATCTGGCGTTTCTGGCAAAACACAGTTATATTTAAAAGTCGATTCAGGATTTAATAAATTGATATCGCTTTATTCAAGCTACTCACCTCCCACTTCCACCTGCACTTTCAACTGGACCACGGCCAATCAGAGAGGTCCCGCCCCTTACTATCTCTGATTGGTTTAGTCCACGATAGGGGCAAAATGTGTGTCTGTTGTTGACCACAGGGAAGGTTGCAGATTTTTTTTTTTTTTTTTGCTACCCGAACAGTTGGTCGCACAGGTGCAACCAAATATTTTTTTTTAGTCGCGCCACTGAAAAATTTGGTCGCATTTGCGACCAAATTGGTCGCACTCTAGAGCCCTGTGATGGTACATGTGTTGCTATGTAATGGTCCTATAGGATCACCACAAGTGTTCTGATTTGGCTTCTTAACTGTGACCATGTCCACTGGCACATGAATAAAATCTGAAAATGTCAATAAATATATATAAAAATAAAACCTTTCTACATTCTTGTATGGAGCTGACTCACTTAAATGCCTGCTCTACTTGACTCTCTATGAAAACTGAGCAGGAACAAGAGGAGACCAGAGTTGAAATGGGTGGGTGTTTTCATGCTATTCATTGATACAGAAAATTCTCAGAATTGAGCGTTTTGAATGAGCTGCAGAAAAATCCATTCCAAGTTTCATTCCACCCATTTTTCTTGGCACATGTGCTTTAGATTCAGGCTGAATAAACCTGACAGAAGACCGTGGCACTCTTCATATCACTAAAACATATATGTTTAATGAACTGACTCTAAGACTGTACACTCAAAGTGAGCCCGTGGTGAAAGAATATGCTGCAGAATGTTTGTCTAAAACCTGCTTTCGCTAAAACTGATGGCACTAAATTTCACAGACTATAGACACAAGGACACAAAGATCTCATCTAGTGCTTTCATGCCATGTGTGCAGACTGCCTGATCAGCTCACCAGTAATTATACAAACATTACCTCACCAGCAAGATGGCTTCAACCTGAGTCTGTCATTTCAAAGTGAAGCACACATAGTTGGCCCATGAATAATCGCAGTTTTAAAGCATCTGGCTAGGTATAATGTGGAGAACGGAGAGAGGACAGAGTGACACGCATCATTTAAAATCTAATTATAAACTATTTGAGATCTAACCAATAAGCCCTGATGTTGAACCATTACCAGCTTTTACTGTTTTGAATACTCTTCAATCCTAAATGAAACAAGCCTGGGATTCACACAGATTGAGACCATAATTAACTTTGATGTATTGCAAATGCCACAAATCCTACTTAGCACATGAAAGAGAAGCCTAAACCTCAGAACAGAGAGGGACAAGATGGGGGAAGGGGTGACATTATCAACATTATATAAGTATCACGTCCTCCCCTTTCAATGTCATTTCAATGGCAGATGATTTTGTTGTCGCGCTTGAGCCATATGACAGGTGAAGACAAGGTAACATGCACCAACAGGCCCTTCAAAACAAAACATCCATGGTTGAAGAACTCTTGCTTACCTCCAGAAATGAAAAGCGTGCAGTGGGCTGCACGGACTGCAAGGGCTAGTGGGAGTAGGGCTCAAGCTTCTGGGAGTGAGGCTGCAAGTTAAATGGACTCTAGTGAATAGTTGTCTTTTATCACTCTCTCTCACTCTCACGCACACAAAGACAAAACCCCCACAACTCAGACACATGCCCAGATGAAAACAGCAGCATCATGAAGAGTAAATGATCCCTGTCAAATGAACTTAAGTTGTGTTTGAACAGCAGGTCTCCGAGGCATTTGTCTAGTTCGCCAGTTTTTGTTTAACATTGGGGATGTCTGACCTTGTAGACTATTCAGACTAAAACAAAACATGTCAATCATGTGCGTTCGCTAAAATGCTCATAAAAGCAGTTATAGATTAACCAGTCTTAACTGATTTTAGAGACGGTGAATCTCCTGTTGGTCAGCCCATACAGAATGACTTTCACTTTCTCTACTGTAGTCTATGTGGCCTCATGTATCGAATCATTTTTCAACATAACTGTCTGCTCTGCAGAATATTTGGTCCTGTAAAGGTGAGAATGTTTTACGACAGACTCTTCTGATGACTGGTACAAACAGAACTATCCATGTGGTTTTTACAGTGACATTTCCCTATTAAGCTTAAAACCACCAATCATTTCATCACAACCATTAAGACTTCATTCATATTGCCCAAGAACCACGACATGTGAACTGTAGATACTTTGAATCAGTAACACATGTATTAATTATCCAAGTTAGTTAGCTCCCAGATATGTGCCTTTTGCACAACAGTCTGAATTTATTATTTATTTGTACATTTTTCAAAACAATAGAATTGTCCAAAACAATAATAACCATTTACAACTGGACAATCCCCTTGCTCTTATTTTTAAAGTTCATCACTGCTAACCATGTTGCATCTGATATCCTCATATGTTGCTGTTGTTCCTGCATTATCATAATAATCTTGGTATAGGGATCAAAACTGCAACTGACCAATCATGTTGGAATAGCTTTGCAATGTAGGGAAAAAAGGAAAAAAGTCTACATTACTTAATTTGGCTTGCTAGTGATTGGTTTTTTTGTGTGTGTGTGTGTGTGTGTGTGTGTGTGTGTGTGTGTGTGTGTGTGTGTGTGTGTGTGTGTGTGTGTGTGTTTTGTTTTTTTATAAATAGCACTAGCAAAAAATCTTGGCTTATGCTAACGGAATACTGAGACAATGTCATTGGTCAGCTGTAATACTGATCATAGACCACCATTATTACGATGTTACAGAAACACCACCAGCACAGGGATATCATCGTGCACTAACCACCCAGCTGCAGTTAAGCAAAATTAAGGACCTGAGTCTGTCATCCCACAGTCTCGATGTACTCAAACTGTACTGGATTGCAGCTTGCAACAGCAGACCTTGTTTTGGTCTGAAGACCTGCTGCAGGGTCTAACAAGCACCTGCACCAAGCAGAGAATTGGACCTGCTACACCGAAAGAGCAGAACAGCGACTATTTTTATCAGCTGCAGTCCAAAACAGTGGAGTTGTAATCCATCCATTGAACGAGGAACTTACTTAATACTCAGTATCTGCCTCTCTAGCGTTTGTGACAAATTATATCAGGTATTATTTATTTTTTAAAAGCACTTCTTTTCATGCACTCCTGTCTACCTTCCATCACTACAGTTTAAATCTTTGGGAAACACTGGAGAGGAAATTCAGTTTAACACTTTTGTTGGGATTCGCTGCCAATGTGAAATATTATATCATTGGTATATCACCAACCTTATTCAGAACCACAATTTGGTGTGCCCCGACATCACAAGAGTATCACAGCAAATATAATCAGTGGGCTATGTTTGCTTGGAGATTTTTTAAAATATGACATAATATATTATACAATCATTATCTGCTAAATTCCATTCCAAACATTTTAGAAAAGTCTAGTTTGATGGATGACTAACACTGTAAAAATGTATGCTGAAATGCAGATTTTAAATCCTCAAATGGAGGGAACCATAACAAATGCCTTGTTGACCTAAATAAAAAGTGTATGAAATCAAACCAATGACAAGAGCTGTGATAAAAGCGGAAACTGACATTTAAACCACACAGCCTTCAACACTTCACTGCTTTTCACCTTAGGAAGCACATCTAACAAACATCGTCTCAACACTCTTGATAGGTGTTGCTCTGTGTATGCTTTCTACGTGTGCACTGTTTGCTTGTGTCACACCAGCAAATAAAACATATTGTGCAGTTGCGGCACTCCTTTTTCGTGGCGCGTTACAGTATCTGTCTGTCCATCACATGCCCGTGCATGATAACATAAATCTGTGAACACGAACATAAACACAGACACGCGAGCACATGTAAGCTGCTGTTACCTAGCTGTTAAAGATCTGGCTTTAGACTTCCTGCTGCAGATGCTGCTGCTGCTAATGCTAACACAGCAAACAGCATAAAGCAACAGCAAAAGACAGCAACAAATAAGACACAGAGATGGATCAAGCTACATACTTTAGAGGAGCTGTCTCCTGGGTAGGATAACGGAGGAAAATACTCACTCTAGCGTCAGCCCTGGAATTCTCAGCCTCTCCCGCTGGGCTTTCATGGCTGAACTGTGCTCGTTTGCTCTATTGTGGTCATGATATGCATTCACACTGCCTGTCTGCTACCCCCCCCCCTGCACTGACAAAGAGCCAAACCCAACCACCACAGGACGATGAGACGGATTGGTTTTCTCTCCCCCGTATAAAAAGGGGAGGGGGGTTAAAAAAAAAAAATTAAAAAAAAGGGAAAAAAGGGGGGGGGGGGGGGGGGGGCTACGGCTCTTGTTTTGGTCTTTCCACGTTCCACCTTGAAGCTGTCAAATGAGATCCTCAGTTGCCTGCGGAGGGCATGGAGGCAGGACAATACCCCTTCTCCCCTCCCCTAATACACGCCTCCTGCTCCTTCAAACACATGCACATTTGTGCCCCCCCGCCACCACCACAACCCCTTCACAAGCTGGTGACTTGCTACGGAGCAGAAATTAAATGCAAGTCTTGGACGTGCAGTCACCTTGACAGACGCTAATGTGAGGCTGCTCCGTGAGATGTCAACACAAGCACAGGGATGACGTCATCTTCAGAAGAGAAACAAAAAACAAAATGCATCGCTAACTGCCAGTCTGCCTCCGTCAATGTACAGGAAGCAGGACTGTAAATCAAACTCGCAGAAATAACTGCAAAGATGTTTTTTGGTTTTGCTTTGTTTTTAAAGGGAGACATGCAGCGAAACTGAGAAATGATGAAGTGCTTGTGCTTAAGCTAGGGAGCCATAAACTGAAACTCAAAGAAGTACAGTAGGATGACGCACCCAGAGTGTCCTGCAGCAATTTAAAGCACCCTGAAAATTATTATTCATCATCAGCAAAATTATTCGTACTGCCAGACCATCAAGATCCCAAGAAGTTGAAATGAGTCAATGACTCACTGCCAGGAAATTATCTGTGAATGAGTTGCTGAGTTACAAAAGATTGAGGTTATTAGGAATAATTTGACATCACTCTATAAAAGAAACACATTTCCAGAAAACGTGTTTGCAATGAGTCAGCTACAGGAACTGCAAAAGATAGCTGCTGTAGGATGATGCTTTGTGCAACCTGGATTTGGCTGGAGAAATATAGAGGGCAAAGGAGACCTCACTCATTCAGACAGTACACTAATGAATTCTTTATTACTACGAACATGTCTGAGGAGCAAAGAGGCACTGCAGATGACACCAAACACTGCATTAACTGCAGACATAGAAAGCAGGAAGTGCCACATAAGGAGGTGTAGAGCTGTATCTAGAGTATAAAAGGTCAAATGTACGGCTATTTAAAATGTCAAATATTTATTTTTTTATTTATTTTATTTTTTTCCGGATGTGCAGACACAAGACATTAGCCAGGTTTAAATTAAAATTAAAATTCACTTTTTTCACAATACTTTGTGCGCAAGGGTAACATTTTAATTCACTGCTATTGTAAGGGACAGTGTACTGTTACATGAATTATCACATTGGCTTTCTTGGCCGGCTTTTAAACTGTAATTTCTTACAACAGCTACAAAACACTTTCAGATGTGGTTGGCAATATGTTCTACGTGCTAAATCCAATAGATTTATACTACCTTAATTCAAACTAGAGGTTACAGTCCATGGTCCTCTGCTAGAAAAGGGTGAAGTGCCCACTCCAGCTCAGGGACGATTTCCTGCCCCAAGTAGAGGAGTTCAAGTATCTCGGGGTCTTGTTCATGAGTGACGGGAGAAGGGAGATCGACAGACGGATTTGTGATGCGGCTCCAGTGATGCGGATGCTGTACCGGTCCGTCGTGGTAAAGTGTAAAATCGAAGCTCTCAATTTACCAGTCAATCTACGCCCTACCCTCACCTATGGTCACTAGCTCTGGGCAGTGACCGAAAGAACGAGATCACGGACAGGGGTGAGGAGTTCAACCATCTGGGAGGGGCTTAGAGCTGCTGCTCCTCCACATCGAAAGGAGCCAGTTGAAATGGTTTGAGCATCTGACAAGGATGCCTTGCCCAAGAGGCATCAATGGGGCAGACCCAGCACACGCTGGAGAGATTATATCTCTCAGCTGGCCTGGGAACGCCTTGGTGTTCCCCCAGATAAGCTGGATGAGGTGGCTGGGGAGAGCAACCCAGCCCTGGATAAGCACAAGAAGAAGGATGGATGGATAGAAGTTACAGTATGTTTAAACAAGCACACCAGGTACATCAGGAATGCAATTATAGAGATTAAGTAGAACCATATAGAAAGTCCAGTCTAAGCTAAGGCTAAGCTGAGATTTTACTGCATTCTTCTAGTTTTTTTTCCAGTGATAGCTGAAATATCTGGCTTTTGGTAAAGGAAGGTGACTCAGTAAGTTGTTGTTTTTTTAATTAATGTAATGCATGACTGTTACTGTACCATGGACAAGTAAAACAAACTCCCTCACAGTGTAGAGAGAAGCTTCAACTGTTCAGCTGGAAATCATTTGAAAGTTAGTTCTACCTTTATGCAAATGTAGACCTTAAAGTAGAACATCTAACCATCCATGCATACTTTCCTCTTACCTTTCTCTCAGTATATGAATAGAAATATGTAAACCTTATTTAAAAAGACCTGAATTCAACAGCTTGCTTAAAGTTGCTCAGTGCTGGAACTTGATTCCTGGGACTGTCATCTAAATGAGGTCACATTCAAAAAAAGACTTGTTAGAGAAGAAACAAAGGTTAGGTAATGATATAAACAATAACAAAGAATTTCCTTGAGAAATTCAGTGAACAGCTTCTGTACATTTTGGAGGACAAATTATATTAAATGGTTTGGGACTACACTGATTAAACCAATCTTTGAGTTACCTTTAAAAGCTGACATGTGGAGATATTTTTCTTCTTACGTTTTTTCGAGATTAACATCTTTTTGCAATAACCTTTGGGCTAAAACCTGGTTTTTCAAATCATTTCCTATTTGCTTGTTCAGCTTCTCTTGGGTACTTATTATCCAATTATGTTCTGCCTTTACTGCAACAATGCTGAGTAAGAACTGAAGCACAGCATCTGGGTGCTCTCATCAAATCTGCAGTGTAACCAGCAGTAAACAGTACTGTTCTGTTTCCACACTGTAAAACTGACCTTTATGGTCATTGTGTGTTAAAGAAAGTTAATAGTGTGTATAAGTAAAAGAATAACATTACTCTTGATTAAATTTGCTACCAAAATAACATATTTTGTTGATATGATACAGACTGAATGATAGTAGGTTAATATAAGGCTAATGTAAGCTAACATAACTTAACCCTATTAGTAACATTAGCTTAACATTATTTACATTAACTTAAGTGTTTATAATGTTAGCCACCGCAAAGGCTTTAGCATATGGCCTTCACAGCTGCCTCAAACAAAATGTACCATGTATGTCAGGATAACATAAGAAGAATAATGCTTGGACGTTGAACTAGAACTCAGTAACCTTGAATTTCTTAAACAGATCTTTTAGGTACTTTGCTAAATTGGAGGCATTTCCATCGTTGATCTGAAAAGCACAGTGGCACTGTTTGAATATTGACTTTTGCAAATCAGTTTTCTCTACTGAAACACAAAGTAATTCCACACCCAACGTATCCAAGTTATCACAGCAGCTAAACTATTTGTCACAAATAGTTTTTAATGTGCTTGTATGCATCTTTCTTCGGTACGCATAGACTAGAAGACTAGAACACACACTAATCATTATACGGTATGCCATTCATTTTCAATAGAACTGCAGCCTTGACATACACTACCTATAGTAGTAAAAAAGAAATACTTTTACATTTTCAGAATTTTGCAAGTACTCGTTCTGGTGACTAACATAATTGATTACTACTGTTACAGCAGCCACTGTGAAATATTTCAGCTTACTCTAAGAGTACTTGAATACAAAATAACTAGCCGTTTTCCGTATCTTGTATGTTGAACTGTTCGGTGTGTAGACAGATACCACTAGATGCCACTAGTGTTTGGTTAAATCATTTAAAAAAACCTGCTTACTGTGCAAATAAAAATGAATCTAAGAATCATAAAAACTTTGAAAATTTTCAAGGTTTTTTTTTTCAAGTTAAGGGATTTAACTACACCCAATTTTCTAGATACGCTGCCTTCCTTTGCTTTCTGGAAGTAAATATATTTCTGTTTTGGACTGTTGGCCTATACAAACAAGCAATGTCAAAGGAACTCATTTATGGTTTTAAGAAATAACTACTGATCTTTTTTAATGGTCTATAACATTTTGTCGACTACCTAATTAAAATTTAGCAATAGCTGTGAGCTAGGACTCAAACATCTCCGTAAACACTAGCGACTGACTTAATGAAGCATGGTTGAGCATCTGTTAAACTAAATGTAATAGAATCTACAGTCAACAGAGCCACTTAATATCCTGTTGCATGGCAAAGCAGCTGATGATGCTAGACAGAATGACACGTTTAGTACACTAAAACTGCAAAAGGCAGGGGATGAGAAACAGGATCTAAAACCATGGTCAAGAAATCCTGTGATCCATGTTGATCTGCATACAAATAATTGATTTTCAATTAGTCTCAGAACCCAGCAAAAGACTTCCAACTATTAAGGTCAGTCTATAAATAGGTTAAACTGATATCTCTACTAGAATGACTCATACTGGAAACAAGTGTAGATATGGCTGTCTGAAGAGGTGTAATCCATCACTTCTGCTGCCATGGAAAAAAATAAACACAAATGCCCTCAGTAATGAAAAGAAAATGTGGATAATGCTAATTAAAAGGCATCAGCCAGCATGTTAATGACATCAAATGTTCAGTAGATGGCTCTCTGTCACAAGAAAACCTCAGAGACTACAGAGATTTAATCAACACTGAGCCAGCACTAAGGAAGCACTTTGAATTCAGTGCACTTTTCCTTACACTGATTAGAAGATGTAGCTAGAGCATCTGGCTGTCTTTTTAAACCTTTTTTTCCCCCCAGCATATTCTTTAATCGGCTCGTACATGTCATATCAACATGTGACCCAACCACACATAATAAGCACCAACAGTGAGGATATAGCTCTAATACTAATGAGAATTTATATTCTCTTCTTGTTTTAAAAGATGACAAATTAGTACAACCATGTTTTGGCTTAGTAAATAAAAGTAAGCTTTGATACATCTGAAGCCACCATATCAAGTTTGTGATATCCAAACAGCATTACTATGGTTACCAAGGTCAATAGAGGTTCTAGCTCGCTAAATATACACCAGTGCGGTTGGTGATCTCACAGCAGCATGTTAGTAATGGGTCACCTCCATTATAGTACCTGCCCTCTCTGGTGAGGTGGCAGCGAGAGCAGCAAGGTGTCATGATAACTCTCTCACCACCAGGAAATAAATCAAACTAAAGCGGATCGATGTCGAGGAAGTCTTTTATGGCTTCACATGGCTTAAAGCTGCATCTCATCTGCCCATGGAGCACCTTCAATAAGCTTGTGAACACAAATGTGAACAGCCAGCCTGAGGAGGATAGTCTGAATAAGTGCAAATGTCTGTTCTTTTCTGATGACAACACAGACCATTCTAAAAATAGAGGTCAATTATTTCACCATGCAAATTGATATTCCCTCTATTTTCCAAAATGACAGTGTGGGGGGGGGAAAGGCAAGTACTCCATTCCAACAAAACAAATCAAGAGCTGTCATATATACGCTGACATGTCAAGATGATTACATGTATAATATGGTTAATTTATATGCCATGGGTTAACAAGATCTATTCTTCTCCAGCTATAAAAGGATTTTTTTTAAGGAAAATTGACTTCTTTTTCCACTTACTTACATCATCTTAAGAGAGAGAGACTCTAGAGAGTATATGACCAAGCACCTTCAATATGTAAAACCTCTTTAAGGTAAGAACTCATATAGGTATTAGCTAAATAGGTTACAGAACAACTATTTTAGGCAAACAACACAAAATACAATGAGCCCAAATGAGGCTAATACTTTATCAACTAGCACACAACAGCTGGGAAAGAAAACAAATCTGCATAGTAAAACTGTACTGAACTCACACCTTTGTTCAACAGTTTTCTACATGTTGAGAATCAGTCATTCACAGGTATTTCAGAGTTTTATCCTCAAGTTACAAAGCACTCAAAACACCACTTTTAATGTACTGTAGTATTATTGTAGTATGGGTAGAGAGTTGGGGAAAGTCCATAATAATATTAAAGTACATTTTTAGATGAAAGACAACATGTCTAAAATGTAAGACAGTCTGAAAACCTTCCAAATACCATGAATACTGTTCAGCTTTATGTTCAGTGTACACGTATACCGTGACATCTTTACAACTTTATTTAAACTTTCAAGTAAATATTTCCTTTCATTTGAACAAATCTAATGAATGGACAGCTTCTAAGAGTTTCATGTTGCTCATAAGAATGGACAAGCACGCCTTACTATTTCAATGAATACAGTGGGCATCAATAAAAGAGGTAGTTACTTTATATCTCTTTAACATTTAAGATGGTACTTACAAACTGCCTCTTCTGGGAAGACTCAGCTCCTTCTGCAAATGAAAACAAGAGAGTTATAAGCATCAAAATTAGCACCACAATGTACTTTAACTCATCTTTTACCAACAAAGAACAAAGAAGAAAGTCAGCATTATTAAAAGGTTACTTTGGCTCATTTATGCAGAACTACCAATTACTTGTAGAAAATATAATGTCATATATGTGCATATTTATATCCTGAAAATGACAAATGCAAAGCAAAACTTGAAAAACAGCATTAATTTACAAGGACCATATTCAGCATAATATTTATGTTTAAAAATAAATGAAAGGAGGTGATGATTAAGGTAGCAACTGAAATTCTATCATAAACATTAATCTGTTCTGCTTTTCAGCTGCTCCAGCACGTTAACACCTTCAAAAAGAGCCAACATATGGACGGAGAACACGGAGCAGGTGTGAAGCTGTTATATCCATTCCCAGAGAACTGGAATAATCTGCATCTGGATTTCAAACTGTTCACTTTAATCAGGTAACAGCTGTAATAAAATTAATGACTCAAATGATTTAAATTGAATTTTCCTTACTTGCAGATTGTTTACATTTAGTGTGGATTAAGGAAACATGATAACTCAGTCAAACACATCAAACACAAGCATAAAAATACATTTCACAGCCTCCTTATGCTGTAAATGCAACTTGATGTCTGCCTAACTTCTTCTACACGTGTTGGTTTTAATACTTTATATGTATAAAAAACAAAAGGAGAAAAAAAGTGACTGAAAATCAGTTGTATAGGGCAAAAATACACAGAGGTCATTGTGTGTACTGAAACAGCCCAGCAAACAACAATCCCCTCATTGATTTCTGGAGCGATTATGTTTTCTCACAAGATTGTTGCATGGGAAAAAAAAAAAAAAAAAAAAAAACTGCATGCAAACATTTGCAGAGATGCAAATTTCTTGCAGGCAAACAACTTACTTATGGTGGTGTTTTTGTTTTGTTTTTTTTGTCTATTTGTATATTTATTTATTTATTTTTTAATCTGTAGCTGTGTCCAGTCTCCCAAACACAGAAATCAAATTGTATTGTGACATCACCAAAGAGATGGCACAAACTTACTGAAGAGACATTAGATATATTGAAGATTTCCCAGATTTCAAGATTGAAAGCCCTGTTGGTTTTCTTCCTAAAGGTAAATACAATGGTTTACCTGAAGGACTGGATACAAATCTACATCGCATTCAGAGTAAAGTGAACTCTGTACTGTTGGCAACCTTTGGGTGCTGGCATAAATTGTGTATTGCCCAACCAGTTTGTGAGTAGTTGCTGAATGCTGCTGGGAGTCACAAGGTGACAAATTTCAAGACATAATTTTCCTGAGCATGCGTGTTATGGTGCTGCAGTGAGGTGATTTTTTATTTTTCCCCACATAAACATACCTGGCGAAGTGAACACCACTGTCAAAGTTTGTTTGGTTATTTATCTTGGATTGACTGAGGTCCATTTCAATTTTTTAGAAGTATTATGACTGTGCCTCTGGGAATAATGTGTTGAACTTGTCCACAACTGAAGTTATATATACATATTTGTCCGTATCTAAGAGTACAATTAGTCCCAAGGATTTTAACAATTCCAGAGAGTGCTGCCACTTTCCTTATTTTTCTAGTGACAAGATGATGTGCATTTCTTCTGGAGCATAACTGATGGACAAAGCCAAGCTGTCAGTCTTGAGCTTTGAAGGAAGTATTTTTAATAAGATGTAGTGTTGTTGCACTTGGACATTTCTATGTTCCATATTTGGAGTACTAAGGCAGCTTCACTTCTCTTTTTTAAAAAAAAAAAAAAAAAAAAAAAATCAGAAAGTAAGACCTATAATGTTACAATATTTTAGTTCTAGAGCAGTCAAGGAAAATGAAACCTTACTAAACTACATTTTTACAGCACAGCAACAAAATGTTTGCATTTTTTATGTGGAGCTGCAAATCCCCTGAATCAACGGCAACTGCTGACACCATGGGTAGAGAAAAAAAAACTGCAATTGAAACTTCAAAAAAAGAATATCAGGCTTGCTGCCCTCTTGCTTTGTTGACAAGTCACACCTAAACACCACCTTCAGTGCATTAACCTGTAATACAATCAGCTCCTACAAATATTCAGCTCCTTTAGAGAAATTAAATTGCATGTTTCAGGAAAATGCTCCAAAGGATTTCTTTCTCTAAAAGCTGCCAGGAACAAATAAGTAAAATACAGCAAGCTACAAATGAAGCCACTGCTGCTGCTATAACATCTGTTGTACGAGTACCACATGAACAGCCATGCAAGTCAAGGACCAACATGAGACAATGACAGACAATCCCAGTGTACAGATCATTATATCCCCCATAGAATTAATAGGACAGTTTGTTTACACACTCCTGCAAAGAACTCAGGTGTTTTATTGCCCTCAGAATAATTCTGTGTGCAGTTTCAGCTCCGATTGCCTCAAATCTTTCAGTGCAGTTTCAATGTTTAAAATAAGATAAATAACCAGGTTTGGCAACATTTTGTTTTGGGGCTACAAATCCCAAAGATAGGATAATAAAATGTTTTATTGTCTAATAACAACAGCCTGATAAGAGCAGGTCCTTTGTCTCACACAGCGTAGGACATTGAGTTGATATGTATCGGCTGCTACAGTCAGCAGAAAAGATGCTAAGCCCCACTCTCCCTTTGCTATCAATTAGGGCTTAATGTCTGGTTTCCCCCGGTGCCTACTGAAGACCAAGGGCAGAGTGTTTCCTTGAGAGACATGAACGAAGCGAACACAACACTAATTACCAGGCAGTGAATGACTTACAGTGATGGAAAAGCCACCAATCATAGAACACCAAATGAATGTGTGAAGTCTGTAACATAAATGTATTCATTCATGCCTCAGGAACATATTTACATAGGTAAAATAAATGTCTAAATTCTTCATGCTTTTGATACCTTTCTGAGTAAGCAAAGCATGTGCAGAGAAAGGGCTCCATTACTAGCAACAAACGCTTTCAGATAGCACTGAATGCGGTTTTAATGAAACCATAGTGAGACGAGTTCTACCTCAAACCAATGTTGGGCTTTTGTCAAAATCACATTTTCTTGTATATAAAAAAAAAGCAGCGCTGATCTAACATGAACTGAGAATTGACATTGACACTCTTATTCCACAAAACAGCATCTTTAAAAAGCTTATGAAACTCTGAGCTTGCAGAAATATAGAAAGTTACAACTCTTAACATTTAATGAAATCACATCTGACTTTTTAGAATGTTTTTGTTTTACATTTTTCAGCAATACGATTGTCTCAGTGCGTTAGAGAGACTGTATCAGTTAAGAGTCATATTTAATGAAATAGCTCTTTAATAAAGTATTGCAAAGGCCTGAAATAGCTTGAGATCTGAAAGCACTGAATATGTGTAAAACACACTGGAAGGAGGATGATGTATAGACATGCATGGCTTATAATGGCAATGGACCACTGGTGCTAACTGATATACTGACCTAACACTGAAGAAATAGCTGAATAATGAAGTGAACAGAGCTCTACTTAATGCCAGATTCAAGCAAATGCAGAAAACACATCTTCATGGAACATATAAGCAATCAATCCAGGAATTTATGAATATAAACTCAGAAAACTCGACAACGGCTAAATGGAGAACTCAAGCCTTGTATTATGAAGTGAGTTCAAAATATTCAAGATTTCTTTCAGTTATATCTGGATTCACTTACCCCAACATCGGCAAGCTTGATAAGCGGTCACACAAAGCTGGAATAAAGTTGCAGCTAAGAATTTCTTACTGAGAGATGAGGAGACCGTTGTTTTTGAAAAATATCTTTGACCCTGCTCCTGTCCAGACACAGAAGTCTGAAGGATCTCCCAGGAGTGGGGACACAATTTTGCAAACCAAGCAGGAACATATGTAGATCTCAAAGTGACAGATGGACAAAACCAAAGACAATCTTAGTTATTTGTCATAAATTCCACTAGCATTGTTAATTCATAACATGACAAAGCTCAGTACCTCTACTCATACTCAAGTTTCCTTGAATAGACTTAAATAACAAACCAGAATGTATGAGAAATGCTTTTGTCCTTTTTGTTATTTGGTGCCACTGGTGAGCGGGTTTTTATAGATTGTTACCATGGAAACTGGCTTTTAGTTAGCCTGTAGCCTGGCTAACTTTTAGGCCTAAGATAAATCGGTCTTTGTGTAAACCTGCACAACTTCAAACTCATTTTAAGGACAAAACCAACCAGTCTAAAAAAAATTGTCAAATAGATTTTCTGTTCCGCCAGTTTCAATTGTGTTAGCTGACATCGTGGAAATTCTTCACTTTTTTTCCCCACTTCATCATTGCACCAGTAGACCTCACCTCTTAGATTTCCCTTACAGATATTTCTCTGGGTGTGGTCAGAGTCACACTGGAGCCTGTCATTGTTAAAGTCATAACATGGAAGTCACAGTTTTAGACTTCCATGTCCAAAAAAAAAAAAAAAAAAAACCCAGCCAGATCAGGTAGAATAAAAACAATGATTGACTGGCAGGAGACATTTGAACAAACAACTGCAAAAACCCTACATTTTACTATTTAGCAGTCTTACTTTTTATAAGTAATTTATGAGTAATTTCTAAAGTTAATTTTCAACTCAATTATTGAATAATGATTACTTTCATTACATGCATTTTAATTTATTTTTTAAAATTGTAAAATTTACATTTAAAATTTATTTTTAAATTTCCTTTCATAGCAAATAAGATCAGAGTGTAACGCCATGATGAAGTGGCAATCTAACAAATGAGCAATGAAAGTGGATCCTGTACATGTACTCAGCTGTTTATACAGTAACATATTTGGTACTGAAAGATAACATTTGTGACACGATGAACCTAAAAGTTGGTTTTGTTCCACAGAGTGAATGTCAATGAATGCCTTCTAGCAACAACATTTCATATCTAAGACACCACATCAAAGTGGTGGTGATACTCTTGTAAAAAGGCCTATGTGTAATACTTCATTAATAATTCCCCTTGATTTATTTTGGATTTTCCTACATCTCAAGATCAAAAGTGTACTTATTTTAACTGTAGTTTTCTGCTGACTAGCAAGGAAATTCCCATTCTTGTATCAAGTCATAATGTCATCAAATCAAACCCTGAGTGGAATCGGGGGAAATGAAGCCTAGTCTCCTGAATACTTATCACATCTGGAGGCTGCTATAGCATGCCAGAATGATCACTCAGGATTGCTGCTCAGATCTAGACTACTTTAGAAAAAATACCAATACTGTTTCAGCTGCAGAAACTCTCAGCAAATTGCAGCTGTGGGCTACGAGTCATGTTGCTAGTGAGGAAGACATTCACTATGCCGACTTAAAGTTTACCATGTACTAATAAATCCCACCATCATCTTGCTGGCTGCAACCACAGATAGCCAGCTGGCTGAGAAAATGGATGGATGAACGGGTGTTGTTTGCCAAGCCTAACACATGAGTCAAACAACAACAGGAAGGCATACAGAAGACAACGTTCAGCAGCCCATTCAGTAATATAATCAGTTAGAAAAAGCAAACTTTTAGTGTGGTTTTTTTTTTTTTTTTTTTTTTTTAAAGATAACTATTTACCAGTGGTACCATAGGAGTGACTCCTATGTGATAATTTTAAACTTCAGGTTGTCTTCAAAATACTAAAAGACATCAGTTTCATACAGTTGGTTGAACAAAAGCAAGCTCCTGCTCCTGTTTTTTCCCCTCTTTTCAACATTTTTCAGACTGATAAAATGAGAGCTATGTTAAAAGTAATTATTAGATGCAACCCCCTGTACATGTGTGCACACTCTTAAGCACTGCACAAAACTGAGGAAAGTTCACAGAAACAGAAAAAAAATACTTTGATCACCATGCGTTCAGTGGAACTGTTAATGGGCATGCTGCACAGGCTTTATAAGTCATGTTAAGTGGGGGAGAAATGTGATTTGAGGTTCATAACTAGTCCTCTTTTTAATCGAACACAAAGCACAATTTTGTTTGATGTTTGTTGGTCAAATTCTCTATAAAAAAAATAATGAACGGAGGATAGATTAATTGTTCACAGTTCAGTTGTTTTATTCATAACATACATGAAACAAAGAGTTGGTCTTCAGAGTGGTCAAAAGGTCAAAGGTTTTACTCAAAACTAAATTTTACCTTCATCATTGCAAAACGCTGCTTCAAAGTCAGAGACCTCAAGTGAATCTGGAGATCAGGAAAGATCAAAGAGCTCCAAACGTGGTGTAGGAAGGACTACATACAAGACCTTAAAGTGCATTCACCGCCCCTGACGAGCAAACAAAAGACGCTACGTTAAACAACGACATTAAATAATAAACTTGATGTTTGACCACAAAGAAATGAAATCTGAGCAGCTGGCTTTACATCAGTAAAACCAGGTCTACAATCTCAGTAATAATTTCTACCATGACGCTTAGCTCACTCTGAAAGACATCGATTTCTGCGCCAGTAGGAGGAGATTCGACACTGAAGTGCATATACTGTTAGAAAGCTTTGCTGATTAAATCTGTTGGCATCCTCGTAGTTTGGCTTGTAGCAGGATGTTAGGTGTCATAAATGCTTAACCCACTGCCTCATCCAATGCTGTAAGAATGAAACGCTTCATTACAAGACAGGTTCCCAGCTTAATGTTCTTTTAATTTGATGACCACCAATGTTTTTGAGCAAGGAGTTCTTTTCAATCTGATAACAGTGAAACCTTAACACCAATTCATTAGGGACACCTGCTCAACTCCTCTTTAACAAAGTATCTAATCAACCTATTACACTCAGCGCATTTAAGAAGTTCAAAGCAAGCATATTGCAGGAAGTGAGATAATCTACACAGAACCATCTGAACCATCAAAAGTAATTACTTTGTCCAACAAATAATTGAACAACGTACTGCATTACTTTTAAGAAACATAACAAGTAATGTGTAATGTACTATTGTTTGTGTAATGTTCCTGTGTCTGTGAAATCGGTCCAAATATCCAAATCAGGGTTGGTGGAGGGACAACTTAAAGCTGTTTTACTCAGTGTACTGTACAATTAACATGTTCACGCACTTCTCATTTAAAAAAAAAAAAAAAAAAAAAAGCTAAAAGAAACCCCTACAAATATGTGTTTAGTAAAAGTGACTTGCATATCAATCGAAAGTTTAGGTTTTGTAGAAGTAAGTTTTATTTACCATATTTAAATATGTAAAATAACAAGTTGGCCAATTTAGGAACAGAAAACGATCATTTAAAGCTGTCGCGGCTGTTTCAGTGAAAAACTGTGACAGAAATAAAGGGTGGGCCATTTATATGGATACACCGTAATAAAATAGGAATGGTTGGTGATATTAAAGTCCTGTTTGTGGCACATTAGTATATGTGAGGGGGCAAACTCCTCAAGATGGGTGGTGACCATGGTGGCCATTTAGAAGTCGGCCATCTTGGATACAACTTTTGTTTTTTTTTCAATAGGAAGAGGGCCATGTGACACATCAAACTTATTGGTAAAGTCACAAGAAAAACAATGGTGTGCTTGGTTTCAACGTAACTTTATTCTTTCATGAGTTATTTACAAGTATTTTATTACGGTGTATCCATATAAATGGCCCACCCTGTATATTCAAAACAACACAGAGATCTGTGTGTGCTAATATGCTAACAGTGCTTAATTTAAAACATAAAAGCTAAAGTTACTGATATAATATAATAAGAACATTTCTTTGTTCACAAGTTTAATTGCTGCTGTCATTGTTAATGCCTTTCAGATTATTTAAAAAGATGCCCAAAGTGTCCATGTCACATTTGTAACTGGGATTTGCATATAGCTCATTGCTCCCTTCAATATTTAAAGTGGAATGGTTTGTTGATGTTTGATAGGAGCAAACACAGATGATGGACGTGATGTACAAACTCAGACAAAAGACGGTATGAACAGCTGGAGATGAGAAAGGACTGGCAAGCAAAAATAACAAAAGACATGAGCTGAGTTTAAACATTAGGTAGGCCTACTGTAAGGGCATTGGAAAAATGTAAAAGTAGAGGCTAATGCTACATGATATATATTAAAGCAAGAAATGAAAGGACTGAAAAATTGTTATAAACCACAAACCTTTAGAGAAATTGTGCCTTTCAGAACAAAAGTTTAAAAGATAAAATTTTCAGGTCACCATGACAAAATTTCTCCCTGATAAATTACTGTACAGTATGTCTCCTAACTGCTCATTTGGAGTTATACTTCCTCAAATGCCATTTCTCAGTAATGATTTTATTTGTGATTGTTCTTGTTTAAAGGGGAAAAAAATCTCTTAATGTGACTTCATTCATAGCGAAACGCAAGTACTCAAGCACAAGGACACTTTAGCAGAGAAGCTGTTTGCGTCTTCTAGCAAAACAACATTGCCCCAATACCCCCCCCCAGATAAGAGCTTTCTCTTTGGCACTTCACTAAAGTACTTCTGCTTTTGAGAAATTAGCAAAAAAGGAAAAAAAATATATATATAAAAACATATTTCAGTGTTTACTGCTCTCATGGAGTATAATGTCTATCCATAGCTATATTAATATAAAAAGGATTCATGGGTAAGGTTTAATGAAATGCACAAAATGTGAAAGCAAATGGACTTTCTGCTTTGGCACTGTCATAATTTGTTGGCCAGGCTGCATCTCACCAGCTGGCTCACACCACTTCACACAAACGGCTCTTTGGAGGCACACAATGTCACTGCATTTCTACTGGGCCCTTTTATTATGAGGTGGTGTTAGATGGATGTCAGAAGTACAGTAAAGCTCACAATGCAATGCCAGAGCTTCTGAAAGAATGATCCTAATCAAGATGAAGGGCAAGTGCGGCTGCTATAGGCATCAATAAAATCAAGAGAATTCCAGCAAATTTTATATAAGGCAAGAAACATGGCAGCTTATATAACTTATATAGCTGCCATGTTTCTTGGGAACTACCAGGAGAGCAATGAACAGGTAACACAATACAGACACACCCCTCACTTCTAAAAGCTGCGCACAGACACACCCCTCACTTTTGGAACCTGCGCACAGACGCACCCCTCACTTCTACAAGCTGCGCACAGACGCACCCATCACTTCTAAAACCTGCACACAGACGCACCCATCACTTCTAAAACCTGCGCTCAGACGCACCCCTCACTTCTACAAGCTGCGCACAGACGCGCCCCTCACTTCTAAAACCTGCGCACAGACACACCCCTCACTTCTACAAGCTGCGCACAGACGCACCCATCACTTCTAAAACCTGCACACAGACGCACCCATCACTTCTAAAACCTGCGCTCAGACGCACCCCTCACTTCTACAAGCTGCGCACAGACGCGCCCCTCACTTCTAAAACCTGCGCACAGACACACCCCTCACTTCTACAAGCTGCGCACAGACACACCCCTCACTTCTAAAACCTGTGTGATGACACACCCCTCACTTCTAAAACCTGTGTGATGACACACCCCTCACTTCTAAAACCTGCGCACAGACACACCCCTCACTTCTGGAACCTGCGCACAGACACACCCCTCACTTCTGGAACCTGCGCACAGACACACCCCTCACTTCTACAAGCTGCGCGATGACACACCCCTCACTTCTACAAGCTGCACAATGACACACCCCTCACTTCTGGAACCTGCGCAATGACACACCCCTCACTTCTGGAACCTGCGCACAGACACACCCCTCACTTCTGGAACCTGCGCACAGACACACCCCTCACTTCTACAAGCTGCGCACAGACACACCCCTCACTTCTACAAGCTGCGCGATGACACACCCCTCACTTCTACAAGCTGCGCACAGACACACCCCTCACTTCTACAAGCTGCGCGATGACACACCCCTCACTTCTACAAGCTGCGCACAGACACACCCCTCACTTCTACAAGCTGCGCACAGACACACCCCTCACTTCTACAAGCTGCGCACAGACACACCCCTCACTTTTACAAGCTGCGCACAGACACACCCCTCACTTCTACAAGCTGCGCACAGACACACCCCTCACTTCTAAAACCTGCGTGATGACACACCCCTCACTTCTAAAACCTGTGTGATGACACACCCCTCACTTCTAAAACCTGTGTGATGACACACCCCTCACTTCTGGAACCTGTGTGATGACACACCCCTCACTTCTAAAACCTGTGTGATGACACACCCCTCACTTCTGGAACCTGCGCACAGACACACCCCTCACTTCTAAAACCTGCACACAGACACACCCCTCACTTCTAAAACCTGCACACAGACACACCCCTCACTTCTAAAACCTGCACACAGACACACCCCTCACTTCTAAAACCTGCACACAGACACACCCCTCACTTCTAAAACCTGCACACAGACACACCCCTCACTTTGCAGTTATTATTACCAGGTCAGTAACCCACGTCCGTCAGCACAGACCCTCCCCACAGCCACGAGGAAACCGTCACCTAAGAGCCAACAGAGCCCTTAATAGGCCATGATCGCTACCCCGGGTTGATTCCTCCAAGGAAGATGCTCCTGGGGAACCCCCCGACGCCCTAAGCCTGCCCCTACCCCCACACCAATCACAACAGCGAAGGTGGGACCAAACTATGACCCCCCACCCCCACTAGGTGATGTAGCTGATCAAAGGAGCCCAGAGCAGTTGATCTGATGTGGTGGCATAGGCTGCATCAAGACTAATGTATTGATGTATTCTTATCTGTAGTGACATTATCTAAGCTGCCCAACAAACACACTAAAGGGGAAGTTGGAATGTTACATTTCAGACACTTTGATAAGTCTTCACATATCTCGCGCCAAAACTTCTGAACTGGTGGGCAGAACCAAAGAGCGTGGATATAATTGTCCGGTGAATTGGTTTGACAGTGTGAGCAGTTGTTGGTAGATGTAAAGCCCATCTTGAACATCCGATGACCTGTATAGTGCACTCTATGTAGTATTTTATATTGAATTAATTGAAGATTGGGATTTCTAATTAAATGAAAGGTTTTTAAGCAAATCTGAGACCAGAAGTTTTGGTCTAAGTTAACTGATAAATCCGCTTCCCATTTTGCAATAGGAAGTGATATTGATTCATCTGTTTTAGAAAGCATTCTGTATATTTTGGAAAGTAATTTTGGGGTTTTAAGAGTAAGAAATTGTACCACACTTGTTTGTAGTGTTTGTAGTTCCACTTGACCCGGTTTAAATCTCTTTTTTATTATGAATTTAATTTGTTGATATTCTAAAAATCTTTTCTTGTTGATCCCATATTGTGTAACTAGTCCGTCAAATGGAATAAATTCTGTTCCTTCTAGTATATGTTCTAAATATTTGATTCATTTACCACTCCAATCTGGAAAGTTTATCATATTATTGTTTTGTAATATGTCAGGGTTGTTCCAGATAGGTGTACGTTTGCATGGGATTAATAAAGACTCAGTCAATTTTAGAAACTCCCACCATGCTGTCAGAGAAGAGCTGATGGTGACGCTTTTGAAGCATTCATGTCGTTGGATGTTTGAGCTGATAAATGGTAGATCTGAAATCTCTAGATTATTGCAAAGTGCTTGTTCTACATCTAGCCAAGGTTCATTTAAGAGGGTATGTTTTAGCCATCCTGAGATAAACTGAAGCCTGTTGGCTAAGAAGTAGTGCTGAAAGTTAGGTAGTTCTAATCCTCCTTTATCCTTGGTCTTTTGTAGTGTTTTTAAGCTTATACGTGGGGGTTTATTTTTCCAAAGGAATTTGGACATGTATGAATCTAGAGATCAGAACCAATCTTGTGGCGGTTTAGTTGGGATCATTGAGAATAAATAATTTCTTTTTGGTAAGACCATCATTTTTAAAGCGGCAACCCTCCCCATGAGTGATATGGGTAAACATTTCCATCTAGCCAGATCGCCTTCTACTTTCTTTAAAAGTGGGATATGGTTTAATTTAGTCAGATCTGGAAGCTTGGGAGAAACATTAATACCTAAATATTTTATATTTCCCGATTACAGTGGTGTAGAAGAAGAATTATGGAAGGAGCAATTAATCGGAAGGACTGTAGATTTTGACCAGTTAAGTAATCTGATATTCTTGCAAAAGAGTTTCTCCAAAATTCACAAACCAATATCTCTGGGGTGATTGAATTGATAAAGTAACACATCATCCGCATAAAGGCTGATTTTATGTTCCACGTTCTTGCATTTTATGCCCTTAATTACTGAATTCTGTCTAATTGCTGCTGCTAGTGGTTCAATAAAAATTGCAAACAGTGAAGGGGAGAGTGGGCATCCCTGCCTGGTGCCCCTCAAGAGACAGAAGCTGGAGGATGTTTGGTCATTTGTTTTGACACAAGCTGTTGGGGAATTGTATAATATTTTTAACCAGCTAATGAAAGAGGATCCAAAACCAAATTTGTGTAAAGTTGCAAATAGAAATTTCCAGTTAACTCTGTCAAATGCTTTTTCTGCATCTAAAGAAAATATTGTAGTTTTAAGGTTTTTACTGTATGAATAGTCTATCAAATTAAGTAATCTACGTGTATTTGTTGATGAGTGCCTACCTTTTATGAAACCAGTTTGGTCAGGATGAATTAAGAGGGGGATTATTTTCTCTAATCTCTTTGAGAGAGCTTTGCAGATTATTTTAAGGTCTACATTTATAAGGGATACTGGACAAATAGTACCTTCTCAAAGAGCACGGTTACCTCTGCTCTTTGAGACTAGGTCTGAGAAATAGACAGCCCTCACATCTCGAACTGAAAAAGAAACTAAAGAGAAACTAAAAGTCCTTTAAATGAAGGAGATGAACATTTAAACAAGTTTTCCTCCACAAACGCTCAACTTTACGGCTGGAACGCTTTAAACAGCGAATGCTGTCATTTATCCTGGGGGACAACTTTGAGACACAAGCTAGTCTGGTTTTCACAGGACAAAAATTGTCTAAGATAGAAAGACAATGATTATTAAAAAGATTTGTTAATAAATCTAACTGTTATAGGAAGGTAAAACTAAATTAAAAACATCAGAAAATTTAGCAGCAGTAGAGGAATTTCAGGTGCGAGAGCTAACCACATGTCAAACAGAAGAGAGAGACAGATGGAAAGACAAGTTAAAAAGAATACAACAATGGTCTGAAATAAAAATGTCCTCGGAACAATCAATGGTTAATCCGAAGGTAAAAACAAGGTCCAGTGTGTGTCCTTTGGTGTGTGTGTGGGGCCAGAAACATGCTGTGTAAAATAAACAGAATCATTAAATTCAGAATTAATGAATTTTTTAAATTTAATTTTTAATAAATTCAAACTACTTAAAACAGAATCAGCAAGATCTGGCCAACTCTGAACCTCTGAAGTCCTGTTTTTACACTCAACAATCAAGGAATGATGTCATCCCTTCCTTGTCTGGGAATGAATGGGGAAACTGCAGCGCAGACAAACTTCCGTGTTTCCTTTTGAATGTGAAAGTTAGAGTGCCACCGCAGCCTAACCCACAGTCCACTGTGTTTGGTGTAGCTGGTGCATGTGAGGGAACATAAAGAAGGCTTGTGTGGAAGAAGGGGGGAGGCGGTAGGGGTTTGCCACAAAGGAACAGAGAGATTAGGGCAACTGTGCACAAAATTACTGTTGGGAAGCTTTTTGAAAAATTAAACAAAGTATTATTGGTTTCTCCACAGAAACTCATTAAGACCATGAAATTTTTTTCGTTTAAATTAAACATCAGTATTTCTGCTGTCTAACTTTCAAAAAGATCCATAATCACTGAGCAACACATTGACACCAATTTTGTGAGTATAAAAGTCAAATCTTAGAGATTCTTTCTTAAGGCTTCCTCAAAAGCTAAATAAATTACATTTTTTAAGGAGGAAAAATTCCAAAATATTCTCAGTATGTTTTTTATGTCACATTATGAAAGCAGTTTTACTGGTTAAATTCATCAGCCATGGAACAGCATAATTACCATGGATTACACAGAGTTTGTAAATCAAAACACATGTACAAGTTTAAAAAAGCAGTTTTCTTTTTAATGTTTCCCAATTACTCTGTACCTGACTCTAGCTACAGTAAGCAAAATTATAAATGAAGCCTAATTAAAGATAAAAAAAAAATATATAGCAGCTGCTGCAGTGTTTGTGGGGTTGGTGGAAGAAAATGAACAAAGCTTAAAAGGTCTTTGATTAAAAATGATATGACATATGCTATAAAACACACGTGCATCCCCTATGTCTTTACTTTTTCATTTTTATCTTATGGTATTGCGGTGTTGGCAAACATAATTTACTAAAATACATCATTTGTTTTGACTATTGTCCTGATCTCTGCTCACACCTCAATCATGATTTCTGACAACAAGGAAAAAGCCTCAATATGAGCTCGATTATCATAAAAAGTCAATAATCCACAAGAAACCCCCTCTCAAAACATACAGTAATCAATATTTCTCCAAGTACATGTAGCTCTTGTTTCCCCTTTCAAACAGCTAACACAAATAAAATGTGAAAATGAATTGATTTGTTGTTTAAGAAGTAACACAGCTTGGATGAAAACACAGCCACGTGAACCATTATTTACAAATCTTTACAGAGAAAGAAAGACACAAGGATTACCAACTGCTATGGTGAATTATGTGCAGACAGTCCTGCCAAGAGATTCTCTCACACACAAGCATGCATCAATATGCCAAGTGTTAAAGAAGAAACGTCTCAAAGTCCTGAATGTGCTCTGTTAAAAGAGCAACCAATGCAGAAGCCTCACAAACAACATGCAGATCCAGGGGAAAAGTCCCAACAGACACAGCAGCACATGTAGGCGTAGCTTGATTTGCTTTCCTACCTGTAGCCCCCGTCTCCTCAGAATGCTGGGCTCGTCCATGGTACAGAGCCCCGACTTATCATACCTCCTTACCGGTGCACAGCCATGCTGCACTGACTCGCCTCCCTGCACCCTCCCTCCCTCAGGCTAAATCTGATCTTAGCAGCTGCTAAACACTTCCATCAGAACTTATCTGATTGGAGGGGGGCAGTCAGCTGACACCTCCCCTTGTTCCTCAGCTCTCCAACTTCAGGAGTGAAGGAGAGAGACAGAGCAAGAAAATGGGAGAGAAAGAAAGAGAGGGAGAGAGAGCGTGAGGGGAGAGTCAGAGAGAAGATGGGCAGTTCTAATTTAGCGTAGCGACTGGTGGGAGTGAATGGGAGGTATGGTGGGTGCCGGGGGCATATGGGAGCCCCAAGACTCATTTCTCTGAGCAGCCATGCTTTTTGGGCACCCTAGATGACCATGAAAATGAGAGGATATCCTTTCCAGCATTGTTCTGCTCCAAACTCAACAATGAATCTGGCATCCTGGCTGCAGTATGCAGGACTAACTGTCCTCACTGGTCTTATTGCAGTCAGTGATTACTCACCTGAAGATTAGGCCATTGACCAAAAAAACAAACATGATAGCTGACACTGCAGCTGGTGTGAAAGAAAAGGAGAGGGCTACAGAAAAGCAATGCATCAAGGGAGGGGAAAGAAAAAAAAAGAAAAAAAAAAAAGGGAAAATTACAACCAGCCTCACTGTAAAGTATACTGTTGCTGCGCTACACCATTTTAAACTAGCTGTGAAAATGTTACAAAATGCAAAACTGCAAGCCAATTCGCACGCATGCAATGCATTCTTCATTCTAAAGAACCCAATACAGAAATCAGCCAGCACAACCTGCTACATATATCCAGTGTCAATTTCCAGCAATTTCATGCACTGGTACAGCTCCAAAGAAATGAGTTTTGAGGCAGTCGGTAAGTGATCACAGATCTTCACACTCACTAACTCCATGTCCCCACGCCATCCTGAATTATTAGCATTTGTAAAATAAGTTGTTTCCATGTACCACGCTGCCAATTTGATCTTGCAATTTTGCATTCTGTTTCAGTCTGTGTTTTTCGTGGCCCCCCTCCTCTTTTTCACCCTCTCTCACTCATTTCCATTCACTGTGGTACTGCTCTGTGAATATTAAGTGGGCCCCTTCCATTCTCCTCATCTCCAGCCAAGCTCAAAAGATTCATCTCAGAGACTAACGCCTGGAATGATGGCTACCACAGCTGGTGGAGAAGGTGCAAGGGATTGTCGCACAGGTGACCACTACATCAACTTTTTCTCATCTTGAAACCTGTACAACAGAAAGCTGATGAACTGGTGCAGGGGCTGGGGGGCAGCAGTCATTTGTATTACTGTGCTGATAAGGAAGAGAGCAAAAAGTCCAGGTCTGTGCTCGGGTAATCAGGTTGTTTTTGAATAAACCCCATAATACCTCAGAGAACAAGGATTACAGTAGTCAACTTTTTCAGCTTGAACAATGGCCTTCAGATTACCTGCGGGAATTAAAGAATCCTGTTATGTCTCAAGCCGCTGCTCAGTCTGTGACTGCTTGAAGGAACAATTAAGAAAATTCCACATTGGGCTCACAATGAAGATGAAGAGCAGCAGAAACACAAGGGAGGGGTCATTTGTCTTATTCAGTGCACAAAGCCCAGATTTTTCTATTGTACACAGCCACTGAAACAACCTCAGCAGCTACGAATGTCAAAAGAATTAAGCAACACCCGATGACAACACCTGACAGACAATTAGCAAATATTTTGATAAATACAAGGAGCAACTCTCCTCTTTAATTCATCTTCACAAGCACATTTACACTGCTTTCCATCATACTGGATGTTAAACTTGTTGCTTAGCATATTTTTCTGTCCAAGCAACAAGTATTACATAGCACACCAGAATTAAGTGGCCAATAATGTTCCATTAAAAGACAACCACGATGTCTCTAAACACTGCTCTCAAAAGCAACTCTTAGTTTTAAAGGTAATCTCATGTAAAAGCTGACGTAATGGGTCACCTGTCTGAAATTCCCTTGCACCTTCTCCAGCTGTGGCAGCAGTCTTGTGCACCTCTGCACCACTTTTTGTGCTTCTGCTTTTTTCAGTTCCCTCTGTGAGCCCTTTTTTCTCATCTTTAGAGTTTTCAAGGGAAGAGTCCATAGCTTCAGCACATCAGATCACAACTTCATCCAGGAGCATGCTCATTCTACCTAGAATTCTACTGTAACGCCCTGAGACGTCTGAGGACATTCTATGAAAACAAACCAAAAATTTGTTGCATGCCATTGTTTATTCTCTTGCACACAATGACACTGAAATAAAAGAGTTGATTTGACCAAGTTGAGAAATTCAGTCTCTCTTTCTCTCTCTCAAGAAGAAGAGTGCAAGAAATGCACTCTAAGTGTTCTTAGAAGCAATTTCAAAAGATGAGAACAAAAGTGGAAGTGGCCTAGAGATGCACAAGAAGAAGAAAGTGAAGAGATCAGACAAATAACATCAGGTCCTGTCCAAGAACTTCAATTGCAAATTCAAATTATGGAAAGGAAAATGCCAAATACTGGTTTAAAGTACACATGTACAGTTATAGTTTATAGTTATATAAAAATTCTGAAGACACCAATCTAAACATTATTATGTGAAACTGTTTCTCAAAAAGAACATTTCTATTATCTACTTATTACACTGTGTCATTGACACAGTATAGATGCTAATATAAATGCCTAAATTGCCACTTATAAAATTCTAAAATAAATAGAAATCAAAAAGCCCATTGTGGACAGCTTTCAGAAAATAAAATCAGATGAAGTAAAGCTGCTTTGACATGGGTTTAGGGGTTTTGAGGTTTTGAGGCAGACAGTTTGAGCCAATGGCCTCAGAGCAGGGCTACAGAAAAGCCTCTGGGAAAAGTCCAGGGGTTGTCTGTGACTCATTTCCTCCTGGCGGGTGGACAGCTGAGGTTGTTTTCACTACCTTTGGAGAAAAAAGGGAGAGCTGGCACTGAGAGTGCTGATTGAGTGACCCACAGCCTCTGCTCTGCCCGGGCTTATCAGACCAATAGGTAACCTGCAGATATAAGGCAGGCAGAGGAGGGACATGGCATGTGAAGAAAGCAGTAAGACTAGAAAGAGTGTATTCCCTCCATACAAATCAGTGTCAGCCATACTAAGGCCCAAAACTGACAACCTGTGAATGAATTAAGTAAGCCTTAAACCTTTAAAACAAGGGGAAAAGGTGACCAACAAGAAACAGAAGCCACTCTCAATTCCTCTCTTTTTTTTTTTTTTTTTTTTTTTTTTTTAAATTTGGACAATACTGAGTGACCATGTAAATACAAATACAAATCCCTTCATAAGATGAAATTTAACGGTTTAAAGGTCAATCTACGTTCCTACCCTCACCTATGGTCATGAACTCTGGGTAGTGACCAAAAGAATGAGGTCGCAGATATAAGCTGTGGAAATCGGTTTCCTTCGAAGGGTAGCTGGGTTCTCCCTTAGAAATGCACCAAGTGAGTAACTTGGTCATTGAAGAGGGACTGAGTAGAGCTGCTGCTCTTCCACATCGAAAGGAGCCAGTTTGGGTAGTTCAAACCCAAGACTCGCTGGAGAGATTATGTTTTGCTGCTGTCTTGCAAACAATTTGGTTTCCCTTTGGATGATAAGAGGTAACCCAGGGAGAAGAAGGTCTGATCTTCTTTGTTTAGACTTCTCCCACATGTCCTTAACCCAGATAAGCAGCAGAAGATGTCTGAATTGCTTAATTTGGGTGGTTGGTTGGTTGGTTATTTATATTCAGGTTTAGTGTAGATTTTGGTCAGTGAGAGAGTTGTGGTAACCCAAACCATCACCGCACATACCAGCTGTGATGGTTTGGGTAGAGAGGTAGAGAAAGCAATACGTCGCTCAATGTCCTCAAAAAAAGGAAGTACAAACATCTCAGCATCTGGTTTACAATAGACAATAACATCTGTAATTGTCTATTTATGGCACAACTCTTCCTTGTGTGCCTTGACATAAACTGCATTTCCTTCCTTTGCAAACACAAACTATTCCAACTACAATGATATCAGTAAAGGACATCAGTGACTGACAATTACGAGCGAAAACGAGAGTCCACAAAGGCACAACATCAGGATTATGACAGTCTTATCTCCATATCACACCAGAAGTGAGGTATTGATTTTCTGCCAAAGAGCATCACAGTCAAGAGAGATGGGCCACGCTACTCAAAAAACCATGCACACTCAGGGGCATGATGGAAAACCATGATGGACAGAAAAGGCAAAGACCAATAACAGCAATCCAGTGAGGTAAAGGGGTAAAACATTGCTGTGAGATCTTGAGGTCATCTGTGCAAAGAAGGTGCTTTTTTGCACAGATAGAAAACAAATAGATGGAGACGAAGTAAAAACAAATAACCTAAGTATAGGATAGAAGTATTAACATGGAGCCTGCCTTTAGCTAACTTCTAATGTGAGCAAGAAATAACATGCTGATTCTTGCCAAGTTAAATAATATCTTAGTTTAGTATGTTTGTATATTTGCATTTGCTTGGGTATTCTTTCACGTTTGTACTGTATTCTTTGTAAACAATTTCAGATGAGGTGCTAGCTCCTGTTCGTATGGGGTTTGATTACACCAAATACAAGTCAAACTTACCAAAATGGAAATCCATCAAGCAGACATTTGACTCAAACCACTAAACAATATCAACCCATTGGTGCTGGCAAAGCAAAAGTCAGAAGATGAACAAAGTCCCTAGACTGTCATTGGATGAATCCTCTGCACATTGGAAACGTCTGCAAAAAGGAAATTATCCAATGAAGATCCAGAAAAGAAACCAATGAGCTGTCTAACCACAGGCATTGTAGAATTATGTCTTTAGTGATATGTTAACTGTATCTTGTACAGTTTTAATGCCATTTCCTGATAAACATATTTATACAAAACCCCTGCCAGAGTACAAAGTAATGAAAACTACCTTTGTGGTAGTCATGGAAAACCACCTACAGTTGGCAGAGGCCCATTTTAAACTAACAAGAAAGCATCCAATTCTGGCAGCAAGTCTGTTCAGACAGGAATGCATCTGCCAAATCTAACCAGGGTTACAACTGACGACAATGACAGACTATAACAGAGTTTGTATTCTGGCAGGCCTCCATTCATTCATTGTGATTATAGCCGAGGACTGGAGGGCTTCCCAATCATAACCATGACTATGACAAATGTCATTCTGCCTGCAAGGTCTAAGTGACAGGAATAATCTTTTCATGTTGAAGTAGACTGCTTAAGAGTTTTTACCCTAAAACGGTATTCAGGCAAAGTTATCCTCCAAAGCAGGGAAATATTCATTTACAAAAAAGTGTGAAATTACCAAAATTAAATCAAATGAAAACTGTAAGAAGAAAACCAAGAAAGAGCATGTTTAGATCGACAAGAAGCTAAGATATTCATCCATTTTGCTCCTCTCTCAAGGTCAGCCAATTCAACATGTTTTCTAAGCTCATTTTGAAGGCAGGCTAATACAGTGGCTGTAGATGAACCCCTGAGGTGTCAGTGCAGCCGACTTCAAAAGATACTGTTAAGATATAGCCATTCAGCACACATCAACCATTCAGCTTGTGTCCACACAACACCGTATCCGGGCAGCGGTCACCAGTATTTCATTTTCTCCTGCCGTTAAGCACTGAGTCACCAGAGTCATGCAAACAGTGTTAAGAATAAGAATCAGCAGAAGAGAATGGCACAATCTTTGTTCCTAAAGGAACAACGATAACACCTGGCCATACGTTGTATACATACAAAAAGAAGATGGAGCTGTAAAGACGTATACGTTTAAGAATAATCAAGTCTTTGTTAGACAGATTTTAAGACATTTGTCTGAACTTAAAATTCTATGTTTTAACCAGTAAATATAAGGGGATAGAGGAAAAAATCAATATAGCATAATATCGTAATATTTTGCATGGTGATAATCATTATCAATATTTTATTAAATAAATTAAAATACTACAAACAAGAGGGCTCATCTCATGCGTCACTATCCTGAGATAATGTTAATAAAACCATAAAGCACTGGAACATTAAATTCTTTTATCTGTAAAATGAGAGCTAAGCTAAGAAAAGTTAAATAGTTTATCTTATTTGATAAAAGCAGTATTGACAATTTGACTTTGAAAACATAATTTGCAGTTGAAAAAGGGTGATACGTTTTTTGTAAAGTCATTAACAACAAATGATGCACATTAATTTTCATGAGTGCTAAATAATTTACAATACTTGTCCAGTGTCATTTTCAAGTTACAAATATAAACAGCACTATACAGCAGCAGCTTTTTGAAACACATTATGAAAGTCTGTCACAGCTCGATCACGGGACTCAACACTCAACCACTTAACATTGTTCTTCCCACATTACATTTGTATGGGAGGCACCAAGTTTCATCAAGCTAAAGGAACAAAAGACGTTTGGTTACACTCGAATAATTTTCAGAGGTTGAACCAAGGCCCCAACCTTTCACTGACCTTAAACATGTCCTGGGAGATCCTACAAATAACATTTTTTTTTAAAAAAACACACAAAACTATCGCTTGAAAATATTGTACGTTAGCCTCTTAGGACCCCATGGCCTTATAGACTGTGCTATGAGTGCACAAAATTGACTTTTGACTCAATCTGGGCTCACAATAACACAAATGCACTTTTATGTTAACACACTGGATAAACAGAACCTGATAAATGTGGCACTGTGTCTTAGTAGCCTAATACAAATCTGCCGAGACAGAAAGATTTTTGTCAATGATAGTTTAACCAAGTATTTGATCTAATGCTCAATGTGTACAAGGGCTGTGTTACAATAACACATAACATAAAAGTCACAGATGTCAAACTGATTGAACACATTAGCTGAAGGACATCTTCACACGAGAATTAAGTTACAGCAAATCATGTATTCATTTCCAGTACAGAGCACAATAACCAAAGGGAAAATGTGAAGCTTTTACAAGCACAAGGGCACATGTATTTAAGTTTCACATAGTGAAAATACACTAGCGCCCCCAAGTGTAAGGAAGCAGGCCGGCTATTTTAATACCCGACTTGTACCAAGACAAAATTTGTTAAGATTAAAAACAGCAGAATATTTAAAAAAAAAAATTGTTTATCAAACTACATAACAGATGTCTATTTGACAAAATAGTCCATCAGTTTGACTGCAGCACTGTTATTAATGTAAACACTGTCACCATGAAATAATGAGTCATTTGAAAAACAGACACCCTCAAGCTGGGGTTACAGTGCCTGTTTTAGGGTGAACACACTGTGATCACTGAGCATCAGTTAGCAAAAATGTGCTTTCACAGTAAGTAAGCAGAGACACACCTGTGCATACAAACATACACCTTACTTTTTTTTTTTTTTTTTTTTTATTACATTAACCTTTTCTGTAACCGATTGCAAGCACACACAGAAATGACTCATAGGTTAACAGCATTAGATTACCCTCTTCCTTTGATTGCATCTTGGTCCTGAGATAATAAGATCACAATACGGCATCAGAGTATCTATCAGTGTCATCTGAAAGAACCGAGCGGGAGCACAGTGAAGGTCAGGTCTGTCTTCATGACGCAATTTATGTCAAAGCACAGATGCACCTGGACCTCAATCAACATCATCCCCTTTTTTTAATGTTTAGACTTTAAACTACACAGATATGCACCAGTTTAAAATTGCCTTCGTGCATCTGGTACAATATCTCTGATCAATATGAATACTGATGTTGCTGATGTGCAGTCCGTCATATACTGTATCAACAGAAAATGCAGAAATGTAAACCGGTTTATAAACAGAAATAGAAACATTTACAGAACAAACAACGCAATTAGGCGTTTCATTATCTGTCAGTAGTGACAGGATACAGTCATTAAGAAAAACATACAGGTCATTCGCTGGACCACAGGTTAGTGGAAATACATGAAACTACAAATAAAACCCATGAAAAAACTGTTAGTCTTAGTCACTAACAGCAGGAGGTACACTTACCTGAAAATCTTGATATTGGCTCACACTAGTAAGCAACTAATTATACCTTTTTTGGTTTTTGCTGTTGTTTTATTTTTTGAAGTATTATACACTTGCAAAAACAAATAGCAAGCTAGCTTTATGTATTAAGAAGAAAAATGTTCAATTATTTGCGATTAATTTGATTTTGGATTGATTGGATTTATAATTTTGTCATTTCAAAGTTTTTGTTAAAACATACTTTAAATTTTAGTAGGATTTAGGGAAGGTTTGGCTGACGGGAACATTTAATGACATATGTGCTACCATGTTTATTTCTGACTGCCTGCAGGAGGAAAATATAAGAAAAACCCTCTTACTGTATCTAATATATTTAACTGTTATTCAGACACTACTTGTATGCAGAGTGTCTTCTATGCAGTGCTTATATGCGAGGGGCGGGGGGTCCAATATTATGGAACAACTGGTTTAGTGAAATTTACAAACAGCGGCTTTTGTGTCTGCCTGAATCAGGGTAACAGATTTCACAGTGGCTGACATAATGAATTACTCACCAGGCTGGAGGTGAGGGAGGGGTCTGACTTTCCAAGGTTCAGGGAACGCATTCGAACCAGGTTAGACGTCTCAGATGATGCCTGGCCAGCTGTCTGCTGAAGGTTAGTGGGTAGCAGAAGATACTTGCCTGCAAAACAAAACAGGAGAGAAAACACTGAACACAAGCACAGTGAAAATTTGAATTAATTATATTTGAGAACTACAGAAAATAAATGAATAGTTTGATAAGTTTGGACAGCAATGTAAAAGCACCCATCTTGCTAAGATTCAGTGTTGTTTGATATAATTTCAAAAAAAATTAGAAGACAAACTTGAAGCATCTTTTTATCTTTCATCTCAGATTTTTACCTCAGTTTTAAGAAAAACAACCCAACACAGGTGAAACGGTTAAACAAGGTCCAACTACACCAGCTCATTCACAAGCATTTCCTAATCACTCATACTATCAGTATTCTGAGTTACAGGCCCTCAAAGCAACCTTTTGACCGTTATTATGCACTCATTTGTTTTTAAATAATAATTTACTCTCATAACTTTTTGTAAGAATAACATTTGGCATTTAACGCACAGAATAGTTACAGAGTGGACTGGAAAGCAGGGTGAGAGTCGGACAGGAGTGACACACACGGAGCCTAAAGAGGCTTCTGCTCAACCACGTAAGCACAAAACTTCTTAACAGGGACTGGTTTAAAAAAAAATAAAAATAAATGTATACAATTGTGTCTAAATCTAAAGCCAGAATCCTTTACACAGCCTGATAATCCATGACCACAGGAAGAAAACAGGGAGATTACAGGTCAAATGTCAAACGAGTAACAGGAAAGACAAGAAAATCTTTCTGCTCTTGTTGAACATGCTGAGCTGAATTTCCAACAGCTAGGCGGGATGTCGAGGGTTTAGATTAAGCCAGAAGGGGGGGAAAAAAACTAACTAACAGTGCCACCACAGTTTACTAAAAGTAAACAAATGGGTTGCCCTATAAGTTTTAAAAACAGCACTCCTGCACAACAATATTCTTTGCAAAGCCGAATATGGCAGCTAGATGGCACCAATTCTACTTTTACCTCTCACCCACTTTTATCTGCCATCTTCTATCATAAATCCTCAGCACACAAAGGCAGGGCAAAGATGAAGGCTAATTCAAAAGCTCACCATTTAAATTAGTGGACTTCACTGTGAAACTGGATTTTCATGAATTTGAAAAAAAATGTCTCGTTTGTATCCACAAGTGTGTATTTTAGTGTCATGTTCAGTTTACAGAATAAACAGAAGAACAGTGAGAAGGAAGGAAAGATAAGAAGGCTGAGCACAAAACAGAAAGGGAGGAGGTATGTCAAAAACATTTAGCCTAAGGCAGGCCTCCATTTATCAGGTGTGTTTTGCTCAAGATAAGCTAAAAGGGAAGTTTGTCAACTCACTGCATTGCTAACAGCAAAATCTGAATTCAAACAATAATGCTATTTAAGATGAATCTATGTCCAGAAGACGTTTTAATTTCATTTTCAGTTTGAAAACCTACACTCCTGCTAAAAAGCTCAGTCACGTAAAACTGTTCCTGTTTTCTGAAAAGAAAAACACATGTTGACATTAGATAAAACAGTGAGTGTAAGAGGAGCTGAAAAGGCCTCTAAAGATTTTCCATTTAAAAATTAATGAGCTACGGTTCCATTAATAACTCAGTCTTATTCAACATTCCCAATTAATTTCATGTTAATTACATAAATTCAACAAATTTGCTTTTCTGTTGATCAAACACTTTTCTAAATGAGCTTTATGAGCGCTACCGATGATGATTATCAAAATGATTAAAGCAATCTTATTTTAAGCAAAAACATAAAATCTATCATCATAATAGTACATGGATTCTATTATTTTTAGTCTCAGCTTTAATACCCTCACTAGTTAAATGTCTCTGTTGTGCCCAACTACAGCTATAGCTGTTGCTGAGCACAACACCAGATGTATACATGCGAGTAGCAATTACCTGCCCTATAACCAGGTACGTGTAACATTGTGTCTGTGACATTTCTCTCAAATGTTTTATCTTAATTGCATGCTGGTGAGTAATGCAATACAATTATGATTATGCAATCTGATGTATCAGAAGTGGACCACTGTATAATCTAGGATAGGCAGTAATTGCATTATGGCATTACTCTCCCATTACAAGCGTGCAATGCAATGTTCAGAAATTTGGAACATTTACAGAATTAATTAGATCAGTTACATACAGTAAACATTTCTGTTATGTTCATGACAACATATTATTTTACTTTTCAATATTTTTCTAACCACTGTGGTTCATTATATATCTCTAACTGTTGTTCTCTGAAACCCAGTTGTTGATTTCACTCCCATGTGGGAGTAAATCAGCAGACCTGACCCTTAAATAATCTTTAAAGTAGACACAGTGAAATGTCGGCTTTTATTGTTGTTGGGCAATAAAGATAGTACTGGTGTAGTAGTCTCTCATCTTTCTTCTCAAGGTTCTACAGAAAATTAAAGGGAAAATTAAATAAGCTGTTTTTTGTTTTGTTTTGTCACATTTCTTTTCCATAGCAGACTAATTATGAATATCAGTTTTGGGCTTTAGTCAGACAACCGCTTTGTAATAAATAAGGCTATCTGCTCATATCTGCCTATTGTGCTGCTGTAATCCTGACAGTTGCACTGTGATCACTGCTTCAAAACCAAGAGAACTGAGGGGAGACCAAACAGGATGAGGAGGGAAAATTAAAGTCCTTCCTTCCTTACCAGCAAATGTTTTCCTCACTAGAGCCCATCACATCCCAGCACAAAGGAAATCTGTCAACACTTTCAGAAACAGGGGTGTCGGGGGGGGGGGGGCAGTTTTATTTAGATTTTGAACAGGTATTTGAAAGGTCATTTCCTAGATCTTTCAACCACACCTCTTCGAACCATCATGTGAAATATACTGAAACAAATTAGTAATTGTCTCTACACACACACTGCTTCAGTTTAACACACTGTTTAAATCTAACTTATTGCTATGTTCATGCATGCTTCCAGAACCTTGAAGGGTAAAAGAGGCAACCTGTTTAACCTTCAAATTCAATTTAGTCCAACTTGTCTAAATTTAAGCGATTAAGCTACACTGTTTTGTCACAATGTTCACATTACCAGGAGAGAAACACTCCTCATCCTGTTTATATCTCAAGCACTTCTGTATTAAGTATATTAAAAGCTGACCATAGCTTTTATATGAACACAAAGATTTGACTATACTAGTCTTAAAACCTAGTGCATGATATGGATTTCTGTAAAGATTGCAAGTACTGCCCTGACCCAGGCACGTTGGGTCTGCAGTTGTGCTGTTAACCTAAAGACTCACTGATTTCAAAAACTTTTCCATTTTGATACAAAATTTCTGGTGTATACATCACTGAAGCACACTGTATTCAACAACTTTTCAAAAGCAGTCAGTACCCTGCAGGCTGCAAGCACAAATAATCTATAGCAAAACCCAAGAAAAATACATTTTGAGTAAGAAACAAAAACATCACACTCATCTTGTTCTAGTCAGGAAAAGGGAACTTGCTGTGTGCAGTTTGTTTAGTCTTGTGTTTTATGCAGCCCTATTAGTAAAGGTTAATCCTTTTATTCAAAGCTGCACCTGATGAAAACAATTTTCTACTGAATGTTAAAAGGTTAGCATTTCAATTAGCGAGCTGGGTCTCCATAAATACGTCACAAGGGAAAAAATAAGCTGTTCAAAGTCAAGGGGCTTCCAATTACTGAATGGAAGCAAACAAGGCCAGTGAGCACAAAAACCCCCAAAACAAAGCAAAACATATTAATACAAATGCTGGCCACCACTTAAATTGGCCTAGTGTAAGGATGAAACACCATTCTTTTAGAAGACATTCATTGTGTGTCTTGATGAGTGAGCGACACCTGGTCCCATTTGGATAAAGCTACTGTAATCCCAGATGATACATTATAGAATAAAGGTACTCACTGAGAATGACTTTGTACTTGTTAGCAGCAACTCTTAATTCCAAGTAGATCCAAAATATGAGCAAAGTGCCCCTCATAGCATAACAGAACATACAGTGGTTTTCCATTTATCTGACACCTGTCTCCATCTCTAACAGTTCACCCACTGATATATCCAGACAGATACTGAAACTTGAAGCTGTTTGTTGCATTTTATTTTCCATAGCGCTCTCTCTGACAGTGACAGTATGGCGATTCTATGATTTTACTTCCACAGGGGTATGCACTGATTAAATATTTGAGCCTGACTAAAAGATTTGCTATGGGTGAAAATGGGCCAAGGCAGTGTTATAGTCAAGCGTGATATTGTCCTTCACATAAAATAATGAATGTCGGTCTCAGAGTGAGGAATTAAGGTTATTTATTTCACACTTGTATTGTATTTATATTGTATGTATTTATATAACACAACAACAGTCACCTTAAGGTGCTTTATATTTTAAGGTAAAGACCCTTTAATAATAAAGAAAAAACAATGAAATGACCAAACACTTGGCGACAGAGAGAAGGAAAAACTCCCTTCTAACAGGAAGAAATGTCTGGAGAAAGAAACCGCTGAACCAGGCTCTGGGAGGTGCAGCTATCTGCTGCCACCGGTCGGCAGTGATGGAGACTTTGCTTCTAATGCCAAATATTTTTCAAATAGCTTTCTTGTGTTTAAATGTACAAGAGCTATTCCAGTACAGCTATTTCTGCATGTATTCAAATGGTTAAAAGGCCCGAGTGCTGCTCTAAAGTTTATGACTTCACCCTTTTCCAACCACATGCCACATGATACCAAACATTTTTGAACTCACCGTTCATTGTGAGAAAAACATGTTCTGTAAAACCACACATAATGCCAGCAAATAGCCTGCGCATAATTCCACAACGATGCTGTTATCTTTTACAGTTTCGCAAGGTGTCCAGTTTGGTGGTACTTAAGACGGATCTGTGGTGTCTGCAGATGATGATGTAATCATTTTGGCTTTAGCAACTGATGCATCACTGATGCATTCTCAAATTTTTTCCTGTAAAAGGGTGAGACTTTTGTTGAATTCCTCGGGCAATGCTCTCTCAGAGTAACACACAGGCACACACTAACACTGAAAATTGTTCACAGTAGGATCTGTGGATTATCCTGATTATTCTGAGTAACCAAGGCAGCTTCTGGAAATACATTTTAAAGTCACTTTTCCATGCTCATAAATTAAATTCCACTGTACTATAAAGCCACTAATAATTGAAAGCAAAAACATCTCCATAGCTGCTAATCACTAATGATAAGAGGGAAAACATGTTCTGGATTAAAGACCTATTCATGATGGATCAGCCAACTATGTTTGAATGATTAAGTGTTGCCTCTGTCTCTGGGGTCAACCACTCTGAATACATTTTCAAGCAGTGGGAAGTGGTGAAAATTACACATGAAGGTACATTTCACTGAGTGGGGAATTATTAAGTGATTTGATGAGGGACTTTTATGTTTGCTTACTGGATCCTTCATCTGGAGTTTTTATTAATGTTTTGGTTACACAGAGAAAACTTAATTACAGTGAAGGAAATCAGGCTGAACAAAAATACACAAACTCTCCTCTTAAGTGGTTTTAAAGAGTGTATGTCATATGTTTATTATTTGTGCACCCAGACTATGAGTCATAATATTATGGGAATACAGGAACACAACCAAAAAGGCAGCCCCAAAGGAGAAAACTTTCCAGAACCAAAGACGTTTTCGTCTTTGCTAGGATCTGGCAGCACTTGCTCATGGATGATGTCAATCTTTCAGTGTAAATCAAACTAGTGAGAACTTTAAAAAAAACATTACCTGTGAGTCCACCTCCAAGGCTCCTCCTTCTAATGTTTCTTCCATCCTCACTGAGATGTCGTTTAAATTTGAGTGCAGGACTTAACCCATGTGTCAGCTCTGGGTTACTGGACTTCCTGAGGTATGTGGAGGGTGGGTAGAGGATGTTATCAAACTAGGAAAAGAACAAAGGCACAAAGAATTGAAGAATTAAGTTTAGCAAACTTTTTTGGAGGCAAAGCAATACAAGTGCAAAGTTCCAAAATAAACTTTTATATAATGAAAAAAGAATTTAGCTTGTATGATATTTTTTCAGCATTTAATCAGTAATACAGTAATAGTATGTTGCTGTTTAAGAATAATTTTCTATCTTGGGGTGGCTGTAGCTCACGTGGTAGAGTAGGTCACCTACTAATCAAAAGGTTGGCAGTTTGATCCCATCTGCCCCATTCTGGATGCTTGGATAGTATCTCGGGCGAGATACTTACCCCATTGAGTATAGGGCAAGTATCCATCTCACACACATCCTGTATGAATGTGTGTGTGTCAATTTACTTCTGGTCATTAAAGACTCTTTGCTGAAGGAGACCTGCAGAGTCTAAATACATCAGGCAAACCCAAGGACAGGCTTGGACTTCAGAGAATGTTGAAAGGGAATTGCCAGAGTGTTTTCCAGAAAAGAAACGTTCAGCAAAACGCTTGTAGCAACATCTGATTAATTCCAAATGTCATTCTTAGTTCAAGAATACTGAATGTGAAAGGGCGTGGTTACATGACAGTCTAAGTACTCAGTGTGCTTTCATTATTCATAATTCATGAGAAATGTTTAAAAGAAAAATGCCCAACTGTTTATGTCAAGAAATATGACAAATCCATTGCTAACACTCCTCATGATACAAGCACAACACATTACAGAAGTCCATTGTATTCTCAGGAGATAATACCTTGTATGAAGCTCAGAACAAATAAAACCTAGGAAGAGGCCCTCCCTGAGAATACAAAGACATACAAGGCTCAGAGCACTCTGTGGAAGGAAATGCCCTTTGCTTCTCTGTGGGATGATTCATGATCCTAAGTCTATGAAGGACAATGAAAACGAACCCTCTGTAGGGTGACATGAGCTCACAGTAAATACAGAAGTCTAAGGCAACAGCTATATAGTAAACGAAAGAAAAAGCATAAGCAAATAATAGCTGTACTTTTGAAATGCTAAATACATAAACTTAACAATAAAGTTACCCACTGGTACTAAAACACATTATTAACAATAAGCACACAGTAACAGGACAGTTTACAGGACCGTGCCATCAAGATCTCATGATTTTGAAACGGCCAGGCTCTACAACAGTAATGGTCGTTGTTAAAACATAATATGGTATTTGTGCTGAGGGCAAATATCACTGTGCATATCAGTCTGAGTTGTAGAACTGCTAGACATGATGAACAGCAAACCACGTTAGGGCTGCTCAATTAATCGAATTTTAATCTCGATTACGATCTGGGCTTTCAACGATCATTAAAAATGACTGAGCCGATTATTAGCCCCTCCCTCGTGCTTTACTCTCACGCTGCTCCGTGTGGCAAATCGAGCGCACCTCTCTGCACTTCAAACACGTGTCACAACAATTAAGAGGACCCGAGGGAAGCTCGGAAAGCTAAGCAGAAGTTATTTGGAGAGGAGAGTGACTGCCGTTGGTTGAAAAGAGGTAAAAAAAAACTTCAGTGGTGTGGAAACATTATGGGCTGGCGGAGTCAGACGTGGATCAAGTAGACATAGTGTGTAAACTTTGCTACAGTGTCGTAGCTGCACCACAGAGCAACACTGCAAAGTTCACTAAACATAGATGTTTACATTTTTCATTTATTTTTTATATTGCAAACATTTGCACTGTTATCAGTATTTGCACACTATTTTATATTATTTTTTGACAATCTTTAAAGTCATTATTCAATACATTGTTATTGTTAAATAAATATCGTCAAATAATCGAGATCTCAATTTCAGTGAAAATAATCGTGATTATCATTTTTGCCATAATCGAGCAGCCCTAAACCACGTGCCGCATAGTGGAGAATGCATAGACTTTTAGCTGTGTATAAGCACACACACATCAACTGCATTTATACCAAGGTGGCACATAGAGTTCAGTACATGGAAAAGGATGGCTTAAATCAGATATCACCCTGCATCCACACACCTGAATCAAATGATTAGTTCATTACCAGGCCTCTCGAGAACCTTAAGACATGTTGAGGAGGAAATTGAGCCATTTAAATCAGCTGTGTTGGATCAAGGACACATCTAAAACCTGCAGGCCACCAGCCATTGAGGCCTGGAGCTGGACACCCCTGGGTTAAATGTACTGTGTGTATTCACAGAATGAATTTGCTATACAATTTAAGCACATGTAATGCTGAGTGTATTAAACAAACACAGTGACAAAGACTTTTCATCTGTACTTCAATATTTGAGTTACACTTACACATTTTTTTGGTCCTGATTAAGTCGATCCTGGTTAGGCTACCAGTCTATCACAGAGCCAATACAGAGAGACAGACAACCCACACAACTACAGACAGTTTAGAATCACCAGCTAACCTAACAAGCATGTATCTGGATTGTGGGAGGATGTCAGAGTAGCCGAAGAGAAGTCCAGCAGGCGCAGGAAGACCATGGACTCAAACCAGGACATCCTTGCTATTGGTATAGCTCCACTGTACTGCCTACAAGTTATCTAGATATGCCTTAATTCCATTATTACTTTGATTATGTACAACAACAACTCATTCTTTAATGAAAACTGTACGGTAGCACTACATACTAATAAGCTTTACATAAGCTAAGTGAGCGATAAATACAAGGATTTCAACTTGAATCTCAATACACAGTACTCAGTCTCAAGCATCTTCATCACACTATAATTGCAGGAATACTGTAGTTCACTTCAACCTCCAGTTTCCTATCTGAATGTCCTTTGAAGACTAAAAGGTTCAGTCATCTGTTAAGCTCAGGATTTGGCTGCACCAGCTTTACGTGGATTGGATGCACAGTCTCTGCTAAATCCTTATTTACAACATCAGGTTGCACCATTAAAAACAGACTCACTCACTTGAATAATGTGCAAGATAGTTGCTAGGAAACTATCTGTTTCTCAATCTGAAGCACAGGCCCATCAAAAGCAAACAACTGTGCAAACAGGAAGTATCTATGGCATCATTAAAATGGTTTTAGGGGCAAAAGATGCAAATCATTAACATGTGTACATGAAGAAATATGTTTTAGAGGTAGTGTCGTGCAAGCTGTTTACAATGAAGTCACTGATCATATTAAACAAAAACTAATCCTTAGTTAGATATGCTTGGGTTTTTCTGTCTGATACCGATTACCGTTTAATATTGGTTCACTCATGTTTAGTTTCTAATACTGAATGGTAATGTTTTTCCCAAAAGATACTAATAATCGGGTGTTCCAGGGAGAAATCAGAAGCGACTGTAGAGCTGACTCTCTGTATAAATGGAATCGTGCAGTCATTCAGGAGCTAGTAGCTTGAAAGGAGTAACTCAGAAGTAACTGCAATTTCCCTCATAAATATCTACAACAAGCTATAATTCTCTGTTCACGGGTCTGCTACAAAAAATAAAACTGTAGGTAAGAATCCTGATATTTTAATTAAGTGGCTTTATTGTAATTTCAACCATGTGCAGTGGTACAGTACACAGTGAAGCGAGACAGCTTTCCTCCAATGGTGCTACATGTAACAGACAATCAACACAGGACTAAATAAATTGCAAATTCTTGCAAATCTAATTTAGTGAGCTGTCCCGATTACAGCTAGCATTTGTGTGTGTAAAATTCAGTGTAATTAATATATGTAAACAAAAGTAGCAGCTAATTAAGTATGACTAACACTAATTTAGTGATGTGGAAATAGTTGGTAAAGACTAAAACTAATGTGATGATTTAGCAAAGTGTGGCCTTCTGAACAGCTGGTGTAATAGTGCCCAGGTGTTTAAAGGCAAATACATTTAAAATAATCACACATGAACAGATGGTTATGTAACTTTCAAGCAAACAGATAATAACCAGACACTGCATAAATAAGCAGCTTACGGTTATGCCGTGAAACAATTTGTGAAAACTCCTGCATCATTCAGTCCTAACTTCTGAATGCCAGCGATGAAAGGTGGCACACGTACAATGACCGGATGGACGTCCTTTAATCTATTAAAATAACCACATGACTGCTTTGTGCTTCTACAGCAAAAGGAAGTTGTACAATTTTGCAGAACTTCTCTGTTTCTCAATAACTTCTTTTGCTAGGCGTCATCTTTTACTCAAGGCTGTTTTTCTGACTTATTCTGGCCTTTTCGATTGTACATATGTATCAATTATTTTAAACAAGAGAAGCAGTGTAGCAGTTCTCTTCTGTTCGTTGGACCCTATTAACTATAACTAGCAGATTACTTTGATTTATATGTTCTGCTTTATTTTGCTATTGGACTCACTGTACACCACTGATCTTCAGACTTTGACCCTACTACTGTAGTCTAAACATTTGCTTTTCACGAGACTAATCAAACATGAAGTATTGTGTAATGAATCTTTTGGGAAAGAAATTAAAAAAAATAAATAAAAAATAAGAAACAAGGCTACGTGTGAACCAGTACAAGATAGAAGATGCTACTTAACCCACAGAATATGCTTTTTAACCCACTACCAGATACCATTAGTGATATCCTTACTGTCGGTCTAGAGCTACTAATAACATAGCAGATTGTACATCTGACAATTTTCGACCCAACGCCCTACAAAGGCTTAAATGTGTAAGACTTGTTATCGTTCTAACCGTTTTCCTTCATGTCACATATGATGCACCATCTGAGGCAGTGCAAACTTGTGGAGGAATGCCAAAGCTGGCACAAGTTTTATATTTTCTGTTTTTCTTGTTGAGCATATCAGTTATCAGTGAATATTTCCCAGACAATGTATCTTTAATTTACGTAAATTATATCCCATCCACTCTGCGCAATAGCTTATTAAAAAGGTACAAGTAAATAAAAATCCAAAAGACTAAAGCATCTGCATACATTTTATGAGACATAGCAGCCAGCCATTTGCAGCTCCCTTTCTGTGTGGACACATTGCAGTTTTGGCAGCAAGCAGTGCCCTTTCACCCATCATTCCTTTCTACCTGCAGCAGAGCCTCGCTGAACTCTGGAGAGCAGGATCAAACCTGACCTGTAGCCTCCTTCCTCCATCATCCTGTTCGCCCTCGGCCTTACACAGAGTGTACAGTACCAATAGGCTTTTGTTGCCAAAGCAAAAACAAAGAAGGTGGGCTACACAACACAATGCTGGTTGTGTTTACCAACTAAAGAATGAGGCAATCTCAGCCTGCATGTATAAAGACCATATTTCTTTTTACTGACATGTTTTCATTATCATTGGCTGTTGTGCTACTTTTACTTCAACTGAGAGTACTGTCCAATACTTACCAAACAACGCTGTAACCTTGATCGTATTATGAGATTACACGATCTGGCACCATGATACCCCTGTGGTCTACAAAGACATGTTAACCACTGCTTGAAACTAAGCTTTCAATATTTCCTGTCATTCAACAAACTTAAAAACATGTAACACTAATAATCAATCCTTGCAACACCTGCACTTTTAACACTTTTAACAGTATTGGAGGCAAATATATTAAGAACCTGACAGCAGATTTTCAGATAAATTAATGCTAAAATATTGATATTTATACAGTATTTACAGCATTACTTGTATTCATTTGAAGTTCTGTTTCCTCTGTTTTTTAGCTCATTTAACATATCGCCAGCTAAAATTAACCGTTTGCTTTCACATTCAGTAATATGACTTTGGACTTGAGATAACTCAGTAAACACTGAGCCAATGTGCTTTGCTCTACACAACACCCAGGAACAAGGGGTAACACAACACCCAGGAAGTGCTCAGTGGAAGCTGTAAAAGAGCAGGCACTTTCAAAAAAATAACTGGCAGGAGATTTCATGAACCATCCATCTACAAACATTCACAGACTGTGAACACGGAAACACAACAGGTCACAGGCTGAGGAGCTTTGCACACTGTCAGTATACTTGGCTTATGAAGAAATACTACCCATCATTTACTTTGCAACTAGCTACCAGAACAAACAATTCAGCTTCATCGCTTCACCACAGACATTTATCACATATAAAAACACACCCTTAGTTACAACTGGTTCCTCATAGGATTCCGACTGGTAAGGACCATTGTGGTTCTCCCACACTTGTCTACATCTAACCTTGCAAGCATTTGAGAGCACTGTGAGAAGTGAGGTTAGAACAAATTAACATGAAGTTGTTATTACAGACTCAGGGTCAATAAGGAAAAGCAATGAGCCAAGAACACAAAATCAGATCAGATGTCAAAGAATGTAAAAGAAAACAATCAGAGTTCAGTCCTCTACCAGGGCCAATGCATCATACTGTCATTTTAAATTGCAGTATAATAAATGATTACAAGCATAACGGTTCCTTCCTTTGCCCTGACTTCACCTCTCAAATTTCATGAAATCTGGCCAGGTGGTTTCTGTGTAACCATACTGACTTACAAACAGTGCTATAAACACATGGCTGTCTTGGCAGAGAAATTAAAGTATGAGCATTTGCATTAACTGTGCACAGCTGAGAGGGAACAGTTTCACTGAACAGTGAATCAGGCTGACAGTGCAGAAAGCAGAGTTAAAATTCAGGACAGCCTCTGGGTCTGATATGAACCTTTCCCGGACAACACGACAAAGACTAAAGGCACTGCAAGTGGGAAGGACACCCTTTCTGTACAGGTGCACAAGCATTAAAAAAGAAATGACAAAGAATGTAGGAAGACTTTCATACATTACACTGACATGTATGAAAGACTAAGGTGCAAGAGTGCTAACAAAAACTCCAACCCAGAGGTGGAGTAATGAATCTTCCAGTAGTCCAGGCCAAGAAAAACTCTGTTGTTCACATACTTGTATACTACTAGACCTCAAAGCATAGCTATGAAAACACAAGTACAAACATGTAAACACCAGTGTTAATGTTTTTCCACTAATTTTATCAACTTCTTCACTAATTTGCATAGTTCCCTCTTATCAAAGTGATGATTTCCACACTGAAGTTAGGCATCAGTTGTACAAAGGGAGAATTGGCAAACATTCACAAAGGAGGACATTAATTCTCTTTGAAGGCTTTGTGGTGAAGTCGTGTTTATCATTTCACTTAGATAGATGAAAGGAACCCTTTAAAAGTAGGAACAAATTGTTATTACTGTGTTCATTGGTTACTAAGACACCCTGAATACACATTTACAGTAAAACAGGAAGAGAAACCTGGTAGATCAAGAGGCAACACACTTTACCCCTTTCAGTTTGTGCTGTCCTGTGTTCTACCAGGCGCTCTCTCTGCCATTGTTTTCTATCCAGCAGCCACTGAGAACAACACTGAGAACACCTTTCACTTGCTGTAGTCACACACAGAACATGGTTACAGCTCAAAAAAAAAGAGCATCAACAACAACAAAAAAAACAACTTTTGCTGAAAATGGCTGGAGCCTCTATGACACAAGGCAGCTTTAGAAGTCGCAATCTACATCTTCTAATATAGTTTTATTATAAACATGATAACACAGGTGGTATTTTGCCATCTTACACAATGAAGTGACATCAGCTCCGACAGGGCTACAACCAGTCAAGTCATTTGAACTCTATTATAATGTTGCGCTTACCATGCAAGCATTTCACCCACATTTGAGCCCAAAAATATATGCAGCACAAACTTAAGTAGGAGCCCACGTGTAAATAAAAAAATATTACAACATTAAGCCCATGAAGCCCCCAGTTTTTTAAGAAAAAAAAAATACTGATAACACAACAGAAGCAGAACAGAAACAATGATGTCAGAGTTTAATGTGGAAATCTACCCAAACAAGACGAAGAGCAAAAAGGCAGATCCGTCACCAAGACGGTGAGCTCAGGTGGAGACTGTACAGTACTTGATACTGTAAACACCACTAAAACTGTTATTAGGCAAAAGCATAAATTAATTTTACTATTATTAACATTAATTATTAACATCTATACCAGCAATATCAAACTCATTTTACATTGTGGGCTAAATACAACACACTTTGATTTTTGGTCAGTGTAGTTTAAATGCAAGTCTAATCCCCGATACTTCCTAATATAAGAAGAAGCAGTGCATTTTCAGCAGTTTTTAAACATGGTAGAGAAATGCTTTGTATTTGTATTATTACTTATGTCTATGAGGAAGATCTTTTATCAGTAGGAACAAGAAAGGAAAGCCTTTTAAAATACATTTTAAAGTCCAAAATTTATGCTTTCCGTAAAGAAAATTAGTAGACCAGGTTTGCATCTCTGTCAGGCCAATTCTGGCCCCAGGGCCTTATGTTTGACTCCCATGATCTACACCATCCCCTTTCTGCAGCAGGAAATGTTGTAACAAAACACAAGCAAACCTCAGTTCTGAGAATTTTGATATGCTCACTCTTCTTTATTGCAGACACCACATGCTCCTTTAAAGTCTTACAAACACATACTTATTTACTAGCACACTTAAAGACACAGACACAGCTTTCCAAGGCTATTTTATTTTATTCCTTAGTAGGGCTTTACTTTACTAGGGCCCGAGCACTTGCAGTGCGAAGGTCTTTGATCGCCTTTTTGGGGCTTTACCATGCTCAAAAACTCATTAAATTGTGAATTCACATCAGGTCTGGCAAAAATTTCCAACATGAAGTCCGCCATTTTGAATTGCAGATGACATTTTGGCAACTTCCTGGCATTATACTTTTTGAAACTCCTCCTAGCAATTTTATCGGATCAGCTTCATATTTGGTCAGTCTAAACGACAGACCTGGGCCGTACTAATTGCAAAGCTTTTGAGATTTCGTCAAAAGGCGCCAAGGCGAATTTTCATTCCCAGTGAAATTTTAATTTGCTCTCATTCACACATAAATTGTCAAATCCAGACCAATGTTCTCACGTGTGATAAGGCTCCGCCCCTGAACACATTTTAACTGTAATATTTGACAACAGCGTTACATAGTGGGAACAGGAAAAGCCATGGTTTACACTTTGGGGTTGGTTTTGAGGTGGCTGACCCTGAAAATCTTAATTTGTCAAGGAAGCCCTTTAGGAGTTGGTTTTAGGCTCCTTTGAAAACGTTTTCGTCAAAGAGCGTGACCCCAACGGCATGGCGAATTTTGATGCTTCGCCATGAAGCACAAAATTGCTCTAACTCAAAGAAATCTGCCCCAGTCTTTACCAAACTTCACAGGCATGATGACAGTCCCAACCTGAACAGATTAATATGCCCATTATGCCCACCTAGAGTGGGACCAGGATATATAAATATTTACATATCCTGGTCCCACCTAGAGGGGGATTCAGGATATATAAATATTTATAGTCTGATGCACTCCTCACAGGTTGACTCCATCCACCTCAAAAGTGGTGATTATAACCATCAGGCCCTTATGGTGGTATTGTGCACAAATTGTGAGTTTCCATTGAAGGGCGCACCTTAGTGGCATGGCAAGTTGGCGGGCTCTTGAAAATTCAGTCTCCCTCTGACTTGTGTCAGCTTTGTTTTTAAGGGAAATGCTGTGTAAAGGCACTCAGTTGTACAACTGATAGATACATATGCAAAACTGCACTAAAAGATTAAAGTTTAAACCTGTGTGCCCTCTGTCAAAAAAGGGTTTCATCACATGATGATCCAGGAGCTTTCAGAACATTAGTCACAACATTTATTAGTCATGGTATAAGGTTACCCTTGTTTGTTTGACTGGCTGCTTACCCAACATGCCATTCTAAAATGTGCTTTCAATTTAACCATTACAAACATGATCATTTTGGTAAGAACCAAGCAGCATGTTCAGCAAATGTAACATTACCTCAGTTTATTTCCAGAGGTGTTCGGATGGGGAATTCAGGGTGTCAATTTTGCTAGAGTTTAGCAAATACATAGTCTCATTATAGTGTGTAGCTAATACAAAACATTTCTGTGAAGTGAACTCAGTGGACTTCTGAACATGTTCGTTCATTTCTTTCTCAGGGTCAACTGCAGTACAGCAAGCTCTGTTCTGGCCGACCTCATCACCCAGCATCTCCCTTCAACTCTTCCCAAATTCCAATCAGGCCTGAAACGCTCTTCCCTCACAGTCTCTGTTCTTAGGATGTTGATGTTTACACAAAAGAATAACGGTCCCTAAAATTCTCACAGCTCAAATGCTAAACACTTTTCCAAATGTATATTTCAGTTACCTGAAATGGACACTTTACACTGAACAATATATAACTTTGGTTTAGATTGTTTGACCTTTGTATGCTTACACGTGGGAATTCAGTTTCCTGTGTTGACAAAATCTAAACTTAGAAAAACACAGTATAGTACTTTCCTTCTCCAGTTTCATACAAGCATCTGTGTTAAGATACGAAGAGCTTCAGCACTGTAAAGAATCACACCATGCATTATTACTTCCACCAAGGAAGTCATATTTTCTTGGAGAGTGTCTTAGAAAAACATTAGTGGACTTTGAGCACTCAAAGCACTTTCATATAACATGTCTCATTCATTCATTCACGCATGTTCACACTCCAATGAATGCATCGGGAGGAACTCTGGATTCAGTATCTCTTTATCTTGCTCAAGGATACTTTGGTGTACATAGTGGGGCACCCAGGCCTTGAACAACGAACTTTCTGATTAGGAGATGACCTGCTGTACTTCCTGACCACCTACCACCACAGCATCCAATACCTGTGGCTCAGGAACATCTGTAAATCTCTTATGCCCATGTGAGATTTTGTGGCAAGAAAAATACTATAAGACGACAAGTGAACAAGTGCTGTCTTCAGAGTTGTGTTTGATGATAACTGGAGTCAGCAGCAGCTTAATTTTGTCAAACATATCATGTTACAGATAAGAATTTATTTTTCTACTTAGGCAGAAAGGCATATTTTTAGGAAAGAGGAACAGACCTTGCTTGTGTTTATTTGACCTTAACACTTCACCTTGACAATCAGTCCTGCTCTTATCTAGGGCTCTCTTTAATATATGCTAAAATACTCTTCATTAATTTTATATAAACACTATACAACATCAAATATGAAGTTATAACACAAAATGATGTGTTTACAACTAAATCTACTACTGTAGAGTTAAAAAACATAAATTCCACAATAAGGTTCAAACAAGCTTGTTTGTTTAAAAAATGAATAGGATCAAATTCATATCATTTAACAAACCAAGAATAAAAACACAGAAGAATACATTTGACTACTTCCCAATCCAATCAGTGTCTTACCTTGCTTCCCTCAGACGATGTACACAAACTTACAGGTAAATTCCGACCAAGAGACATTTTGTTTGGGTAGCAACAGACTTAAAGACATGGAATACGGATTAAACTGCAAAAGACATGAAAGGGCACGAAAGAAAAGTCAAAAATCACCGATGGATCCCAGAGAGAGAGAGCGAGCCTGTCGTAGGAGGAAAAGAGTCTTTACCAGATTCTGTTAATCCTCTTAGACTCAAAGTATACACTGACACTGGATGTCCGTCTAATCACCCTGACTGGCTGCCTGCTTAAATGAATGACTGCTTATTTAGGGAAACACTAGAGGGTTAGACTCGCTGGTGAGAGAGAAAGAGAGGGAGTTAAACATGAATCTGAAGCAAATATTGATACGCAAGCAAACACTGATGCAATCTGCAGCAGATGACCTCACTTCAAGGAACAGGCCCTCACAGAATAAACAAACAAGGATTGTGTCAGCAAGTTGAGATGGAAGTGGACGTAGCTGCTGAAAGTAAAGATTTCAATTTGAAACATATACAGAAACGATTTAAACAATTTAAATTTTATTAAGGAATCCAAATTTTTCAGATATGATCATCTACTTCTTTCCTAAAGTGTCTACTACACAATCCAAAGCAGAACTTGAAAATTACTGCACCCAAGCCATCAGTGTGTGTCAGCTGAGTCATTACTTAAGCAAGCACAGCCCAACCCAGCTCCAGCTACACTGCATACTAATTTTTACCTGTCTGTTCTTGTCTGCAGAATACTTTAAAAGTTCACTCACTACACGCATCATGAAAAAACTGTTAAGCCAAGGAAATAACGCAATTTGCAGTTAGCAGCTGGTTTCCATTAGTTTTATAAGGTAAAAAGGGCAACCTTGAAACTCACTGGCTGTCTAAAAAAAATACTTGCTGCAGGGTAACAAGTATGAGGACAGACACTAAATTGTGGGATTTTTTTTTAAATCAATATATAAATAAAACAATGAATTGCTTTGAGAGTCAGCTATAGCCCTAAGCAGTGTCAGTTGCTATTGCACAATCGACTGTATAAGATCTACAAAGAGGCAACAATTAACTGTTGCCGCTTCACATTCAGATTATAGACATTAATAATAATAATAATGGATTGGATTTATATAGTGCTTTTCAAGGCACCCAAAGCGCTTTACAATGCCACTATTCATTCACTCTCGCATTCACACACTGGTGGAGGCAAGCTACGGTTGTAGATCCCTCACTTGTACTTATAATTGACAAAAAAATATCCCAGCTACCACAGGGTAAGAGGCAGGGTGCACCCTGGACAGGTCGCCAGTCTGTCGCAGGGCTAACAAAGAGAGACAGACCTGTGAGCAAATTAGAATTACCAATTAACCTGACCCCACTAACTACATATCTTTGGACTGTGGGAGGAAACCAGAGTACCCGGAGAGAACCCACGCAAACAGAACACACAAACTCCACACAGGTGTTGGAATTGAACTCAGGACCTTCTTGCTGTGAGGCAACAGTGCTCATCATTGAACCACCATGCTGTCCAAAAAAAATGAAAATAGTGTATAAAAACAAAAAAAAGCCAAAAAACTATACTATGTACAGATAATTACTATATACAGTAAAATACAACAAGATTCTTATATGTACATGAAGTGTAGAGGGAGTGATAATAGCCTGTATTTCTTTAAAGTATTTTAAGAAGTATTTATTCTGTGTGGGTATTGTATAGTCTAACTGCTGTCAGGAAGAAGGACTTGTGATTGCACTCCGTCCTACACTGTGGCTTTAACAGTCTACCACTGAAGGAGCTGCCCAAGGCCTTCACAGTCTCATGCAGGGGGTGAGAGGTGTTGTCCATAATGGATACAAGCTTGGCTGAAATCCTCCTTTCACCCACCTCCTCTATGGGACTAGCCAGGACAGAGCTCGCCCTCTTTACCACTCTTTCAATCTGTTTCCTATCCCTCTCTGTGCTGCCACGTCCCCAGTAGAAAACTGCGTAATAATTCAAGTAAGAATAAAGAATCCTTATAGAACCCTTTTGATTAATTAAGTGGCTGATAAAAGTCAGAAAACTATGAAAAATGCTTCCTAAAATGTCAACTCATATCAGAGAAAAGCAGCTTATTCCTGTGTTGAAACTCATAATTAGTCATTTATCAGAATAGCTGACTTTTGATGAATTAATTTGAGTGCTGAAACAGTCAAACTATGAAACTAAAGGCTAAGCCAGTGGAGGAAACTGCATTTGTAGACAGAGGTGTAGTAGAAAGCATATCACATGAAGCACTAGTGTATGCAGAAAAATCATTTGGCTACGAAGTGTGTTTAAACAGACAGAAAGGTTATCTAATATTTATAAAGTGTATCTAAGATGCGAGAATAAACCAATTTCCATACTTGTGTCTATTTGGCTATTTGCTTTTAAAGAAAAAACAATTCTTTATGCAAATAATAAAAAATGCAGCCACTGAGACATCTTTTCATGTCATACATGATACATGTTGACATAAAAACACCACCCTTACAGCTGTTTAATCGTCTCTGTGATGAAATTTGCTTAGTCTAACACATGGTTAGTCCTCATCTGAACAAAGTTCGTTCAGACTTAACTGCTCCATAGGGAAGTGCTGAGAACGAGCTGTTTGTTTTCACAGCTGACTAACAAGCTAGTTGTAAATGATTTGACTGCCCCATACAATACACCATTCATGGTAATACATATACTCATGGACACGGCTCCGTGTCAAGAGTCACCACCATCACTAAGCAGCATATAAAGACATTATATTTGTCATATTAAATGCATGCTGTATAGTCAAATGTTTGTGTATGTGGGAGGTATCCCCCTGCAGAAACAGGTAGAAATGGAGGCTACAGCCTCATCAATTTGTTACCTGTTGAATTTCAGTGTCTGGCTGTTGGGCTGCGGTTGGCAGTCACTCAGCTTTAACATCACTCTGGGTTCTTGGCTAGCTTAGTGTTAGGATGCTGTCTGTGCAGGTCCTTGCAAAGAGCCAAAGTTGTGTTTGGCTCTTCGCAAGCAGCCGTTGAGCAACTGTTTCTTTCCTGGTGCAGTTTCTACTTTATCACTGCACTCTTGTCCTTGGTGTAATAAAAAAAAGGAAATGTTCATATCCATGCTGCAGACTCTGCCACTATTTTCCTCCTCCAGCACATAAACTGAAATCAGCTGATTATATTGCAAGTACAACTGGAACCAGTAAGCAGGATTGATAGACAGACTAATCATTCCAAAAAATTGGACTACTGGGAACCGGTTCTCTACAAAACCAGTTCTCAATTCTTATCCCTAGTGAACAATGAGCTGAAGCTTGCTATAAATGTCCAGATTGCCAAAGTGAGCTGCAGACACAAACAATTCTCTGTTTCCTAATGAAACATTATCAAATGTTATTTTACAAAAATCATTTCAGTCACTTAAGGATTGTTTAATGACTAAAAATGAAATATTTTCTTTATTGAAGTCAGAAAGTGCCAACTTCAGTATGTGGGGAGAACAGCAAAAGTTGTCATTTTTCTTCTTAATTGACTCAAGTCCCTGCAATCTATCCACATCGTATACTAGGGGGAATACTGATTAAAAGTGTCAGAGTTAGGGATGAATTCTAAAGATAAGAAATATTTAGTATCCTTCTGCAGAAAGGATATTTGTTATGGCAACAACAGCCAGGGAAGAACACTATTAAAAAATGAACAATTGGAAATATCCATATTCTGCTGACCCAACAGGATAGTTAGAAATGAGAAAGTAGGAAACAGGATTTATGATTATGAGAGGGCATAAAAGCAGCAGGATATATAAAGACAAAGAAAACACAATGATTAACAAGCTGACAGATTTCATACTTCAGGAAGCAGTGAGTCAAGACTGTGTGGACAGTAGCTTTGGATAGCTGTCATCTGTAACACCTCTAAAAGCAAGTGAAGCACAGAATATTGGGCCATGGTCTAAAATTTAGGGTTTGTTTTTTCCAAAGCTTTAATACTTGTTAAATAAAATTCATATTTAAGTATTTTGATTGCTTCCTCAGTAGAAGTGAACCTACTACTATTTATACTATTGTGTAATTGCAAGAGTAATTAACCATAATGGAGTCTTCTCAGGAACGTGGCTCCAGGGATGAGCACAGAAGCCCAACCCACATGCTGTTTAAATCTTACACACTGGACATTGTTTTTCACTTCATCACTTTAAGCATATTTGCACTGCACAAGACACTAAATAATGTGGATTGCACAACACTGGTCATTATATTCTTCATTTCCAGTTAATACTTGTACAGCTGCTGTTATTGTATATATATATATTTATATTTCTTCATACATTCTTATATAGTTCTATACTGTGTATTGTGTATTTGTTGTACAGTTATTTTATTTTTCAACTTTAATTTATATATTTTATCTTATTCTTTCCCAGTTAAATTTACCCTCCATTCTAATTTGTGTTGTACAGTTATTTCATTTTTAACTTTAATTTTTATATTTTATTTTATTCCTTCCTAGTTAAATTTACCCTTTTTAATTTTCATATTTATTTCCTATCTTATTCATAGCCTTTTCTTTTTTTCTTTAGGTCACGAGCAGTTGTCTAAGCATTTCACTGCATATCGTACTGTGTATGACTGTGTACGTGACAAATAAAATTTGAATTTGAATCTGAATTTAGTGAGGGGCAACCAATCCGAACTCAACTGGCTCAAAGCGAGGGTGGCCTTAAAAGGAAAACGTACTAAAAAAGAGACTTCACAAAAACACTTGTTTCAGAGAGAAGACGACGTAAGGGACTAGACCAAGGCTCAATATCAGATAAATATGAATCATGTAGAGCTACTCTGGGAACAACCAAGAACAAAAATATTAAATAATAAATAAAATCAAGGAAAGAAGTGATTAATCAATAGCAGCTATTCGCAGCCCTAAATCAGACTGATGGGAAACTGAAAAAGGTCATGTTAACAGCTGCATACTCCAGATACATTGATAAACATGCTGGCCTCTCAAGGGAATGCTGCAGAACTATGAAACACATACAAGTGCTTTATAAACATCCATACAGAGTGTTTGGACAGTGAATTATGGGTGCAACCAGTAGCAATACTTCCAATCTTAACCTTTTCCCAGTAACTGTTTACATACAGCAAGCTTGAGCCAAACTCTGTTAATAAATCTGAACTGTATGTTGCTCATTTTCATCCATTTCTGTTGTCTTGTGCATAAAAGAGAAGGATTATGCGTGGGATAATCTTGTCCTGACTGTAGATAACGTTCTCTGTCACTGCCCACAACCCTGGACAGATTTAGACGTCTGGAACGAAGCACTATGCAATTGTACAGAGATCTTAGGAAGACAGGCATCATACTATCAATGTGGAAACTTACTCTATGAAACATGGCCATACTATCCTTGGAACTTGAAACAGTAGTAAGTCTGGAGACCGAACAGTAACTGAGCTGCTCAGCCTGCTGAAGTCATGTCACACGAATTCTCAGAAGACTTTCCTTTTTTAAACCCCCAGGGGCAAAAAAAAAGGTCATTAGTCAGGGTTCCTGATTAACCCTACAGTAATACCACTGGAACGCTTCTCTGCACTGACAGGTTATGTGACCTGCTTTGAGGAGTTCCAGGCAGCAACACGTTGGCTTAGTTCAGTATACCAGGTCAAATTACATTGTTTCTTCTGTGGCCAGCACAGTAGAGGTCAACGGTTTAAAATGAACCTCAAAATGGCATTTGAAAGCAGTCTGGAGAAATGCGCACAGGCTTTGTGTGACTCTTTTGCAAAATTAAGGCAAATTATTTTTTTCTTTTTAAAAATGGATTACATTTAGTTTAAGTTCAGTAAAGCTAAAGTGAAATAAGAGACCAATCTCAGGCCTGCCTCCTCATCTGTAACACTTCAGCTCTATTGAGGTAATGAACTGTCAAACTGCTTTTCACCCCAACTAAATTAGCTGAGCATCACTGTTACTAAACATGACACCAACCCAGGGGCATCGTCTTTGGGTTCGTGTGTGTTGGAAAGTCTGTTATGCTTTCAATTACTGATTTATCCATTATAAAAACCAGCAAATTATAATTAATGAAAATAATTACACACAGAAATCAGGAATCTGATTGGTGTGCAGGAATCAGTTTGTATTCTGATTCCAACACAGATATGAGAGTTAAAACGTGTGAAGTAAGACATGCAAAACATTACACAAATTTTCTGTATTTCCCTACTGCCTCAAAAATGAGACATCATATGGCATTTTTGTCAACCACACCTACAGCCCTAAGTAATGTTGCATGATATCATGACTTGGAAAATGTTTATGGGTCAGTCGGGAGCTTGCAATAGTCAAACACACCCAGGCTACATTGTGCGTACTGGAGCAAGTTAAACCAGTCTGCAGAAGAATCCATGTAAAGCCTTATATAAATTAAAAGGCTGATACATGTATTTTGTCTTCCTCATTTTTCTCATCTGTTTCCTGAATGAGCACCACTTGGGGTCACAACAGCAAGTCCCAGATTGTGCCATTTGTGTGTTAGCGTTACAGCATAGTTACAGAGCTAACAATGAAACAATTTACACACATTTGCTCTAAAATCACATTGCATTTTGCGATGAACCTGCCCCCTTTCATTTAATACATAACTTTTTCAAGTTTTGGATATAAGCCATACCCAACATTGTTTTGGTTTTTAAAATAGGGGCAGATTTGGACTGGATGCAGTCCAAATCTCCATCCAGACAGTCTTTGTGGTTTGAGAAAACACCTCCAAAGCAGTGGGGAAGACTGACAGGCATTTAATTACAGATGATCTATTTATGCCTCTGAAAAAGGCAGGAGCCGCAGTAAAACAGAGCAGTGCGCATGTGCTGAGGAATGCATCTCGACTTGAAAACTTGTAAATTGAGTGGATGAAGACAATTGGGCACACAGCATGAATAATAGTTTAACTTTGCACTGACTTCATGACGGAGTGTAACCCAGCAAGCATGAGCTCAAGCACAGCTGATCAACTGGTTCACAAATATTTTGACTGTAGGTGGTTGCTTTCTTGCTGGATGAGGGGGCAATTAATTGGATGTGTATATCAATGGAAATAACTTTTATTACGGACATTTTATTTGAATGTCTAACAAAAACGAGAATGAAAGTATCACATTTGAGAAGCTGGAATCAGTTACTATTTTGGTATTAGCTTTCGCTTTGAAAATTAAATGAATAACCGGTAACCAAAACAGTTGCCATCTAGTCTCTATGTGCTCATAATTAATTAATCGGGTAATCGTTTGGTTTTCTGCGTGTCTGAGTCGACCCTTGTTTTGTTTAGCAGATCACCGTGTTTACCTTTTCGTTTTCCTCTCCTTCCTCTTCGTCTTCTTCCCCATCTCCTGGGGTCTCCTTGTCAGATTCCACATTTCTGCCGTCCTCCACCTCGTTCACATTTTCAAAGTGCAAGCTGAGCCGGTCTTCGCCATCACCATAAACTTTAATGTCCAGAGCAGCCGTCATCTCTTCCCCCTCAGACAAGGTTTGGGAGCCCGACGACGACTGGCTCTCGCCGCTTTCAGACACTACAAACTCTTTCTTCTCCATTGCGTCGCCTTCTGGTGCTACTTCAAAACAAAAGGTAGCAATTAATTAACCTGCAAGCACACCTGTCCGGTTCATTATGGTCAGGAGCCGCGAGCCCATTAGAGGACACGGCTTTCTTTTTTCCTCTCTCTCTTCTGCTTCTCCTTGTTCGAGTAAAACCAAAGTCACGACGTTGTCGAAAGTTGGTGATATCGACTAAAACATTATTGGACCCTGTTTAACATCAGCGTTACCGCCAAGCAGAGGTGTCCGCTTCGGTTAGAAGGAGCCTCTGTGGATTTTTACGCTCATGACTTCCAAATCAGCGCGTGCCCATGCTGTCTGTGCCTTCCTATCTCACCAGTACAGCTTGTTGCCCAAAAACTAACCCCGCCCACAACGTGCGAGGGTTTACCAATCAGATCGCAGCAGCCGCCAAACTCTACAGATAGCTTTAACCAGCTTTAGATGTATTGGCGATTCAAGAAGAAATTTGCGAGGGGGACCAGGGTGGGGCCACGGTTTTTTAATGAGACCGCAGAACAAAAAAAAAAGGGGGGGGTGGGGGGGCAATAATTAATTTTTTTATATATTTAGTAAATTTACTTGGAGCACAAACGAAAATAACATGTAACAATTAAAAATAAAAATTAATTTCAAACAAGGGATTTCTAAATCTTTTACTAGATTTCTAAACATAAATAAATCTTTGAACAAATTTTACTTTTTATTCAAGATATTTTTCTTTTTATGTAGTTATGTATTTATTTTTGTTATATAGTTATTTTTTACAGCATGAAACTTAAATGTACACTCATATTTTCTGTTCAGTAGTGTCTCATCTTTTAGCATTGGCAGCGCAGTAGTATGTAACATTATAATAAAAGTATTCTTCATTACCAATTTATTGCAAAACAGTCCACAAATGCATTAATTTTGAAACCCTTGGCCTTTCTGGATTCAGTGCCTAGCACCCCTATTGCTATAAGCTCATCAGTAATGGTGGACGGGAGGCAGGTTTTTACTCATTTTAATGTGGAGAAACTCTGCTCACAAGTGACAGAAGTCACTGAGAGCGCAACAGCTATTTTGCACACTCAGTGACAGAAGTCACTGAGAGCGCAACAGCTATTTTGCACAGTCTAAAGAGCTCATCAAACAGCTTTTTTATGCATCAGTGAAACAGATCAATTCCACTATAACAGATAGCTTTTGAATCACACCTTTATATAAAATGTTGTGATGTAACAGCAAAAGGCAGACGTCACAGGACCCCTGCCAAATGTCCCCAAATAAATAAATAAATAAATAAATAAATAAAATAAAATGAATATTAAAACACTTTCAAGACTATCCTTTTGTTATTTATTTGAAAAAAAATGTATGATTTAGGAAGTTGGGATATATAATAATATGGTTTTTTTTTTAAATAATGCTAAGCATCATGGTCAAATGATCTTGTATACTATAGTCACCAGTAGTTAGAAATGGTGTATTTTTCAAAGTGATAGTCAATAAATATCTATCACTATCACAATGTCTCAGACTTTATAAACTTTATAAATCTGTTTATAAAAGAGCACATCAGAAGAACAGAAGATTAAGGTTTGTTTTTTTTTCAAGAAACACATTGAAGTGCATGTGTACTTGAGTGCATACACATTTTTCCCCTCATGAATAGCTCCATTGCCTCCTGCTCTTTCTGTTTTTTTTAACTCTCTTTTTGGGTCTTGTTTTGTTGTCCCTGTATGTGTGACTCATAGGTGTGGCACTTCCTTACCTGTCATTCCCGCTCTTATTCATTCCTCAGATGTTTTGATATTCAGAGGTTTTTCCTCCTCTAGACATGCAAATTATAAAATAAGCATATTCCAGAATAGCATTTGTTGGCATTCAGATATCTGTGCTCAGTGGCATGTTATACTGTTTTGAACTTTTGTAAAAATAAATAAATAAATAAACACCACATCCACACAAGTTACATGACATTCCACATCCAACATGTGGTGGCAGAAGATCAGGAGCAGGGCTTAACCAAACACAGGCCACTAGGGGGCCTACTTGAACAAATATTGTATATACTGTGTTTTAGGATTTTATACAGTGTACTATGTATTCATACTAAGAATTAGTCTTTCATTTCAAACATGCATTCAACATAGCAGAGGGAAAAGGCAACGAAATGACATGTTTCTTTCTCAAAGCTCCAAATTAAAATACAAACACACAGGATTGCATGAGAAGAAACAAATATATTTGTAGCATTAATTCTTTAACCCTGTTTTACTTTGCACTTCATGACACACTCTACAACATTTAGGTTGCCCCACCCAAAGCAGCATTCTATTATCATGTACTCAGAATCCAGCATAATTGTTATTCTATCCTAAAACCTTTGATGGCTTTTTGAGGAAGTCAGGGCCAGACTAAAAGTCCTCACCCCATTGGTCAAAATCTCAACCAGACAAGCGCACACACACACACACACACACACACACACACACACACACACACACACACACACACACACACACACACAAGCCCGTTTAGCTATCTTAGTGAGGACCTTCTTTGACATAATGGCTTCCCTAGCCTCTCACCCTAACCGTAACCATTAAAAATGCCTAACCATAACCCTTACCCTAAACCTTACCATAACCTAATTGTAACCCTGACACTAAAACCACATTTTGAGCCTCAAAAAAGGCCTTCAAATTTGTGAGGACCAGTGTGTGTGTGTCCTCACAAGTGACTGTTGGTTGGTAGTAGAATGCAGATTTCGGTCCTCACAAAGATAGCTAGACAGGAACACACACACACACACACACACAATTTTTTGATTATAGGTGTCTTTATTTTCTGTTGTTTAGTTTCACAAATTACCTAAACACACTCAGCAGGGTGAAGAAGTGACAGAGCATAAACTTATGCTAAACTATGCATAAACTAACAGCATTTTGCCTTTATATTTTTATGTTTTGTTTTGGTTTTCCTCCTGGATATTATGGCGGTTTCTTTTATCACAATCCACATAACAAAGACTGCCCTCCCCTTTTTAATGCTTATCTTCAATATTCCGACACAGCAGACTGAGTTTCATAAAGTAAACACACACATGAGTTTTGAGTCATGACTGTGCGCCCAGTTAGACTTTTGTCTGGTGTTGATAGTCTGATATGTCAACAGAGACAGTGTTGACATTCAGGTCGAGCTGGTACAAATCAGCCCCAACAACATAATAAGCACTTTTACTGCCTCTGATCACATCTTATTGAGTTTTTCTGTCTTAGCACAGAATCAAGCCTTTGGTTGTGCAATAGCTTAACTATATATGCTTTGTATTAACCTGCAACTTGATTTTAATTTTAAACCTGCTTTAGGGCAGCATGGTGGTTTCCACTGCTGCTAACAACAAGAGGGTTTGAATCCAACAGTCAACTGAGGCCTTTTTGTGTGGAGATTGTATGTTCTCCCTGTGGTTATGTGAATTCTCTCCAGGTACTTTAGCTAAAGTGGCAATTCTAGATTGGCTTTAAGGGTGAATGTTTTCTTTGTTCCCATGTAATAGACCAGCAGCCTCTCCAGGATATACCCTGTCTTTCACCGTACCACAGCTGGGATAGCCTCTACACCCTTCCATTTGTGCTTCATTGTCACCTAATGAATTGATTGCAGTGGAAGTTCATACATTTGTGGTCACCAGAGGTTCAATATTATTGTTCATCCGCATCTTTTACACTTGATTTTGATTTAGTACTTGTTGTTCTTACTTTGTTTTGCCAAGCTACAAAGGTGTGGATATACCACACATTGTTCCTGCTAATGAACAAGCAGATCATGTGCCCTTGGAACAATTGTACTGTGGGTTGCACCAGCCACGCCGTCAAAAAGTTTCCATTAACTCTCTTTTTTCTGTGGCTTCTGCTGCCAATCCTGTTGCTACTGATGACGATGACCCCTGAGCTTTATTTGGGAGTTTACAGCGTCATCAGGTTGTTCTGTTCTCAGTCAGTCGACCTAAAAGCAGCAAGTAATCCACTCATCGAAACTGGGGTGCAACACACCAAGACCTTGATTGGCCGCAGTCACGTGAGGTGGGCGTTTTGAACTACATTTCAAAGCAGTGTTTTGAAACACCGCCCCTTTATAAGCTTGATACAACATCCAAATAGCAATATCAAGATTTCTATCCCTACTCGTTACTCTCGAGGGATTTTTTTTTTTCATTGGTTTTGTTAGGATGATAGAGAACGTTTGATTGGAGGAAATTCTCCTGTTTTTCCTGGAGTTACAGGGAGTTGAGGTGTAGGTGTATCTTCTATTATTCTTTTATTTAAATTGTTTAGCCGGTGAGTTTTTTTCTTAATAAGTGAGGCTTGACATTTATTCTTTCTTTAAAACAATCTGGCAATAAGCAATCTCAAACTCACCCAAAACAGTCTCTCCAAGTTATTCGCTTTAACCCTAGACCAACTTAGGATGTGATATCAGTACCAGGATCCCCGAGCCCTAATCCAGGATTAGTTGGGTTGGAACCTATTTAAGCTATCATGGGACACGAGACAGGACACACCCTGGATAGGCATCCAAATTAAAGCTTAAAATATTTTTAAATTGTTTACTTGGAAAGCTATTTTATGTTAGTTGAAGGTATGTGTTTGTGTATTTAAGTGTGGTATTGTATGAGTAAGTGTATGTCGGCTGGAATGAAGCAAAGCGAGCATATCAGCATTCTCAGAACTCAGGTTCGGCCTGTGCTTTGTCACAACATTTCCTACAGAAAACAGATGTTAAGATGGTGTACATGTCAATAATTAATGTTAATAATAACTCAGTGTCCACCCCAAAGGCCCCAGTATACCCACTGCTTCTCTCTTTCCAGTCTTACATCTTTCTCCATCTCTGAGAATAAAAATGTCAGTTGAAAATATAGCAAATGTGTCTTTAGCTTGCAGACACATTTGATAAAATGGAAATTTAAAGCTCACATGTAAAGTTGTAGTTATTACATAAGCCTTTAAAAAAAAAACAAAAAAAAACTATAATTTTCATATAATTAAATTAAACCCTCTAAATTTTTCACTTTTTAAAAAGAACAATTGTCTGTTAATACTATTGTGTGTGTTTATGTAGTATTGATTCAGCAATCGTGGCTCAAGAGTTGGGAGTTCGTCTTGTAATCGGAAGGTTGCCGGTTCGAGCCCCTGCTCGGACAGTCTCGGTCGTTGTGTCCTTGGGCAAGACACTTCACCTACCGCCTACTGGTGTTGGCCAGAAGGGCCGATGGCGCGATATGGCAGCCTCGCTTCTGTCAGTCTGCCCCAGGGCAGCTGTGGCTACAACTGTAGCTTTCCTCCACCAGTGTGTGAATGGGTGGATGACTGGGTGTGTAAAGCGCTTTGGGGTCCCTAGGGGGGACTAGTAAAAGCGCTATACAAATACAGGCCATTTACCATTTACCATAATAGATATTAGATAATATTGTGGGCTTTGTGGTAAAACAAATATTCAGTTCATACTGGTGTAATAGCACTAGAAAAGAAAAACGAATCTTGTGTGCCAAATTGCGTTGGAGTTTTTCTTTTCTTTTGTGGGTTAAACAGGACATTTTACATTTGATTTAAAACAAAAGTGTCTTGAGAGCAACTTCGATCTTTTAGCTTTCATCCCTTCCAAAGGGCACCTCAAATAAAAAAATGAATCCAGGATGCGCTCATTCTCAAAATCTTCTCTGTACATGAATTTTTTTATGCCTTGTTGAGCATTGAAATAGAAGTTAACATACATAATGCTTTAAAATAAAAATTATTTCAATGTCATTCAATTTTAAAAGAACTTTGGTCCAAGTCACCAGTTTAAATTTAAGGTGTCGATGTTTTTTAGTAACGCTCTCTTAGTGTCTGCCTTCTCCCACCGGCTGGGGACTTGCAAGTAGTCATGATGGCTCATGTAACATGTGATTATAGATTGAACCTCAAGACCAACACAGCTCAGCTGATTACAGCCTTTCCACAAAGAAATCAAATCTACAGGAACTCGCAATAGAAATTACAGTGTGACTTATTTCTAGTCACGAGAGTCGAGTCAACTCTACTGAAGTGAGTCAGTCCCCTCCACTGTACTGCTGTCTGAACTTAGGGTTTTCCCCCGTCAACACTCGCTTTAACCTCTGGCTACAACAGCTTGGGACAGATGTCATGTAACCTGTGCGAATCCAACAGGCACGCAAACACATTTTATTTAAGGTAAAAATTATATTTAAAAAAAGACAGAAAGGATGAAGCATCAGGGGTGTTTGTATCTCAGGAGGTAGAGCAGGTGTTCAATCCCTGGCTGCTCCAGTCTGCATGTCAAACATCCTTGGGCAAGACGCATCCATCGAAGTACAAATGTGTGTGAATGTGCGATGGAGAGCACTTACATAGTAAAAAAAAGAAAAGAAAAAGAAAGTATTTGTATGAATGGGTGAATGAGGCAAGTTGCATAAAGTCCTTTGAGTTCTCAAATACAGTAGACACGCGCTATATAAGAACCACTCCATGTACAGTAGATTTTTACTGTTCAGTATTAGTCACAGTTAGGCTTTCTAAGAAACGCCAAGTGAAAGGGAAACGCTGCAGAGCACTTTTGCTATGCACCGCTGCTACGTCAGTAAAATGTAAACACAACTTTATAGTGTTAAAGTATTTTTTTGTTCTTTTTGCTGTGTCTCTATTATAAAGTTTGTGCACACACAGTCTTACCACAGGAGGGTACTGTTTGCTAAAGAACAAGCAGCGATAGCAGAGAACATTAAATGCAAAGGCTCCTTTAGCTGTTTACCTGACGGTATTATAGTTTTGATTATTTGTATGTATGGAAATTAACGTGCTAAAAATTGTTGGAACCTGATCCTGATCGCTTTTGAATGTAAACTAATAGGAAAATAATAATGCAACTTTATTCTTCAAACAATGTACAAAGATTCATTCCTTGTCCCAGCTTATATTGGTTGTTGAACTGAAAGCATGGTTATGTTATTTTCTTTCACTCAATATTAGTGAATATTAGGGAAATTAGATGTACAATGTACCTTCATTTGACCTGTAATGTTTATGCCATTGCTTCAAAAACTATATTTCAATCCTTCTGTACAATGAACAGCATTCAGCTATCACCCATGAGTATCAATACCAGTTTACTGAAAAGGTGACTATTGAATCCTGAGCCTGCTGGTAAAACACTAAAGATCTTAGATCAAAGCCAGACTCTGCGAGATGAACCCACATATGTAGCATTTCGACACTTGTAGGCCACAATAAGTTAGAGCATCGCTGATTCAAGGTGGTGATAAGAAACAGGTTAAGGTGGGGAAATTTACCGATGAGAAAAACACGGGTAGGCAGGCAGTGAGTTGTTTAGCGGAAATGAATTTCCTGTGGCTGGGATCTTTAAGTGTTCTCTTCTAATTTTAATCATCTCTTTTGATTCAGTAGGTTTCAGGGGTCTGTTTTGTCATCAGCTCTTTCTATGACTTTAAGAATCATTTGACATTTTTAGCTCGTGGCAGTTCAAAGCAGAAGGCAGAAGGCTTTCAGAGACAAAGGTTTTACAGAAAAACAGTAATAACCGTACCTCAGACTTTGCTCTGCAGCTGGTACAGAGTGTAATGTTAAGATAAAGATCACGATACACAACATTAATGACGTTCTTGGGGCCCAACTTAAGTCAGTGAGGTGTGAACAAAACTTCCTGTGTGCATACACTGCTGCACAGAAGGAGGAACATGCAGCAAAATGTACATTTGTGTGTTTGTCCGTCGTCTACGATAACACACAGAGGTGACTGTACATAGTTAGTGTTGTTTATTTCGATTTTTCGCATTACAACAGCCTGCTTTTGCCTCTCATATAACAGTTAGGCACGAAGTATTGTAGCCGAACACTATAAAATATTGGTTGAACAAATCTTCACCGGGTAAGACTGAACAAGGTATAGGATCCACATCGCAATTTTTACCTGACAAGATATTAGTTGGCAAAGTTATTCGTTTTTTCCACTAAATTTTACTTTTGATTTTTTTCTTGTTATAGTTAGCCCGTAACTAAAGATACTATGTTTATCATTTTAAATGATTTAGAATTTAAAATCCATCCAAATCAATGAAATCTATAAATATGCAAATCCATTATTATCGAACACAAGATGTTTTCTACTTTGCTAAAAAAGTGTGCGATTCTTCTGCGAACGTCTGTATTACTTGAAATAGATAAGGATTTTTACTTAAGAGAAAAAAAACCCTTTTTTACCAAACAATCATTGTCAGGTCAACTCAACTCAATATTAAAAATCCTTTTCAGCCTCTTTTCATGTAATACCATCTGTATGAGAGCACAGGGCTGTAAATGAGCTAGATTCTTTTATTCAGTAAAAGTTATAACCATATATAAGTAATAATACAAATGTTTTAGCATGAAAATACACTGAGACTAGGTAAAGCAAAAATACACATTTTGCAGAAACCTATACAGTACATATACATTTCCCACCAGGGAGGAAAAGCACAAGAAAGGCTGCACTTTGTCAGAAAGCTGCGTCAGGCCCAATTACCCCAAAAACCGCTCCACCATCGAAAGCCTTCTGACTTACTGCTGCATTCACAGAGCTTTACACTGCATTTATAAACCGTATTCATTATATTATAATGCAACTAACATTGCTACCTCTATTTATATAACTGTATTTGTTATAGTAGCAACCAGCATTCCTACCCCTTATGTGCAATACTGCTGATCACATTGCACCTTATACTCCACTGATCACTCACTTGCTCCTTACATTGCACCTGCTCCTTATGTGGCATATATTTTTGTATATAACTTATACATATCTATCTTTTTTGTGTAGATACTTATGTTACTGCTCAGAAACTTAAGTCTATTTTATCTTCTTTTCCTATCCTAAAAGAATCTGAATGTAAATCTACATGCTACCAACGGAGAGATGCCAAACTGTGTTTCATTGTTCTTGTAACAGTGACAATAAAGATCTATTCTATTCTATTCTAGTATGTGACTTGATTCTAATTATTGATTCATATATTCATTATTGTTTTTATAACTTAAATGTTGCAGCTGGAAGTGATTTTAATTACTTATACAATTGGGTAACTTTCTCTATAGTAAAATAGAATTATAGCAGATTCAAATGTAAAAATCTGCAAAATAAGAAGTATTAGTATGGAAAACAAAGGACAGCATTCACATCCAAAATCAAGCTGTAGGGCAGAGAGTAGAAGCAGAAAGCAGTGTAATACAAAAAAACTTAAAAAGAGTAAAACAGGAAAAGTATTAAGTTGCACTCTAAAGCAGGTTTCTATTAATGCTGTGATCCAGCTGCACTGGGCTGCGTGAGATTAACAGCACTCTAGCTCTCTAGCTTTTCCTGTTCTGCCTTTTTGAAGCTTTTATATTTTTGTGTGAGCTCCAAGGAGGAACAATGATGAGGTTTAACAGTCTGAACCTCCTGGGTTACGCATGCAAACACTCCCTGAACGGACTCCATCCTGTGGCTGACAAATCAGTCTGTCATAAATGACTCATCAATCATATCCTAACTCTCAAACATCAGCACATTTTTCAGATGCACCACAGAAGCACAATATATTAACCTCCTGTGTTAAAAACGCGTGCTGGAGAAGCTTAGAGGGCGTGACGGTAAATGGACTACTCATTCAGTTTTGGTAAAATTCTGATGGCACTGTAGATTATTGGAAAACAGGGCGATCTGAGTCACCACACGTCTCTCACAGAGCATGTGGCAGTTAACGCACAAAGGTTAGCTTGTTTACTCCTATGTCTTTTTATTTTCGTTGTTCGTTTGTTTACCTCACCTAGATGTTTGAGCTTAACTGTGAACAGAATGAATGATCATTTTTACAATAAGATGAAGCAGTTTTTAATTACGAACGTGACATTTCTTGTGACTCGAGCTTCAAAGATGCTGTTTTTTTCCTCTTCCTTCATGTTCATGTTCATGTTTCCTTCCTTTAAAAACATGATTAAGATGTTATCTATCTAAGAAATGTCCGCTTTTATATTTCAGTTAAGGTGAAATGTGTGAATTTTTAAAATTTATTTATTTTAGTGACGCAATTTGTGCGTCACTAAGTGCCTTTTTGATTCTTGCTTTCTACTTCCCTTTAAACTCGTTTTGGTTAAAAACAGCACCGAAATATGATGTAAAAATATTACAATATTTGTGTTTGTAGGCTATAAATGGCAGAAAGCAGTATTTCTATTTTCTTTTAATGGACTGTGTAGGTCTTTTCTTCAAAACTGTTCCTCTACTAGACTTCTGATTTAGAGTTTTTATTTTAAAAAACATATTTTCCAGTTCTAGCGGATTGATTTGTAATTTTTCAGATCACACACAGTTCTTTGAAAGCATGAATAGAATTTGAATTTACAGCACACAAAGCCATCCCTGCTCTTCTTTTGAGTCACAGTCACTTCTCTTGCTTTCTGTTGCCTCCTGCACTTCAGAGCGAAGCTGTTGTTTGTGCAGATACAACATCTTCGACTCAACCGTTCTATTTGTGGAAAGAAGAAGTACAAACAAGGCTGTTTCTGCATACTTCAGGGGACCTACCGTTTCTTGTCAGTCTATGAGTCCTATGAACTGTGTCACACACTGTGACCCCGCCCCTCCATCCTCAGTGTCAAAACTCCCCAAAAATATTTCCTTCTCACACACGCTCGAGAGAGCAGCTACTGTGTGAATCATGATTGTGAATGGCAGAAGACTGTGGGTGTGAGGTTACGAAGACACCGTCTTGGTTTCAGTCTTTCAGACAGACCCGGGCAAAATGGCTGGTTGTAAAGTTCAGCTGGATTTTTCAGACTCTAGATGTTCTTCATGTGCAAGCCATCCATATTATATCATCCTAGGTAAGTGTCCTTTTTTTTTTTTTAAATCTGCCTTTCTACTTGTTAAACTTCTTGTCTTGGTACAGCTCAATCTTTCTGGAAGGATTTAAATCCATGAACATCTCTGTGTTAACTCCTGTTGTTCACATTCAAGGTCTGATTCTTATTCACTACGCTACACTCTCCATGCATTCTCAAGTAACTCCAGGTAGGCTTACCACAACATTTCTAATAATTCATTGTCTTATTACTGTTCATATATTGGTTAGCGCTGTGTGTACTGCAATTTTCCAGCATTCTGATTCATGTGAACTTGTGGAGCATTTGTCTCATTTGGCACAAGATAAAGAGTGAAGGACCGTAGTGGTGGTACTATTTGCCCTACATTTGCACATTTAACCCAGAGTGTCACACGCCATTTATTTTAACCTTCATTCAGTCTAATACAACAACTCAGTCCAACAGAGTATTTCACTTCATCGATGAAATAACAACTTATAAATATGCTTTACACCACCACGATCACTAATGAAGAGAGCAGCAGTATGTCAGGCTCTGTTTACTGTACTGGACCCCACACCCTACATGTAAACTTCGCACTTGATCCTCCCTTTTAAATGATACTATATCAGAGCACTTGCATGGAGAATGTTTTGAACTTCCATCATACAGTCATGTTAAAAAAAAGAAAGTGCACCTTCTGTCAGTTGTACTTGTCAGAACGTAACAATAATTTAAAAAAAAAATCATAAATCTGATTCTTAGATTCAGAGTTTTCTGGGTCACAAAAACAGCTCTCTTTTTACCATCAGGGTAATGCTGAACGTGTAATCTGGTCTGGAGCATATTATATTCAGAGTTTAGGTTTGAAATCATCCAACTGTGCCACATTATCTCTGATTGTTTTATCTGCAACTTGTGTTTTAAGTGCAATGCAATTCTCTCTGCACGTGCAGCTTGTTAAGCTGTATTTTACTAAGATCGCACATGAAGCCCTGCTGTACAGTTACAGCAGTGCAAACGTCGCAGTCCCACTGGAGTTTGCATATTTAGATGAGATGCGCATGCTTCAGTAACATCTATAAGATCATTGCTAAGGTCTGTCGTAATCTGTAAAATTCATTTCACTTAGATCTGTTGACCAACTAAAGCGAAGCCCCACGGTCTTTACTGTTTAAATGGACTCACTTAAAGGTTTCAGAGGTCTAATGCGCAGCCATTATAAATAAACAGCAGCGTAGAGAGCGCACTCAGCAAAAAAATGATTAACTTGAATTTAAATGTTTATTTAACACTCTAAATGCGCTAAATCCCACAATTCAGCATCCTTAACATCCTGCCTAATTTGCACCAATATTGCATTGTCCTGTTATAGTTTTTTGTGTTCTTTATAGATTTTAACCAGCATGTTATCTTCATCATCTGAGATGCCTTTGATTGGAGTAGGCGCCACTCATAGTGATCTTTTTGTGCGGTGCAAGAGTTAAATGAAATGTGCAACATCCCTTTTAATGAGAGCTGTACAGACCCTGAAGCAGAAAGCCTGGGTTATCAGAGAAACTTAATGATCTGCATTTTCATATCCATCATATCTGACGGAAGTTTTAGCTTTTATCAAACCAGCTGACGCAAAGAAAAGAGAGACTGTGTCGAAATTCCCTCATAGTATAACTCTCAGGTCTTAAACTGAAGTAAATGCAACTGGAGGTGAACAAAAAAAAGTTACATGAAATGGAGAAACAATGTGTGAAAACATAACTACTGCTTACTGCTTCCATAGAAATGAAAGGGGATCATCACCAAGTGTGAGCACGTCTATAAAAGCAGATGTTTGGCGGTTTGCACAGTATTCTCGAGTCAAATGCAAGGTGATCTGTCGGACAGCTAAAGCTTGGCCCAACGTCAGTCATGCAGCAGCAGGGCGATGATCCCCAGGACAGCAGAAAATTTAGAGTGACTGAAAAAGAAAGGCTTAATGTGCTAAAACAACAATGTAAGAAGAGTGGAACAGAATTCCTTCACAATGTATCGAGAGACTGATAAAGTCCCAAGCCAGGTGTACTTAAGGAAGGGAGGGAGTTTGTAATTAGTTGTCTTTGTTTGTCTGTCTGTCTGTAAGATATTATTTTCAAATTTTGTGTGATGGTAGATACCAATAACAGCTTACACTGCTTTAATTTTGCTGGAAAACAGGTCCTGTAAAAAGTTGTATCATTAAAAACATCTACTTTTGTAACAATTTCTCATGAATTTACTAAATATTTTGTGTCACATACCATATTCATGTGCAGAGAAGTGCAAGGTAAACGAGATTTCTTCCAAATACCAGCATTGTGGACTTCACCCAGGTAAAGAAAACACATACTGGGTCATCCTGAGGTGACCCATAATCTTTGAAATCAGATTTGAGACAGGAAAACGTTTTTTTTCTTTCTTTCTTTATGGTGACTGTGCACTGCCTCTTTTACAGATGGAGTCCGTGATTTGGACTGTTTTACTAAAAATTCATGGTCCAAATTAAGATGTATGTGGAAACCTGGAAAACACGCATCCAAAAATACACATATACTCGTAATACAACCGTAAGTAGTTTTGTTTTTCCCTTTTTCCCTTACAACCACACGTTTTAAAAATGCATATGAAAATGTCCTTGTTTGTAATTAACATCTCTTGTTTCTTCTTCTAGAGAAAAAGGAAACTATTGCAGAGTTTATAAAAACATCAATAAATCTCCTGAAGAGATCAAGTTCTTTAAAAACCGCAATGTGACCATTCAGATTTTTGAAAACAGTGAGTCAAAAAATTGCACCAAGGCAGTTTTCCAAGGTTCACCGGAGAGCCTGCGTAAGTAAAAAAAATATATAAATAAATAAAAATTTAAGGAGCAGCACTTTGTTTAAAATTTAAAAATTGATGACATTTTGGGGATAATTTTCCTGACTGTTTCAGAGCGATGTGACCCTCCAAATTATGTGAAATTCACACGGCACTCTGGGAAACTGGACATAAATGTGAGCTGGGATCAAAACGATGTCAAGCATATCATGTCTTACTCTGTCAGATACAAAGCACTGGGAAGCCTTCAATGGAATGAGGTCAGTTATTTACTAGGTAACGATTGATATCAAAATTTGCATTATTGCAGAGCACTACTGTTAAAGACCAGAGGGTTATCCACACGCATGCACAAAACATCAGAAAAAAAAGAAAGCTGCTGGTCTTTAGCTTGCCCAGCTTAAGTCATTGTTAACAAAAGGCAGACATGCCCAATGTTCAAGCTGCGCACTGCTGGCACAGTCTCTGCGCACAAAAAAATCTGCGTTGCGCACAAAAAAAATCTAACCTGAATTAAAATTCAAATTGAAATCAACAATTCTGTTTTGCAGTGTTAGTCAGTAAGTGACTGTCTGCTCCCGTATGAGATTAGAACGATGCCACCTTATCCCATAGTCCAGCCAATCACGCGATTCGTATATACCGAGCTAATCGACGTTGTTGACAGGCTATGACAGCGTCCTTATGTGCTGACACCGGTGTTTTAGCTGGCAAAGCTGCGTGGCTGATGTGGAGTGAAGCCATGTTAATGACAACGTGTAAAACCATTGGAGATGTGAGCAGGACAGACGGAGCAATTGACGGAAAACGTGTGGACTTTATACCAGTTTTTAAATTGTGTTGATAGGCCACGTAAAACCAGAGTTATGATAAAAATATACTGCAGCAAGAATCAGTAAAAACGGCGTTTTATAAGGAAAACATCGAAACACGCTCCGCTTTTGAGCAAAAACAAAACCAAAAAACCCCCGTCCACCCTTTCCTATTGGTGGAAAAATGTACCATGTCGACCAATCAAAAAATTATATGGCAACGTGGCATTTAGTTGTTTAGGAAGGGGGAAGTTTTAGGAGTGACAGCGGTGTTTTGAGATGTGAGAGATTTGCGACATTTAGCGCAAATCTTGTGTAGTCAGTGTGTAGTGTTGTCAATAGTTTTGTTGTGTGTCAGAACAATGAGGCGACAGCTGAATGTTACAGGTGTTACAGCAGTGATACATCTCCTGTTGTCAGGCCTGCAGGTATCAGGCTGTTGTTCTCCTTTATCTCATAGTGGACAGAAATTATTTTTTGGAGGGGCACAAATAATTTGTGTGGCTTCAAATTTGATGCAGAACAGCTGATTGTTCTGTAAATAGTTTGAAATGTTTGTTTAAAAAAACGCCTTGGCTGCATTTTTAGGTAAACAGCTGCAAAACACTTTGTTGTTTGCAAAACTCAGTAACTTTTTTGGAGAAGTAACTATATAATTATTTGCCCAACATTGGTCATTATATACTGTATTTTGCAGACAGAGAGTTACAGGACTCTCTCCCAGACCACAGACTCATACTCATAATACAAGTCAGAGCTTTATAATAAATAAATAAATAAAGTTGTGTTTTCAAAATTGGAGTTCAAGTTATTTTTACTTCCAATAGTGTTAACATACTACACAGGTCATGAACAAGATTTTTTTAAATTTTCATTGTAAGTGGGCTAAAGCAGTTAGTTAAAAGTAGTCTAACATAAATGTAAATGCTGTAATTTGATTATTTTAATAAACCATGTAACCATGTTGCTCACATTGGTCCAAGGGATCGCTCAGGGAGTTTGTGCGTTTGCTCAGACACATGAAAACTTAGAGGGAACATTGGACATGCCCTAAAAAAAAATCAGAGACATCAGAGACAACTATAAATCCTCATGAGCAAAAATAACCGCATCTTTATCGACTATAGTCAACTGTGGCCTTGTATGTGTTGAGTATGTTGGTTTTGCCCATGAAAATCTTCTCTCCCAATGTCCATGCGAAAAGGGTTATTGTGTGACCAAACACATCCACACTGGCTGATTGCAGGCTATTGTGTCTGTGCATGGTTCCTCCACATGCTGCCGAATCATATTGTTAAATTGCCAGTATATCTTGTTTCTACACACTCAACCACGTTTGGAGATGTAAACCACTTTGAACAGCACTGGAGACAGAGCATCTCCTTGGTAAATCACACACTTTGTTCACTGAATTCCTCTTAGGGTCCTTTTAGGCTCTTAGGGTCCTGTTGGTCTTGTATAGTTCCAGCCAGTAAGTCGTAATCTTTCTTGTAGTCAATCCAGGCAGTGCACAAGATGGTCACTCTGGTCTTCCAGGCTCAAGTGACTGGTCTGTCCAACCACGGGCTGCTGTTTTGTTCTGAAGTTGCTGCCAATTCCTTTCTAGGCCCCACCCATGTATTGAGCCATGTTTCTGCTCATCTTTGCCATTACAATGATGGACAAGTTTGTGTGAGCTTGGTGGTTGCCAGAAGAAATGTACTTGTCTGATTGCATTGTGCCATAGGAAAAGTGGTGGTGGAGTCAGGATCGTGGTGTGAGGATGGGTTTTGTGTGTGTGTGTATACATATAACAACCAGCAGAAATGACACAGACACACATACAACAAGACTGTTGATGTTTTTGCATAATTTTCTCGTGCAGGTAAATGGACTGGTTCTTATATAGCGCTTTTCTACTCTGTCCGAGCACTCAAAGCGCTTTATACAGCTAATTCATTCACCCAATCACACAAGCACTTCTAAGCTTAAGTGCTAAGTATCTAACATTCATACACATTCACACTCCGATGGATGCATCGGAGAGCTTAGTATCTTGCCCAAGGATATTTGGCATGCAGACTGGAGCTGGGATCGAACCACCAACAATCTGGTTAGTAGCTGATCCGCTCTACCACCTGAGCTACAACCATCCCGAGGTGTTGTTTGTATTTGTGGGTTTTCTTCTTACAGGTGCAGCAGTTGATGAGCCATTGTGGGGGGGGTTTGGTCTTTTTTCCCCCCTGCCTGTCAGCTTTGACATTGCAATATTTCACATGTAGTGTGAATAATGATAGAAATAATAATAATAAGAGTTAGCTCAAGAGTTGGGACCGCGCCTTGTAATCTGAAGGTTGCCGGTTCGAGCTCCGGCTTGGACAGTCTCGGTCGTTGTGTTCTTGGGCAAGACGCTTCACCCGTTGCCTTCTGGTGGTGGTCAGAGGGCCCAGTGGCGCCAGTGTCCGGCAGCCTTGCCTGCGCCCCAGGGTGGCTGTGGCTACAACGTAGCTTGCCATCACCAATGTGTGAATGGGTGGATGACTGAATGTGTAAAGCGCTTTGGGGTCCTTAGGGACTAGTAAAGCGCTATACAAATACAGGCCATTTACCATAACAGAAGTGAATGAATAAATAGATAAAATTTAATTTAGAAAATCACAGAGGAGCCTACAGATATTTTATAGAGCTCGACTTGAAAAAGCAAATATGGCACAGCAGTGCATTCAGATAGCAGTCTGCCTGGCTAAGACAGGCAGGTTTTTTTTTTTTACTTTTAACATCTTATACATAACTACTGTTTTCTTCTACTTTGAAAATCTAACACACACCATGCCTGTCCTTGTATTTGCTCTTCGGGTCTTTTCACCATTGACAGTTTTCCATCACTATACTGTATTAGAGTGAAAGAGGCATTCAAAAGCAGGTTTGAAATGTAAACAACATCTGAAATAGCTGAATCTTAGATTTGCCTTTAAAGTGCAGCATGATCTGAGCTGGACTTTTATGATTTCAAAACACTGGTGCTTTCCTGTCCGATGCAGTATTATCCATAATAAAGGATTAAAAAAACAAAACAAACATTGATAGACAGCAACTCTCATAGACAGACACATTTATCTGAGGGAGACAAAAAGTAGCCCACGTCTAAAGGTCTACGTAAAGATCTCCGTGAAATGAGTCAGAGCTTACCAACTGACGTTAACTGCCCACACTTCAGTCATGTAACAGTTAAAGTTGCCAGATGATGAGATTATGTCTAACTGAAAGTCAAATTTCTCTGAAATATGGTCTCAGAAGCTTGAAAAGAAAATAGACCACCATGAGCTGGGTGATTTTTGCTTTGCAACATTCGCTCTGATTGTATTTCTCTTCCAGTCTAATTTTAAATCACAGCATCTTTTATATCAATTTCTGCTAAAGAAAATGATCCATTTTAAATTCAGCCTGAATCCTTACTCACACTCTGAAAAGTACACGGTGAACATTAGGCATATTAAGGAATTCATTCAGGTAATATACAAATTACCTGAATTACTTGTAACTGCAGGCGTACTTGTTTTTCCAAACTTTAGTTTTTAACATCTTTCTGAGGGCATTGTGATCTGCTCTCTGTGACTTTGTCGGCTTGCATTTTTGCTCTGAACCAGTTTCTTCTACTATACTCTACAAAAAACAAAACAGATGTTTATTTCGGATACTTCCCTAACGCACCCACTGATTTCTGTGCTGCTTGCAGTCACCTGGAATGTCCCAGAATAAAACTACATGCAGAGTGGAGAATCTAAACTCCTCAGTGGCCTACGCTCTACAGATACACTGCATCACCAATACTAAATGTACACAGTGCCCATGGAGTGAAGCTTACACTGTGCCATCAGGTTAGTGTTTGCTTTCTACTTTGTTTTTCTCCTAAAACCGGATAAAGGATTACCTGCTTATGTTCGAAGTAAAAAAAAAAAAAAAACAACCCAGTTTGCTCTTTCAGAGGTGACATCACAGCCGGTCATCGTCAACTTTAAAGAAACTGACGTCGCCAATGAAAAGGGTTCTCGCCTTGTTTCAATAACCTGGAAGGTAATTTTTCTTCAAAAACATCTTCTGAGAACATGCTATTAAACAAAAAGCAGAATGTAGAAAACACTCAGCAGCCACTTCATTAGGTACACCTGTTTTAATGTTTGCTCGCAAAAAATGTCGAATATGACAATCGCATGGAGCAGCAGTTCTCTGGGATAAAATGCCTTGTTGATGTCAGAGGGGAATGTCCAGAATTCTCTGAGTAGATTGTAAAGCAGCTGTAACTGAAATGCTCAGTTGTTACAACCACGGTATGCAGAAGAGCTCTTCTGTGAGGCTTGAAGCAGTTGTGCTAGCAGCAGAAGAGGACACCGGGTGATATTTCTGTCAGCTGGAAACAGGAACCTGAAGCTACAGTTCACACAGGTTCAACAGAAGATTGGACAAATGCTGCCTGGTCTGATGAATTTCAATTTCTGCTGTGATGTCACAATTTGCTGTAAACAATATGAAGGCATGGGACCATCCTGCCTTGTATAGATGTTTCAGGCTGCTGGTGGTGTAATAGGGTGGGGAATATTTTCTTGGCAGGCTTTCGGCTCTTAATGGTTTCTGGAACATGATCTCAAACCAGACCTCAATCCAATAGAGCATCTTTGGGATGCAAAGCCAACAAATCTGCGGTAACTGTGTGATGATGTCATGTCGACATGGACTAGAATCTCTGAGGTGTGGTTCCAGCACCTTGTCGAATCTGTGCCATGAAACATTAAGGTAGCTTTGAAGGCAAAGGGTGGGCCAACCCGATACTAGTAGCTGGTGAATGTAAATGCACTGATTAGTCATAGCTGCTTGTTTTGATAATAAACTGTTTTTGATTGTTAGGTTTCTGCCAGAGACCTGCATGATGGCTACATTGTGACCATTGGGAAAGAGTCAGGAGAGGCCCCAATTGAGCAGATCAAAACCATTCAGCCCAGCATCACACTGATTCTCTCCTACTCAGCTTATCGTGTGAGCATCCAGTCTTTCAACAACGTCAGCATCTCTCCAGCTGTGAGCCAAATAATACCCCTGCGTGAAGACATGGACAGTCAGTACTCATTTCCATCCTTACAGCTCTCTTAAAGGTGTCGTTTTCACCACAGATCTGAACAAAGTATACATCCACAGGTATGGGAGATGATGAGCTGAATGTGACAGTCCACAATAACATATCCTTCAAAATCTACTGGAAAGATTTCCTTGTCAAAAAATATGTGTGCTATTGTGCGGAGTGGAGGGAAGAGAAGACTAAAACAGCGTACAAGTCCTTTTACCTTAAAGGCAAAAACTACTATACTTTCTCTCTTTTAAAAGGTATGTTAATATTATGAGTTTTTGGTCAGCACCGTTTAAATGCAATTTGATTTGACTTGCCTAAATGATTTTACACACAATACTGGATTGATATTGGACAGCAGAGATCACTGCATGTTGTCAGATTTAGCTGGGAAAAACACTTTGGATATGGCTAGGGAAAGCTTTTAATTAGGTTAAAGTTAATTGTAAGCATGCAACTATGGCCCAAATGTTTCAAGCATGTTTCTTTATAAAAGGTGGAAACTACTTCCATAACATTGTCCACTGATTTGTGGACTTGTGTTTAAAGCTTCTGCGTTAGAAAATGTACTGTCCCAATCTGTATTTATTTACTTATTCTAGAGCTAGAAAAACTGATTAGGTACATGCATAGATACCTGGTATGGCTATTGATGTATGTGTCTCCGCCTGCAGATACCTGTTAATTAGAGCTATGCGTAAATAAAATAATACTAGAGCTTGGAACTTGAACACTGAAAAAAGCGTTTGTGTAAGTGCTAAATCAGCTTCAAAACCAAACCTGTCAGAAGTCCATTGCAGAGGTCTGTGCACCCCAAACCTGGCTCCAAAACACTAACATGGTGGAAACTTGAAAAGATATATATATCTACTTGCTTGTGAACACTTGAGTTGCTTTGCAAATGTAATAAATATATTTCGTTTTCTTCCAGCGATCAATCATAACTCATTTGATATCTCAAATATCCAGAACCCTTGAAGCCTTACAAGAGATACACCGTCAGTCTGCACGTGCGACCGAATAAGGACACCTGCAACATGAAGCATCTTAACAACAGCGAAGGAACGTTTGCAAGCACAAAGTTTTATTTCATGGAAGGCAGTAAGGCACAGGCACTCTTCTCCAAAACAAGCAGACACACATACATTACAAGTCACCAACAAAACACTCTGACCTCTTGAAATTGCTTTCCCGTGTCATTCTTAAAGCTCCTGTGAGTGGTCCCGCAAACATCAGCAGTTACAATTTGACACAGAATTCAATGGTGCTGCAGTGGTCATCCATCCCAGAAGAAGACACCAGAGGCTTCCTACTGGGTTACACAATCCACTACACTGAGAACCACCTGAGGGGAACAGAATCTGAGAACAGTAAGACACTTCCACTTACTCATAAGCTTATTCATAAACTGCTGAATTTTGTTGAATATAATAATAGCACTGACATCACATCCACTGGTTGCTCTACAGCACATGCATTATCCTCACTGAATTTCCTGTTTGTCAGCTACTTTGTTTACTCTTCTCAGTTTTCCTGAAGTTAATGAATGCTGTAATCACACTGCAGTTTTTAGCCTTGATTTTAATGACCTCATACACTACTTGATGTAGCTATGACATCATAACCTAATTAACTCTCTGGATAGGACTAGTTTGTCAAGATGGCCGAGCAACCTTAAGATAATCTACTATCAAATGTTACTGTTACATTATTTCTTTCAAAAGTCTTCCACTCACATATTAAAATACTCCAAAATCATTTGACAGGAAAGCCATTCTAACACCGCTGCTGCTATTTCAGCAAGTGAATATGCTCATGATGACAATATTTTCATATGATAATACTAACATACTATAAACACTAACACTAACATGTTCACCATGACACTGCTAATATGCTATGCTCATAATGATAATGCTAATATGTTCATAACGTCAATGCTAACATGTTCATAATGCTAATGCTAACATGCTATAATGTCAGTACTAACATGCTTTTAATGTCACTGCTAACATGCGCATAATGACGATGCTAACATGCTTGAAATGTCAATGCTAACATGCTAATCATGACAAAAACTATCATTTTGATTGCAGACATTACAGTGGATCCAAATTTTAACAAGTATGAACTAAAGGATCTTACAAGTGGCACAACATACCAAGTCCAGATATCAGGTTTCACCTCTAAAGGAACAGGAAAACGAAGTGAACCCAACTTTTTTACGACGACTCAAGAAGGTCAGTCAAGTAATATTTCAACCATCAACTGTACATATAATTACATTTCTAATTTTTTGTTTGTGCCTTTATTTATTTATTTGCACAGGAAGTTTTAAATTCACTAGTATTATTGCAGCCATTGCAGTTTTGGCTGCTGGACTGATATTTGGACCACCAATAATAAAAAGGTACAACTTGTCAACCAATAGCTGGAACAGGATTCCACCAAAGTCACTAATTAGCTATGTCTACCACTGTGCACAAGCTTTACCTTAACTATTCCTTTAATGCTTTTTAGAGCAAAAGTTGTCCTCTGGCCAAGCATACCTAATCCTGGAAAGAGCAATACAATGCAGAAAATAGACAGGCCCTGTGAACTGGTAAGTGTTAGCTGTGACAAAGCACACAGTTTTAATGTTGTGGAAACCTAAAACAACCTGAAACTTATTTTAGGGGACTGCTATTAAAGTCCCAGTGCATCAGATGAAATATGTTGTATAAAATTAAATACATCAGTGTGTCATTTGGTCACATAGGAACTCCTTGAGGCAATCAATACTCTGAAGGCTGAAGAATGGGAAACAAAAAGTCTACATATAATTGAGAAAGAAGCTGTCGCCCCTGCCACGATATTGCCAGCAATGCTACCGCTTCTTTGTGGCTCAGACAAACGGGGAGATTCACCAGGAATTACTTGTAACTGGATCCAAACAGAGACAGATGATGCAACTGGCAATATATCTCCCAACAATACTACAGACACATTGTTGGAAACCCAGCAGACAGACCTACAAAGTTTTCCTTTTCCCTTTCCAAGTGGCTATACCACGATGGAAATGTTTCAGCAGGTAATGCCACAGAGCATCACTGCCGTTACTCAAGACATGGAAAGTGACCCAGAGGACACAGACCTGACTGTATTCAATCCTAAACCAGGACTGGACTATGTAAGACAATTTAGCACCAGTCCAGTCTCGGACAGTGACCACTTGTCCACTATTTTGTGATAAAGGTCAAACTGCAGAGTATAAAGAGGAAAAATCACTACGTGAACAACTTAGTCTAAAAGGCCAAAGTAAGAACTGCTGCCCCTGACTGTTTCTGCTGTGGCTTATGAAGAACAACAATTCAGTTTACCAACAACATGGATTCATTCGGCTAATAAAATCAGCAGAATTACCAAGACAGTGTTTACATCACATTTATGTAAAAAAACTTAACCAAAAGAATGGCATGCCAGTTGTTAGAATTGGAGTAAAAAGACAAAACATCCTCCCAAAAAGTGCACTTAACCATTACCACGGTCAATGAATATGTCTCCGAATACTCTGAAACTGCTTTGTGCATAGTTGGTCTGTGAACATACAATATTATCCTGTCATTTCATAATAAAATTATGACCTGGAAATGTTTCTGAGACCTGCAGAATTTAAACTTAGAATAACTTTTGTAACTTTGCTGAAGCCGTGCTAAATATTTTTTCTAAATATTATAACCCATTTAAATGATATGATAAGAACATTGCATTGAAAACAAGTATATCACCAGGTGGATTTTCCCCTTTAAAATTCAATAAAGTACCTAAAAAAGGTCAAAGGTGTTTTGGACACTGCAAACACAACAAGCACCTAATTCTGATCTCTACTGTAAATGAGTAAATAAATGACTGCAAATGACAACTACAAAAATATATGTGAAATATTGGCACATATCAGAATATTGAATTTGTAAATCACCAAATATCAGTATTTGTCTCTCAGGTTGTAGTTATGACATATACACATTGTATACACATTGTATACATATATATATATACATATATATACACATATATATATACATATATATATATACACATATACACATATATATATACATATATATATATACATATATATATACATATACATATATACATATATATATACATATACATATATATATACATATATACATACATATATACACATACATATATATATACACATACATATATATACATATATATACACATACATATATATACACATACATACACATACATATATATATACATACATATATATACATACATACATATATATACATACATACATATATATACACATGCATATATGTATACACACATATATACACATATAAAACCAAGCAGTGCACAGGTTAGTCAGCCTCGTCTTGCAGTCTCTGCTGATTATTGTCTACCAGTAGCTTGGGTTTTGGGCCTCTGGTATTTTTGCCTAACCCTTTCTGTGCCCCACTCATTTATTGACTCATGCACCTGTTCATCTTAGCCGCCATGATGCCTGACAGGAGCTGCCATGTGGTACTGTGGCAGGTTATTGGCCAGTAGTAGGATGGGACAGGTCCCTTCTGGGGGTCCTTGAGGATCAGGACTGTCCGGCCTTCGGTTAGCCATTCCAGTTGTTTCTCCTCAACTAGCGGCTGGTTCATTTATGCTGCCAGATGCTCATGTGCAGTCAGCTTCAGCCAGTAGGCGTGAACCATGTCGAGGCCTGGTGCTATCCAACTCTTCATACTGGAGACCCTTTCTTAGATGTCTGCCACTGTGATGGTTACTGGTCCCTGTTCAGGGAGGTTGCTGTGGTCTCCTCTGAGATCCACTAGCTACTTTGCATTGCTGTTATGGGTTACGTCCTTCTCCCATATGCTCTTCCAGTATTGCTCTGTCTCCAGCCTTGATGGTTCTGTTCTCATATGTTCCCCTGCCACTGAGAGTACACCATGGCTGGTTCGGTGGAGAACAGCTGGTTTATTCTCCTGCCTTCTATCTCTCTGGTGTACCTCTTCAAGCGGCTGGCCAAGGCTGTGAGTCTTTGCTTGGGAGTTTCCAAGGCCTCAGGTATGGACAGCTTGCTGCACTAATTAGGCACCTTCTTTGTCACACCTTTCTGCAGCTCCGATAGTTGGCTAACCTCCCTTCATGCTACCTTGATCTTAGCCTCTAGTCTCCTTCTCCATGGAGGGTACTGCTCCTGGTGGCTACAAGTTGAACAGCCACCAGGAGCAGTACCCTCCATGGAGAAGGAGACTAGAGGCTAAGATCAAGGTAGCATGAAGGGAGGTAGCTGTTCAACTTGTAGCCAAGCATCTCACTGATCACTGCTACCATGGTGTAGATCAGCTTGTTAGTCTCGGTAATGATGGCGGTAGATATCGTCCGTAGTGCTGCATTCACATCACCTAGTAGATCTTCTGAGGGTACTTCACGTAGTCTTAGTAACCGGCTATCCGGTGTTTAAGTCTGACATCATTAGCCATGCGTGGGACCAAACTCTGCTGCAGGTCCCTAAGTCCAACGAGCACTGCAGCATCACTGAGAAAAACTGTCTAAATCCTTTCATCTGTAATAAAATGATCAGCGTTGCTGCTCTATCAGGTGTAACAATTAAGTTTAACATCCAGGCATCCACGAAAACCAAATTTATGAAATTTAACGGAGTTAGAAGTTAGCAGGAAGCTAGCTCGCTAATTTGCATCTAAATATAATATACCATGTTCTGACTTAGGGATTTATGAAACAAATTAAGACGTACAGCTCTGCTATCATTTCTGACATAAAAAGGCATGAAAAAAAGGCACCATTCACCAGTTTAACACACAAAAACATTTTCAAACTTTTTGAAGGCTGTTCATTGTCAGCTGGTCTGAAATGTTCAATCAGTGGCTGTTCTCATAATGAAGACCTTACTTTACGTTACCCTTTTGCAGAAAACCTAAACAAAGCTTAGCAGTCTACAACCATAAGGTGTTACTTGAAATGCTTGTCTTAGCCATGCCGACCTTTGCTAAACCACAATAAATGGAAGGTATGACTGTGGCTTATGCGGTTTTCATCATGTTTGCAGATTACTTTTACTTGGAAATAAAGAGCTCTCTTGCCCGGCATCTTTTGGGGAGCATGAATGTCTAACAAATTTTGTGCCTTTTTATCTCATTGAAGTTGGGGTATGTCACAGCAGAGGTCAGACGTTTGACCGGAAGACAAATGGTTGAAGCTCAAGGTGTTCACTTTGGTCAGACACTGTTCAATTAACAAGAGATTTCTAAAGGCAGATCATATATCGCACACACAGATGAGTGAAAGTGTTATCCGTAAATATGAATTGTTGCTACTCTTTCAAAGCACAGATAATAATCTAACTGGGCCCATATCGAGAACTCGTGGTGCACCACAGTCAACACAAAGCCCAAGTTAAAAAATCAAACAAAATTAGTCAATGAAAAATCTCTTTTATTGAGTGTTTTTGGAAACGGATGTACTGTTAGATTTGAAATGAAGAGGATTTATACATGAAAGCTCTTCAAAAACAGTGGCACCAGACTTTTACATAGAGTCCAAAATCCAGCATCAAAGGACCACTCCTCATGGACTGAACCGTCAAACATGTTTATACATAATATACCTTCAGAAGTGGGTAAATGTTTATAAAAATAAAATTCTTCACATACTGAAATACTTGGATTTTTAAAACTACATTTTATCATAAGATGACCACTTCAGACTGAAGATTTGTTTTTTTTTTTTGAAATTGTAAAAACAAAGTAAGAAAAAAAAGAAAGAAAAAAAAAGGCAGAAGGCAGGGCAACAAAATACAAGCAATCATAAAATCAGGTCTGTAAAATCCAGCAAAGAGGAATTTGGCCACACACAGCCATAAAGTATCCTTTTAAAAACACGTTCAAAAAACAGAACACACACACAGACACACACACACACAGTCACATAGATCTCAATCTGGGGCCAGCTTGCAAACACTCGACCGAATAAACTGAAATAGTAAAAATTGAGAAAAATAGGTCTACGTCTACTTAATTATTAGTATACTCTGTAATGAATTAATGAGGACAGCTAAAACTTTAATATAATGTCTCAATAGTTTTCAACATCCTAAACAAGTCTCCATATTTTTTCTTAGTGTAGGCACTTTTTGGCCCTAATGTGCTTACATGCAGTTTGTGGACCTGTGACATTTCCTGTTCAGTCTCTTCTTGACTGCTTCTGAGAACTTTAATCGCCCCACTTTCTCCAGTAACATGAGCTGACAGACATTTATAGCACATCACCATTATTTTACAGTATAGGCATGTGACTTATATACAGTATAAAACAGTAAATAATTTTTTTTCTCCTCACACAGTATTAGAACAATAGCAGGACGTGATACTTTGTGACCTTGTTACAACTACTAACCAGAAATAGAAAAAGCTATTCAATGATGTACAGCTATGAAATAAAACAAAAGTGTTCATGTCAACCAAATGAGTTCACTGTTCACGGCATAAGATAACACCATTCTCTAATCTTGTCACTATGCCACTTCAAGCCATAAAATTAAAATGCAGTTTGCAGGATGCAACCGTTCCCGGACCATAAAACAAATATGGTGCAAAAAGGGGACTTAAAGGTAACTTCACTGACATCACAGCCCACATTTTCCTTCACCAACATACAAAGGGGCAAATTAACTTTTCAGCATAAGCAGAAATGTTATTTTAAACTCAGTATTCCTCTAAGGGACTTTGTGTTTATCCATTTCCTGAAACATGCATCACATATATAATATGCCATTGCTTCACTTAGTGAAAAGGCAAAAAAACAAATATGGGAAGTTGCTCGCACAGCCATTGTGTGACCACAGCCAGCGCAGCAAAAATAATGAGAAAAACAAGCCAGACTGTGTACAAGTCTGTGGGGGAAAAGAATTAGAGTTAGTTGCTTTAAGGTAGGCCTACCTTCTAATTAACCAGTCTCTAGTGTAAGAGTGTAACCTTCAGTTTCTTACTTGCATTGCCTTCTTGCTCACCATGTGCTGTTTAACAACACCAACATGATGGTGACAGAAAGACTCAGGTTGAGGGTCTAAGATGGGATTTCACGCTATTTTTTTTTCTTAATATTCAGATTATGGGAACCCTGCTTTCACTCTGGCTCTCACACAGGACAGGCACGCAACGAACCCTTTATGTTCCTCACTAAGCAATTTAAGACAAACATTTGACTCCTGCTGCAGACTGTTGCTGCTTATTTTTTACTTCAAAACTTTTTTGAAGTACTCAACTTTACAGTTAATAAATATGTAAATATGTGACAGTCACAAATAACATATCTAGCTTTAAATGAATCGATAAACGAGTATGACCTCTATTCCTCATCTGTGTATCTGGAATGTGACCAACCTTCCTGGAAATGCGGGAACATTACAGGACTACTATACTAGCTGTCAAAAGTTTAAGAACCTATACCATAAGGACATAAAAGCAGAAGAAGAAGAAGAAGTGGTCAGTGGAATAGCTAAGCAGAAAAAGTGTGGCCTTCTCTATGATGCTGAGCACTCACTTGCCCTTAAGGTTTGATAGTGAGATTAGGCTGACTTAGAGGAGCCATGTGTGTCACCAGTCAGGGGATGATAATGGGAAAGAAAAAAAAAGTAAGATGCCATTCAGTGCTTCTGTATGTACACACACACACACACACACACACACACACACACACACACACACACACACACACACTCACGCACGTACGTACACAATGGGCAATAAGATACCTGGATGAACAATATTAGTGTCCATGGTGTTGCTGAAGTCACTTTGCACCAACATATGCTTCCTCCTCGTGGTTAGTCTTGTAGCTGCCGTTATGCTGGGCGCAGGGTGATGACGTCATGTCCTCACTTGGTGTGGCTGAGCCTTCTCTGTCACTTTCTTCCTTTCCTTCTCTGACGTACCTCGCTTCAGCCTGAAATGGCAACAATGAATGATCAACTTTGACCAACAAAAATATTCAAAGAGAAAAACGCTCAAGTGCAGGAAAACTATGCTGTGCACATTAACAATTATTTGATACTTCCATCTTTTTCAAACAGGAGTTTAACTGACAGTTGTAAACATCAAGTACTTAAGCTTATAGTACAAATATGTACCTAATCTCATACTAATTGATAATAAAAATTAGTATCTGGAATAAGCTGAGGCATCCCCTCATGTTGTCCAAGATAAGGACAATTTTGGACAATACCTCCCACCCAACATGCTGGACAGCCACAGGAGCATGCTCAGTGAAAGACTGATTTACCCAAACGCACCACTGAAAGACACAAGAAATGATTCCTGCCTGTGGCTCTCTCCCTATACAACTCCATCTATAATTACACCCTTTTGCACATGCTCTACAGTGAAAATAACAAATAACAATGTTTTACAGTTTATAGTAAAATGTCAATCATATATATTTACTCTGTAATATTCTGCATATTTATAATTGAGCTTTTTGTATATATTAGAGCTGTTTCTTAGATTTTGTAACTTTGTAATATATTACATTTAGTTCAGTCTGTTACTGTTCTTATTGTCTTGGAGCACCTGTAAACAAATAATTTCATTAAACTATTCTGATTCTTGTGCTTTTTGTTATTATGTCTGCTTGCCAAAAATCAATATTTCACTCCTGTAACAGCCTGCATATCATCTGGAATACTGGCTTAAATCTGGTTTACGTAACTTTGCAGCAATCAGCACCAGAGCTAAGAGCTCTGATGTTACTTGGAACACATAGGTCAAAGGGAGGAAGAGCAGAAATGTTAATCAAGATGCATTATATTTTTATAACAAGTTTTCTTTTTCTTTTTTTTTAAAAAATATTTGTACCAGCTTCACTGTATATTAAATTAACAGTGACTGAGTTGATTCTGGTTGCAGTTTCATGTAACAAAGCTGTTAACCAAAATATGTGACAAACCCATACGGATGCTGCAGCTCGTCTTGCAGAAATGATGGTGGTTTTTGAGGAGAACATTTGTTTGGCTGTTACTTGTCAAACAAATGTTCTGATTGTTATCAACAGAAAGGCTCAAGTGTCACAAATCTCAATCACCTTTTATCTCTTGGCTATCATTTGGGGGATCTATGTAGTAAACTTCAGAAGTAGGACAGTCGTGTGGTTTGATACTCAAGTTGGAGACGAATGGAAACATTCACTTGTGCTGGTGTGAATGACATGCAACAATGCCACTACTTTTGAGGTAGAAACCATTCAGAATGGGACTTTCAGAGTGATCTGTAAACCAAAGTGTGCTGAGAACTAAACCATACAGCAAAAGATTGATGTCACATACCAGAAAGACGAAGCTCGTGTATGCAAGTTGTATTATTAAATGCTTCCAGGTCTATGGATCTGGAATAATTAGATAACTCGAAGTATAAGCAACATAATGTGCACATAACTGAGTCATTCCTTATTTGTAAATTATTAGATTTGTGACTGAAGCGTAATCTGTAATACCTTCAATGGCTTGGCTTTGCTCCTTATCCTGTCCTCGTCTTTGCGGCTCCTTTTTCTGGACGCGGAGCCGTCCCTTCTGCGTTCCCTCTTCTTCTCTCTTTTACTTCTAAAAGTAAGAACCAACCTTCAAGCAAACATAACTGAACCTACAATCGTATAACACAGTAAAAACTTACCTACAAAAAATGTTTGGCAACATGAGATGGTTGGATTTACCTTTTTGGTGACGGGGATTTGGCTTTCCTTCGAGGGCTTCTTGACCGATCCTTACTCCTGCGCTTGTTCCCCCTGGTAACAACACTTTATTAAGTGCATGAAAATAAAGGTGTTATAAATAACACATCTTATTTTAGTTAAACGATCAACATCCTTTTTTGCACCACAATAACATACAAACAGCAGCAAATTTAGGGAGATATGAAGATTAAGAATCTGGTGCCCTCTACTGCCAAAGGCAAGAATCACAGGTCTTATTACAGCTAATCAGATTATTTTATTATTGTTATTATTAAACACGTAATAATCCAGAAATATTCCAGGAGTATGTTGTAGGTGGTCCCATGTGTTGAGCTAAACGACAGTATAACAAACACATTCAGACTGAGGTTTCTGCCTCACTAGTTGGTCCTGCATACCTCGAGCGACTCCGACTGCGTCTCCGGTCTCTGGAGCGAGAGCGTCTCCTGTGACTGCTTCGGGAACTGTGCGAGTCACTGCCCGGCAACAACCTCTGTGATGTTCTGCTTCAAACAGAAGCAAAAGTGGAAAAGTGTCAACAACTAAATTGTAACACAACACTAAAACCCTGATGTTAAAAAAGCCGGTCACCTGTGTTTTGAGCGGGATCTTTTCCGGCGTGCCTTTGAGTGTGAACGGGAGCGTGAGCGTGAATGTGACCGCCGTGACCTTTGAGACCGGCTGGAGGAACGCTTCTTTGTTTCTGTGAGAGGAACAAGCAGTAGTCTCAGTACACGACAATTACTTCAGCAACTTTAATCAAGTCTTCATGCAGGTAGACCGAATATCATACCAGGTTCAATGGCAGCAGCGATGGTAGACTGTGCTTCACGCACCCTCTTCATCACATTTTCTAACTCTTTAGCAGCAGCCTGAGGCGTCAGCTCTGGAGGTTTCACAATAGCGTTATTGGAATGATTAACCCTGAAAGACAAAAGTATTAACCGGCTCTTAAAACCACGTTATTTTACGCATTTTCCCATTTTACAATTTTAACTAAATACATACTTCAGCGGTCTGTCTCCAAACATGACTCCATTTAATGTGAGGGCTCTGGCAACAGACTCTTGCTCAACAAACTCTACAAAGGCAAAACGAGTTGGCTGGGTCTCATCTCCGGCCATTCGGACAAACTTCACATCTCCCACCTGTTTAAAGAATTCCAACAGCTGCTCTGCAGTGGTGGTCTGCGGAAAGAAAAGATCAACTCAGTTTAAAGAAACATACAAGCCCCAAAATACAAAGCTTTTTAAAAACTGCTGAACCTAGAATTGGGCAATTTAATTGGGAGAAACTGTTATCAATGCTCTCAGATTTTGTCACATCTTTTTCTTAATTTTTATTTTCTCTGTTTAACCTTCGGATGTCTGCACTCAACATTGCATTCTGTTTTTATCTACATTTAAAAAAGCAAACCAACTTTTTTAGAACTGGGGCTGTACATGTCATCAATTTACAGATGTTTCACAGATGTTTAAAACAACAGTATTGGCCCAGAATTTTACAACTGAGCTTATAGTTTCCTCAATATGGTGAAGGTGGTACAAGCCAAACCCAAACAAGTAAGTAATAATATTATCATGAGCCTGTAGAATGAGGTCACATGGACTTTAAATATATGAAGACTTTTATGTTACCTGTGAGTTCAAGTTGCCAACATACACTGTCCTCCTGATCTCATCAATTTTTGAGGGATCCACATTTCCCATGAGCGGCGGCTGGGCAAGTACTGACGACGAGGAGTCGAGATTGGCTGGAAGTCGATTCACTAAGGGAAGGTTCAGCTGCAGGTGTGTGAAACAAAGACACAGGTTATGTTAGTACTGCACGATTATGGTGAAAGGAATGATAATTTTATTATACTGTCATGTAAACTTAAAGCTGCTTTCACATCCATGCTGTGCCACATTTCTGCTAATGTACAAATATCTGTAGCAAAATAAAATTTGTCCCCCAAAACACAAATAAAATACAGTAAAAGTATAAAAGTACCAAAATCAACCACTGCTACAGTTCCTGTTAGTTAACCTTTGCAAACAACAAAAGGTGTTTCTTAGTAGGGGTGGGCGATATAAACGATATACAATAGAAACTATATAAATTTGGCCAACGATAGAGATTTTGACTATACCGCTCTATCGCGATAGCGCATGTTGATGATGTAATCAAGCTGCACCTGTTTTGGTCGAAAGCATCGCAGCAGCTACAACCATTATCATCTGCAAATTATGGCGGGCGACAGTCATAGCAAAGAGATGAAGCACTTTTGAAATATGGGGAAAGCCAAAAACTGCGCTTCCTCCACTTCCGTAACATTGATTCATTAATGTTGAATTCTCTCGCAGCTGCTCTATTCCCATGTTGTTGCAATATATTAATATCTAACCTCGTATTGTTCTCCTGACTGACGTTTGCCCCGTGTATAGTATCCTGCTATGCGATTGCATTTGTCCCTGACCACCAGAATCCTTCACGTTAACTTTTGTCGAGTGGAAAAAAGTTGGCGTTCATCCTCCAGCTTCTCTGTGCTAATGTTATGCTAACATAGCTGTGTCGCTAGCAATCACGTAGCACAACATTATATAGCAGGTAGTCCAACTTCAGTAACCCTGCAAACGCCACTGCTGTTTAGTTTTCTGTCTTCATTTATGTTGGAAGTGGTAGCAGAGCTGTACGTTTTAATTAGTTTCAAAAATCTCTCAGTCAGAACATGGTATGTCATGTTTAGGTGTAAACTAGCGAGCTAACTTCCTGTTAACTTGTAACTCCGTTAAATTTAATAAATTCTGTTTTCATGGACGCATGGATATTAAACTTAATTGTTACACCCGATAAAGCAGCAATGCTGATGATTTAATTAAAGATGAAATAATTTATACCGTTCTTAACTCTTAGTGTTCGTTTGACTTTGGGACCTGAAGCTGACGGAGTTTTGGACCCAGATTACTCCGCAAAGCTCCTCACTACTGCAGCCGTAATGCTCTGACAATCCATCAAGCAGTGCGGCTTACCAAAGTTGTACTAAAACATTTTTTAACATATTTCTGCACGCCAAAATCGGTTCGAGGTCAGTAAGCACAACCAGAATTCATACATAAGGCACACTCTCGATTTTTGAGAAAATTAAAGGATTTTAAGTGTGCCTTATAGTGTGGAAAATACGTTATACAGAAGAAAAGAATATATCACGATATATATCGTTACGTTCAAATTATATCGCGATATGAAGGCCATATTGCCCAGCCCTATTTGTTAGCATGACTTAAGTGTATCACCTAGAAACACCTTTAAACAAAATAACTCAATTTACTGTTTCCTACACGGAGGACGTGACTAAAACTAAAACTAAGATCATCATCACACTAACACCTTTGCAAAGGTTTTGACACTTTGGACCAGAGAGCCGTTATTCACACGTGCAATTATTGTTCCATTTACCATTTTCTTAAAGCCGCGGTGACTCTATGATGTTTAGTTCACATGTTTGACCACACAGAATGACATCAAATTGGCGATTTCAATGCATTTGTTAGCCACACCATCGCACCCTTGCACAGGCTCGCTTTTATGGACATCCGACTGCAGGTGATCCACGTTAGCAACCACAGCGCTGTTTTCTTTAAGTCATGCATTCTTTATCCTGCAGTTTGTGGTGAGTTTTCAGTAAAGCCAAAGTATTTCTAAACAGCAGATGATGATCTGCTTTAGGAGACAAGCTCTTCTACCCGGCTCCACATATGAATTATGTTGCACATCTGTCTTTTAGCATAGAGTTACTCATCCACATTATTTCAGGAAACTTAAAGCTGCACGCTGCGGGAAAGTATCATGACGTATCATTTAGAGAGTGCCTGATTTGTTTTTGCTTTGTGTTCTATTGGTGAAGCACTCATTTTAAACATCAGTTGGTAATAGTTATTCAACAGTGCGAAGTAAAATCGTGATCATGATTTACACTAGAATGGATCATTCTGACCTCGTGAAATTTAAAAAAAATCATGCAACTCTGGTAAAATAAACCCCACCCTCTCACATTTTCATGGCATGCCAACCATTAAACAATCTGAAATACTCGTATTGTCCAATTTTAGTTAAAATTAGATGAAAATTAACAACTTTGACATCTTTGTCGTCTCTGCTGTTGTTGTAGGATGGGGTCAAAATGACACTTCCTAGTGTTAATCTCGATCAAAATTCTGACTTCCTGAATTTAATGACTGCTATTGTGTGATAATGAAAATGGATGCTTCACCAGTAGACCACAAAGCAAAACCGAATGAGGCACTCCCTAAATCACTACCTGATGACATGCAACTGTATATTATGATTTACTTGCATGAATAACAGGCAGACAAGAATTATGACAGTGGCCAGACTTACATTCTGAAGTGGAGCTGGAGTAGGAATTGGCAGCAATCCCCCACCAGGAATCAGACTGGGTACTGGAGTGGCAGGTGCCAAAAGTGACAAAGCCTTGGCCTCTTCTGGGATTTTCCCTGCAGGACAAAAGCAGATATTAGTGAAGGCAATAGAAAAACTCTCCTCTTTGTCTCCTCTATGTCTGCACAATTAGCCCACTGTACTCTAGAGAGAAAGAGAGCATACACTTCCCATACAGCCTACAAATCTTCTACTGTCTACTCATGATATGCTGGAGACCGAGCATCCTTACTTTGCTTTTATTAAAAAAAAAAAAACAAAGAAAGAAAAAAAAACAAAACATTTTTCTCAGTGAATCTGAATTATTCTCAATGAAAATCCTTACTTTTTCAAAAACAAAAAGAAAACTTATTTTGTCCTTGGTCTCTTTTCAAAAACATAAAGAAAGGAAGAAAAGAGAAACAAAATAATGCAGAGAATGAGTCAACACTTTGATGTATGGGTCACCTGTACTGGAAACATATTGGTCATGAACCATACGATATCAAGCATGGACGCTTTTCCGTGGGGGGAGGGGGCGATCGTTTCGGAGTGTTGGAAAGGTGTGCAACACAAGACAACCCCAATGGCTGCATCACTAATAGCACACAGAACATCAGATACAGAAAAGAACAACAATTTTAAGAACTGTAGGAAAGGTTAGCCAAAACTTAGCTATAAAAAACAACTAATTAGAATTTTCTTTTTTTCCTCTCTGCATTCTAATCTGCTTCCTTGCTGCAGAAGTTAATAAAAAAAACAGCTACAGGTTTATCACATCATAGCTGGTGGCACTGAGCATAAAAATGACACATTTCCCCTTCTAATGTTAGAAGGGGAAAAAAAAAGGAGCATTAATGTCACCAAGCATTAATGCGTTTGACTCACTGCTAAATACTAAACATCCACATTAGAGTCGTAGAGCACGAATATGAGGAAAAAGCCCTAACTGCTGCCTTTTACAACACACTTGAATTACAGATGTGAAGTGCACTTATAGCTTGAAGAATTTTATGCTCCGATGAGGTAAAGTTTTCACTGCCGACTCTCACTTTTTCACAAAGACTAGCCCCTCACTACAACGAGGCGTAGTGGACGAGAGAGTAAAGTGTTAGGGATCCTCCTAGCATCCCATGTGTGACACACATCCCCATCGGTATGCCGTAGCAACCTGGACAGAACTCAATCACACACAAGCTGCAGCTGTAGCGGAAAGAGAGAGGGGGGTGGGGGGGTTGGACAATAATCAAAACAACAAACCAAAATAACAAATATAAACACAACGCTAGAGTTAAGCAATATTGTAGTATTCTGGATAGAGACAGTAGAGAGTGGACAACATGGGAAAGTATGAAAGGAAACAAACCAAAAGAAAAAAATTTCAAAAGGAAAAAAAAAAAAAAAAAAAAAAGAGACAAGGTGTCCATCTTGGAAGGTTCAGCGGGCTATTCTCCTGGTCACATTCCCCCCTTGAAGGCTGCGTTGGCCCGATCGGGGATAGTGGCTTGGAAAACAATGCCTGACTCAGGCTAGTGTAGTAGTGTAACAGCTGGGCCACTCTAGTCATCTGATATGCACACATAATCACACAGAAAAAACATACAAAACCAAATTAATAAACTCAGTAGCCATCCAGCACCAAGTCACGTGGACAAAAAGCATCAAGTCAGAGGTGATATCATTTTGACTGTACACAAGGAACAACAGTGGCACCAAAGAGGGAGGGAGATTTAATGAAAAGAAGCACCGAAACAAAAACAAATAAAAATATGTATCTATGTTTTTTTTAATGAAGAGAGAAAAGGGTGAGTTATTGAGTAATATCCATCAAACAATATTTAAAATATGCATAAAACTATTTTCTGCAGGCAGTCCAGTGTTTATAGTGTGGATTCAGCTTCAAAAACATTCAACCTAGCTTTAATGGCCTGTGTGGAAACCATTTTGTGAAACCAAACAAGAGACCCTAGCTCGGTGCTATGGGAATTTCTTTTTTTGTAAATGCTGTGGCGATACAACCACTAACCTGTACCAAATAATTGTACACAAACAGTTAAAAAAAAAAAAGACCTAACCAGTGGCACAACTCGACAATTTTTCATGTGGGTTAAAAAAATTAAGTAAAATAATCACAATTACAAAAAAATAACCCAGAATTCAACCACAACAACTGAATTCAGAGGAAGGAGGTCATAACAAAGTCAAGGTTGTTTCTTTAAACGTAAAGGCCTGCACTCACCTTCCGCACATGGTACTACTATCAAAGCTCTGTCAATAAACACAGTATTAGTGAGATGTTGCGCCACACCAACACTGGAGGGGTCTCGGTACTTTATGTAGCACACTTTGGACGAGAAAGAGAGGGGGGCGTTGCTGTAAACAAAAAAAAGGGAAAAGGAAAAGAAAGGAGAGAAAGAAGCGTGGGAACGCGGGTTAGTCATTTCATTTTGTTTCATCTGGGACTTTTTAGTTTATAATTTAAGAACCGCGACAAGGCCGCAGGTCCGCAGAGTTGCTTGACTAGCCATGCCGAGGCAGACTGCTCTTACTCGGGCGGGTAGAGCCGCAACTCCTCGATGTCTCCCAGGAAACCGAAGAGAGTGCGCATCTGCTCGCTGCTCACGGCCGAGGACAGGTTGGTTATCTGGACGACGGGTGTCCCCGGTATCCCGCTCATTATGCAAACTACTAAACGCGACGCAATAAATAACGTTTTTTTTTTTTAAAAATTAAAATTATTTTTATTTTTCAGTTACCCTACTGTGTTAAATACACAGAGCATCCAAGAAGGCGAAGCGACAGGGGTTCTTCCTCTTTATTCCCAACAGGAGTGAACAGTACGCTTTGAGGTCCGCTACCGCCCCCTGGTGCATTGTATAGTACACTGCATTTAATCAGTTTAAAATGATTCGTTGGCCATATCGCTCATGGTCGATATCAAGCCAGAAAAAAAACAAACATTAGTCATTTCTGTCAACTGGCGAAGAAGGCAGCAGAAATCGCAAGAAATATAACATTGCAGTCCTATTAAGATATTTTAAGTGGCCAAAAAGGACAGGATTGATTCTAATATAGGTAAAATAATGCATAATAATAATAAAATATAAAATAATCTTAAAGATAGTTGCAAAAACAGGTCTTTTTTAGGTTTTATCTGTCATTTATATGTAAGCCCTTCGCAAATCCTTTTGATTACAGTTACCAGTATAAGCGATTCTATATAGAAGTCACTATTTTAGGACAATACTGGCCTGGTTCAAAATTAACTTTTATTGCTCACCTCAATAAATAAAGTAAATGTCAATGATAACAATTTTTTAGCATAATTTTACCTAGGAAAATTAAACCTTGCAGGCTGTGAAAAGAAGAAAAGGAATCAAGCAACTGATGTTCAAAGTGGAAGTAGCACAGCATGTTGGATCCGATATGCTCAAGTTATTCATCCACAGGAATAAAATATTTAGGGCCAAGCAGAATATATATCACAATGACTTGGTCATCGACAAGACTTATAGACTTTAGTGGAGTTCATGGGTCACTTCAATAACATGAGACTATGACATTCACTTAATACAGCCAACAAATTTGAATGTATGTGTCCATGTTAGTTAGTTACTCATTTATCTTTTTCTTCTTCTTCTGGATGCTTCCTTAAGGGGTCACCACAGTGGATCACCTGCCTCCTTCACAACCTTTTCCTAGCATACTTTTCTGTCACACCATCCCTCTCCATGTCCTCCTTCTCTACATCACTGAACCTCCTCCGAGGTCTTCCTTTTTCACTCCCGCCTGACAGCTCCATTTTCAACATCTCTTGTCCAGCATATCCACAATCCCTCCTCTACACACGTCCAAACCACGTCAGCCGAGTCTCTCTAACTTTTTCTCCAAACTGAGCCGTCCCTCTGATGTACTCATTTCTAATGCTGTCCATTCTGGTCACTCCCAGTGAAAATTGAAACATTTTAAATTCCACCATCTTTAAACCAAACGTCATAGCATCTCTGTACATACTGAACGACTGAAATTTGTATTTCCATTTTTTAACTTTCTCAGTGAAGCCAGGGCTTCTCAAAATATTCTATAACCAGAATCAGAATACTTTATCCCTAAGGAAATTATGTAAAATATTGTGCCGAGATCGCCACAGCAATAATTAAATTAGAAAGTACTGAATATTAGTATCCACTGGGTAACAGATGAAGTTAAACGTTTGAAACACAACTTAAATGCAGATAGTGTGATTGTATACATCTTCAGAATTCATTAAAAACTTTTCGAGCTATTGTGTTTAAAGACACTAATGCACCCAAGTGCAACCAAAAACATATCCTTCAAAAAATAAACATGTATAGCAATTTTGTTTTCATGAAGTCCGAACGTATATCTGTACAAAAGCATTAAAGAAGCATATATTTATGATGTCATTGTGTGTGTAATTGACATGACGTGTGAGGTCCGCACACACACACATGTATTTATACTGCACAGTGAGGTCCACAATCAAGATGTGAGTGAACTGCAGATTTTTACCGTTAATTCAATGGCTTTTACAAAAAATCTACATTGACTCTTTATGAATGACACTTTGATACACTGCACCCATTTTCAGAGGACAACTTTGACATAATTTTTAATATAAAGATTGTTTTTAATACTTGGATAAAAGTCCTGAAGTGTAGAAGCCACAGATGTTGCCACATTTGCCACATCCTCCCTTGAGATGCTGCCAGGCTCTTACTGCAGCTGCCTTCAGTTACTGGAAAGCATGCTATACTGTGCCGACATTTGGTGACACGCTCGGTCACTGAAGAAAATCCCACGTCTTTGAATGGGAAAATCCTGGCTTGTGCTGCCATCCCACTAGTTTTGCAACTTGATCCTGCTGCTTGTGTCAGCAGTCACATCATCAGCAAACATCCGCTCTGCTAGATGATGTGATCTTCTTTGGATCATGAGCTCTTCCCATCATTCTGGTACAAGTTATGTTGTTTTCATCTATCCAAAGAACAGTTTCCAGAACTGTGCTGACTCTTTTAGATGCTTTCTTACAAAATCTAATTGGACCTTCTTGTTTTTGATTGTAACCAGGTGTCTTCGGTGGTCTTTCTGGCCAGTGCATTTCTCAGTTTTAAGAAAGTAACAGATTGTTGATTCGACCACTTCTAAAAAAAAATTCTGTTAGGTTTTTTGGTCTAAAGATGGCCTCCTTCACTTGTATAGGTATCTCTTTGGATCCCATATTGAGTGGGTGGGGTGGCTCTAGCTTAGGTGCTAGAGCAGGTCACCTACTAATTGGAAAGGTGGTGGTTCCATCCTTGTCTGCTCCAGTCTGCATGCCAAATATTGGGCAACATACTAACCCCAAGTTGCTCACAGATGAATCTATCAGATTATAAATGCGTGTGAATGGTAGATAGCACTTACATAGAGCATAGGAAGAAAAGTGCTTGTGTGTATGAGGTAAGTTGTGTAAAGCGCTATACAAGAACCAGTCCATTTACCAAGAGTTGTCAGATACAAGTTCAACAAATGGAATCAACTTAAACTTTTATCTGCTTAATTTGTCATTAAATAACGAGCCTCATGTGGCCATGAAGCCGTTTATCAACTGTCCAATTACTTCTGAGCCTTTTGAAAATGGAGCACTGACTACAAAAAAAGAAGTTATTAGTTACGTTAGAATTGCACTAAAAATGTCAGGCAATGCAATCAATACTTTTGTTAAACCTACTCAATGTAAGCCAAAGGTCTGTACTTTAATGATACCGATTGTTTACCATCCCAGTGGATTTTAAACGGACGCAAAATTACTCCCCAAAAACTTAACAGTACAGTCTGTTATTTATGTAGTGATCCAGTTAATCTAATCCCAGTTTTGCATTCATCCTTTTATATAAACTCACAGGATAATAAAAGAAAACGACACAGAAATCTGTGTTAAACAGCATTAGTTTATTTTCCACAGGTTACTTCAGAAACAGGTAATTATGTACAAAATCTGGAATGTTGGATAAATGCATATCAATCATCGTCATGATCATCATCTCACCGTGACCATTTAGAAAGAGTAGCTATACATTAAAACTGGTGCCTCTGAATTGCAATTTATTGCTGGTTTTACAATCGCAAGTCACTAATGCCATTATGACCTCTTTTCTAAAACTTTTTAAGGGTATTTACAGTTTGATTAGGAAGGTCTGAAATCCAAAGAAGGCTGCTAAATAAATAAAACGGGAGCGTGAGAAACAAACCAACATGGACGAAGAAAGCATGAAAACAAGTTTTATCTCCCTAGATTGTCTACAATGTCAGACTTTATTTTTTTTTTGCCATGATTATAAAGTGACCATTAACCATTTCCCATTAAAAGTCAGAGACAGAACAGAAAACATCCCACAAAATTAAAACAAATAAAATCAATAATCTCATCAGTGTGAAAACAAAAAACAGGTTGTGAGAAACTAAAAATGTCAGAAGCACATTATGTTGTCACTTTCCTGAAAACAAAAGTTGCCAAAACTAGACTGAATTTAAAAACTAAAATGGTACAGCTTCATTTAGATCAGCGTGATATTCTAAATATTATTTTATTAAAAGGGATAAAAATGTCGTCAATTTCCACAGTGTTGTCATTTTGGTTTGTCAGTGCCACATGAATCAAATACTTTCCCACTGTTGCCACGTACAAGAAGAGCACAGCAGACGACTCCTAATCTAATCGGCCGTCGTGAGTCGAGGGGATGCTTCTTGTTCAAACACTGCTGGATTAAAATGCAATTTATATTGTACAACTCAGTGGTCACAAATGTGCGGCTGCAAATGAGGCATTCACTGTCCCAATCAGAGTCTAGTTTTTTACGCTGACGACACTGCTTTAAAAACCACAATTTTCCTTCGGTGACGAACATTACAAATGTTTCGACCTACGTTAAAACATTAGAAGACACGGTATGCTACGCAACACACGCTAAAACCTGCTCTTACACAACGCAGAGTTTTTGTTTGTTTTTTTAATCATTTTTTGAAACACTACCATATATTTATTTCCTGTGCCATTTCATTACAAAAAGAGATTCTTTTCACAATATAAAAAATCATGTAAAATTATCAGGGAATACTAAAAGGTTGTGTTGTTTAAAAAAAAGAAGATTTTTTTGTGTGAATGAAAATAAAGGCTTTAAATATTGCTTCTAAGCCATTATGCTGCAAACGTACTCAGGAGGTTGTGAATATGTGAGTATTGCTTGGGTTCTGGCGTCAAAGGTCCCCCCACCACCCTGTTCAAACAGTTCAAGGTCTATGGCACTTGACAACTGGTTTCTCCTAAATGTATTCTCTGTACAGCGAAGAAAAACCCCAAAACAAAACAAAAAGGTGATTAAAAGAATGGCTAAACATTTTTATAGACACACAAGGCAACCTATGGTCCATTTAAAAAAAATAAAAAATTATAATAAAACTGCCAGATGTTGAAACCCTCTCAGCTCACTGTCGGCTGCCTGAAAGAGGAAGCCCCTAAAAATAAAAATTAAAAACATGACTCAAGTCTCTCTTAAGATACCTCCTGCTTTTCTTTACCGTCTGTCCACGGTTTCTAAACTTGCTTTGGTTAAACTAGCATAACCGCCACATCGTCCTCCGAGTCAAACAGCTCTCATGATTCGAGAAATGCACCTAAAAACAAGGAAACAACTTCGATGTATCCATCTGCAGCAATCTACCTACTAACCAAATATGAATATTTCCCAATAATCTGTGTTTTTCTGTATTTTAAATGAAAGACTAGCAAAGCAGATTAACCAAACCCAACTATTATATGCCTTCAATTTCCTGTCCCATTATGTGATCGCATGCAGGGTGCATTTCTTCAGCTCCATTTATATTGCAGATATCCACAATCCAATGTGGCAATGTGATATGCCCAGTTGGAGTGATGAGGTCAGGGATGAGCTGAAATAGTGAAGTGTCTGTATGATGGTGGAGATTCGCAGGTTTGTGGAAGCAAACTGTTTGATCTTGCAAGAACAAAAGAAAAACGGGATGGGGGGTGGGGGGCATCTCTCCCACAAAAAACAAAGCCAAACGCCTCCTTGATCCACATTCGTCTCTACATAGCAAGCACGTAACACTGTCCTCCAGTTAAGATCGCAAGCAGACTGGAAAATGGTTTCAACATCTTAAATAAAAAGAAAGAAAAGAAAAGAAAAAAGGCAAACTGGATGGCAGAAGAGAAGGAGCTCTGCCCCCTAGTGGTCAGATTAATATCCATCTGCAGAAGTGAAATCAAACTCCTGATCCACTCATGACGAGTTTTGGGGTTTTAAAAAAAAGAAAAAAGAAAAAAAGATGACCTGTACAGAGACCACAGTAAGTGATGTCATATCTTCAGTTTCTTTTGTATAAAAAAAAAAATTATATATATATAATTATATATATATATATATATTTTCCACAGTGATGGCCTTTTGAGGACTCGTACTTGCAGATGTTCTTCTGCTGTCTCACTTTGATCCACTACATTCAGTGGTTTTTCCCATTTAATCAAGGCTCCCATGAGCTCTACTATAAATAGTCCCGATAGGTAGCAATGGATCAGTTTCTGAGTACAAAAATATGACAAGTCAACGTATGCTTTTCAGTTCTTCTCCCATATGTCACACTCTATTTGAGGTCAGTTTCAGTCTATGCTTGGATTCCTCTTACGATAATCAAGTCCACAGTGTTTGGGAAAGTCTTCAGAAGGGACACTGCGTTCCCGTGATCGATATTTACAAAGCTATATCCGTTTGCCTGAGGAGGGAGAAGAAAACGGTAGATTAGATTATTGGTTAATATTCCAAAGACATTAATCTCAAAACACTGATTCCTACAGACAGCAGAGTACCTGGATGATTTTATCCCCAGGCTGAAGAATTTTTGATGCCGGTCCTTCAGGTTGAACCCTTGTTACAAATATACCCTGAAATTATAACAATAAGATATAAAATCTTAGAAAAGAACTGACTTCTTTGGAAGAGGGGGACAAAAAAAAAATAAAAATCAAGGTATTAATTTACATTGTCATCAGGACGAAAGGGGTTTCCCCGGCCTCCGATTCCTCCTGATATACTGAAACCCAGCTCAGGATTCTTCTCCACTTTCACACGGATCTGAAACACACCCACACACTTTCATTACGCATGATCACTGTTACGATACAATATATTGACATTAGTCGTAAAATTAAAGGAGAGAGTTTTCTCGCCTTAAAGTGCCAGCTACGATAAATGTAAACGAAAGAAAGCTACTAAAATTCAGTTGGAGTGAACAAGAATATCAGGTTCTCAATGTCAGCGAACACCAAACTAATTTCAAGTGGCAGGGGAAAAACTAATGAAACCACCAGACGAGTACAGTCAGAGTCTACCATCACAGCTCAGAGGAGGTGCAGAAGTCTAGGTCACTTTCAGACCACATCAACTGCAATATGCTAAAAAGGTTAACATAGACTCTTTGAGTGTAATAACATCTGGCCTATTTAATGCAATTCAGCAGGCAGCTAGCGGTTAGCTTAGTTTACCATAAAGGATGAAGGAGAAACGAAATAAAACTGAAACTATAACCCGAGGCTCTACAGTTGGATTTTTACTGGACCGTCTCTGGTTGAGAACGCCAAGTTCAGACTTGTGGGAGTAGGAACAAGCTTAACTTGGAACAGCAGTGTAAGTTGCAAAAAAAGGGGATGGCACAAGCTCAATATGGAATTTAGCCAGTCATCAAATCGGTCTGATATTCTTAAATGTCTGGGCCAGTCACGATGAGGCATAATGACAACACCTCAGCTAATGGAAAGAGGCTTCTCTAAGAAAATGCGTCATTCCCTTAAATACTGAATCGCATATTTCTTTGAGTAATAATCCATCCTTCACCTCTTGTTGGATGGGTTCAAGTGGAATTCGTGAAGGCCCCTGGGGCTGCTGGGAGACTTTGAGCATCAGGTAATCAATGAGCTGCTCTCTGGAAGGGTGACGTGCCATGGACGACTGGCTCATCGGAGGACGAGCCGAAGGACCCATCTGACCATTCATCAAAGGCACCTAAGAAATAATCACACACAATCAGCAGGTTTTATTGCTTGGAATTTCTATCCCCAATTCCCATGTAGCAAAACTATCAGTTTGGATGAATAGAAGATGCATAACATCTTGTTTACTCTAAACAAACTTGTATTTGCTAACCACAGTCTGGCGGTAGTAGACTTACTTTTCTGGCAGGGTCCAAAGTGTAGTTTTGCATCCCTTGGGGACCAAAAACATCATCCTGGATGGGAAGAAAGGAACGATTACCAACATTGCACTCAACCTCAATCCACTGAAATCGATTTGCAACCAGGGGTTAAAGTGGGGATTTGGCAAAAGGGGAAACCTTAAGATTGGGTGCAGCAGCCGTGCAGCATGATAGAAAGACTTACTTTAGCTCTGTGAGCTCCAGCTGATTTCTTTGTGTGTACACACTGATCAACTGCTACTCTGATATTCGCTCTCTTTGTGGATTTAGCAAATATGACGATTATCCTTTCTCAAAATTATGATTTTAGAAAATGACAAGTAAAATTCTAATTTTTAGCTTATAAAATTTCACTTGCTGGGCAGTCCTTACCTTTGAAAATAATCTTTCATCTTCCTCTCTTGTCCACACTAGCATGCCGCCCCCCCAGCCCGTCCATTTATGCACACTCTTTTTCTACATGACTTACTAGACGCTAAAGTACCTTGGCCACAACTTTACATCTGCACCCTGAACACATCACAAGGATGGGAAGAAAAAAGGATGTGTCGAAGGTGTAGGAGGGATGTCATTGTTTTCTTCTTGAGCAAGTATCTCCATGCAGTCAGCTGGAAGGACACGCCTATTGGATTTAAGGTGCTGGGACACCATTAAGGATCATACTTGCCCACTTTAACCCCATTTGCAATCAAGGATAACAAAAAACATCGATTACTGAGACTCTGGGATCACACAAGCTGTTGATTTAGAAGACACCACAGAGCGATCAACACACCAACTAAGACACGAAAAACGGAGATTAAAGTCTGCATAGCTTCTATTTAAACACCAAGCAGAATATAATTTGGAACATTAGCCACCAGGAGATGAGATGAATCTTGAATGTTAAGCAGTAAAGTGGTTACACAACACTCTCAGACAGCTTTAGTTTTGCCTCTACAGATCTAATACCCCCTTTCTAAATCATTTAGACACACACATTGACTACTTACCTTCCACAAACATAGCTTTCATCCCCCCACACACACACACCGTGAGAGGTTATGAAGCGATTCTGAAGTGATCAAAAGTTTGGATTGAAGAAGGTGGCAGACGAGCAAAAGAAGCATTTGAAGTGCAATTAAAGGAGAAGAAAATGAATGGTTTGTGAAATGCAAGAGCAACAAGGAAGACAGATGACGCACGGCGATATTGATTCTGATGTACAAGAGCCTGGTAGGTTTAAAAGGAGCTGCTTTGTACCATACTTAATATTCATGAATAAATGAAAGTAGACTTTTCTTAGAGAGAACAAAACAAAGTTTGTTTTCATGTTGTCAGATATTTTTTTCCTCACAAAGCCTCTAAATTTTGTTAGGAAGCAGTTTCACCTTTGATTACTTCCAAATAATTTTTATCAAAATTCAGTATGAAATCACACTAATCTCATTCTACCACAGATGTAGTAAAGTTTCTAAATGAGAAACCAAGTAAACCAACTAATGATGGTACAAATAAAGAAGGAGACCCCTTTTAAACAGCTCTACTTGTATTTAACCACAAAAAACAACACAAAAACCAGAATTCATCCATGTTTCACTCTGATATTTTAGGCACTAACAGAGATCATGGTCATGAAAATCATATGTTGGGAATGATATTTTCCCTTGCCTATAAAAGGACAAATGAAACATGGCTTCCGAGCATCTGTGATCACTTCAACATTGGCGAGAGAAGGAAACAGACATTTCCTTCTCTTGTAAAGGATGTGAAACTTGCAGGAACTGGATACCCTGGCTTTAGTATGAGCTGCAGGAGCAATCTACGAGTTGACAGTACTCACACAGAAGCCCAGAGCTCCGTAGGGCTGTCCGTCCCTGACACTAAAGACCAGGGACCCTTGGCTGGCATGCATATCCCTACAGCTGCCGTAGTGAGACCAGCTCAGCGGAGCGTTATTGGAATTATAGGAGCGAGACAGCGCGTTCTGATGACACGGAACATCCAGCACCAACAAGTCAGTGGTGGCCATGCAATGCACCAAATGAGTGATGACATAATAAAAAACACACAACAAAGAGGTTTAAAGCATATACAGACAAACATGCAGTGAATCACGTATAGTTTGCATATAGCTGGGTTAGTAGGCTACATCTAAACAGCTGATTCACACAAACATTTAGGTTTTGGTTTGTTTCAGCAGGTTTTGAGGTGACTCAAAGTAGGGATGGGCTCTTTATGGTGATTGCTTTCATTTATGTATTCTTTGCCTCTATTTGACACTACAGTCTTAAATTCTGTTTGCATTCAGAAGCACCAGCAAAAACCAAAACTATGTGCAGAGTGAGATCCTGTTGTTTAAAGTGTCTTCCACCTAAAGAATATTAGGAGTTCATTTGTGGTCATGTTATGCTGGTGGGCTTTTATGGATGAACATAAACTTTTAACCCCTCCCTCCCAAAACAAAGCGCTCTCACACACACACACACACACACACACACACACACACACACACACACACACACACACACACACACACACAGAGAGAGAAATAGATATCAAGCAGTTCTTTTTTCATAATAAAACTCTTTACCTTTTCCATCTTCTTGGCCTCGATGTGCCGCATCACCTGGTCTCTCCAGTCTACTGGAACCCTCCCTGCTCCCATTCCTCCCTGCATCTGTCCTGGTCCGTCGAGGAGTGAGTGCTCAGACTTCACCCTGGTGTTGGGCCTCTTGCTGGGGCTGCTGTGCTGGTAATTAAAATCGCTAACAGACATGGTCCGTTCTGGAAGCTCATGGGCCGGTGGCCTGCTGCTGTGAGGCCTGGAAGCTCCGGGTACATCGATGCTGTAAGTGCGAGCTGAGAGGGGCCTCTGCATGGCGTGACTCATTGCTAGTGGCCCTCTGGCGAGGGTGTGAATGTCCCTGTATGTCATGTAGTCTCCTTCGGACAACTGCATACGCCTTGGGTCAGACATGGAAGCTGTGGAGCTAGTGCTGCCTTGCCTCTGCAGGGTGCTGCTTCTAGGCTGGCCTGCAGCAGAATGAAGTCTCTCCATAGCCCACATCTCCCCAGAAGGTTTGGAAGCCATCGCAGGGCCTCTCTGCTGGGGCTGCAGAGGGTAAGGAGGCGCCTGATTACGGTTTGAGTAATTGGTGTTGGCTAGTGAGTGTGGAGGAGGAGCAGGATGGTAGCCTTGTTGCTCTGAAGCCATGGCTGTCCTCTGGCCCCAGAGACCCTCTTTAGACATGTCACTGTTTGTGTATTGTATGTTGTACTGAGGAGGAGGGATTCCCATGGCCATGCTGGAGGAGACTGGATGTCTGCTTGTGTTGGCAGGAAGCTTAGAAGAGGACAGCAGGTCTGAAGAGGACGCAGAGGAGTTGGGGTAGACCAGGAGAGTCTGATCATTGAGCAACTGGCCGGCTGACTTGCTCCTGACTATGCTCTGGCCCTGAGCTCCTGGCCCTGGCCCGGCCCCTGCCACCCTAGTCCCCACTGAGTCATCATCTCCATCAAAGGAGTACAACCTCATGGCCCCTGTTTCTATGTTGCTGATGCTGTGAGACTTCAACACCTGCGGGGGATGGCACCTTTTCTCTGGAGACAGTTCCTCAGTGCTGCGAGATAGAGACATGTCACTGCAGGCTGTCACGCCTGTCGAGGCCACGTGCACAGCAGCTGTTTCTCCTCTCATCCCTAGGCTTTTATTCCCCAGACTATCGTTGCAGTCACCTGCCTGTCGATTTCCATTCTGTAAATGATCCATGTTATCGTAACCCTCTTTGCTGTCCACTTCCTCCTGAGCTAACGAACCATTCTTGCCTTTATCCAACTCATCCAGCTGAACCATGTTGTCAGTTGGCAGCTTGGTCACATTCATATTAATCTGGTCCCACTTGGTGTACGTGTCTCCCATACCATTGTTTATTCCCTTCTCAATGAAGGCCAGTCTGGCTTCCACGGACAGGTCGTAGTCTCCCATTTTTTCTGGTGGTGCCTGCTGGGTTTTTAAGAGGGCCTGGAGGGACGTTTCAGAGCCATTGCCATTATGGAGGAGAGGGGTGGTGTCTTTAGGCTGGTTCATGTTCTCATCTTCTTGCCTGAAATGAGGACAAATACTGAAAGAGTAAAATAAGAGCAGGAGGAGCACTCCCCTCTTTAGTGTATATTACTATACGGAATAGCACTAACCGGCTTTTTGGTAGGAAAGGCATCTTTGCCTCTCTCTCAGGTGTGCACAAAGAGTTGTCCTGGCTGCTGTCTGTGGTCAGAGACACAGAGTCTGACATGCGTGATGGAGATGAGCAGTTACTGTTGTTCTGGTTGCTGTTAGCCACGGTGTCATCCAGCAAAGAATCTGCATCTTTCCCATCGTCTGTTAATCAGAAATTACTGTCAGTGTTCTGCATCCAGACATTTCAATTTTCACTTTAGATCCTTCATAGTTACCTTTTTTATCCTTACTTAGAGTCACTACTTTAGGCTGGTTGATGGAAATCTCAATAAGAGGGGGTCTGAGCTCTGCAATCTTCATCTCGTCTTCTTCATCTGACAGCTCCTCAGAATCCTAAAGACAGAGGAAGCACTTTGTACTTCTTGTTTGTGTAACTGTGAGAAGTCCTAAAAATCTGAAGTACTGAATTATTTGGACTACCTCTAGTGTGTCCTCGTGGTTCATCATTGAGTCCTCTGAAGACTTGAGGGGGATTTTCTGGGAGCTGTAAGACTCACAAGTGTCCTTTGCTTCGGGTGCAGAGGGATTTTGGCCACACATGTCGGCAGACACTTGGGCCTCCATGTTTGACGCTACACCATTGGGACAGGGGGCTTCAATCACCTGCACAAAAACAGTCCAGGTGATTAGTTATGCATTAAAACCTTATGGAGAGGTTAAAAAGGGAATTTAAATGAATCCAACAACAAGACACCAGAAATGAAAGAGGCTGGTTTCTTTCCAAGTGGAGCCCTTCACTGACCTTTACCCCCACATCCTGCACTCCAATGTGGTTTCTCTCAACAGGTTTTGCTTCTTTGCTGGACTCATCACTCGACTCATCCTCCTTGAGCCTGTGAGCCACCGACTGGGCTGTTTTTACCATGTTCTTCAGCTCGTCTGGGTATGGTGTAGGGTAGCGCTTCAGGTTTCCCTCCTACAACAGTTGGAATACACAGAGTTTAAAATTAAAGCTGACCAAAAATGGTAACATGCTGAAATAAATAAGACTGCTTTCATGCTAGAGATGACAGGGTTAAGCAGAAATTACATCCCATTTTATAAGACCCCATCCCCGCAGAGGAGGAAACAAGGTGAAGATTTGTGTCCAAAAAAGCCCCTGCTGCTGCGGTAATTCGTGTCGCCACTGTTGTTTTTCCTTTTCCAATTATATAAGCAGTAACAAATGTGCAGCACTAACCCTCGGGGGCGTTTCTCTCTCATCTTTGTCCTCGTCACATTCGAAGGCCACCTGAGCTCGGTGCTTGCGTTGCTCCTCCCACAGAGTTGGATTAAAGCTCTCAGAGTCAGAGTTTGGAATGTCTGTGGGGAAAAATAAAAATGCCAGGCAGTGAATCAAAATTTGTTTTTTGAATTTTCCCCACCCAAATTAGGACTTTTTAATTCAACCTAAATCTGTCACGTAATAAATGTGACCACAAGATGGCGCAAAGGAAACATGAGGAACGCCAATAAACTGAAGGGAGCTGTGGAGGAACTTGAAAATCGGGAGTTAACCCAAAAAACTCCAAAAGAACCAAACAGTGCTGTTAAACCCTGGAACCGATGTTGCAATAAATTCCTTTTCTATGATGGCATCCAAAAAATTCCAAGAGAATATTTTGCTACTATGTACTAATCTTCAGTATGAATACTCCACCATAAACGCAAAGAAGCAAGTTTGTGGTTAATCGGTAATGAAAAAAGTATGAAAGATTCAACTCAGTCTCTCTGTTTCACCATAACTCCTGTACGACTTGCCTGAAATGAAGCAAGCAGACAATTAGACGCTGTGAAATATTTGTGAAGGTGTCAATCAGTGTGGTTTTCCTGTTGTAAAAAGCTTACTGCTCTCGATTTAGCAATAGAGAGACTAAGTGTGAAGGTGTGTAGTAGAATTTTCTGATAAGAGATCCCATTTGACTAATTCTCTGACAACATCAGCTCAAAAGATTACATACACAACTGTAGCTCACTTGACAACACCCCACAGCGTGAAGTCACAGTGAACCCGCTGAGTCACCTGCTGTGTACTCTCCATATCAACAAGTTGTAAAACATGTTAACTGCAGTCAGGCTGTGAATACTTCCAGCTTCCAAGCAAAAGAAAAGGCTTGATCGGAAACAAGCCCTAGCTAATAAACACGGCAAATGGTGTAAAGCCCGCCACAGGGCCGTAACTGTTCAGGCTGTGACAGAAATCCCCGACGTCTCAAAAAAGACTCGTGACCATTTCAGTAGCTCAAGCACGCCGACCACGAACCACTAATTACTCTAAAGTAAAGATACAACACTGTCAGTGTGAGCTGTCTGCTGTAAAAGGAAACCAAACAAACAGGTGCTTGACAAGAAGACGATGGCTAGTGTTTCCCCTGCTTCAGTCTCAGATAACAAGGTCTTTTATAAAATATGCATTTAGGGATCCTTGTAGGTCATCAAACTTTGTGAGGGTAACATAATATAGTCTTCTTAACACCTAAGAATGTCCATGAGAATTTAGGGTTTATGTCAGTGCTAGTAGTACTTAGTCCTGATGCTGAAACCCAGGCGGGTGAGTGAAGTGTTTGATAGTCTGCCACTTACAGCTTGGAAATGTATATCAAACAAAGAGCAGTTACTCACATTCCTCAATCCTAATTTGCTGGGGGAACATGTAGTTGGTCAGCACTGTTTTCTGAGTCTCTGGATCTTCCTCTTTCTGGAGTGGGATCAGGGGTTTTGACTGTGTGGACAAAATATGGGGTTGAGTGTGCCATGTAAAATCAGCAGTTCTTTGACAAATACATGGGACATGAAAAACGTAAATATGGAAGAGAACACTTAACCGCAGGGGAAAATAACACATCACAAGATGGAGCCGTGATATATTCAACCCGTCTTCCCCGAATTCTACACAGCTATTTCACGCCGACTTTCTTCACTTCTAATTTGCCTTCACATTACTTTAACACATCTGGGTGCCTCTTCCTGTCATCCATTCGTTGATGAGGCGGCTCTAAGCTTGCCTTAGGCCCCCGTCTGCATTGTTGCACCTGTCCAACTGCATCCATGTGTCTTAGTGTTGATGTAGCTGTTGCAGACTGCCTGTCTTCGCAGTGTCCTTGTTAGGAGTTATTTAGGTAGGAAAGTGATTGTGGAAAGATATAAGGACCACAACATTTTAGAGATTTTATTCATTACAAATCAGACAGTTTATATAAGAGCAGGACAGCAGTGATGGATGCTGTGTGGATGACTCTACATCTTCTCTCTGCAGCATTCTCAAACAGCTGCAGTTTCCTGGGGACAATTTGTTAAGGCACCCAAACAGAACCTTGGGACAGTCTAGCCAGGAGAGGGGAAAAGGCATGAATAATTGATTTGAGAATGCAGTCAGAGTCAGACTGTAATTTGGAAATAAGCTGAACAAAAGCCAACACACTGAATCCACAGTGTCCCACAGAGTGTTCTCCATCCTTTCGTTGCCTCTGTATACTGACAATATGACCAGGTCAAGTATTCCTTTACCATAGAAAGTCACCCTGCTATGACAAATTGGGATCATAAGCCTTTTGCTTTCATGTGAGCCGACCAGACATTTCCTGTTAAGAAGTCCAAATTTCATGCACCTCAACTTGCCTGGTAATTTTGAACACCACTTTAATTCCGTCTGGCTGCTGCAGTCTCGTCTTACAAATGCCCTCCTTGTCATTCAGATTTACACATTCAGTGGTCAAGGTTTCTTGTGTAGATTGCCACTCAAATAACCATTAAGTAAAGGGGGCATTTTCTGAGAATCATTAGGATCCTTTTAAGTTTGAAATACAGAATGACCCAAATGTGTTGATCAAGCAATACAGAGGTTCTTTATAATACAAGTGTTACTGGCGCTTCAACCTCTTTAGCTGTAAATGAACTTATGCCAGAAACCTCTACTCTCTACTCTAAAGACTGGTCATCCAATCTGACCTGCATTAGATCAGATGTCCTGGAAGTGGTTAGATGTACCTTCCTGCGAGCTACCGGGAAGGCTTCTTGATTTACAGCTGAATTTTTAGTGCGAGTCACAGACGCTCCTGCTATTGCTGTCCCCATCTGACACCTCTGAACCCAGAGGCCTTATTGTTTTATGCATAATACTTGTGCAGTCTTACCTGATTTTCAGACAGCCACATTGCAGTAAGCTCAGTCAGTTTGGTGAAACTGTACGGAAGATTCTTCAACCTGAAGTAGAACAAAAAACAAAAAAACAAAACTCAGTCACCAAAACGCTTAAAACTGCTTTCCTGGGCGAGTTAAAAAAAGTCAATTTAATTCATTTTGTCAGGCAAATTTGATCTAAGCAGGCCGACTATAAAAGATAAGCCTGGAAAATGTCCCTTTTTTCTTAAAAAAGGAAACGATCAAGACCTTACCCATTTTTCATTCTAATAAGCCTTCATCACAATACTGTAATCAGCAGGTACAATTTCAAACTCCACATTTGAAAATAAGCGTAAGACAAGACATTTGATTGCTTTTATTAACTGGTAGCTTTACATAGTGAAGGAATCACTGCTTTTAAAATGTCCTGGATTTAAAGTACGTAAAATTGATTATATATTATTTAATTTTATCAACTAATCTAACAATTGTTTTGTCAGTTATGTTGTGTAATTCTGATAAAATGTGTAGATTTCATAGTTAACATCTTGTTTAGTCTGAACAAAGTAAATAATTGCAGATAGATCTGATGCACAACAAAAAACAGAAGACTACAGCAATTTCGTGTTTGGATTTAGATTTAGATAATATTTAAAATCAAATAAAAATACAACAAGCAGAGAAGGCTCACTTGTTGTTGCTGAGGTTGACGACTTTGAGCTTTTGCATGTCGCCCATCTCCTCGGGCAAAGACTCCAGCTTGTTGGAATGTAGAAACAGCACAGTTGCCCTCTTCCAGTTGCCCATCTGTGAAGCGAGCACACCAATGACTCTCACTGCAGACAGTGAACACACGGATTAAAATCTCCAAACCGATGCGCACACTCACCTCGGGTGGAAGCTGGGCAAGGAAGTTGTGATCTGCAGCAAAGGTGCGGATATTGACACACTGGCCAATGGTGGCTGGCAACGCTTCAATCTCATTGAAACTGCAATCCAGCTCATCAATGCATGTCAGCCTGATGCAGAGAGACATGGCAAAAATGCACTTTAATGGCAGTTTTTTTGCAGTTAAAGTGCCAAGAAGTTACCACCAGCAGTCAGACACTTACAAACAAAGAAATACTGAACATACTGCTGCAATGGAGAACACCAATACATTTTTTATTTAATTTCGGTTTTGCTCACCTCTGATTGGACATCTGTATGTCCACACACAAGCCAGTATAACTTGAGACCTATTTATTAAATACAGTAAACGTGTTTATCTAATTTATGTAAATTATATCAATGCGTGCAATCTGGGATTAGACTGTGTGTGACTTGGTGAACTTAGGCTACGTTCACACTGCAGGTCTTAATGCTCAATTCCGATTTTTTGATCAAATCCGATTTTTTTGTCTGCTTGTTCACACTACAAATAAAATGCGACAGCAAACGCGCTCTAGTGTGAACGCTCAAAGCGGCCCGCATGCGCAAAAGAAGACGTCACACACAACGCGCTCTGTTTAGACCCAGAGCAAACAATATTGTTTGACTGATGGCCCTTAATATAAAGACTTCGGACTTTACGTTTCCCAATCAATTTTTGCTTTAAGTTATTTTGTTATTTACATAATAATGTAAATAACCTAATAATTATCCTTATTGCTGTTTTAGAGGAGCGGTGCTTCAAAGGATAGTTGCAGATTTCTGTCAGAATCTACAGATTATACAGTACAAATAAAATGTTCACGTTTCTCCAACATTGTCTTCCCAACAGTTTCACTGACATCTACACTGGATGGCCAGGAAGCGTTCGCGATGTCTTCTCGGGCGCTTCTCCGGTGCTGATAATTGGCGTCTGTCTTGTGTCGGTGACATAAAAGACGGATTTAATGCGACATGACCATGCAAACAGCAGTCGCTTTCTAAAACATCGGATATGTATCAGATTCAGTACCACATACAAAAGTGACCCAGATTGGATTTGAAAATATCAGATTTGTGCCGTTCACACTGTCATACCATGATCGGATATGGGTCGCATAGGGTCAAAAAAAAAATCGGATTTGATGCACTTTCGCCTGCAGTGTGAACGTAGCCTTATTTCTGCGGTCCTTTGCACAGTCACATATCCTACACTGTTTGCAGAGACAGAAGGGAAAGAAGGATGATATGGTAGGATCCCTGTCTGTGGTACATTATTGTTCCTACGTGCTACAATTTCTTTGCTCTCTTGTTGCAATATCAATTTGTTAACAGGTGAAAAAGCCATTAACACCACTGAGTGGGCAGGTACTAAATTAGGATCATCTTAGCTCTAAACAACACTGCCACAGACAGTCATAACAGGGTGGGAAATATTTAAGAAGATTACCAAGAGCAACATCAACTCCAAAGGAACGGCCAATGGACAGGGCTTCAATAACAATATTAAGATTTGTAGCTAAGCAAGCTATTACTTACTAGAAAGCTCAGGATGGCTGAAGGATGTTAAGCAGACAGCCATGTAATGTCTAGGATGTTAGCACAAGATTCACATGGAGTTTTGCTCTTTCTAAAAAAGCTCTTTCAGACGGCAGCTGCTGGACTTCAAACACATGCTGAAGAAACTGAACACACCGCTGCTACCACATTTAGGTGGCTCTTTTTGTTAAGCATACTAACATGCATCTGGTTTCATTGCTTACAACCGTCAGTGCATTCTGATCTCTTTAAATTCTTCACAGAGACTATTAAATAATGAACAGTTAAGTAACTAAATAAGAAAAGCTCTGATCAACTTTGGATCAAAGTTACTGTACAGTGACGGTGAAACACAAATAGACTGATGCAAATGCAAATCTCAAATATTTCATGGGACATCCTTTAAGCGGAATTTTGCTGAGTGAAAAATGTAAATGCACGCTGGGTTTCATATTAATGCAAAGCAGCCCCACGTCCAGAAAGCTCATATGCTACAGTACCATGAAACTCCACAAGGATCTGACGCCTGTCTACTAAAAACACACCAGGGAAACAAAAAAAACCCCAGTGGACAAGTGGCGAAGTAAAACGAAACCAGCTACATATAAATGGGGGAGGAAATGAGCTTGCTTAAACTAAAACCCTTGCATGGGATTAAGCTAAACCATAGGCTTTGTCACGTAATCTACGTCAAAGTACATAAGGCGGCACATTCTAACATGAGGGGCAATTGAGGGTGTTTGAAAACAGTAATAAAAAACTGCACAGATACAATTGTTTTTATCAGTTAATGTAGATTTGTCTTTCTCATGGATGTTGGAGGGGACGGATTAAAAAAATAAAAGCATGGATTAAATGGAACCTAATCTTTGTCAACTGTGTGTCAATGATTCAGAGTAGAAAGAGGATCAGCGTGTGGACCTGGCTCGGTACTCAGCAGCTGGCAACTGAGGGTTTACCTGTATACATTAGACAGAAAAACCTCTGAATAGTAACACAGGATTTCATATCATTACTGCCTATGAGGGTCATGAGACCAGTGTTTACCAGCAGCCCTTCCACACTGAAGCAAATGGATGAACTGTGTCCTTAAATCGCTATGGCAGATTCAAAGACTTGACATTCATAACCACTCTTTATAGCCATAGCCATTACTAAGCTACCAATCATCAGCGCGAGACCAAAACAAACCGAGCAGGGGTTGCATTCTCTTTAATGGGGATATCTACTTTTTCCAGAAAAACGTTTTATCAGATCAATGGATTCCAGATATAAAAAAAACGACACAATAATCCACTGAGCTCAGGGTTTACTCTGCTGTTATCAAATCTATTGCTGTGATGCTCACCCTCCAATGGAATCTGGCAAGTACATCAGCTGATTTTCATCCACTTTCAGTGCAGTCAGTTTCTTCAGGGTGCCTTAAAAAAAAAAAAGGAACAGAGAACTAGGATCAGGAAGGCGTCGACAACAGCTCAGATCAGTTATTGACTATCACTTGCTGGTACGCAGCAAAGAGGAAGATCCATTACACACCAGTTAATTAGATTCATTCATACTGTCAATACAGTAATGGCTATAGCAGTCGTCATCAACCATGATTTCAACAGCAGTGTTTGCATGAATTTAAAGGATTTTATTAGTCTTGTTTTTTGCAAAAGGGATGGGAGTAAGTATGCCATTCAAAATTATGACTGTCAATAAATATTATAAATGTAGCTTTACAATTTATTTCGAAAAATAGGCACCTATTTGTCAAAATTAACATTTGAAAAAGGGGGAAAAAAGTAGCCAACACAATTGTCAGCTGTCTGTCACCCAGTCGCACAGAGAAGTTGTCGGGCTCTGCACTGCTGAGGGTTAATGGGGCAGCATCACTGCCACTGACAAGTTCTGTTTGGGAGATTTTCCTTCCTACTGTCGCCAACTACTTGCTTATAGGGGGTGATCTGACTGTTGGGGTTTCTCCCTATTATTGTAGGGTCTTTATCTTTATAAATAACCTTGAGGTGAATGTTGTTATGATTTGGTGCTATATAAATAAAACTGAATTGAAATCAAATGGAATGGGGTTCATTGGTTTCATAGCAATTGGCAGCAACCTCCACCAACTGGCGCATACATTTTCCAGATGGTTGCTAGCTGGTCTGTAGGTCTGTGCGACGGAGGCCTTAATGCTGAGTTAACCGTGTCCCTCATGGCTGGAAGAAAATATAACTGTTGATCCAGGTTGCTTTTTTTAGGCTTGCCCAGAACATCCGATATCAGTCTACATTATTGTACTCAATGATTTTATTTTACAGAACTTTTAACTTCATGTTTAAATCATATTTACCTTTGTGAGCCAATGTGTCTGTCTTTACATTGGTTTAAAACCTGTGGAGTTTTGTTTTTTTTACACAAATAACTAAATTCTTAATATGTATAATATTAAATATCAGTTTCTATATACAGGTCTTAATTTTTGAGCAATTTATTTATTTTTACTGGTCACTTAACAACTTGTCACAAATGTAACCCAAATTGAATATGGTGTTTTATTTCTATTTGTTCATAAAGAAAAACAAAACAAAAAGACGCAGTGAATCATAAATGAGTAAGCTGCATTGATATTGCTAAATGTTTCATACCCGTGACATGATTTTGAATACATGAGTAATTGGAACCTAATTCATTAGAGATTAATAAGGGTTGGGTAAAAGCAATCCTGAGCTGTAGAAATATTTGAATAATTGTATTTCTTCTGTTACGGACATCACATTTATATGTTATGAGTATCTCACTGTGTACTGCACTACAGTTTTATATTGTTAGCATAATTTGGTTTCATCAAAAACCAAAAATAAAACTGAAAAATAAGTAAAAGGTTATTATGCAGCACATCGGTTTCATGCTCTGTTGCAATTATATATAGATCAGTTTCTATTAGAGAAAATGACACAGAAAAATAAAGTCTTGTGGTAGTACTGTCCCGTCGGCTCACACTGCAAGTGCTAAAAGAGACATAGAAAGAGACAAGAGAGGCTTTTTCACTGATGAAGGGCGCTGGCAACAGCTAAAAGAGAGTTAAGGTGTTTCATAACAGGTCTTCTAATACGGTGTGTGTGTGTGTGTGTGTGTGTGTGTGTGTGTGTGTGTGTGAGTGACAGATCTTTACCGATGGAGCCTGGCAGCTGTGTGAGAGCATTGTTGGAGAGCAGGAGGTCCTGTAGATTCTCACAGCCGCGGATTTGTTCATCCACCATCTCCAAGTTGTTCTTCGACACGTCTAGATACACCAGTTGTTTTAGTGTCCCCAACATCTGCACAAAATAAAATAAAAAGTCACCCTTAATTTATGCAGCAGTATGAGATGCAAACTGTGGCAGTAAATTAAAATGATCACAAACAAGCAGTTAACTAACATTTTCTGCAGTGAAGTAAACTAACTATATATGCAGACATGATATAATCCCACAGTGGGAGACAATATCACACTTATTTTAGGTTGAAAACACTCATTTTATTAGCAGAACGGTAACACTTAATGGTTTGTTTCATACTCCACAGACGTCATGGCTTATAAAAGGCCAGATTGTGATTACAGCTGATGCTACTGAAATGCTGGCAGCAGAACTAATGCTTTAATTATGACCCACTTACAAACAAGCTGGTCATTTGGATGAAAGAAGAACCTCATTTAACAAATCCTGACTGTCAACACACCGACATAAGAATTCTTTCATAGCTGATTTTTTTCTGGGGGACATATGCAAACCCAAAACTATGCATTTTGTTGTGAGAGTTCATCCTACGACAGAATCGCGTTCAAAGCGCAGCCCTCTCTGCTGGTTTCAGGGAGCTCAAAGTCTGATGTAAACTGACTGCAGCTCTTTTTGATGAAGACTTGAGGAGACACACAGTTTTGGGGGGTTGGGAAAGAATCGAGGGAAATAATCTCAAGATGATGTGTTAAGACGCAGCAGTCACTGAACGGGAATATGAGCGTATATGATACCCCAGGTAAAAAGGTCAGTTTGTTCCCGTCCATCCACAGCTCCTTGAGTCCAGTCAGCCACTCCACCACCTCAGGCTGCACATGTAGAAAAGAGAAAGCACGTAGTTGTGAGCAAGCTAAAAAAAATGACATCACATTATCATGTATAAATGATGGTTCAGAGTGTAAGGAAAAGAAAACTTTCGACATATGTGCTTAAAAAACAAAAATAGGACAGGGAACAGATTAAGGAAGGAGGAGGTGAGAGCCCCGAGCAGTGACAGACTGACTGAAAGATACTCACCACTTCAGTGAACTCATTACTCCCCAGGTCCAACCTCTCCAGCTGTGTGAGCTTCTGCATGCTTCTGCAGACACACAAGAAGGAAACATAAAAAACAAAACAACAACAACAAAAACACATGAATTTCATGGTTTACATATTAAAGAAGAAAAAAAAACAGCCATAAGAAAATTCCTCCTCTATGCCACTGTCAGTCAGTTTTCATGCTGTTCGATTTGGAAAGCACACATGCTGCGCCTTCGCTCCTGTCACTGAATAATTTTATGTGGAAATAAATACCTTTTAGAGCTTAGGCGTGATAGAAATATGCTCTAAATAATGGAAACTGTGCCCTAAGCCTTGCTCCAAATTTTCTCTCACATTCAGGCCACAGGCTCACATTCTCCCCTACACTGTAAACACGCACTGCTTACAACACTGATTTAACTGACCACAGCACAACAGACAACTGGAGAGAAAATATTTTCATAGAGGCTTATTAGTGATTAAGAACAACTCTTTCCTCACAGATCGAATAACAAGACACCTTTGAGGACATTTGTCCTTTACTGCCAGCAGCAAAAAACAAAAACGTAGCACGTACACAGACACGCGCACGCACAAATAAAAGCAAAATAAAAATAAAACATTTCCATTGACTGTCAATTTCACAATGTGGGGATCCCCAATTCCATATAATATAAAAGTTGATTAAAAAGTATAATCCCAACCCTAAAGCAAATCAAGACACTGTGAAAACTGTGTTAGTGGAAATGTACTTGTGGGACAGAAATGATACCAAGGAACGAACAGTGTTTCTCCCCACACCACAAAAAAAACAAAAACCCCCACACCAAACCAAACAGCTAAAAAAGGGTGAGAAAGAGCTGTTTTGGCTAATCTAGAAAGTGAGTTCACCAGTTAAAAAAACAGCACTAAGGGGCTTATGACCCTGAGCGAGGAACACTGCAGCCTTCTTTAAAACACTTGGTTTATGCATGTGCTCAGTGTGTGTCTGTGCACCAGAGGAGAGAGATGGAGAATAGAGGCAGCAGCTTCTACATGAAAGCCCTGAGAAGACTTCTATTGCACCCCTTTGCACACATTGTTTACATCTCTGAAATGCTTGTGTGTTGCACTGGCAACGCTCCCGATCATTAGTCCCTTTCTTTGTCAGGCCTCCAGACTTTAACAGGTCTGGCCTCTGTCACATAAACACAGCCAGAAAAAAGGGATCCGCTCTGAGCTGTGGCACTGACTGTACTGCACTTTATACACCGGCTGGAACATCAGTCAGTGAAAAATAAATGCAAAAAAAATAATAATAATAAAGGGGAGATTATAAAAGCAAACTCAGACAGAGGGGGGAAGGGGAAAAAAAGGCAAGTATCGTTAAGGATGGTAAGATGGCAAAGCTAGTCAAGTGTGACAGAAATTAAAGAGAAACCAGGGAGATGGTGACTTCCCCCAAAAATCACCTGGAGCTTTCTCTAATATCTGTGGGACATTCAGTCTCACAGCACACTTCTCAAATAGCAAAAAGACCTTCACCACTGTCTCAGTAGAGGATTATAAAACCTGTCAGCGCAAGTGGCCAAGTAAAGGGGACTCTTATGTAACACAGTGGAATTTAATACTACAGTTAGAGGTTTAGAGAAAGAGTCTATGATTAAAACAAAGGATAAAGGACAGACATTGCAGGGGGTGCAAGAGGAAGAGGACAATGAGGAAGTAGGGATTAAAAAAAAAAAAAAAAAAATCTTGTCGCGGTTCATAGAGCGACTGAATTTCAGAGAGACTCTGCTTTTATTATTATTTTTAATTAAAATGAACATTCTTCATATTTCACATTTGGAAGGTTTGCTAAATAAAAACCACCTACTTTGGCAACATCTTTAACTGATTCTCCCTCAGCTCCAGGATTTGTAGCTTAGTCAACCTGCAAGCAGGAAAAATCATTGTCATAATTAGTTGATTTTCACCAAAAGGGATATTATGTGAAATGGCTTTTGAAGCTTAGCGGCCATGATTTTCTCAGCCGGCTTATCTTTCACTAAGCAGCTATGATGTGCAGTTACATGACAGCAAAAAAGTCTGATGTAATCTTCTCTTGTATAGAACTAGTACTAAAAGGAAGAAATATAAAGATGGAATCAGCACCAGATCACATCACGTTTTCTGCATTCAGAAGGCTCAACACAAACTTTTGTGTAACGCGCAAGTAATGAAAGTGATTAATAATCTGTGTAGCCTAACTATATATTGAAAAGTATAGTAAGTAAATGTTAAGAAGACAACATGATCATTTTAAATAAAGTGATCATTTTTTAAAGCTGTGTGTTTCTCCAGTATGACTTAAATATAAATGCTAAAGAATTAATAGTAAGCCAGGTCTGAGAGATAGACAGACAATTAGTTCTGTGAATGCTCGCTGCATCACTTTTGTGCTGTTGACATGACATAAGTAGTACTTGGTCCTGGTGCCACACAGCACAAGTGTAGCCCACAGTATGAATCAAAATCACTTCTACTGGGTCATCTTATCGAGCTAGCATCATTTTGTGTTGCATTTCTGCAGTTGTTAATGACTTGACTGCATTTAGAAATTCAAATGTCAGTATCATGACTCCATCAAGTACAGCGTGTGACAAACCAGAGAAGAAACCGACCTGCCGAAGCTGGCTGGTAGGAACTCCAGAAAAGCATCATTCAGGTAGAGCTGCGTCAGACTCAGAAGCTGAGTGAAGCCTTCAGGGAGCCTGATAACACATGCAAACGCAAGAACGCGAATGAGAACACAGAAGCAGCCTCGTAAGCCTCTGCAAGAACACTAGGAACCCAAACTTTATAGGGAACATTAAACTAAAATGTGTTAGGTGAGGGAAAGCCGAACTCACTTGGATATGGGATTCACGCTGGCTTCTACAATTGCTAGGCCTTTGCAGTTCTTGATGTTCTCTGGAAAGTCCTGGATGCCTGGAGAGAAACAGAAGTCATCAGAAATTATCATCAGCAGGGCAGGAGTCCGACTACAAAGCTACATCTGCTCAGTGTATCTCAGCTGCTTTGTTACTGCTGACACAAAATGAATAACTCCTGTCAAATGAAAAAAAGATAAAACATAATGAAAGACATCTTATTTAACACAAATAAACAACCAGAAAGGTTCTCTGACTGAACAGAGTGTGATCGTGGTATAATAAGAGCAGCTCTGCACCTTTCTTCGCCCTTATTTTTTGTCTTCACTGAAAAGAGAGAAGAAAAGTGCAGAACTGCATGTGGTTACATAATAAAAGAGCAGGAAACAAAGAGCAAAAACAAAAATAGAAGGTGAGGGATCTATTTTGAAGTCTGCAACTTCTCACCAAACCTTCATAGCAAGGTGAGCATTATGACCAAGTCTCACAGTTTATTTCCACCTACTTTCTTTTATGCCCACAACACTTAGGCTAAAGTGCTTTGTGTGGAAGGATAAGCTCCATTTAATGTAAACACGGGACATGAAACTCCGGTTCCTGCCACTACATCCTTTAATGTCTGTTTAATCAAGGCTGCTTTTGCACTCGTTTATAGTCCAACTACCTTTTCAACCTCTCTGTTCCTGAAAGGGTTTTGCCGACTGTGCAAACTTCTTTATGGAGTCAGGTAGAGAAGCGTATGGACAGTCAGGCTATTTTCCCTAACTTTGGATCTGTACAACACTCATGGATTTAAAATGAAGCAGTCAAGATGCAAATAAATTTTTTGCATTCACCTTTAATAATTTACAGTCCTGCCTTTTACACAGGCCAAAGTAATTGGACAAACTAGCATTATTATAAATATAATTATTATTACTTAAATGGGAATCTGTAGCAATCCTTTCCACAGACATCATTAAATGCTGCATGTGCTCCCTCGAGATGCTCTGCCAGGCTTTTGCTGCTTGTTTGTGAGTCTCTCTGCTTTCAGCTTTGCTTTCACTAAAAGGCATCTCAACTCAGCTGAGGTCATGTGAGTGACTCTGCCATTTAAGAACATTCCCTTTCATTGCCTTAAACAACTTTTGGGGTTTGGGTCATTATCCATCTGCACTGTAAAGCACCAGCCTTTTAGTCTTGCAGCTTTTCAGCACAGTGTAAGCTATACGTTTTAAAAATTCATCCTGTTGCTTCAACAGTCACTTCATCTAGAAACACTAGTGAACCAGTTCCTCTGGCAAACATACATGCCATGTCATTTTGAAAGAGGATGGAGCATGAGCTCTTCCTTGCCTTTTGTATATGTTTTTTGTACCATCCCAATTTGTACCATCTTCCTGGTACAAATTGGGTATACCAGAACTGGACGGCCTTTTGTTTTTCTTTCAAATTGGCCTTTCTGTTCCCACACTTGACTTACACTGACCACACCTTGGTCTAGTTAAGAGTTCATATGAATAGCTACCAAATGCAAAGTCAAACCCCAGAGTCAGCTCCAGATTTATTTTAAACAATGAGGAAACAATCGGGAACCACACCTGCTGATGCAGCAGGTTACTATTCAAATGTCCAACTACTTCTGAGCTGCAAGTAATGAAGAGACCGTTTAAAAATGGGTGTAATTACCAGCCAGTTAATGCAATTTTCACTTACATTCACACTTGCTGGGGATTTATGTTTTGGTGGGGAATCTGTGCACATAACCTCTGCTACATCCTAACTAGAAATATAACTACACAATGACTGATTACTGCTGTGCATTTATTGGCTTTTTCTTGGCAGTTTTTGAATTTATTAGTGATCGAGTAATGACCATTGCCTCAATATAGGGGGAAAAAATAATAACACCGATCTAAGGACTTATAAACATCAGCAAATTCCTAGAGGGAGACTGCTGAAACTTTTGTAATGGATATTAGTGAATGTACTAAGAAACGGAAAAACAAGAAGGACAAATATGTTTGCCCCCCAAAACCCCACCGCAACAAAGAGTCCAAGGAGGGAAAAAATATAATTGTCCAGCACAAGCATAAATACTGGCAACAACGTCTGCCACTTACTAGGTTACATTGTAGACACTGCAGGATTCCCCACAGAAGTCTAAATCACGCCTTGTGGTCAGTTTTGAAACACTAATTAACCCAAATCCATTCATGTCTTTGGACTGTGGGAGAAAGCTGGTACCCAGGCGAGGGAGACATGGACATGTAAACTCCACACATACTGGTTTAGAACTCAGGACCTTCTTATTGTGAGGCAATAGTGCTAACACCACCATGGAGCTCACACACACACACACGAGTGTGGGTGGCCATCTGTCTCTCTGTGTTAATTGGCTGACAGCTTGACAACCTGTCCAGGGTTGTCAAGCTGTCGTTCCCCACCTCTCACCCTATAACAGCTGGGATAGGCTCCAGCCCCGCTTCAATGGATAAATGTAGAAAGTGAATGGACAATTAATGCAATATTTTTGTTACATTCTTTGAATTAAAACTGGAAGTCATCCATTATGTTTTTTAAAAACTGTCAGTTTTTTTGGTTGTTGTTCATTTGTCCTTGTTTAATATCATACTTTTGAATTTTTCTACTGCATGGTACTGGTTTTCTTTCAATTTACAAAAGTCTACTTTACAAATAATGATTGTGATACGGAGGCTAAAACTGTGTCAATTTATTGCAGATGTATTTGATATAAAAACTGAATATACATTTTGTTGTTGGTTTTTTTTGTTTTTTTAAAAAGGCAGAAATTATTTAAACAGCAGAGTCATCTGACTGATTCGGTGCGCAGCCTCACACACTTTGTTCTGCATCTGTTTTTTGTTCTAAATGTCACCCTAGAAGTGCACCAAGTGTGTCTGTGGAAAGCTTTCATCAAACAGGCAACATTTAAAGGGCTTCAAGTACAAAGCCCTGTCATGTTCAACAGTGCAAATGTTTAATATCAAAGCAGTAAACGTTAAATTTTGACAAATGCCGCAGCTTCCGACTCTACAAAACAGTTGACAATTCACCCTGTAGATATTTTGTTACAGTGTGTGTGAGAGAGAACCAGCTCAAAGAAGCTTCATATCGCCCTTTCAGTTTTTTCCATTTCACTTGAGAGAGAGTTTCTAGCTGCTTGCAGGTCTGGGCTTGTCCACTTGCTCTATTGATCAGTTTTTTGAGTCATGTTGTGACGTAAACACAGCAAATTAAACATGCTGTGGCATTTCGCCTCGTCTCATCTTTGAAAAAGCAAATCTAAACAAGGTATTAATGCGTTCATATATTTTCTTGCCGTCGTGACAACAAAAAGACAGTTTCGACGTTTGAAATTTCAAAGGAAAGTTTTCAGGCTTTAAAGCAAAAAGGTTCTAAAAAGGAATCATCCTGCTTACTGTTTTTGCTGACATCAAGCTCCCTGAGATTGATGAGGTTTGCGATCGCTGCTGGCAACACTGTCAGGTCATTATCTGGCATGCTCAGTCGGTTGAGTAACTGGCAGTTAAACAGTTGCTTGTAGAATGAGGAGGGGGAGGGAAAGAAAATATAAACACCGTGTGGTTTAACATGTGGTTCACATACAGTCCCATGAGAAATGTACAAATGTCCCGACTTTTAATAAAGTTCAACTGTATCCCTCAAAGACTCCTAGCAACAAAGATGTACACACACTGAAGGTTTCTATACATCACAATGCATGCCTTACTTTAGGCAGCTCCTCGATCTGGTTGGCATCGAGGTAGAGTTCTTGCAGGGTCTTCTCGAAGTTAAAGATCTCCTTAGGAACAGTCTCCAGGCTGCAGTGGGAGTAGTCCAGCGATGTTACGATCTCCTCCTCGCCCCGCAAGCAGCGGCATGGTACCAGACGAACAAACAGGCTCCGCTTGGACATCCTGAGGCACTATGGAGGGAAAATGGAGAGATATGAAGAAGGAGACTAGGACGATAAGGAGGCAGACTGGTGACTAGTGCTACTTTCACACTTCACTTCCTGTGTAACACAAGGATGTTGACATTTGATCAACTTTAATGAAATGGAAATGATTAAAATCGCACATTTAATTTGAATAAGTATGACACAACGAAAAAGCAGCATCAGCCCGTAGTGTAACAATCAAGACTTAAATAGATTAGAAAAATGGATGTGAAACAACGGTCATGTTTAGCTTCTGGTGCGACTTCCACAAATCACTCAGATCATCATAAAAGGGAAAATTCAACATTTGTCAACCTGGGCTCTCACATTTAAATCCAATATGACTATTAGTCATTATTGTTTCTCACAGTTTCTAATAAAGCACAGAAGTAGGAGGAAGTAGTACCCAGTTGATTTATAATTCTGTTTCTTTCAATAGCCACGGGGCTGCCGGCTATGTTTACTTTTGGTCATCTTACTTTAGTCTGCGATATCTGATAAATTTAACCTCCCCGGAAAGCTGTAGGAGGCTGTCTCTTGCTAGTCTGTAAATCCCATCTCCACATCTGAGGAGGAGGGTAAAACTGTCACAATGGACAAGGCAAACAAACACTGGAATTTAAATGGAAATACTTGTTACTAGAGAATTACACTTAAAAATAATAATGCAGCCCAAAAATCTGTCCCAAAGCACAGTACACTGTCTGGTGTGTAACGGCTCTCCAGGCACTTTTGCAGACGGACCTCTCAAAGCAGTTGGCAAGCTGCATCATGCACACTCAATACTATTATTTCTTCCAAGGGAGTGGGCTGCCAGTTTTTTCCTCAAATTTGCATACACTGCACATAATCACTGCCAGTGAATCAATCCACACAGATTTTTACTGAACAAAAATAACTTTTATTTTAGGTCTTCAGTAAATATCCTGGAAAAGACGGACTCTTTCTGTTTACCATTTGGGAAAAGCCAATTTTCACATCTAACTTTCCATAAATATGCCAAATGTGATGCTGTTCAATGAAGTGAAGGATATAAATTCAAAAAGTAAGCCATGAGTCAGGCATTATTTTGTAAATCCTTGTCCTTGACTGGTTTCATGCAAAGCTCTCTACACCAAAATAAACTGATATCGATAAGACAGAAAATCTTTTCTGCTCTCAATGTGGATGAACAGATTAAAAGGTGGATAGGAGGGGTTTTGTTAAGCACTGCTGGGAAGTATGCTGGAAATTAAATGCATGTTTTCTATAGATCAAATCTACACAATTTTTCATCAAAGTGCAGTACACACTATTGAATGTGACTTTGGTCAACAGGGGCTTTGTTTGGACCATGCAGAGAATGCGACTTTCCCTCCCCCTTATCTTAATCTGAGTATTTTCATAGAAAATCATCTCAGAATACTTCATCCGCTCTGTATCTTGTCTGGCTGACAGAGCCGCCGAAGTGTGGTAGACTTTAAATTTTCGTTGCATGCTATATGTGGGTGAGAGCAAGTATTTCAGTTAGACTTTGCTACAAACAGCAACAGCATACTTATTTTAGGGGTGATATTGGGCCAATAAAAAGTAAAAGACAGACCTCTTTTTCTAGAGAGTGCAAAGTAGTAGAGACGGCAGTATGATCTACTTGTTTGCCACAGCTTTTGTGACAATTCAGTCCACAGTTGTCCCAAATGCAGAACCAGTCAGCTATTCTTCCATTTCCCACTCATTAATAATGGCTGCATGTATGCACTCACCCACACTCACATGAAGTATGCACATGTAAAAGGCTGTCAGCCTCCCACACAATCTTCTCTATGGAAGAGGCCAGCTCATGTATAAGTACTTAGAGTAATCTGGGCCATCAGCAGAGGAGACGACAGAGGGCCTGCCTCCATTCAACCCAAGCAAGAAGAAATAAACACATGTATGACGCATGCTATTAAGAGTGGTCAGAGAGGGAGGAGGGAATGCAGCATGAATTAACAGAGAAGGTGTAGTAATTATGAGTTAATGTAAGGTATGCAAAAAACAAACAAAAAGGTCAGGCAATCAGTGAGACTTTTTACTTAATACCGGTATTTACAGTATTTGAATTTATGACAACATACCTGAAAAACTTTGTTTTGTATCTTAAACAAAACCATTTTTTTTAATGCATCCGGAGTGTTAGTTATCAGAGCCGAAGAGCTGTACTGCCACGTAAAAACAGTTTTTTAATAACACTATTATTCAAGGTGGTGCGCTGCTTCGACGTGAAGACGAACAGAAATGGAAAAGATATGCTGCACTGCAGGGCTGGCTGGCCCAAAGAGTAATCTGGAAAGCAGCACACTAATGAGAACCGTACTGTCTACAACAGATAGGTTTATCCACTGACCTACATGTTACGGGACTGATGACTGACCACACTCACCCAACTTCAGTCGATCAGGAGCTTTTGACTTCTTAACTAAGAAAATTCAAGACATGCAACGGAGATTTCCAGACATGTTAAGCTCTTGGCTGACTGACATTTTCTTTCTTAGCCTACTTATTCGGCAAAGTATTTACTTGAACCATCGTGCTAGTAAGTGCTTAGGCTGATGGGACGGAAAAGGTTAAAAAGTAAAAACACCCCAAAAAACTAAAAAAAAAACCCCACTAGCTATATTTATTCATAGATTTTCAAACTGTGTGGGTGTGTGTGAATAGTCAGCATGTGACTTTGCAGGCACACTTTCTGTGTAACAGTAAATGAAACAATCTAGAGGGCAAGCCAGTCACAGAATCCCACTTAGTTCTCCCACTCAGAGCCAAAAAAAAAAAAAAAACACTTCCCTGTCACAACCCTCTCCCTGTAACTTAAGTGCCTCCCGGGTCAGTGGTGTTGCTATAGATACTACAGTGAATTGTAGAAGCAGCTCTCAGACATAAAAAGTCATTCACAAAACACACAGCTGAACTCACTTATTAACTGCGTATGTGAATGCGTCTCACTAATAAAATACAGAAAAGGCTGTACAGAAAGAGGTCTATGCAAGAGAACTGTACAATGAAACTGTGAAAATGGCATATTTTCAGTTTTTACCATCCATTTCATGCCAGAAATATCTGTGTGAATTCTGTAAAAGGTCACCAAGGTCTTCCACTGTGGCCAACAAGTATTCAATGGCCAACTTCTAGTTTATCCAGTAGTAGCAGTAGTTTGCTTTAGTGACTAATAAGTCCCAATTGAAAATAATTGGGGTAATTCCCCATCAAATGCTTTCCACAGAAAGGATTTATACTCTCTGAGGTAACCAGCAGTTAAGCTCAGATATAGTACCCACACTGTAGTAACTTGTGCTCCGTCTGTCTTTGTTTTGGTGACTAACTTTTCTCATCTCCATGGCATGCTCTGTTCATTTCTTGTCCTCTGTCAAATTAGCATCTGTACCCATTTTACAAACTGAGCAGCTCACTTCAAACTTTGAGGCACAGCTACATTATGTGCCAGTCAGCCCAAAAACTGTCTTTGAATCGTTGCTTAAGGATCGTGAGCATTAATGTAATCCTTAACTTCATTTCAATATTAACACTGTAGTGTTGAAAATGAAACTGCAAAACATCTGATGAGTTTATTCTGAAATACAGACTGTTCCTGTTGTGACATAAAGGCTATTCTGCAAAACACTGCCAGAAAGCTGAACGTCATCCAACTGTATGTACGGAAATACTGTTCTCACAGAAATGCGTAACTAGCTTTAACAGGAATAAAAAGAGAAATAGGCAGACAAGTACATCACACTCTAAGATTGGGAAACAGAGGCTTCACAGCTCAGCTAGTACACAGTATGGGATGAAATCTTCATTCTTTTCACACAGAAACAACAAGAACACTCTCACAAGTTTCCTAAGAAAAACGATTTGATGATGGACATTTTGAAATCATTATCATAACCAAAGATGCTGATGCTCAAGACTCAATGAGTCAACTTCACTACTTTGTTACTCAGCAAGCCTCACTATGGGAAACAACCTAGGGCTGACCAATCACGGAAGCTCCACTCCTGTCACGCCTACAGGAACACAAGCACAATGGCAGCTGAAACGGAGGTTGTGCACCTGCACTTAGATATTCTATTGAAAACATAATTAGAAAATAAAGCATTTATGATTTATAATTCACATACTAACTTTCACTCGGACCAATTCTCATCATTTTATATTTTGCCAAAAAGGTTTTTCTTTCTTTTCATTTAAGTGAAGCAATGCTTTTTGAGCTTTTAAAGCCCTTAGTCATTGTTGGAGTTTCTAGAGAAATTAAACAACAATAGGAGATCAAATTAATTGTAAGCACGTCAACTCTCAAAATAGACACAGCAGGTATTGTTGATGCACCTTCGTGTGCATTTGTATGGATCATGAGTTAAATTGAAATGCAAGTATAGCGTTTGACGGCAGCAAACGGCTTGTGTTATTTATAGTACTTGTCTGGTTGATATGGCAGAATGTGATTAGTATGTGGTAGCTCTTGCCTTATGAAAGGAGCTTTTGATCCAGATTGCAGGGAACTGTTACATGATTTCTGAGCCACAGCTGAAATTTTACATTAGAGATTATGGCGACAGAAACAATACAGCAGCGAGGAAAAGAGGCACATAATGACCCACAGACCCCATGGGATACATTTGAACTGCTTCTCACTGTGATGGAAAAGGAAAGGGAAAAAGTCACTTCCTTAATTTGGGGAGGAGTGCTAGTCATTTATAGATGTGTTTCTAAAATGCAACTTTAACTCCTTTTAAAACTGAATCTTATTCTTTACCATTCGATTTGTCAGTGGAAAAACAAAGTGCAGAACGCAAGTTGCGAGATTTACACAATGCTTATTTTCTCAAATGTCAAGTTGCACAACCTTTAAAAGAACTACAATCCTTGTATATTTCAACACGAACAAGCACATACTAGCATGAGACAAATTGTGGTGAAATTCAACTTCAGTATTCAAACCACACTTAAAACATTTCTACATCTGTAGACTAAATGCAGACTACTCAGATTTCTAGTCATGATCTCATGCTTGTATAAATATAGACACATAAACAAGATGATCACTAATATTGATATTTACAACACCATCAAAGAAAAATTTTTAGTTCACAATTTTTGTAAAACATTGTGAAACTTGATCTAAGATCTAGCAAGACTCCTTTCAATTTTAATTCTGTAAACCCCAAACCTCTGTTAGCTGTAAATTTGAAATTACAATGAACTCATAGTATGAAGTACAGCTGAGATTAAAGTTGGTACAGTAAAACTGTGTTCTTTACTGAAGAAACATCACAATAAAATCCCTCGAGATTTCCTTTCCTCAGGCCACCTCATTAACAACATTACATTTAAATCCAGCAGGCACAACAGGAGAAGTGTTGCTTGTCAATAATGCAGATAGATGTTGAGTTAAGACAACAAAAATCAAGCTGCTGACTAAGACACACAGTCAAGTTTTTCTACCCCACATATTCTTAATTCAAGAAAAAGTGTCATTTTTTTTTCCAAATCACAAAACAACAACAGACTAGAAATACAGCTGAGACAGGTAGAAAGGCAAGCCTGTTGTCAGTATCTGTAGCAGCTAAGTGGAACCTGAACTTCCAGTTTTGCTCCCTCTTTGCTTTTGGTTCTCACCAGCGATCTTAGGTCTCAGTGGTCTTGCGTGACAACTGAAAACAAAACCGTGATTGTTTTCTTTGAATTTCTGGTGAAATGAGGCAGTGCAACCTGATCTCCAACAAAGAGCTTTTACAACATCTTCCCAATTTTCTCCTCTAAACAGATTGGCTCTGACAGAATACACTCATACTAACGAGAAGCATATCAATCTCAACACTTGCATGCGCCCTACAAAAACTCCTCAAAATTAGAATACTGGAAGGCTTTGGAAATGTAAAACACAACAGTCCATTATCACTGCTAAACATGCTGAAGCTCTAGAAGGAAAACACTCAATGGGAACACTTAGCTGTGAACCAGTTGTTAAACAACGTGCTTATAGTAAACGACACAAAACTGCTCAAGAAAACTAAAGAATTTAAATATATGTAATGACTGCAGTGGACAAAAATCTGCACAAACTCAGGCCATTATCTGCTTCAACCATCCCAACAATTTGCACTATTGACTAACAACACACTGTTTAAATATGCAATCCTCCCACATACTATGTTACACAGCTATATGCCTCCACCCCAGCTAAGTCCACTAGGATATTTACTCAGAAAGTATTTAAGTTGATTTTAATGGGTGTCATTCTGGGATGGCAAATCCCTTCATCCTTATTTAGTGCCCCGTGTGTCGATTTAAGTTTATTTATTTTATTTTTTTAAATGACACATGCACGCACGCAAAAAAAATACTTTAAATATACAAATGGAGATGTACTTGAGGTAGTCTTATTTTCAACTCATTTATTCAGACACTGAGAACTAAAGAGATGTCAGGATCTCCAGAAGAATGATGACAAACAGGGAAAAGGTAACTCGCGTCCAAAGATGGTGTCTTCTCTGCCTTACACAGGGGAGAAGCATGTTCAGAAACTTGCCTTCTGTGTAAGCTAATAAGAATCTGTCCTACAATTTGCTTTTTTTTCCACTTTAAATGTTAGAATGTCAAGTAGTGTGTCTCAATTCCTCCCTCATTTCATTATATTTTGCTCGGAAAATTGAAAACGGTGCAGTGACTTTTTGAAATGTGCATTCATACATTGGAATACAATATCTAAGGCGAAAACAATTCTAACAATGTTGTTTGGTATGACCACCTTTGCTTAACTCTTTTCTGTCATTTCTTTAAGTAGTCTTCAGGAATAGTCCTCCAGTGTCCAAAGCTTCTCTCAGATGTGAGCTGGGTTTTGTTCTGTTCAGATTATCCCACGTTGCTTTAATACAGTCGATGTTTGGGCTCTTGGGAGGCCAATCCATGACTAAAAAAAAAGTGTTTGATTGTGTGTTTTTAGGCCCAGGTATGGTTTCACTGCATTAGCAGGTTGTTTGACATATCATCATCATGATTATTGCGCTTCCAAGTCTTTAAAAATTTATAACAATACACAAAATGTATGAAGATGTTTTAGAATTAAACAATGACAAGTCCTAAAATCTTATTGCCCCTGAGAAGATATTCAGTGTAGTTTAGTATGAAGCCGTTGTGTAGAAAGTAATACAATTTGTTGCCAACGGAGTGTAAAAGTGATCAAGTAAATACAGCAAATCCCAGACTTCTTGAAGTTGTGTGCATGGTGTTTTTGCCAGACAACTTTGTTGTTTACCCTCCCATTTTTTCTGGGACACTCATCAGGTGATGTCATACAGTCTTAAGATATGGCTTAACTGTGCAACTGAAAGAACTGGAAGGCGTGGCATCAGTTAGGTGTGGGCACATGAAGAACACAAGAGTTATAAATAAATGAATGAAAGGAGACTGTATGACTGGAATTTGAAAATGTGTATTCATATATAAGCTGAGATCTTTAAGGAGATTAAAAGACAACGACTGAGAAAATGGACACTCTTTTACACCATCTCTCCTTTAAAAGTGTCCTCTACAGAGGACTGTAATTCTGCTCTGACTGAGTACAAGATGAAACACGATGTGGCCATGTATCAGCAAATCAACGACAGCCCCGGATAGAGCATCTGAATGATAAGCAGTAGTAATTGAGTAACTAACATCACAAGTCTTTTTTTCTTTTTAAATGTGTATTTTTGTTTGTTTCTTCGTGTTGTTGTAGTTGTATTATTTTAACAAGTTCAAAATATGGACATGTTACATTACAATCTAACAATTCTTGAGTTAATTATGCAAGTTGCAAAATCAGTACAAAAGCCACAACCTTTTAAGAACTACCTTGTTGTGTCTTTGGAAGCCACTTCCTGGCAACATAAAGACTGACAACATTTCTGCTGAGATGTGCAACAACGTGGGTATCCTGTGAGATGGGTTCACCACAGTCGTTAATTGACGTCAGGTTTCTATTTCACCGTATACGCAATACCAGCCCACGGAGTGCAAGATTTCCTAGTGAGCGCCATTTGCAAAAGTTCTACAGCCGACTTGTCTAATACAATAAGTAAACTAAAACTACAAAGTGTTTTAACTGCAGCTAACTGTTACTGTTAAAATGAGAACAAAGACTATTTCTGAGTCACATCTGTATACTAGTACACAAATGTAATAAAGTAAAAAAAAATTAGTTAAATACAGCTTATTCTTAAACATCACCTGCATGACATTCCATCTAATTGCTTGTAATTGTTATTTTTTTAACTTATTATTTTTGTATCCCCACTTATTACTTGATACCCCATTTCTACAATGCACATAATGTCTGAGAGGTCTAACCCCAAGCAAAGAAACCAGAATGAGAAGAAGCACTTTCTAGATTGTCTCTCCTTTTAATGTTTGCTCTACAGGAGCCTATAACTCTGTTAAAAACAATTACAGGATCATTTATGATGTGGCTGCATCACAAATCAGCAAAAACCACTCAATTTTAAGACCAGAATGAGATTAGCAAAGAGCTGCAAGATAAAAAGGTCCACCGCTGACCTGCTTAAAGGTTTTGCCTAGATGGCTACATAAATGTAATACAATCCAAACTGGACAACAGAGGTAATTCTTTCCTGTGCACAGCATGTGAAAACTCTTACAAAGATCAATGCATTTGCGTGTGAAGATACTCCTTATGGTTATAAATAGCTGCCTGCTCCAACATCCTGTCTGCCGGTAAGTATTTAATTAAATATGATATCCAGCTAAATATGAACCTTTGAGATCCTTTGCACAGAGGAAATACTGATACAAACTCTCTGACAACAACAACAAAAAAAACAAACCTATGCATGTTCGTCTTTTTCTTCATGCAAAATACACTTAATGCAAGTCAAATGTACATTTTACAAATTGGAATTTCTTTTATGTATATTGGATTGGCTTAAGTAACATTTTTCTGTAGAACAGCATGTGACACACAAGAACAGACATCAACAGCAGGAGACACACGGCGCACTGGCCCAACGTATTGGGCTTTTTATGCTAACTATCTATTCTACTCAAAGGTAAATCTCACATGACAGTCTGAATACATACGGCTACCTTTTTCTCTACACTAGCTTATTTGGTTTACAATGAGGTACAGGCAGATCCTTAGAGTTAGCATGTTGATTGAACAAGGAGTTCAAGTACTATGGGACCAACATTGGCTTGTGCTCAACTCATGAAAAGCAGGAGGGCTATCTGCTCATATACTAGACAGCTGTGAATTAGTGAATTATTATTCTTTAATGCAGTGATAACAATCACAGTAACTGAGAACATCAATGGCAATTTTTTTAAAACAACTTGGTACTTCCACAGTAAATACAGATACAGGGCTAAGGCAAGGTAAGTATCCACTATAGTCACTTCTTTGTTTGTATTTAGCCATGTGAGAGGGAGGGGAAAAAAGGGGAGGGTGATACAGTCTGCCAAGTCTCAATAACCAGGTCAGACACATTCAGGTCAGAGCCATGTATCCATGTAGACAACTGCCGCATTTTCCTTCTGCAAAGCATGGAAGTGGATAACATTCCCCTTTGTCTTTTTAAAAGTCAAAAAGTCTGATCATTAAATGCCATTAAAAACAAAAAAAACCCAAACAAACAAACAAAAAAAACAAAACAGAAACATACATGCTTCCCCTACTCTCATTAGCTCAGCTTAACCTTGTGCAAAGCACTGTTATCAGTTTATCTTGTACAGAAGAAGAAAAATAGCTCATTTCCCCCTTGAAAAAAATAATCTATGAGATCATGTATAAAGGTGAGATTGCAAAATACAGAATATCAAAGTTACTAGAACAGACTAGCTGTAGACTTCCTTTTCAAACATTTCTACCTACAATATAAAAACCACAAAAGACCAAGCTGTTAAAACACACTGTCAAGCAGAAGTCTGGCTTTTTGCGTCTAGTTGATTTATCTTGCAAATCCAGTACTGTACAGGATCCTGCAGACATATTTGATGGTCTAAAAGTGGCCTCAAAGCAAACAGCACAATTAAGCAGATGCTCTACAAGATACCGGATCACATGCTGAAGGACAAACGCAATCGTAGTTCACTATTTACAGCTGTTCTTTCTATAAGAGTTTCTATAAGAAACTCAAATGTAAGTGAATTTTGCCAAATAAGTTGAATTCACAGAAGAATGTCACTTCTACTTTGTTCACATCATATTTCAAATAAACACATTTGTAAGTGAAAGATAATGCCAAAGAAGCTGTACATCAAAATATAGATTATAAAAAAATTATATAATGTTAAAAGTTGTCAATCAATGCCTATATAATTTCTTCAAAATATGTTATACTCCTTAAGGTGTTATCATACACAGTGAGAGAACTTAGTAGATGTGCCTTTAAAAGCAGTAAGCAGCCATTTCTAATTCGTTACTGAACAATAGTTTCAGTCCTCGGCAAACTTTGGCATATCATGCATTTATCACAGTGCTGAAAGGCTGCTTAAACAGTAGCTCCATCATCATTATGCAGCTCTACATCAATAGCCTTCTGTCCCTTGTAATGTGATGTACTAATCATGGATAGAAAATGACCACGGAAATTAGACACTTGTTTGCTGACCTCGGTTTAGGTTACAGGTATCAAATGCACATTCAAGAAAAGCCCTGCATGCAAACAGAGTGGGAAAAACCAAGCACTCAAACAAGTAAATGTTGCACTTCGGACAAAGCCCTGAACGTCAAACCTGTTCTCATACAGAAACCAGTTACGAAGTGTCACCTGTCATCGCTATTCAGGTCGCAAGACTTGTACATTCATAGTGTCCTTGAGACAAACTGAATAATCGTTTATGGAGCACCTAAAAAAAAAATACAAACTCAATTTATTGTATTTCAAACATAGAAGAAGCTCTACTGTTGGTCAAAGTCAGACCTTCGTCAAGCCTGTGAAACTGGATGAATTTCATGGAAAAAAAAATGACATTTGTTTAACAATCACTGTAAAGGCATCTTTACAATGTTTGCTGGTGGGATTTACTCCCAGCACAGAGTAAGTGAAACCTGTACCCATGACATCACAGTGGGACCATTTCAAAGTCAATTTGCCACCAAATTAACAGAACATTAGGTACAGGTTATTTATTTATTTATTTATTTATTTATTTTTAAACACTTGCCATACACTTGACTATTAAAAAAAACCCAAAACAGATGTTTTGCTGCAGGGTAATATATATGCATCTTAGCTTAAATGGGTATGTTTAATAACCTAAGATTGGTATATTTTCTGACCTTTTTGAGTTGAGAATGCGAAATGCACACAGAGCTAATCTGGCAGGTGTATCACGTCTCCTATCCTACAGGGATAGATATTAGACATTAAATCTGATGGACAGTGCAATGCTGAGAAAAATTAGCACAAAACGTAGTGAAAGACAGGCTACAACACACGCGTTATTCCTCCATTTCCTTGTTGCAGTCATAAACAAGATTTCTGCTGCAGCAATGCATTTTCATTGCTTTTTTGGAATTACAAATATTGGGTTTTGAACATTTTTGTCTTGATTCTGTTCTATATTGTTTTGTTTTATTTATTCATTTGTTTCATTCCACTGTTGCATCTCATGATGCATTGTGATTGGCTGGTAAGCAAGTATTTCGAAGCAGCACTGAATTTGTGAGTTGGCCACCATAAACTTCTGACATTGTCAGGACTTTGCCTATAACAATGGACAGGGATGCCACCACGCTGACATAAAGCAGGTGAAAACACTACAAACTGCTATATAACATGCAATGACTTTTACGATAAATAAAAGACTGGAAAAAAAGTAAATAAATGGTCCGACAGTGAACTGTTCCTTTTGTGATTTAACCATCAGAATAACTGTGAAACAATCTTGCAATAACTTTTTAGCCAATAGCAGTAGATACGAGAAGCTTCTTAGATTTATAGACATTGGAATTCAAAACGGTTACGTCATTATGAGGCAGTAAGGTACCTTTTAACACGTTGAGGCAATCATCTATTTAGCATCACAATGTGTGCACACCAGACGACTTCTTATATAAGTACCACTGCCGTGTTTATTATTTGTCTAACACTTTTTAAAGGTTTATTGGAAACAGCCAGGCTTGTTAAAAGGGGCATCATGGTGCATGTTAAGTAACCAAATTCAGGTTAACAGAACCTCTTTTTTTCAGTCATTATTGAATTGAATTGTTGAACCATGCTTGGTAGGGGTTGCCTTAGCAGCAGTGGAAGTGATGTTCATCATATTCATTTGGGGGAAAAAAGCAGCTTCCTCAGCAAATGTTTTTGTAACATTTTATTAACTTAGTAAAAGGACATACTGAAGAGGTTCTTCCTGCCTTGGGACTCATATGAGAGACAGCAACACACAACTCAATTTTAGATCAGATTATAAAAGAATATTTAAAAAAAACATGTTTTGTCGCAATAATCTTAATGTCTTAATAAAAGAATGATTCGACTGTTTTCATGTTAAGGAAATAACACACTGTAAGATTAATTGAAAATACTCTTCTTTAACTAGGGAAAACCTGTATGACTAACAATAAAAACAAATGTAACATGATCTTGCTTCTCAGGTCAGAACACAACACTGTTGTATATGCATGGCTGGAAAAGTATTAGCCTTGCCAGCTGATCAGAGACAAACCGAGCCAGCTAGAAAGATCGGATCATCCTGCCGCTATCTTCATTGAGCACAACAGAGCTATAGAGCAGGAAAGAGGGAGGAAAAGGAGGGGGATTTTGACTTATTCATAGCATCTCCCAATCAGCTGCAAACACATTGGACTGCACTGACACTCATTAGTTTCTGCTCCACTTCCCCTTTGGGTGCCTTTATCCTCATTACATCTATAAGAGATACTGAAGCCTGCTAAACAAAAAAGTTCCCACTGTCACACATTTCAATAAAGCAAAGGAAGCATCAGTTTCAAATTGGGGGTGTTGGCTGGGGTGGGGGGTGGGGGATCGAGGGGGCGTGTCTGGGCATTTTTCCATTCCCCTTTACTTTTCATTCAGAAAGCAACATTGCCATTGGTGCCACTGTGGGTTTAGGAAATCACCTGCAAATGAGGAAATACTTAAATGTATCAGTTCATACATTGAGATCTAAAACTTTATGCTGAAGTTCCTGAAGTCCTATTGAGCATACGATTAAGTTTGATTAATAAATATGAGATACATCACGAGAGTACATTTGGCAAACGATTAGCAATGGGTGGCTTTGACTTTCTCACACTAATCTCTTCCTGCTCTAACCTACATTTTTCAATTCAAATAAAATACTGCAAATAATAGTGGACCCTCAAACTGTTCCTCAGAAAAACCATTTATATATTTATGTTCTGTAAAGCTTTGTCAAGATATTACAGGAAACACTATAACAGTATCCAGTAGTACAATAAAAAGTTTACTGTCTCACAAACTGTCTCTCTTCCCCATTAAGCTTACAGAGGGCAGTTCCACGGGAAGTCAATCACACAGCCAGAGCCCATTTACAGAGACACTTTTTTGTTTTGTTTACTGTGGAAATAATATCATTACATCTGACTGCTGGTCTAATCTGTTATCAGCCTAAGGAGAACTAACCCAAAATCAAATTTAGCAGGTCCTCAGCCTGCTGTCAAATATGACACTGTGACCGAACACAAGGATTTGAGGATGCACTGCTGGTTAATTAGTGTGTGCTTAACTGGCAAAAAGAACAACTAAAATTGTAGCTGGACATATGACATTGTAGGCAGACTATAGTGTATTGGGGTCAGTGATCAAAGTCAGCCTCTGCTGTGTGCTTAAATAACAAAACAGTGAGGTGACTGGAACCCATACACTGAGTTTCTCTCGTTTCCAAACGTTGCCTGTGCAAACAAATAAAACTGAGTTTCACATTATTGATATCTCATCTGAGACCGAGCAGTTAGGTCATCATATCAGAATTTGTTAACTGTACATTATTAAAATACAAATGTGTGCAGTTAATATAGATATAAATGGATCAAAAACAATAATTCTGTAGTATTTGTAAGCAGGTGAGTCATTACTGTATTACCATTACCATTCCATTACATGATTAATAAACAAGACAAGCTGTATTCTACTTACAATATTGACAGTGCGCATTAGTTTATCTTTAATACCCAGCTGTGGCACAACAAACATAATAAGTGATAATATATGCACTACTCTGAATATTAATTAGGGAAAAAGAAGCGATAACATTAAGTCATTTGAGCTGCATGAGCTGTATACCCAATGAGCTGCAGTGTATCCCGATTCAATGTTGAGAAAACTTTGGATTATATGTGGAAGCTATTTGGCAACATACAGTGAATAATTTGGAGAAGTCTAAATTGGTCACTTGGGAGAAGTCCCTAATTAAAGTTACAAAACCAGCGTGATTAGCTGAGAAAGAGGTGTGCAAAAGAAACACATTCTACCCCCAAGTAAGGATTACTGGAGAAAAACTCATGAGAACCTATAAGTGTATAATTTCTTTCTTTTTCCTTTCTTCATGCATTGCAGCATTTCTCATTCATGAATATGAATGTGCCAAGCTGCAAAGAGCCTAATTGGGTTATCAAGCCACACAAAAAATCTCAGTGAGTTTATTTTGAAAGGGTACACAACATTTGACTTTCCTATCCACAAATAATTGTATATATTAACCATTTTTAATAGTGTCTAATACTTTTGTGTGTCTTGAAATCGACCAATCGTTAATCCTTATATCATACTTTTCTAGCGCATTAATATTTCAGCGTCTTGTGTGGAAGATATATTTAATGCATGACACTAGCCGTACAGCTTCCTCAACCAAACGCAAAGGATCTTATCATATGCAGACATTCTGAAAACAATGCGTTGCTCTGCCTACTGCACATCAGTTATACTGTACATTATAAAGGCAGCTTATAGCAATAATACCAAGCTTATCTGTAGCTATTATTACAACAGACCATGCATGGCAGGACTTACTTCTAAGAACCTCTTTCTTTCCTCTTTTCCATTTGATAAACAAACCCCTTTCAAAATGTTTCCATTACACAAGTTCCTCTACAAAGAATGTCACATTTTCACACCACTAAGAAGTCTGATGCCATTTTTTCCCCATATATTTTTTAGGGCAACTTGGAGCATTTAATGGTTAGGTACCAATGACTAAAGATGCATTTTACGAAACATACCTGTGCCGATTAACACCAAGACTGAATGAGGCAGAAATACGCTGCGCTAACTGGGTCAGAGAAGCAGAGAAATCGTTGGGGGAGAAGCTGAATACACAGATGTATTTAAAGCCAACACACCAGCATGCCAAATGGTATGCAAATTTACACTTTTCACACATAACAAGTCAATACACAGACTCACTGAACTTGTTATGGACCATCCATCCACTCTATGAGAAGCCTACATTCTACTTTATAGGCTATTCATTAAATATTGATGTCTAGAGGCATTGCATTACTTCCCATTTTATTAAGCCAGCTTTTAACAACCCCTGGGCATCAGACCAAGGGGAGAGAAAAAAAAGAAATCCATAAATGTAGACTATATATGCTATGTTGCCACTGTCCCAAAGTCCTTCCTTAGGATGTCAAAATAAGGTGCCCAAAGGGGAAAAAACTAAAATCTTTCTTAAACGCTTTGATGCATCTTCAACAGCAATCATAACAAATTAGCCAATTCTATATTACTCTAGAGTTAATTTTGAAGAGAAGCGTAAGTGTTTTTTATACAGCTAGACCTAGGTCAGTTGGACTGAAAAGCTGGCATAAATTATAAATATCAGCTTGGGACTTCCCTAGTCTTAATATAGCCTGTTCCACATCAAATTAGCTGCTTCAGTTACTGTACGAAGAGCATGTCACAGATATAACTCCCTCCAATTAATCCCATGCAATCATCAGCACAGACATGCACATCCCCATAAAAATCATCCTCTACCATGTTTGAAAAAGAAACATCTGCAGCTATAGTCTCTTTCACTGTCATCCTCTAATTCTACACAAGTATGATAACAGTTTAACCACAACTGGCTCACATAAGGTAGCACGAATCCCATGATCTTGCATTGTTACGTGACTGCACTTCTAACCTCAAACATGTGGTCCGTGCTTTCAATCAAATCAACCATTTTTGTCCCACTTTGGTACAAGCTTTCGCGTGCTTTTCTTGCATTTCTTGGCAGAATAAAAAACAACAACAACAAAACACTGGTCTTTTCAGGGATTCACAGTTATCCTGGAAAACTGCAAAGGCCCAAAGGCTGATGGTCATAAAACAAAAAATCTAAACCAAAACAAAACACATACATATGTGACCCACATGAAAAATAGAAAGCGGTTCGTCTCCCTGTCAGTCACGTCTAAAGCAAAATAAACACACAGATGACATTTAACACTCTGGCTGTAGGACTCTTATAGGTTTAACTTCAGCTTCCATGTGGAAGTGAAAACACTTCTATAATCCATAACAGTGAAGGTGCCTCTGGATAATGCAATAGCAAAACAAAACAGCGGTTGATACCAACAACAATTTCAACAAATTACTGGAATTAAGTTCATCACTACTATGTTGTGATCATCATGTTTTAACTGGCCTTATTGGGATTGCTGCAAAGTAAAGGCCCTGCTATGTTACAAAAAAATAAAAGTTCTTAAAGGATGGAACACAACTAGCCTCGCACCACTTACCATGAAAACATTTTTTAATACACCAAGACAACCAGCTCGTGATGTGTGCTAGGGCTGTTCGGTATATATATCGGATGACGATATAAAAACGTCTATCGTTTCATTTTACGCTATCGTTTGTTTCGTGGTGTCGCAAAATAAACTGTTTACGGCAATAATTTTTCATCGTTTTGATGGTCACTGTAGTGGCTATATTAATTTCTTAAAGTTCTCTCTTTCTCTTATATTTAATATAACCACACTACGGATGGACAAGCGCCTGTTTTTATGCATTGTGGTTAGCAACAACGACGGTAAAACCATCGCGTGACCGCTTATTTATGTTCCACATAAACCTTTCACAATAAAGCTCAAGATCCTGTTGAGACTTTTCAAAATAAACTGAATCACGTGAAAGAGCAGATTATTTACGGATGAGAATTAAAAAAAGAGCCGCCAGGTGCTAAAAAAATAAACCTTAGACTCAAACGTTAGAACAGGCTTTTCCCCGCAGCACGCCATGTAATAAATACTCAAAGAAAACGGCGGCCTTTACAACTTATGTCTAAAAATGTATAGTTTCATGCATCGGTTAAAACACTCGACACCAGCTACATGACGCGCAGCTGGAAACACGTCCCGCAAAACGAGCTGCCCGAGATTCACAGAATTTACAGAAAATGTTACACTTTTGTGATTTATATCGTTATCGGGACGATAGAATTCTTATATCGGGATATGAGATTTTGGTCATATCGCACAGCCCTAATGTGTGCTATCAACTCTTCTGCACTGTTACCATTTCTGAAACATTAACTGAAATGAAAAAATAAATAAATAAATAAATAAATAACTTAATTTTTATAAGCAAAATGTTTCAAGCAAGAGAGTGAGAAGCAGAAAAATCAAAAAATTTTCTCTCTGACCTGACTTTACAATTATCATCTTATCATCCACAACTAGGAACTTTGTCTTCTTTCAACAACTTCTTTTCTAAAGCCAGCAGGCTTACACTTTTTCATTTGTATGCATTTTAGTGAGAGAAGAACCATGTAACTACCCCACAGAGATCAATTAGAACTTTCTCAAGAAGACACAGAAACTACCTCCATCCTGCTCAAGTGACTACATGTTTAAACACCAGGAACACACACACACACACACACACACACACACACACACACACACACACACACAAAGAAAAAAAACATCTGTATAGCAACTTCTTGGGGTGCTATGAGTTCTAGGCTAGATCAATAACAGTTATGCTTTGGAGTGTATTAGCAATTTTGCAAGTGGTGTACACAGCCCATATTAGAGAAATTTTCACAGCTGGTTACAGTTAGTCACACAGAAGCCCATCAGCATAGCAACTTCAACTGCTGCTTAGCTGACACAGGTGGAAACAATTGACAACTGATGGGTCATTAGTCATTTGAATTTCATCATGTGATTGGTGGATCTGAAACCACCAATTTAAACTAATTTATCCATCTGTCAGTGTCCTTGTCTTTGTTTTTAAATCAGCAAGCTTAAATTGCCAAAGTATCACAATTAAAGTCTAACATTTACTTTTTTCGTCATTTTAGGTTGTAAGCATTACCCGTTTTTTCCTTCAGCTTTTTCATCCAACCTAACAACGACTTTTATCTTGTTTTTGTTTTAACATAGGGCTGTTTTAATTTTATGTTTTATGTGTTTTATTTATTTATTTTGCTGTTTTCTGTTATTCTATTGTTTTAACTTATTTTCTGTACAGCACTTTGTTCCTGTGCTGGGTATTTTAAAGTGCTTTATAAATAAAATTGGATTGGATTGGATTCTACATAAATTGCATCAACTAGTTTAAAAATATATACATATTGATCTAATATTACAATCCCAAAACTTAACTGGTTTCTAACACTGTTTTCAACACATCTCTGCAATGATGCCACTGATTCCCACATTAGGGTTTCCACCACAAAACCTACAGGCTGCTAAGAGTGCAGTTGCTCAGATAGAATGGCAGAACTGAGTGTGTGTAGTTTTACTCACAGGAGGACAGAAGTGCGAGACAGAGAGAGACAGACACTCATTTCTAATTTCCGCATTCAAGGTAAGATGTCTCTATACCACAAGGCGAGCACTTCATATTTAACCTCTTTTACAAATTGTCGGGCCTGTTTATGAGCTGAACAGGTAAAACATTAAGTCAAATTTTAGACAAGTTCTTTAGTAATTTTTCTATGTCTAAAAATGGTCAAGTGGACTTCTAATACACTGGAGGAATCCTTGCACATGCTGACAAAGTATTCCCTGCATTCTGTTATTTCACAAAACGCCTGAAGACATGGGACAAGTACAAGAGCACTGAATCAATCAATATAGTCTGCATGTAAATGAATGATGAGGAATGTGAAAACACTTCTCGGGTAACCACTACAAACACAGTTTAGATTAAGGAAAGTTATTTCCCCTCAACTCTACCAACAATACTCTACATTTCTAACATGATGACTCAGTCACCTGCCAGGAGCAATTTATTAGAGACACAACATAAATTCTACCACATTCACACAGGAAAGTCTGTCACAGCAAGGATCAGCTAATTTCCTAACGTGGTAAACACTTCTCACAGGGTGTCTCAGTCATTGGTCAGCCACCAACTCGTCAACAACATCACATGCGCAGTTAGTCACCGAACATGTGCTCTTTGGACTAGCACACTACATGTTACCTACTAACAACAAAGGTAGAAATAAGGATACGAGTCAGATCAAGGCTAGACACACTGATGAGGAAACGAGCACTTGTATGGTCACAGAAGCAGAAGATTAAGGAGGGGGAGAAGAAAAAAAAGGTTTCCTACGTGGTATAAAGCGTCATCAGAAAAGACACCCGTTAAGATCCAGTGACAATGAAAAGCACCATGTTACGTACTTGTTTAACAGCCAACACCAGATGTAAACAAAAATAGATAAGCCTGTACAGCCACTTTTCCATCAGTAGATATACCGCTGACTGTGAGTTTAGCAGGATCACTCATTGTTTAAGAAAAGCTTTTAACATGATATACCCATAAGATAAGAAACACAGTTTTACTGCTTTTGGCAGCGTCTTGTCTCAGACTGACACAACAAACTTTCAGGCAAGTGGAACAACACTTCTTTGACACCAGTGCGAGAAAAGAACAGTAAAGGAAAGAGCCTTTGTTACAGTGAACCTTATCTTCAGTTCTAGATAAGGTCTGTTGTAAATGATCACATGAGGAACTTGATAACCAAAATGCCATGACAGGCCTTCAATACCGCCATGAAACCAGTGTACTGTAAGAATACTATACACACTTCTGTTAGTGATATACAAAATACTCAATACACAGCTTCTTCCAATGAGTGGAACTGTATCTACAAGAATACAAAATTAGTGTACACAAACACCTTTGGGAAAACATCCAAAATTCTGGCAATTCTCTGCTTACACTATATATACTTTGAGTCAGTTTCATTACCAATACCTGAATAATCTTCTCCAAACAGCTGAATATCAGCTGGTAGATAAAGGGCCCATAACATTGACAAGCAGGGGAAGATGGAGCCTAGTCTTTGTTTACATTTTATTACAGCTGGGAGAGCCTTTAAAGACTGATCTGATAAGGTTTCTGTTTGCTTGACTGACAGCTCTAAATACCTAATTCAACGGTTGAGTTTTAAATCACCCTGGAAGACATTCATGTGCCAGCCACTGACAACACCTGTGAGATTGAAAAATTCAATTGCAAAACACTGTGCCCGAAATGCACGTATAGTATTGAAAATGAACGTGTAATTGTACCGCAATTGTGTATGTATTCGCACAGTTATGGTTGCAGTAGCCTTTGACACCTCCACGCACGTGAATTTTGAGTTGAAATAATACTTTTCATTAAGTAAAAATCTGTTATCATGACATCCATAGTTAGTATCTCAACTTACTACTAAATATTATCTCTGACAACACTCCACCTGGTTCAGTAAGTTTGTAAAGTTATGTTATGAATTCTAAGATAATCTACACAGATGCATAAATATCTCCGATTCACCTCTAAACTGTACTTTATAGTCAATTACGTTCCAGTGAGAAGTTGCGGATTTAATCTAGGGTATCTTACTAACGACACTCGATCCCGGTCTTATTGCTTGTCTACCTGAGCGTTGCCTTCATGGTGCCCTGAGACTCAACCTGATTGCATCTCCTGACACCATTTCCCAGAGCGGTGAATGACGAACACTAACAACAAGTCGACAGGCTAGGACAGACCTGCTGAAATTCCTCAGAGTAGTCCTGAATTTATCCCGGATCTTAACGGGATTAAATTACAGTGGAGTTAAGTGAGGACACTAATCTGATTAATGAAGCGGCGAGAAAATGAAAACGCCAATATGTTGATAAGTACGGCGCGCTAATCCGTCCTATACGGTGTAGGCGCAACAAAAGATGCGAGTGTTGCTATTGCGGTGCAGTTATTAATGGCTGGTTTTATGAATAGTATCAACACTTATAGACTGACAGCTTGAAATGTACTACACCGCTTTCTAAAGCGAATAAATTAGTGCCAAGCGAGCTACATCGCAAAGGGGCAAAAGCATATGATGCGAAACCTTCCGAAAACACAGCTGCTCAAGTCTGTTAATACAGTCCAAAACCTGTTGTTTTAAACCAACAATGCTCTCACAGCCATTACTAAACTACAAGCACTGAGATAATACATTATGGTATAATTCCACATTTAAAATCAACCGCATTAATGCGAGACTTCAAGTGGGACAACCTGAGAATGGGACCTCAGCGATACAACGCTACAGCTAGCGTTAGCATGCTGTGTGGGGCCCCGCAGAGAAGCAGTAACTTGCGCAAACAAAGACACTTACCTGAGTTACTGTCGGGTCAGCGTCTCATTTAATGATATCCAGCTTATGTGCAGGCTGATACTACCCAACAAACACCTTGAGAAGTGGGCATTAGCTGGTTTCACTGGTTTGCTTCACGGCAGTTCAATTGGGTCTGGCTAGTGTTAGCAGCTAGCTAATATTGCCTTACTTAGAGAGCAACTCGAAGCTGGCCCAGTGCGTACATTCTCCTCAGCGAGCCGCCCTCAAGTTTAACGTTGTCCCTCTCAGTTGTTTTGAGACATAAAAATATTGCCTTGTGGCACAGCCAGACTGACCGACGACGAAGACAAGAGCAAAAATGGTCCTTAACTGATGCAAATTAATGACACAACATTAAAAAAAAATCCAAAATGTCCACTACATTCAGCAAGGAAATACAAAAGGCAAAACTGCGAACCACCTCCGGCACAGCGAAACCTTTTCCTCTAAAGTGTGCCGCACCCAGATGTTTTCGCTCATAATTTCCAGGTCTTTGCTCATTTACAATAGGCGCAGCTCTACAGACTGGAACGAAGCTACATTGAGGCTGTGGGGCACAGCACGAAGTGGCGAGTTTCTTCTCTGCGACCTCCGCGGGTACATGGAGAAAGCTGTCCACCAGTAGTCGCCTTTCCAGCCTCACCGAGCCCCGGGGACGACGCTTTCACTATCTCACCCAGACACTGCTAGTGATTCCGCTTATCTTCCTCTGTGCATTGACTTATTGACACTGTTTTCCCTTTCAAATAGGCTACAGGATATTCACACAGACTGCAAACACGTATACAAACCAGACCGACAAGGTATTTTATTAACTCATTTACATATAACGTACAAAAAAAGGTGTTTGTACGGTTTGCAGCAGCCTTCGTCGTTCTTGTTACGTCGTGGCGCCCTCTGGCGTAAGTAGAAGTTTTTTGCATTTCACTGGAAATTTAAATTAAATAGAATAGTATGGCCTTTTCCCCAATTATTTTTAATGGAGATTTAAAGATAGCCCAAAGATATATCCATTAAAATAGCCAAGTGCCTTTCAAGCGTAGAATTTTCCCCATAATGTTTGAAACTTAAAAACAGGTGTGTTCAATGTAAAAGGCTTGAACAGTCTAACTTCTAGTGTTAACCCTTAAACGACTTAATGAAGTTGTCAGGCCACCAAGAGTAGGTAGCTGATAAATGTAATATTATGAGGCAGCAGAAAGAAACAGTTGAAAAGAGGATTTTAACTATATTGTGAATCTAGTAAGGGTATGTTAGCTTCTATGCTTGGATACCTGTAACTAAAGCCTGCTGTTAGTATTTTTGTACCACTGATATAGTATCTGATCACTACATTGAAGGAAATTCTGACATGTCACAGCATAAGTGATGGCATAAGTAATGAAATTAATGATGACAATGTATGTTTCCAAAAAGAACTACTGTGGAAACCAGATTATTCATATTCTTCAATATAAAGAAATGTCCATTCTTCATTGCACGAGTGTCAAACATAAGGCCCAGGGGCCAGAATCGTTGGAAGGACTCCAATTCTGCCCACTGGATGGCTTTGGAAAATGTGAAGGGGGACTTAAATTATGGACATGAGTTCTACAGCAATTCCTACTTATAAATAACTCCACCATGGTCATCCATACAACACCAAAGTAATTATGTAAAAGAAAAACACTGAACATGTCATGACGAGGTCCTGTCGTAATCTACTGTACATTTAAACAAAGGCAGACAGAACTCTAGCGTTAAATCCTGAAGATAGTAATAATACCCTATTTCTCAACTGAAATGTACCTGCATCCAGATATAATATAATAATGACAAAAACAGTTAAAGAGCACATCAGTTTACATCGATGCTTCTTGTGAGTTAACCAGTCCTTTGCATTGGAAAAAAGCATCCTGACACGGCGCACGTCCGAGGAAGGTTTTCACCATGTCCATCCCATCCACAGAGCCCCCAGCTTCCAGTATCACTCTTCTGTACTCTTTTCCAACCTGTGTTTAGGGCATAAATGCACATATAAAGACAGTTTCAAGGAAAATAAGACACATCATTAGAGTGAAATGTTCATCCAGAAAACCAACCTTTGGATTCATAATGCCTTCCTTTTTAAAACGACTGAAGAAAATGTCCATGGAGTAGACTTCGCTCCATAGATAGCTATAGTACTGACCATCATATCCACCAGCTAAGTGGCTAAAACTGGCTGTCATGTTGGTTCCTACAGAGAGCAGATCTTTGTTACAAATCACTAATACAAACTCCAAAAAAGAAAAATGATATTGTCTATGCGCTTCATACAAAAAACTGAATACAAACTACTAATGCCCACAGTGGACTGTTTATTATAAAATGTAAATCCTCATCACTGATAGAAAGCTTAATGCAATAATTTCTCAAATATATTCTAAATAGCTGAAGCTAAAGCTGACCTGGTGTAGCAGAAATACCCAGGATGTCCTGGCAGTGCTTTGCAAACACCTCAGCAGTGTCTGCACGTGGGCTGGTGTGAAGTGACTGGTCCACCTTACTAAGGACTACCTGACGTAGGTTCATAAGCCCTGAAGTGAACACATCAACAGAGGCTCTTCACTTACACATAAATGTTACACAGACTTTCTTTGTGCAAAGTTTGAGTCTCTGACCGGTGTTAGCAACTCTGGAGGCAATCAGTTTGTCGAGCAGCTCGTCTGGGATGGGGGTACCATCTTTGTAGTGACGGGACATTCTTCTCAGAGGCTCCTTTTCCCAAACCCAGTTCTCAAGCATTTGAGACGGCACCTCCACAAAGTCTGTCTCCACCATTGTTCCGCTGAATTCTGAAAAAGCGGTCTGACGCATACACAGAAAAACTCATTCTTATTCATTAGCACACAGTATACAAATATCACTAACTTCCTGACTGAATATAGCAACTTACATTTGAGCAGATTTCGTGCATGACATGACCAAACTCATGAAAATAGGTCTCCACTTCATGGTGTTGGAGGAGAGAAGGACAATCTTTCCTGGGCTTGGTGAAGTTTGCCACCATGGCTGCAACTGGTAGCCTGCGCTTTCCATCAGGGCCTCCGCAGCCAGGCTGGAGCCCAAAGCAACCTGCGTGGCCATATTTTCCTTCCCTGGTGAAATGTCACAGTCAGGCTGAAGTCTATCACACAGATCAAGAGCTCTGGTCAATGTTAGTGAGCTCACACTTCATAAAAACATCAAACACAGGATCTTGTCTTGTCTCTGAAAAAAATGACACATAATCTACCTTGGATGCAGATCCAGGTAGAACTGACCAATCTCCTCCCCCGTTTCAGTGTCCTGGGCTGAGTACAGCTTGACATTTTCATGCCACACGTCAGCCTGTTCCACCTCTGTGAATGTGAGACCCAGCAGCTCCTGGTAGATACCAAACAGCCCTTCTGTCACCACATCAAGAGGGAAATACTCGATCAGTTTGTCCTTGTCCACAGCAAACTTGCGCTGCTCCACTTGATTCATGTAGTAGGGCAAGTCCCAGGCATTAATCTTCTCATCAAACTGGTAGCCCTTCATCAGGCACTCCCTCTTCTTCAGCGCAAGAATGTATTTCCTCTCTTTGATTCCCACAGGCTTCAGTGCTTCATGGAACTTGTCTATAAAGGCAGAAAAAGAAAACCCCCTTAGTCGTAATGTGAAGCATGCAATTTCTTTGAACCTTTTGCTGTCTACTTTCTTATCTTCTTTTTAAAGCCCAAATGAAACTAACTCCCTTTGCACACTCAAAAAAAAGAATATGAAAGTTGAGCATTTTTGTAGAGGAAATCTGTTTTAAATCTGCAGATGCTGAATATTCAAAATTTGTTGTTTGCATTGAAAACTATTTCTGCGGCTCTGGGTTCCTGTGTGATATTTTTTGAGTTTTGGTTCCTGTTTTGATTCTATTTATGTCATTTCTTATGTTTCTATTCTTCTTCTTTCTGTAGTATCCCACTGCTTCCTTGTCTTTGTCTCTTTGTTAGTTCCCTTGTCTTTCTAATTTACACTTCCTGTTTTTACTGTGGGAAAAACTTTTCCTTGTGCCTCGTGTACTTTAACCTTTTGCTTTTGTTCCTATTCTATGATTTCTTCTTACTGAGCATCTCTCTGTGCGTGTATACAGTCTTGTCTTTTTCCTTTGTTGGATTGGAATTTTAGTGCTTCTTGTGGTCCTTTTGTGGGCTCTGGTTTTTGCGATTAAAGACATGCTTTTAGTTGTTCAACCCGATTACAGCTGTTAATTATACTACTAATTATAAAAAGCTGATGTTGTGTAATTTGTCATTAGTAATTGATTACATTTCGTCTTGCATGTTATGTGACTGCGTGTGGAGCTGCACAGCCATTCATCTGTCCTATTGAGTTTCTTTTCCTACTTTAAGGCAGTTATCAGGTGGCGGGAGAGCTCATCTTAAATGACAGGGAATGTTTCCATGTGGATGTGTGTGTGCCAGCGAGGTCAGATGTCAAAGAGACCATACCCAGAAAGTCAGACACGTTGCTTGCATTTTTAGCCATGTTAATCTCCAGCACATACTCAGCATGGCTACCGTAACCAAGTAAGCGTGCAACCTTCGCCCGCAGCTGTATCAACTCTTCTAAGATTTCCGTGTTTACCTGGGGGAAAAAAACGGGAGACGCGGATCAGTGAAATCATTTAATTAGGCTTATTAAAATGAATGATAATGTTTAGGGTTTCCAGCCTGAGTTGATTCTGTGACACATTTGGTAACCAGCAGTAATATGTGGTTTCGCCGAGCAGGTTCTCTGGGCTGCAACTTCAGCCCTCTACAGACATGGGATATGCAACATTGCTTGTTTCATTAATGTGCTAAAGTGACAGCAATCGCTGATTGTATTCTTGTATGTCATTTAGACATACGAGCAGGTGACAAATTAAAGGAAAAAGCTTCCCAATGTGGCTTGAGTAGCTACCACAACAACACCAGGGCCTGTTGTCCGCAGCTTTTTATATCACACATTTTCTCATTTCACCTACACATGTGTATGGATCCATAGCTGTCCAAAATCAACGTGACTTGTAGTTATTTAATTTTTTTTTAAACTGGACTGTTTATTGAACCTTCAGAAAACAAAAAAAAAAAGAAAAAGTTTGTATCATTTTTGGTATATCCAGCATTATTGCTCATAGTATGCTTATCCTAATCAAACAAAAACCTATAAGTGGCCAAAGAATCAGGTGGTTAGAGGTCTTAGAAACTCATATATCAAATATGATCCGCTTGGCGTTACAGGGTATAAATATTAATCATCAGCCTGCGGTTTACCTCTTTACACCTGCTGTTAAAAGCCATTTCCATCTTTCTCCTTGTTTCAGGATTATGGCACCTCTTCATCAGTGGATAGTAATGGGGATATTCCAGGGTCACTTTGTACCGTCCTTCAGCCGTCTTATCCAGTCCACTGAGAAAAGTGGCAGCTAGCCCACCTGAGCAAGTATGGCACAAGAGAATCAGTGAATACGGTTAAAGCGTGGCTCTCAAGGCAGCGTTTCATGAGTTTCACGTATCAAACTCACCTAATTCGTGCTCAGAGAAAATAAGAAATTTGCTCTCCTCGTTCAGATTCTTGTTAAACTCGATGGAGAGTTCACTGATAAGCTTGGAAGTTCTTTTTATTTCCTTAGGAGAGAGAACACAGAGCGAAAGACATCACAGAGATTTTAATTTTTAACTATCTAATAAGATAAGCAAAGATTTACAGGCACTTTCTATGTGATTCTATTTGCTTACTTCTTCGTTTCAATTATGAAACACTGGAATTAATCTCTAAACTCTTTTAACCTGTAACTTTAACAAACGACTTCCATATTAATAATCAGACCACACATTACATTACCTCTTGTATATCTTTAGACAGGTGCAATCCTTTCCTCTGGCCCAGTGTAACAAGTCTGTCCAGGAATCTTTTTTCCTCAGCTGAAAGGTTGTCTTTCTGTTTATTCTACCAAAACACAATCATAACACTAAACATCTTCTCATACAGGTAGAATAGCAGGCATTCTGCTAAATTTATTCACCTATTTATATATTGCATGCCAGGGAGCCAGCACAGCATGAAATAACATATGGCACTGGCTGCCACTGATCAGATGAGATTACATTTCATTTCCAGGCTAATAAGAACCAGTAGTCCTTGCGCCTCTATGATCTGTTGGCCTCTGGCTGACATGAAGTGCGAAAATAGTTTAAGATTTTCTTAAATGCAGCCAATCCTCACACATTAGCCTTATGATTAAGACAGCTTTAACACGTCATTATCTGTGTGGCCTCATAAAAGTATCAGTTTTTACACAAGTCCTCACTTTACTTGAAGTGAATGTGGCTCGAGTCGTACCTGCAAGGCAGTGATTCGTTTGAACACATCTTCCCGCATGTTTATCTCCACGTCCAACTCAGACAGTCTCTTGTCAGCTTCGGTGCTTGCTGATCGAAGCTCCTTAGAAGGACAAACATACTGAGGGAAGGCGAGAACGTGGTGTGATGCTAAGGGAGCAAAGCAAAGAAAAAAAAAAAGCAACGGTGAACGTTACAAAAATAATAGAATAATAAAAAACAACAACAAGAACAACATTTTATGCAAGAATTCAAATCCATGGTCTCTATTCAGCTAAAAGCCTTTGTATTCCTTCCTAATGAAGACAAAAAATAGAAGAGAATACCTAAATTAGATTTCTGATAATGGTACATACTTTAAGGGTGTAAAATATTCCAATATCAATTAATTAAAAAAAAAAAATGTGTAAACACATATACATGCCAGAGTGACGTAGTAGCTCATCAGGTTCATGATCAATCACAGTTTGCATGTTACTGCCTGTAAAACCACAAACGTGACCTTGACTTGAGCACAAATTGGGTGAAGCTCTATTAGCTGATCATTGCATGTAACTTTGAATACTGTGGGAGCAGTAATCATTCATGTGAGCTATGGATGGATGGATGGATGCCTCACCATTATATAAACTCATCAGGCCTTGGATAGGAAATGTCACTAATTAGTTAGGAAGTGTAACAGGAAGACACAACTTGACTCCACACCACAGTCTGCTCAGGTGTGATGCTACTCTTATGCTGCAGACAGTGCTAGGAGTAATGTAAGCAAAGAAATTGCTGCAAGAACTAAAGAATTTTCACATGTGCAGCATAACTCTCTGTGATATCACCGATACCTGATGCATTTTACCTGCCAGTACCCTGATACAGAGTCCATGTAATGTGCAGTACTTTGCATGTTAAATTATATATATATATGTATATATATATATATATATATATCAGTGGTTCTTAACCTTGTTGGAGGTACCGAACCCCACCAGTTTCATATGCGCATTCACTGAACCCCTCTTTAGTGAAAAATAAAATATGATTTCTTTCAAATTCAAGACATAGATATGTTTTTTACTGGTGCACAAAATGAGCCATGCATGTCATGGCGGAGGCTCTGCCAAACCCCTGAGACCGACTCACCGAACCCCTAGGGTTCGATCGAACCCAGGTTAAGAACCACTGATATATATATATATATATATATATATATGTACTTGTCTGGGATCATTTTCCCTGTAAAGATGGATCCACACTGACTGACTCAGTTGAAAGTGAAGGGATCAGGAAACATGCTCTCCATTGTCCTAGCATAGCTTACTGATGTTATTAACATATAGTTAACTTGTGTATACTCATTAGTGGGATTCAAACATTGTTGGGTTTGTTGGTTTCATGGAATTGTAAACCAGAATACACCAGTAGACTTACATGCATAATCCATCTTAGCATTAGCCAAGGTCATCAGGGTGTTTTCAACAGAGACATTTTCTATATTTAGGGATCCAACGTCGTCATAGACCTTCTTTACTCTGGCAATCAAGCTGTCTGTCATAGTCCTGATCTCATCTGGAGACAGGTCCCACCTCAGTGTGTTCCTTGCATGTCCTGCCTGAGCGCAGTGTCTGGCAGACAGCACTGACCCACCAGCGATGGTCATTCTCAGATGTTTACAGACCCTGTAAGAAAACCGGACCTTTTAATACCCACCGCCGCCCCCCAAACGTACAATATTTTCTGTTGCTCCATAGTCAAGAAAACGATCCGCACGAATAGGTGGTATTAATGTAAGCACTATCTTCATGGACACACTCGACACACTTCTTTCCATGTTATAACCGGTGATATTTTTCCCTCATCCATCAGTGTAGAGTTTCATGCCATGGCAGTGCGAGCGGAGGCCTTTCAAACGAAGTTCATAAAAGCGTGGAATAACTGTCAAGCAGCCAAAACGTACAAAAACAGCTCAGTTATGCTTAAAGTGCCAATAAGCAGGAGATGACACTTTGTCAATTTAAATTATTTTTAGTTGTGGACCGGTGTCCGTGGAAGCAGAAGAGAGCAATTTAAAGTTGTTGAACGTAGTTTACCAATCTGTCACACATACGTAATAAACAACTTCAATTTAGTGGACTAGTCCATAGTGGACTATGTTTAGCATACCTCAAATGTGCTCGGCAAACTATAGCTATTAGCAGATACATGCCAGCAGTATTTCTGCGATTTCTTTCAGCAAAAAAAATATATAATTACGTAAAAATAAAAATTAACCAGTTTCTTCCTCCCTTACTGTGGCTCAGTCCCTGTAGTCGCCGCAAAGAACGGTATCTCTCCCAGTTTCTCGCGTGGGAACCGCTTCTTAGTTCCGTTGTTAACGCGCAGGCGCAGAGGAGGAGGACGCGATCGATCTGACTCGAGCCCTCCTCATGACTCGGTAGCAGCAGACAGCTGGATAAGACCTGAGGTAGGTGGGCGGGAGGGGGGACACACACTGAACAGCATCCTTTAATAGAGTGTTATTTTAATATGACTTCGTGTTGTTTGTAGGGCTCCGAGGATGACCTCTGTTTCCTCTCCACCTCCTGTTTTCCTGTCTTGTTTTGTTTTTGGGTTGTGATTGTTTTAGCCAGCATCACACAAGCAGCGCGCGAGCCTTGTTTGTCCGGACCGTCAGGGTGTAGGTTTCCTTTAAAGACAAACACCTGCCAGCGCCACTGGCTAAATTATAATTTTATTTTAGCATTTATTTGAAATAAACGTATAAAGTCAGTGCAGTGAATGAAAACACCCATTATGCTATTACATCACAGCTTCTGCATCACTGCATTTACGTGTGTCAACACACGAAGGGAGGAGTAGCTGTGCTAGCTAGACTCAAATGAACATAACGCTTGGTTTTAGCACGTGATAGACGTATGAGGCAATAGTGTTTGTGTCTGTAGCATCCCGCACTGTGATTCTGTGGCCATGTTTTTTTTTTGCCACAGTTTCCCCACAGACTTTTTGCCTCAGTCCGACTTAGAAAAATCAAGCAGTAACTAGCCTTCTGAGGGGCAAGGCTTTTTTTTTGTTATAGGCAATAAAATGACACGAAACTGCAGATCGCCAGTATCAGTTGTAATGCAACTTTGTAGCTGTAGAGATTTACTATCAAAATGCAATGCAGTCATTTGATATTCTCCTTCACTGCTACAGAGTCCTTAACAAATGCAAGATTACTACTGGCACCCAAAAAATAACCTGGGATAGTTGAGCCCAGGTTTATAATTAGGTCATAACTACTATCTCAGCCTCTTCTAAACCTGAGAATATAAAAAGTAATGTATTGTTGAATAAAAAATGAAATGCATATATTAAAAGCACCAAAAATCTACTCCCTAAGCCAGCTTCTTTGTTTTGAAGTAGTGCCCACTTTTAATAGAGTCACACTGATACTGAATTTTTGAATAGCAATGCTCGTATTGATTTTTGGGGGTAAAAAATATTCAATAATATAAACATGTAACTCATAAATCAGAAATTAAACTGGAAAAAGGAAAAGGTCATTCTTTATTAATCTTTATTAAATATTCTACATTATTTATATACTTGTGGCAGAACAGCATCATTCAATAAAATTGTCTGATTGCTATATCAGCCAGGAAATACAGTCTTGAAAAAGAACGTTTTCACTGGACTGTATGCACTCTAGTGAAAAACTAAGTACATGCTGTAATTCAGTAGGTTGTAGAACCACCTTAATGTATAACTGTGTCACTCTCTCAAATTGCTGTGGAGGTTTTTTGGCTCAACAAATCAAATAAAAAACAAGCCGAAATCATCAGCCCACCACCAGACAGTTGGTAAAAAAGTGTTTGTGCTCATTTTAAATTCGACACTCTGGTCTTGTCTGTCCAAAGGACATTGTCCCAGAAGTCTTGTGGGTTGTTCATGTGCAAGTTTGCAAACTAAAGCTATGCTGCCATGTTCTTTTTAGAGAGAAGAAGATTTCTCATGGCAAGCCTTCCAAAGCATTTTAGTCTTTTTCTAAGTGTACTGTCATTACATTTACCATTTAAAATGCTTACTGAGCCCTGTAGAGTGTGAGATGTAGCTCTTGGGTATTTTGCCATTTCTCTAAGCATTGCATGGTCTGGCCTTGAGGTGAATACACATCTAAATGCTCCAGACCAGCAAGCTGCAAAAGTTAATCAAGTGCATTTGATAAGTCGCATCTGCCTGCTGCTTACCCTCATAATTCCTATGGAAGCAGTAGGTGTGTACTTCAGAGGACTGCATAGAGTCTGTCTGAGTTTGATTAAATAAGCACAATTACAGTATTTTATACTGACGTATATATCAGTTATGCATTATTTAAGCATGTGTTTGTTATTTTTATTATGAAATGGCACCTCGTGAATTAGTAATTCAGTCACCATTGAGTGGTTTCCTTTTCATTTGATTCCAAACCCCTTCTTGTCTCTACCAGTTTCTAGGTAAAAATGGCTGTGGAAAAGCGCTTGGCATTCTCTATTGTGCAGTTCCTACGAGATCAAACACATAGTGGTACTTTAAATTCTGATGAGCAGGAAAGCCTCGAAGGTAGGTCAACTCACTGCACTTATGCCTTAGAAAGTGTCTGTGCAAACACTGGGCACTCTGCCTTGTCTCATCCATTTCAGAGTTCTGAATCTGCACAAACTGTACATACATTATGTCCCTTTTCTTGATAGTAAGCTAAGAACTGTCAAGGTAGTAAGAAAACATGACCAAAATCAGGCTTTGATAAGCAGTGCAGTTGAAGAGAATTATTCAAATAACTTGCTCTGAGCGTACAGCCAAGTTCTGACTCAACATGATTGTCCAGTTAACTCGAAACTACTCTGTCATATGTTGGCTGATTCTCCACCACAGTTGCTATACAGTGCTTGGAGACCACCTTCAAGATCAGCTCCAGTGACTGTCATCTTGCAGTGCCACAGTCACTTAGAGAGATATTCCTCAATGCCCTGCTCAAGGTGGGTAGTGAACACTTTACAGTACTGTAAAATACATAGTACAATTATGCCGACTTAATTACACCGGTGCTTTTTTGTGTCAAGTCAGAATGTCCTGTGTGTTTATTCACTGACTCTTTTATTTTTCATTTTCACAGAATGACAATCTAACCATACCAGAGAGCTCCCCATCTCCTGAAGACATCGAACGAGCAGAGCTGCTTAAGAATGAAGGTAATCTTGAAACACTTCACATCTAATTACATTAGGTTCATAAATAAATATGGTGAGCTTCTATATTAAATGTTTTGCATCAGCTCTGATGCGCTTCATAGTGGACATGTAATCATTGTCTTATTTTGTATTATTAGTACTTAATTTATAATTTCCTATTATTACTGTTTTGTTGATCATATTAAACATGGACAAAGTTTGAAATAATCCCTAAACTTCTACCTTTCTGTGTCTGCTCTTGCTTTCTTGTAAATTCATCCTCCACAGGGTTTGGAATGTTTTATTGAATTGTGCTGTCAAATTGTTGTGGGTGGGGACCACACTGATTACATTTATCATCACTGGAGGCACTATGATTAGTTTCAATTCTATTTGTCGAGATGTAAATGATTCTGTAGCAGTGCAAGTTCAGTTGATGTTTCTCAAGTGCATTTGAATCTAATTTTGTGTTATTTTCCTCATTATCTATCATATATATACTGTTAAAGTGATGGATGCTCATATTAAAAAGGCCTCATTGAGCCAAAAGCTCAGGCTTCATCAGTGCAGTGGGATCCTATTCCTGGCTGTACATGCTGCCCGGGGACTGGAATGTGCTGTCTGGCCTCTGTTGGGTCATAGTGAGGGCTCCAGACACTGGTGGAGGCCTTCCTGCATGTTTCTGTGTCGACATGTTGGCGTCCACTGCCACTTTGTCTTTGCTGTTGGTTGCGGCGACTGGGGGTTTCTGGGTGGGTGTGTATGGGTGATTGCTCTCTGATGATTCGGGTGGCCTTGATGGGAGTAGGCGTGTTCTGTTGTTTCTGCTGTTTCTCTGTCCTTGCTTGAGTGTTTAGTTTCGGGGTTTTATTCTGGTGGTTGGATGTTGGAGAGGATTATGCATGTATGTTCACAAGTTTAAAAAAGGTGGAGGGTGGTGTTCAGATTTCTGAACCTGTAGCTGGTGGCACATGAAACATGTCAATTTGCTTTCACCTACAAGATTTAAAAACCTGCCAATGCTTTTCTAAAGCTCAAGAAAATAAGAAAAAAGACACCTTATATTATAATTTATCACCCTAAAGCTGAATTGTCATCCTATTTTTCCATAAGATTGACTGAACCAGTCATGAGCTTTATGTTAACTTTGTTGTTATAACTACACACTTTGCTTCTTTAGGAAACAATCACATGAAGGAGGAGAACTACAGGAGTGCAGTGGAGTGCTACACAAAGGCCATTGATCTGGATCTAAGAAATGCTGTGTACTACTGCAACAGGTATTTACTGAACTGATATTTTACGCTGTTACTTATCTGAACTTAATTTTGTCCTTTAATCATGATTTGCACATTTGTATATAATGGCAGACAGTAGACAAACAAAGCAGAGCCAAGTGTGATGTAATGCTTGAACTGTTCGAGAAAGTGCTTGCTGACCGATTCCCTCCCTTTTTCATTACCCACCTGAACACAAACATTACACAGCGCTCTGAATTTATTACTTGCAGGGCTGCAGCTCACAGTAAGCTGGGGAATTATACTGAAGCAACTAGTGACTGTGAGAGAGCCATTGGGATTGATCCGACCTACAGCAAAGCATACGGGAGGATGGGGTTGGGTCATTTACTATTAACAAGTCATTTTGAAATAAACTGCTCTCTCCATAATATTTTCCAAAAATGACTACTCACTGTTTCCTCTGTGGTTTCAGGTTGGCTTTGACAGCTATGAACAAGTATCCAGAGGCAATTACCTACTTCAAGAAAGCTTTGGTATTGGACCCTGAGAATGACACGTACAAATCCAACCTGAAAATCGCAGAGCAGAAGCAGAAAGAAGCAACCAGCCCTGTGAGTAGAAACAAGCCTCTTGCTTTTAATCCTCTCCACACATGTAGCATAATGTAATTGGGGTTAATGTTGATATTTTCTTTTTGGACTGTCGTTTACACATCTCTGCCACAGATAGCAGCTGGACTGGGATTTGACATGGCTAGTTTAATCAACAACCCAGCCTTCATCAGCATGGTAAGAGCATGAGTTCTAACAGGCGCAGCTTCCATTCAGGAGCCTCAGAATTGTTTTTATTTTTTACTGGATTAGTCCCAGGAGTGATAGTTAGCCTGTTAAACAACCGCAGTAATTGTCTAGTAGAAATGAGAGCCTGACAACCCGAGCTCATTAAATTATTATTATTATTTATTTATTTATTTATTTATTTTTTCTCATTAAATTATGACACATGGGATCGTGTGTTTGGCCGAGAATGTTTTTTCCAATCACGCCAGGATTTTATTGCAGCATCAAGGACAAGACACATCTAAATCCGATAGCTGTGTATGCGCATTCAGGCCCCACAGCGCTAGATGGTAGATTGTTCTTCTGACAAAATTGCCAGTGTGATAAAAAATAAATTGCCCTTTTATTATGTACGTGAGAAACACATCAAGAATTCCTGTTGATTTCTCTTTGCAGGCTGCCAGCGTGATGCAGAACCAGCAGGTACAACAGCTGTAAGTCAAACTTTATGCATTTACTTCAGCATTCAAGTGTAGTTTCAAAATACGAGTCCCACCGTGAACTGACGAACTGTGTCACTGTGCTCAGCATGTCAGGAATGATGTCTAATGCAGTGGGAGGCCCTGCAGCAGGAGTAGGAGGGCTCTCAGACATTTCCAGCTTGATTGAAGCGTAAGTACACTGAATGAAAAATTAAAAGCATTGCTTAATTACACCATTATTTAGTTGAGCTAAATGACCTTTTTATATGTACTTTTTATACTGAAAGATGTGGCAGTTTCTTTGTAAAGTCTTTATATTGCATCTCGCTGTAGAGTAATGCGCTGTACAGTTCCCCAGATAAACCATATCAACTTGACACATTCAACAAACCAGATAAAATGTGTTTACTTGTCAGCTGTAGAGAGGATTTAAGGAGAACATGTTACCTATGAGTGGTTTTTGTGTCAGCTACTGTAGCTACTGATATTGATCTGACTCTTGGCAAGGGACAGCTGGGCAGTAAATTCCCCAAATTGTACCGAGATTTTTTTCAACATTTCTGAAACAATACTTGCAGTTTTGACAATATTGGTTGTAATATTTTATCCCTGTTGCCTTGTCTGGATGTGCAAACCCACTCTGGGGTGTTAAAGTACCTGTTTGCAGATTCTGAATGATTGAAAGGATTTTAAAGCAGGGACAGAAGGCACAGCTGTTAGAGTTGCTACAATCTAACTGATGTGATATTTTCATGTTACAGAATCCTAAACAGACATCACTCATTAACTGGGAACTCGGCATCAAAAAGCTGCACTGCAGTACTGTGCAAAAGCCTCGAGCCGCGCCTAATTTCTTTATATTTTGCTTCCAACGAGCCAGACTTTCTTTTAATTTTTAAATTGGTTTTGAGCAGTAGTTCTCCTAAAGGTCTTTGGCTGTGTTTTCACTCATTTTCTTTCCCGTCCTTGTACCTGACCACCTTCAAGCTACTTAACACCGACCTTCAAGCATAAAAAAGATTCGTAGCTCAAGAGGTAAACTAGTGTTGTGTCAACACACAACAAATAACTTGGGAAAGATTGTTGCTAGCAGCCTGTCACAAAAACACAGAATTTGTTCCCACTTCTTTAGTTAAACATATGAAAGTTGGCAAACATAATACTATAGTACAATAGTATTATACTATTACTATATAGTGTTATAGGGCAGCACAGTGGTGCCGACTTAGTGTGCAATACACATATTGGTACAATATCATACATATTGTAAAGAGACATGACCAGGCAACAGGCATTATTTTTTTTAAGAACAGAACAATTTGTCGTGCTGTTCCTGTTCTCGTTGAAAAGAATTCAGCTAAGTTATCTTTCTCTCAGAGGACAACAGTTTGCCCAGCAGATCCAGCAGCAGAACCCAGAGCTCATTGAACAGCTGAGGAACCACATCCGGAGCCGTTCCTTTAGCGGCAGCGCCGAGGAGCACTCATGATCTAGTCAGGTATTTTCTTTTTAAAAAATGTTCTATTCATGTTCTATTTAGGTATTTATTTAATATTTCAAAATCAAACCTGTAGCTAACTAAAAAAAAAAACAAACTTGGATCATATTTGTTTTATTAACATTTAATGTTTTTATTTCAGCCTCATGATTTTTTTGTTTTTCCAAGGAAGGGCATCCATATGGCGCGATCACAATCTCTACACCCATTTCTTAAAGTCAGGCCCCCGGCATAGCTGGAATAAAGAGACAAGGATGGGGTTTTAGGCACTTTACTGTGACTAAAGGCTCTGGAGTGGAGATATGAGAGCCTGGAGATTGGACCATGAAGTGAAGCATCTCACACATTTAGGACAACACATGTAAACACTAACCATAAAAAAGAGCCACGAATGCATTCAGCCTACCGACAGAATATGAGTAACTATTTTCTTCAGAACTTCTTTCCGTCCTTCAGAGATCATGTTTTCTGTGTGCTGAAATGACCGCCCTCTTCATGTTGTGATTTTAGGGGTTCCTTCTGTCAAGTCATGATAAATGGAGGGTTTGAGAGGAATGTACTTTTACAGCATTGTGGGGAGCACTTCGGCTCTCCCTCATAATAATACACATCGGGTTTATATTATTTGTTTAGTCTTATTTTTGTAGACAGAATGCACTGTACTTGTTTATTGGGTGATGAACACCGTTCGTTCCTGAGACTCACATCAGTGGTTTTCAGTGAGTACTACTTAACTTAATTAAGACAACAGTCTAATTGTATACCAGTGTTTGCCGCCTGCATTATGTTGTTACAGCACTTTAGCTAAAATTAACATCCTAACTTTAAGCCTATTTAATTTCTGATTAACTACTTGCAGCATATTCATATTGTTCAGTTTGCATGCTGTTGAATCTGGTATTTGAGATCAGATGCTTTATGGAAACACAGGTATGCTAAGGCAGCACATTGTTTTGTCTAAACCATATAAATAATAAATGTCTTGAAACGAAGCTACTCACATGCGCCTTTATGTCTTTGAATTAATGTCATTATTATATGAAAAGAATCATTGTTTACTGTCAGTGAACCGCTTTTTTATTACAAGGCTAATTCACCTATTCACACACACATATTCATACTGTGCTATTTTTCAGTGCCTGAGCACTTTTCTTTACAAAACATTTACACACCCAACTTGTAACTCAGGGTTCTGCATCTTGCCCAAGGATACTTCAAGATCAAGTGTTTTGAACTTGATACTGATCGGGTCAGTGAAGTTAACAGAAGGGGGTTGTTAATGTGTTTCAGCTGCTTTGGTGTAAATGAAATTAACAAGTGCACTAGGCAACAGTGAGACAGTCCCCAAAATAGCAATGGTTCTACAGGTGCAGTTTTTCCACCCCATCTTTTGCCACTGTTTTTTCACTAGTTTTGCATTTTGCTAGGGTCAGTGTCATGACTGGTAGCATGAGGTGATACCTGAACCCCACAGGTAGTCAAACTTGTCCAGGATGCCACATCATTACGTGCCACTGCCAGAAAGATTGCTGTATGCTGCAAGAGCATGGAGGAGATTTCAGAAAACAGGCAGTTATTAGGAAAGCTGTACAGGGCTGTAGAAGGTCCTTAACCCATCAGCAGAAATGGTATCCGCTCCTTTGTGTGAGGAGGAACAGGATGAGTACTGCTATACCCTTGGGCTCATTTTCCACACTATGTGCTTTTTGGTGTTTACACGTTTTCTTCTTTGCAGTAATTTTTCTTTTACTTTAGTTGTGTGACCAAAAATGCTCTCCACCATCACAATTCATGCAAAAGCAAGTGTTTAGCAAGACCTTGTGCTATTGACATAAGCAGCTGAGTCGTGTTCGCGTTGATACAGAACAGACTTTGACACAGTGGCCGTTCAGTGTCAGTGAAATCACGCCAGGCAAGGAAATTAAAGATGGGGACACACTTCAAATCAGCTGTTATTCTGACCAAAGACCATACCAGTTTGATCTGCTTCACATAATTTCAAATTAAGTTTTCATTTTGAGCTCAATAAACCGTTCACTGACAAAGAACTTTAGTTTTTGCAAACAAATACAAGATTTTGTATGAACCACCACTTTTCAAATTATCCATAGTCATAAAGACCAGAACATCGAGACCCAGACACAGTCACAAGTTTAATAGTCTTTATTAGGAACATGAGAACTTCAACAAGAATTTGGAGTTGGTAAGCAAGAGTAGGATTATTTACAGGGGCCACTCTGAGGACTCTTTGGTAAAGGAGACCCCACAGTGAGTGAGACCTGGAACAGGAAAGTATAGTGATCGAAAAAATGAAGGGAACTTTTTAATCAGAGTACAGCATCGAGTCAGTTGAACTTGTGGGATACTGATGTGATCAGTTAAGTAAGAGAGGGGGTTGTTTCAGCCACTTTGGTGTTAAATAAAGTAACAGTAGCAGAACTAGAGGGGCAAAAATGAGACACCCCCCAAAACAGGAATGTTTTTTTCCTCTTCATCTTTTCTGTTTTGTTTTGGGTTTTTTTTTTTTTTTACTAGTTTTGCATTTTGCTAGGATCAGTGTCATCACTGGTAGCATGAGGGGATACTTGGACCCTACAGTTAGTCCAACTTCTCCAGGATGCCACATCAGTATGTGCCACTGCCAGAAAGTTTGCTGTGTGTCTCCCAGCACAGTCCCAAGACCATGGAGATTCCAGGAAACAGGTTGTTACTAGGAGAGCTTGACAGGGCCAGAGAAGGTCCTGAACTCATCAGCAGGATCGGTTTTTGCTCCTTTGTGCAAGGAGGAACAGAGTGAGTTCTGCTATAGCCCTACAAAATCACCTCCAGCAGGACATTGGTGTGAATGTCTGACCAAACAATCAGAAGCAGACTTCATGAGAGTGGCCCGAGAGTCCGACATCCTCTACTACCTGTGCTCACTTCCCGGCACTGTGAAGCCCGATTGGTATATACCACAGAATACTAGAAATGGCAGGTCCACCACTGGTGCCCTGTGCTTTTAACACAGGAGAGCACATGTGACAGACCTTATGCTAGCACAGTGGGTCCTAGATTCCTTCTGGTGCCATCCTCATGTGGTGAGGTATGCAGCCAGTTCCTGGAGGATGAAGGAATTGATACTACTGACTGGGCCTACATGACCAGGACATTATTAGAAATAGGTTTTGCTCCATCTTTAAATCAAGTCCTCCATAGATTAATATTTTTTATTTCCATCACACAATGTGGCGTCCTTTCATTCCTAACACATTACACACACATCAGCATTTTTCCCATTGAGATCTGATGTCTTTTCAAAGAGTTATTTTAATTTAAATTGTTGATCAGTGTATTTAAAGACTTATGGTTTTCTTTGGACACTGACAGTGTTTCAATTAGCCTCCTACACAGATGGAGAGGCTGACCTTTCGCTTTTAAAGACGTGAAATGTTGCTTTAACACATATAAGAGAAGCAAATTATACATAAATTTATGTCACATTTCATTAAAAATGTGTATTTTTATTCTGAATATTTATATTTTCAGTGAATTCAGTGACATGAATTTAGATATTGAAATCTTTAACCTTAGCCTTGACATTTTATTTAATTATTTTTTTTCTATATGACTAGTAGCGCAAGAAATGAGCAGCTCCAAGTAGATGACGGGTGGAGATTATTCCCACATGAATCAACACATTAAAAATATAATTAGAAATTTTCAGTTAAATACAAAAATGTCCAAAAACACTCATTGATCAAGTCGGTAAATATATGTCTGTGCCTTTGTAAGAGTTTTAATAACAAAAGCCAACACAGATGCCATGAAGCACCTTTTTAAAAGCAATATTAAATCAAAGATGACAGATTTATTAACATTTATGCACATTTACATCATTATTTTCAAAGAAAGTGATTTATATTATTCACAATTAATTGTAAAATACAATATTCTTCCATTAAGTTGCAAAAAAGATAGTGTCATGTGCAGAATGCCACAGTTGGTCCATTCATATGTAAAATGCAAAAAAAGGGTAAAGAAAACTCCTAGCACTCGTTGCTCGTAAACGGGCAGACCACACACACTTGTGCAATGTCGTCGTATTCGTACGTCCTCTTCAGAAATGTATCTGTGAGCCTCAAACCAGAAATGCTCTGAAACAAAGAGGCAAACACACGAGTAAGTCGGTAAAGAGCACTTTGATCTGAGCACACGGTCAATTGCAAAGTCTGGATCGTACCTGCAGACCCTGGACGGAAGACAGGACTGTGAGGGGCAGTGAGAGGAAGGCGCCAGGACTAAGTTTCCCCAGCTGTCGCCCTGATATACCACACCAATGGATAGAACTAGTATTACACATCTCTAGCACCAGGTCCATAGTTCTTTCACTGCAATATCAGAAAAGCAGAGAAAAGCTGGTTATTATGGGCTAATTCAACCCCTCAGTGAGCTGAATAATACTAAGGGTTGTATTATGAGGGCGATTTCATTTTTCAGGGGTTTCTACCTGCAGTTGGTGATTTTACAGATGATGTCAAAAGGTTCTTCAAGGTTGACAGTGTCAGGAATCAGGTCTAAAGACAGCCGAATATCTCCATACCCTGGAGCCTGGAGGACACGTGGGGATTAAACTGTATTAAACGTATTCATAAGAGGATAAGTGAAATGAGCGCCTCTGTTCTAGCAGTAGGCTAACAGATCAAGATACCATTCTTTGCAGCTGACTGGTCTGTAGCCTCCCTCTTTCTCCAAGATTGGTCTTCCATACAATGTCCAGCTTGCCTATGACAGTCACTCCCTTGATGATGCCGGCCTTCTCTGCGTACTCCGGCTTTGGCTTCAGGCAGTACAAATACTGCCGTGTGTCCATAGGCTGCAGGTAGGACATTTTCCCAAATGTGGACTCTCTGCAGAGGAAAAGTTACAGCTGAGTATTGAGTGTAAAATGTTATCAAAAATAAGGACACATGGTGTTTGTTTTACCCTTTGTCTGCTTGTGTGACCGTGTTGAGCTCTGTAACGTTGTACATCATGGATGGCTCTAAAGACACTTTCTCCATGAACATTGGCGAGGTGGTAATGTTCTGAATCTGCGCTTCCAGGAACACTTCATCTGTCTGAGCGCAGAAGCACAGCATCACACTAACAGGCTATTTGATGTTAGCCTTTATAACAAGTTACATAATCTCCAAGGTGAACTGAGCAACATGTGAGGTATTAACAGAGGCAAATGTGCCAGCTTCAAAACGATGAGCTCATATTTTAAAGTTTGTCTTAAAACGATATTCACATGCTCACAGAGGCTGTTAGTTTCTCATGGTTATTTCCCCGAGGGAAGTGGGTAAAACCTCCTGATCCAGCAAGCACACTTGCTTCATTGGTTCTCACAGCATGCGCTACTTCTTTACCGGGGAGCACATCTGTGACCCGTTGTCGTCACAAATGTGCTCTGAGACTTTGAGGAATGATACTAAAAATATAACTTCTGACGCCGTGTAAAAAGAAAAGACAGACCACAGATGCTGCGAGTGCTGCTCTTGAAAGCAATTAATGTTCTACTCACTGAAAATGACAGAGAGCAATCAGATTTTTCTGTCTTCTTCTAGGAAACGTATGGAAGTTTCTCACAGCCAGCATGGACACCACAGATCACAGGAAGCTGTAACTCTTACAGACATCTGAGAGGTGTTTTAAGACAGACTTAAATGTGAACCTTAAATTTCTTTGGTCATATAGGAGTTATACATTGAATGTCAATGAGAAGACTGGCATTAAAAGAAAAACTTTAACTGAATCCTATTAAGTTTGCTCAGTGTACCTTTGAGGACACATTAGTACAATTGTTGGCCGGCAGGTGCACAGTACGGGCTGCACAGTGAAACATTCGTTTATCAAACATCAAGCAGTTTGGCTTATGAAAGTATGTTTAGAAATGTTTGACTTTATTTGTTCAGTACTGTCAAGACAGGAAATGTGGAGCAAGGTAACGCCAGGCAGTAAATGTCTGGCTCTACCAGTTTAGATCTTATGGTGTACAACTATACTTCTGGGGCCACTGAACCACCCTAGTTATGGGTTCTTAGAAAGCTCAGAAAAGTTCTTAGAGGCTTAAACTAGAAAAAAAAATAGAAAAATAAAACTTTTGCAAGTGTACACCGATTTTATAAATATATAAAATTGGTCAGCTCAAAAATGAAACCATTTGGAAAGGTGAAAAGTATTGGTATTGTGTAGTAACAGGCCAAATTCAATACTGCTGCTCAGTCGCTCAGCAGTAACTAAAACAATAAGTTTATTAATATTCGAGAGCAATCATTACCGGTTAAGAGTACAGTTATTTACTTGTGCAGAGGCATAATAAATGCATCTCAAACGTAGAATCAGAGTATTTTATTAATCCCTGAGAAAATTATGTTGTCACATAGTAAGAATTTAGATGCCTGAAATGTGGAGAATGTTCTGCTTTCCTATTTTAATTAGGAAGCTACTTGATGTTCTGGTTGAGCAACACTCAGATGTCTTTACAACAGTAAACTTGTCTGTGCAGCCACAACTGTAAAGTGAGAAACAAAAAGAAGGAAGCGTGGATTAGTTTGTGCCTGTTATTCATAAGTGACTTGATCATTCTGAGTGAAGTTAGTGTGAAATCAGCCAAACCTCACATTTTAGTGCTTATAGTCAAAGACTTCTGTCATTGTTGGCTGTTTAACTATTGAGAGCATAATTGTAGTGATACAAAAGTTAAAGTGGACCTATTAAATTGCTTTTTGTAGCTCAATATTTTATTCTCAGACTGCACTAGGGCAGCGTTTCGTGATTCACAGCACAAATTAAGTAACTTTGTTCTGATTGGCTGACCCTTGCAAACAGAAGGTTGAAGAGCAGGTGGGTGGGGCTTCTGCACTTATAGTCTGAGCTGTTTGATTAGATGGCCACATTAGGGATGTCCACTCTCTATGACAAAGGAAAAAACCTGTGTGAAACTGAAGCAGGTTAAAGCCTGTGATCTTTGCACACTGGCAGCCCTGAAAGGTCAAATGGAGTGCAACTTAAGGAAACGCCAGCTAACAGAAAAACACTGTAAAGTAACGTGCGTTTTAATCACATGATTCATATCATAGTGTAGATACATGCTTGCTATTAGCAGTTTACTGTTGTGTGTGCTTTTGCAGAGGTTTTTTGTTGGTGTTTAATAGGAACAGCATATGAAAAGAGTAATAGGTCCACTTTAAAAACGAGCAGCGCTGAACTTGCGCTACTACATAATCATTCCCATATAGACGAATAGATACGAGATTAATCATAGCACCTTCTGTGATGCTAACCGCAATCAATGCCGTACCCACTCACAACAATGTGACACCACAAACACCGTGCAGGATCAGTTTGAAAGAAGAGGAAACAAAGAGATGGCAAAAGAAAAAGAATGGAAGTTTATGTCAAGGGGTAACAAACAATAATCAACTTTTTTTTTTTTTTTTTTTAACTGAACTGAAGATCTTTTCTATATTCAGACTTTCTTCCATTCTTTTACTTTGCACATTTGTATGAGCTCAGAAAGAAAGAGTGTCCATCGCCAGAAATGATTAGTAGAAGCTAATGTTCAGGGATGATAACAGAAGAAACAGTTACCACAGAACTGAGGTCGCTCTAATGGAGAAAATAAAATACAAGACAAGACACAGTAAACAAATGGAGTTACATGCCAATGTTGATGACAATGAATATTTGCAATACACGAAGCTACTGATATGAAAATGAGAGTATTAAAAAAAAAAAAAAAAAGGGGGGGGGGGGGGGGGAAGCTTTATGCTTTTATCCAGGAAAACCACTTATCTCCAGGATCATTTATTCACCTGGAGGCACACAGGTTTTCATGGAGGCCTAACTAATGCTAACTGCCTCTATTGCAAATGTTCCTGACTATAAAATGAAATAAGAGCTTCGCAATTCTGCTTGAGAAGAGCTAATTTACCTCTGCGTTGTAGAACTTCGTCTTCACATCCAGCGGCTTCAAAACCTGATTAAAAATAGATTGCAAGCTGAACACTGAAGTTTTCTCATAAGATACCGCCATCGAGCTGAAAATAATATTTCCATGCAGTACTGTTTAGTCCAACTGGAGTTTTACTGAAAGTGGGAATCAGAGTGACAGAAATTCATCTAAAGGAAAGGCAGCAAGGCTACAGCTGGTTCTTGAACTGAGGGAAGAAGATTGCCTGACACCAAACCCACACAGAGGAAGGCAATCTGTTGTAGCTCTGTGGCATTTCTCCACTCATCTCTAAGCTTACTCGTGACTTTACAACCATCTCCTAATTAGAACACTGAACCATAACTTACCTGGAACTTGAAGAACTTCCTAAAATAGAGCTTCTCCCCTTGCTGGGTGGTGTAACTGACTGCACATACTAAGCTGGAAATGTGAAAACAGCAACAAACAAACAGGATTATTATTATTATTATTTTTTTTTTTTTTTTATTACTGGTGAGTTGGGAAAACATTTCGGGAGTGGCAACACTCACATGTGTGTCCCAATTTCTTTGACTTCGTGGTGAATGACATCATCGATGCAGCATTCGGGTTTGAGCTCTGCAACTGCCGAGTTTGATGCGGAGAGATTCAGCCTCTGCGAGCTCGTCTGTAGATCAGCCTACATAGGGAACCACATCGTGATTACGTGCGAATGGAAGACAAAGCGCACAATCTGAACTGAGCAGGTATTCCTTCTTTACAGTACCTTCACCAGAATGTCTTTAACAACTTGGCTGCTGTCATTATGTACGCTTATGTAACTGGAGAAGGTCTCGCCAAGGAATATATTTCTGTATGATGTGAAGACAAGAATTAGTTGGTTTTTTTTAAAAAGCACTTGCTGCTGTTTTTAACTTTAAAGAGTTACAGCTGATTGGTGTTTTACCCAAAGTTCTGTGGCAATGTGAGCATCTCTCCCAGCATTAAGGTCTCTGCGCCTTTGATGGTGGAGGGATCCTGCCTCATAAGCTGACCAAACAAGTCCCCTGTGGAGACAAAAACATGGGTAGGTAGGTGTCACGGATATGTATAATGTAGTCCAGAATTTGGCTCCCGCACATGAAATTTGAGTCCTCACTAAAGATTTACTATTTAGAGGATAAGTGATATGAAAACAATAAGATATATATCTACCTGCACACTAACAGAATTAGCTTTGGAGAAACATAATGTGTGGATATCTAACAGGCAGATGCTCTTCTGATGCTGTAAGGCAGCACCGCACAAAGTGAGCGCTCAGTTTGCTGCAAGGAGAATGAGAAAGCTAAAGAAAAACGCTTTGAAGATGAAGTTTCAAAGCAGACTGAACCTGAAAGGTAAAACCATTAGGTTTCAACGTCTCCTTCTTTCCTTCTAATAACTCCGCCTCAAACATCTTGTGTTCAATTCACTGAATAATATGTACTGTGGTTAGTTTTGTGACAGGTTCTAACATCTTAATATAAGTTTCCACCTGATGCCCTGAGAATAATTTTCTCTTCATTAACTTTAATGTATTTAATAAAGACATGCAAGATTCTACCCTGAATATTATTAATATGTTTTGAGTACAGTTATTTTTTTTTTAACTGTCATAACTTCTAAAGGACTGAAAAATACATTTTAAGACTGTAACCAAATCAGTTTCACATCAACTCCTACATGCTTGATCACAGAGGGTCTCGGGGTTTCAGTGGATGTTCTCACAGTTTGTGACAATGTTTTTTTTTTGGCATATTCACTTCACTCAACTCTGAATGGGGACATCCAGCCCTTGTGTTCAGTTCAGTGTCCCTTGCTGATACTCAGATCACCCAGTGATGTGTGTGTTCATATTGGATTTAAAAAAAGAAAGAAAGAAAAAAAGAAGACTTAAACTAAACTATTACACAGAACACCAGTGTGTTTCTCCATTTCACAGCTATAGGATACATTTAAGTGTGTTAGAAAAGGACAAGATTAGAAAGTGATTATAATACAGAAATAATTTGATTAAATTTACAATTCAATTTTATTTATATAGCAGCAAATCACAACAACAGTCGCCTGTTGGTCCATATGTATAATGTAAGATAATACAATATAAATATGGACCGAAAGTAATAGCTAGAAGACGAGCCTGGTGTCAAAACGAGCCTAACAGATGAGATCTTTCATATACTGTTACTTTTTTTTTGAGCAACCATTATTCCACATGGGTTTTTGACCCTTCCAAAATATGCTCAAAAACATTTTTTCAAGTTTTTCCTCCAGTGAATTTTAATAAACAGATTAAACATTGAGAGTACCAATATGTGTTTCTGTCAACATTAGACATCATACATATGCTACTTCACTGAACCCTTAACCCTGTATTTTATCTGAAGGCCACCAGATGGCAATAGCTGCAGTTGTAAAAAGACTTATTTATAATATTGAGGTAGATTTTTACTTAATATACTAAAGTTATGGTCCCAGAAAAAATCCTGCTAATTCTAAAAGGGTCAGCTGAAGGTACCGATTGATTTTTCAGTTGACCCAACAAGTTTCCAAGAAAAAGGAATGTTTTTATACTAATGCAATTCATCTTTAAATCTCTTTAAAATTAAACTATAACTTCCCTACTACTTACAGAAATAGGTGTCCAACCTAGACTCGTCAGCACATTTTTGATCTATATGGACTTCAGTTACCACTGCACTGCTCTGTGCTGCATTCAACAAGAAGGAACTAGAATTACTGCTTAGCTGTTGAATGCCTCTGCCAGCCAGTCAGTAACTCATTTAATAAATATAATGATGATTCTGAAGAGGTTTAATAAGAAGGTATAAACTATACTGATGTTTGGCCAATAAAGGTTTAACTAATGACAGCAGGCAATCCTTCAAATATGGATGTTGCTACAAAAATGCCAGAAACAGATGCGAAGCACACACATTTTTAACCCAGCAGCAGAAAAGGTCTTAAATAACTGTAGTTTAAAGATGGAAGATTATTGTCACAAATATAACATCTGGCTAAATTTTTGCAAAGCTGCAAAACTAACCTTTGACCTTGTAGTTGTCACTTTTATCCTTTTAGACATTTTTGCAAAAATTTTGACATAATTAGCAAATTAACTATAAACTACTACACCCACCCCAACACAGACACACCTGTTAAGATTCCAGGTTTTTGTGATGTTAATTAGACAACAATAAATGATTTCAAAATGCTTCCACCTTAAATGTGAGCTATAACCCGCACAATCATTTGAAAAAAGAAACAAATCTGTTCGAGGAGAAATAAAAAAATAAAATAAAACAGTGTGCACTCTCTTAAACTACTTCACGTTATTGAATCACAGCGTTCAGTTTTCTTGGGTACACACTCGACATCAGTTAAAGAGACTGATTAACCCCCAGGTAAAGTTCAGGCGTTCTAGTAGGATTCGCCTGACATTTACTCACTTGCCTGCTACAGGAAAAGGTTGGCAGCTTCGCAGAGAGCTTGCAAAGCATCACGCTGATCTTATCAGTCGCCAAACGTTTACAGAAATAAATTCCACGGCATTGAATATACCACAACCCAGAGCACAGTAAAGACTGTGTCATTAAAAAAGTGAAGAAAATATGGGATGACAGAGACACTGCAAAGACTGGACTGGATGACTGTGGTCTCATTTTTTAACATTACAAAAACCTGGCACTTTTACAACGGTGTACACTTTTTATATCCACTGTATGGGCAAACTCAGAAAACATAACTCAGTGGCTGATAGGGAATAAAACAACAAAAGAAACTTCTGATACATTATATCAGAAATTTGTTCACTATTTTTATTACATATTACATCAGTAATGAAGCTGACTAAATATTAACTGATAACTTATGGCAATGGGGTGGGATTAAATAAGTGTGTACTTCTTCCCACTCCCTTTCAACATGTAAATGAATCAGAACGGTAGCTATATTGAAATGTATTGACTTTTGTATAGTATTTTTTCTCTCTCTCTTATTTTCTTTACTAAATGTAACTCTATATCGTTTACATGTTTGAAATAAATTAACAACAACAACTTTAATGTGTCTACCTCTGTTTTATAGCATTTGGACAAGCTTGATGCCATGAAAATATTAACTATTTTTTTCTTGCCCAACAAGTACTCTATTGCAGACACAGTATCTCGTTTTCGTTTGTAAGCTGACTTGAGTGGGATTTCCTGGTGCAACCACAGAGGATGTTTAAATGAGTGTAAAAAAAAATTGAGGAAGCTGCCTGACCACGTTTGGCCTCAATACTTGTGTTATTTCCTGTAGTGGAGTGCAATGCTGACGTGGACCTCTGAAAAACAACAGCATTAAAAAAAATAAAACATCAACAACAAAAAAAACACTTATCATTCAGCATTCAGCTTCACAATGCTTGACTGTGAGTTTCTCGAACACAATCATGAATTTACAGAAGTTGGGAAAAATCTCTCAGATTGTTGTATATGCATGTATAAAGGTGGAGATTTAATGAACAAGAAGCTTTTAAGCGTTCAAACAGATTTCTCCTTGAATTAACTTTTCCATTTTACACAATGCAAACAAAAGCATTAGACTACCAATTTAAAAAAACAAACAAAAACAACAACAACCCACAGGCAAGGGATTATACCATGGACACAAGGCTGTTGTTTTACTGTTCATGTCTTATTTGATCTTCTGCGTCCTGATAAACATGCGTATGAGACCTCTGACTAATAAACTGTCATTACTATGAGTGGTGGTACAGTGGCTCAGCCATTGTGGTTTCCTCCCACTATCCCACGTCCTGCACTGGATTGGTTAACATCAACTGAGCTAATTGGATTCCCTGATAATATCATGATGCTCAGTCTCACAGACCTGACCCCTGTTGTTCTCGTTTGCTACAGCTCTGCTAAAGAATATGGAGTGAAATTCATTTCAGGCTCGGTGGGTGGAACTCTGTCTGCAAGTTTAAACAGGCTCACCTGGAAGATCTCGATCCTCGCACGTCACCGGCAGGTTTGTGAAGAGAGTGGGCTTCGTTAAGCGCATCACTGTAAAGTAAAGTGAAACTGGTTAGCAGCCAATTAGTGACCAAGCTGATATTGTCACATGGATTCAGGAGCCTGCATTCAAGAATGAATACTTACCAGTTACTGAAATCACCCACAGCAGGGGTGTATCTAAAGATTATTTCAACAAAGAATGAATCTGCTGACAAAAAGAAGTTCTGAGTGGGAAAGTGGTGGTCTGACATTTTAATTGGGACGGCATAAAAAAAATTGAAACGCACAAATTATACAGGTTTTGTGTGAAGGACAACTATATGTTACCTTATCTGAATGCAACTTTTACAACTCCCTCTCTAGGTAAATGCAGTAAGCCTAAAGTTCCAGAAGTTTGTCTCAAAACTGTTGTAAGATGCATATCTTACACGCTGTTCACTGATAAAAATTGTAACTGCCTAACAGATAAAATGTTCTGCAGTCCTCACACAAATGTCAAAGCCCGGGTCCATGAAGTGCTCTAAAAACAGGGAATAAAATCGTCCCTTCGCTACTGCATAAAACCTGTAGCTGCAGTAGCTAATACTTGAGTAATACCGTTAGTATTCTGACTGCTGCACAGTTTGCAGGATATCACTTATGCTCAGAATTTCTTTTTGCGGGTGGTGAGCTGAAAGCTAACCAAAAGAAACAGGAAAATGAACACTTTAACTTCCCAGAGTTCTTTCTTTGAGTCAGATTCAGATTAGAGCAACTAGAAGCAAAAAAAAATGTTACCTCGAGAAAAAAAAAAGTCCAACCCAAGCAAACAAACAACGAATTAGTGCAATAAATAAATTAGCTGCAACAACTAAGAGCACAAGAGAGAGTTAGCTTACACTATGACACAGTTCCTTAAGCTACACTTTGCTAAACAAGGTCTTTAATATATGTTTTAAGCGCCCCAAACGAAAAGAATAGTCTTTAAAGTCGCACCACTGGCCATCAGCCTTGTTTACACCTTCACAAAAGTAAATGCATGATATTGCATTAGCTAGCGCTACTAGCAACTTGAAGCAGCAGCAAATGACAACAGCGCGATACACTGACACATCTAACCATGAAGACAACCTCTGTAGTCACAACATATATGTTAACAGTAAAATACCTTTTAATGCGAGCAGGTGCTCCTGTTTCGCCTGATTTACATCCATTTTGACAGTGAAAACAGCCTAATCAGGGTGATATTAGCCACTCTGCTAGCTGCTTATGTGACGAGCAGTTTCTTCGTCGTCATGTCATTTAGGGACAGGATGGACGCCCCTGACATGTTATACTGCCTCCAATAGTCCGAGATGGGCGTTACAACAACAAATAATCTTTTCTTTTCTTTTCGTCACCGTTGATAAGTTGTACTCTAGTCAATTTAATTTATATTACCATATGTTTTATTCCTAATCCAAACCGCGAATAAATAGATAAAACGTGATATTAATGATAAACGTCACTGACATCTAGCGGCGAGAAGAGACATTACATTCGGCCATAACCTCTGCTGTGTTGAAATAGCGAAAGGCTAAACACTATAACTCTTACACGGATACTTGTGATCCAGAGCCTTGTCCCTAATATTTTAGAGCTAATAACAGCATCTGTTCATGTTCTGTTGCTTATGTTGGTTCTTTTTTGTATGAATTTTTTCTGTTCAATTTGTTTTCTTTTTCTTTTTCATTTTTGCAAGGAAGGAGAAGAAGTGTGTCTCTCTCAATCTACACATGTGGTAGTTGTCATTTTGTGGATCTGTCTCAGTGGCTGCAGTCACAATGATATAAAGTTGCAGCTGCAATTTATTAAAAATATTTGTTTGATTAAAAGACTGTTAAATAATAATAAAAAATAAGACTATTCTTAGAAAGTTAAATCTGAATTATTGAGCTACAATAAAAGCTAGAAAAAAACAAGACCTTTAGAATTATAAAGAAACTTTTGCTGCTTCTGGGCATTGCAAGTCACTTTTCGGTAAGATTATGAAGACAACCAGCCCATTGTGCACACACAGGAAATTTGTTAGTTTTGCTTCCACAGGCACGGCTTGTAAGCAGCACCAGTGTTTTCATCTACATGCAGCAAACGGAGAAGCTGAGCTACAGAAAAGCTACAAATTTGTCAGCATTCTGATTTATAGAGCAACAATTCCAGTGTCAAATAAGATGATATGAGATTTAGGCAGTTTTCCTCTTAAAAAAAGAAGGCACTGTGCTGTCATCAAGTGAATGCATGAGCATTTACTGCGCAGTTTCTCACTGATAATGGTTATGTAGCATATATACATCGATCAGGCATAACATTGTGACCACAGACAGAAGTGAATGACACTGATGATCTCTTGATCATGGCACCTGTTAGTTTGTGGGATATATTGTGGAACAAGTGGATATTTTGTTCTCACAGATGATGAGATAGAAGCAGGAAAAATGAGCAAGCATAAGGATTTGACAAGGTGAATACTGGCACCAGGATCCCCTATGTTAGAGGAATGCTTTGGAGAATGTTCTGCTGGGAAACCTTGGGTCCTGCCATCCATGTGGATGTTACTTTGACAAGTTCCACCTACCTAAGCCTTGCTGAAGACCATGTACACCCTTTCATTAATTACGGTATTCCCTGATGGCTGTGCCCTCTGTCAGCAGCATACAGTGCCTTGCCACGAAGCAAAAATGAATGGTTTGAGGAGCACAACAATGAGTTTGAGGTGTTGACTGGGCCTCCAAATTCCTCAGATCTCAGTCCAATTGAGCATCTGTGGAATGCTCTGGGCAAACAAGTCTGATCCCTGGAAGCCCCACCTCTTAAAGGATGTGCTGCTAACATCTTGGTGCCAGATAGCATAAAGGGGGCCAACACAATATTAGGCCTGTGGTCATAATGTTATCCCTGATCGGTGTATATATAGAGTTTATGTCCTGTGGAGTTCCCATGGACACAAGATAACATGAATGACTAAGCGCAAGGGTGAACAATTTGAATAAAGTTTCCTTGTATATTGCCTCCACTTTCACCAAAATCCACAGAATGATTGAATAGATTTAGAATAGATCAAAACATGCCAGCATCCTTTCACTGTGTAAATCTTCACATGCACAGTAATACTCCCCATAGTTATCAAACTTGCCAAGTGTACTGCTGTTAGTTATGACTATTGCAAAACATATTTAAAGAGCCTTAGCGTGACAAAGTTACAACAGTTGTGTTCATGGAAACACTCGTGGTGTCAACAGAAAACAAAATAAGGCACAGAAGCGAACGGATATCGAACAATTCTCAGCACTGTTTTGTTATTAGGCTCATTTTGCACACTCTGCGCTATTTGGTGTTTACACGTTTTCTTCTCTGCAGTATTTTTTCTTTTACTTCAGTTGTGTGACCAAAAATGCTCTCCACCATCACAATTCATGCAAAAGCAAGTGTTTTGCAAGACCTTGTGCTATTGACATAAGCAGCTGAGTCATGTTCGCGTTGATACAGAACAGACTTTGACACAGTGGCCGTTCAGTGTCAGTGAAATCACATCAGGCAAGGAAATTAAAGATGGGGACACACTTCAAATCAGCTGTTATTCTGACCAAAGACCATACCAGTTTGATCTGCTTCACATAATTTCAAATTAAGTTTTCATTTTGAGCTCAATAAACCGTTCACTGACAAAGAACTTTAGTTTTTGCAAACAAATACAAGATTTTGTATGAACCACCACTTTTCAAATTATCCATAGTCATAAAGACCAGAACATCGAGACCCAGACACAGTCACAAGTTTAATAGTCTTTATTAGGAACATGAGAACTTCAACAAGAATTTGGAGTTGGTAAGCAAGAGTAGGATTATTTACAGGGGCCAGACTGAGGACTCTTTGGTAAAGGAGACCCCACAGTGAGTGAGACCTGGAACAGGAAAGTATAGTGATCGAAAAAATGAAGGGAACTTTTTAATCAGAGTACAGCATCGAGTCAGTTGAACTTGTGGGATACTGATGTGATCAGTTAAGTAAGAGAGGGGGTTGTTTCAGCCACTTTGGTGTTAAATAAAGTAACAGTAGCAGAACTAGAGGGGCAAAAATGAGACACCCCCCAAAACAGGAATGGGTTTACAAGTGGAGGTCACTGACATTTTCCCCTCATCATATTTTCTGACTGTTTTTTTTTGTTTTTGGCTAGGATTAGTGTTAATACTTGTAGAATGAGGAGATACCTGCACAGGTAGTCCAACTCCTTCAGGATGCCAGATCAATACAGAATAGCCAGAAGTTTTGATATGTCTCTTAACAGTCTCAAAAGCATGGACGAGATTCCAGGAGACAGGCAGTTACTCTAGGACACTGCTGGATAGAAGGTCCTTAACCCACCAGCACGAGTGCTATCTGCTCCTTTGCGCAAGAAGGAACAGAATGAGCTCTGCCCGAGCTACAAAATGATCTGATGAGCAGGACAGTGGTGTGAATCTCTCTGACAAACAATCACAAACAGACTTCATGAGGGTGGCCTGAGAGCCCCCTTCCTCTGCTGGGCCCTGTGCTCACTGCCGGGCACTGTGAAGTCTGACTTACCACAGAATACCAGAATTGGCAGGTCTACCACTGGTGCCCTGTGCTTTTCACAGATGAGAGCAGGTTCACCCTGAACATGTGACAGACTTGAAAGACTCAGCTGAAGCCGTGGAGAACGTTTTGCTGCCAATAACATTATTCAGCATGACCGGTTTGGTGATGGGATCAGTGATTGTCTGGAGAGGCATATCCATGGAGGGACACACAGACCTCTACAGGGTAGACAATGGCACCCTGACTGCCACACACACCATAGAGAAACTAGGAAAAGAGGACAAAACGTAGAAAGTAGACATCACAGGAGTGACAACAATTCAGCAGAAAATGGAGGTAAGAGGCAGTACAAAGCAACAATGAGATGATGGAAGCCTGACAGGAAAAGAGAAGGGCAGAGCGAGAGGGAGGGAAGGAACAGAGACTGGGCCTGCTGGGTAACCTAATGTATAAGGAGGAAATGCATTCTGGGAATTACTTCTCCACGGCTGAGAACTTGTTTCAGTTTTTTCTGTGAACACTTTACTCACATGAACTGATGTCGAATCAGTTGCCATACAATTTAAACTCACTTTTGTTTTCTCTTTGCAGCAAATCACAAGCACAATAATTAACGTCTTCGAGTTGAGAATGATTTATGAATGCATCATCAAGCAAGTATACAGTCAAGAGCTACCTGTTATTTATAACACCCAGCATCTAAAACATGTTGATATCTGTGCACTTTTAGAACTTGAACTTGTTGACTGAAACAATTAAAAAAAAACCAATATGACTGTGACAGAGTGTGTGACATGCCATTTTAATTAGCATGGGATTCCAAAATGAATAAAGCCTTTGTAGTGTAGAAACAATCCTGCGGCTTGGACTGAAGCAGATGATCACAGAGGACCAGTCATGCAAGCAGACTGACACAAAATGAGCTCATCTTCCTTTGCAATGACAAAAGGCCAAAAGAGTATGAAGCTGAGTGGCATTTTTATTGAAGGCATCACAAGAGACGTGTTAACAGCAGAATTTGATATTTTCTTTATTCAATTTGACTTTCTTGTGACAACAACATGACAATTCTGCATTTAAGCCATTATCTGTATGCGTGCAGACGGTAATGAATAGAAGTCTACACGTCATAAAGCAGCACGGCGACCGGAGCGCTCAACACCTTGCTTAGAATGATTTGTTTAGAACAAATCTTTTCATCGTCTTCATCCTCCACGAGGACAGACAGAAAGTGCTGAGTGCTCCAGGGCACCTCCTTGGTCTCGGATGCCAGCACACGGATGCAGTCGATGTCTTTCTTGAAGGTGAACTTCACCACGGAGGGGGTCTTCTCCTTATCGGCATCTTCACCAGACTGGGAAACGATGAAGGCATCAATCTCCACAGCCTTCTCTGTGATGAACACTCGAACGTTCCTCTTGCTGTTGTTGCTCAATTGACATGCAGTGCTGATGTTGCCCATTTTTCCAAAGGTGTGATTAGTCAGGAGGCTGAGTGGAGGCTGAGACAGACATATTGCTTAAATTCTGAGCATCTCATTATCTAAAAACCCACATGTGTGGGGAGTATTGATCCATATTTCATTCTTTATATTTCATTTTTGTTCCTAAATATGTTTTTTTTAAACAAATTAAGCTTGTGATCAAAAACTTCATAATACTTTAACACTTCACAATATGTCCCATGACCAAGACCATAATTCCCCTGTAATTAAACAGAATTTAAATGTATTTTATTCGAAAATTAGAATGTAATTATATTTGCCTACACATAATTAAAGATAGACACACCAGAAATAGGTCAAGTTCTTACAGGAACCTAATAAAATATTATGCTTTAAGTAACTGAAGCACTAGGTAATGACATTTTAGTATTGTTGGTATTATGGAGTGGATTAATCTTGACATTTTTACATCTTTATTCATTGTGACATCCATGTCTGATGCTCTCCTCTTTTTATTTTACCAATATAAACACAATAAAGACTGTTCTCCCTTACTAGCTTACAAGAAAAAAATAAAGCTAACCCTAAGTCTATCAAAATTTGCACATCTATGTGACCTTTTTCCTTTCACAATAACTGTTTAAACATAACAGTTTGACAATTATTCTAACTGTAGTTCTTTATTGCACTCTGAATCTCTATGATATGTCTCTTCACTTATGCTTATTTCACTATCTCTGATATGACAGCCAGGAATGCTTTAACTGTTTTAACTTTATACATTTAAAAATGCTCATGTGCTTTCAATTTAGGTACCAAAATAAGCTATCCTCTGCAGTTTCTTAAACAAATCAAATATAGACTGAGTTCTTACCTGCTGATTCAGTGAAGGACAGGTGACAATAATGCGCTGTTACTGTAGCTGCTCACCTGAGCTGTGCGTGTCTTACGGACAAAGTCTGATAATATGCAAAAAGATGAAAAGACATGAACATAAGGTAATGTACTGTATGCTTTTAAAGATTAGAAGCACCGGGTCTAATGGTTTCATAATCCAAGACTAAAGTGGCACATACAAAAAAAAGCTTTTTCAGCTTTTTTTTAAATGTGAAAAATGTAAACTAAACGACAATTATGCAATAGCAATCACAAGTTCCACTTAACATTTTAGTCTAGTCCAAAAGTAGAATGATGAAATAATGAAAGTAGGAGAACAATGTAGGCTGGCACTGCACAGGAATTAGTTCTGTCAGGTCTTGGATGCAGAGAAATAAACAGTGTGTTTACTTCACAGTGGGCTTTGAACACTGGAGGAAATCTAGAATAACAGACTTATCCTCAGGCCTCTATTGCTGCAATGTGGTAGATATAACAATACATATAACAAAGAGTATTACATCTATCTGAGTGCATATCATGCAAAAATGGCCAGCACCACTTTATTTGTGAAACTACAGAACTGCTTTCAGTTTCCACTAAGGTTTAATAACCTGACACTTCTACAAGTGTGAGACGATGAAAACTTGCCTTTGTGTAATTACAGCCTATTGTTAGAGACAGAACAGAATCTTTTATTTGCTCTGTGTTTTGCATACACAAAGTAGAGAAATGCAGGAAAGATAAAAGCATAACTGCTGGCTTCAGGCTGCCTTCCAGCACTTATTTTCAGCACAATGAGGCCCTGGCTGCTGCTGCTGCTGTCTCTGCTCGTCTCTGACCTGACTCCCCCAGGAGACGGGAACTGGGTTATGGATTACTTCAGCTGGACTTTGTGCAGAAAACTGATCCTCGGTGGACAGATGGCTCCCAAAGGGCTGAGGATACTTCGGAGCCAAACCGAGTGTACATGCTTCAAAAGAAACTACATGTATGCTGTTTTGCTACACAAACAGAGGAGCTACTCCTTCTGCTGGCCATTCACAGTCCACAGTGACCGTGGACACACTCTGTCTTTCAAAGACTTGAGAAGAATAATGCAAAGGGATCAGATTCCTGTATTGGTATGCTTGTTTTATTCAGTAATGCTGCTAAAAAAAAGGTTTCCTTTTTATGTCTTGTTCTTCATTAGGAAAACTACTCCCACCATCATCTGTATTTGTTTTTAATTTATACATGTTCCCTCTTATGCTGCTCCCTAGCTCCTCTGTGCATGAATTATCAGCATACCAGGTGGGAATGTCACATTTTGCAAAGCAGCCAAGAGTCTCCCACATTACACTACCTAAAAAGCACGAAGCTGATGACTCAGTCACAAGCTGCTTTATTTTTACACCCATTTCATGCTGCTGATAATAAGAATATCTGACATGCAGCGTGTTTTTGTGCCAGATTACAATATTTATTAGAGAGAAAAAGCCTTTTCGGGTAATGCTTTTAACTAAGCGTGACACCGTGACAGTCTCTTAGCATGTGATTTTAATATTTACTCCAGAGAATCTGCACATTTATCAAATAGAAGACGTGCGCCCCACTTCAGATGTCAAAATTTTACTCGTAACGCCACTCGACCATTTACAATAAAAACGTTTCAAACTGAGGTTTACATAAATAAATGCTTGTTGGTTTATTTCCCCTTCAAATTTAATTCGTTTTATTTAATATTTTTTGCCTCCTTATGTGTGGCCCATCTAACCCACCAGTGGGGCCTGCCCCACAATTTGTGACCAACTGGGTTAAACAGGCATATTAAAAATAGATTTCATGGAAGAACAGTTCGAACAGTTGTTCTCCCTCTACTTGCTCAGTTAACAATGGATGTGCTGCACAGTCGGGCGTGTGCTTGGAGCATATTTGTGTGTTTGCAGTGCTGCAAAAAACACAAATGCACTTTATGGTAAAGAAAGCAGATCTCAATGAGGAAAAAAATCATGGTAGATTTCTATGCTGTTATGGACTTGGTCCAGTCTGTTTTCTCTCCCCGGTCTGTCATCTGTTTCCATATCTATTATCCCCTGTCCAAGTGTCAAGTTTACATGTTTTGACATGTCACGTGACTCTCTGAGTGCTTGTTACTTCCTGTTTTATTTTGACAGTCCCAAGTCTCATGTGCGTTACGTTTAACTTTGCTTCCTCTGTTTGGTCAGTCAGATTTTGTTTCAGCTGTGTTTTCCACCTGTTGCCCATCCTCTCGTGATCCTGTGTAATTAGGTCCATAGTTTTCATCTGTTCCTTGTCATGTCTGTTACTCAAGGTTTGTGGTTTCAGTTAGTTTACTCCAGTTCAGCTCTGCTTCTTATATTGTTCAATCAGCCATTTGCCTTAAGTTAAGCCTGTCTGCCAGGTCCTTTATTTTTGGTCCTCTCTCTGACTGCCACACAACAAGCCCATGACAGTTTGATGGAAAAGAAAATAATCAAACTAGGGAGGGTTGACTTCAAAGACACCTCAGAAATCAAAGTAAAAAAGACAGCAAACATTCTGGCAGTGGCACATACTCATGAGCCATCCTGGAGGAGTAGGACTACCTGTGCAACCCCTGTAGGGTCCAGGTATCACCTGGACAGGACCCTACAAATGCAAAACTAGAGAAAAAACTGTTGGAAAAGATGAAAAGGAAAAAAATGTCAGTGGCTTCCGTCTGTAAAACCATTCCTGTGTTGGGGGTTGTCTCATTGTTGCCCCTTTAGTGCATCTGTTTCATTAACTCCAAAAGCAGCTGAAACAACAACCCCCTCTGCTACGTATATACTGTCTTAATGCTATACTCTGATCAAAAAGTGTTACTTTTTTGAGCAGCTTACATTTTCAAGTCTTATTTGATCCGACTTGGTAATTGTTCTATGCGTGTGCAGTGTTTGCGGTCTCTCAGAGTTGCCCCTCACTAACAAAGTCTCATTCAGAAGAACAAGTGCCCAAAGTGTCCAAGTCTCCAAGATGGATATTTCCATCTGGACTACAGTCATGGTGATGGAAGTTGTTTTTATGGCTCACGCATTTATCTGGAAACCTTTTTATAACTAATTCATTCTTCCTTACTTGTCACTTTAGGCCATTCTTCATTGTGGTGAAAGAAAACTTGTTCCAGCTTTCGCGATGAAGTCAAACACAGCCCTGTTTCATATTAGCGATACTCCAAAAACTAAGACTGTTAGTCAAACCAGTCACATTGCCATGGATATAATTAAAGATAGCCCTGATTCTAGACCTTCATTGTTAGTTCTCCACCGCTCCACTGTCTCAGGACAAAACCTTCAGGCTCTCTTACTGGAGAAACCCGAGGGCTGGGCAGCCACCGTCACTGCTCATTTGCAGAAAATGCTGATGGAGCAAATCTGTGTGACTACAGTTATGATTGTTTCCTGCTGTCCAAAACTTAGTGAAATTGCAGAAATGAACATCAGGAGGACCTCAAAGGAAGATTCTGAACCACTACAGACAAAACTAAATGCACCAAAGGACATTAAAATTCTCATGCAGCACAATCAAAGAGGATCTCTGAGAGCTTCAGTCGGTCAATGTGACATTTTCCATGCAGCTACTCTGCACTCTGGCACCTCTTCAAGGAAAACGTCAGATGTGTCACAGTTGAAGACACAAGGACATGAAAACATTCTTGTGAAGCAAAAGCAACTTTTGAACTTGAATGAAGACTCCACTCACCAAAGAAGTTTTCAGAAACAACTTTCTTTAAAAGCAGCATCTGGTGTGGATGATGGTGGATTTGATGTTACGAGGCAACCCCTCTTGGTATCGAAGGAGAAGAAAGGATTCAGAAATAGACCACTGAATAAGACGAGGCCCACTCAGGACGATAATAATGAATTATTTAGCTGGAAAATGATCACAAAACAACCAGAGCTCAGACACCCAGTAGGAGATAGTAAAGCAGAACAAAATGTGAATCCTATGGAAAATGGAAACCAAAAGAGATTTGCATACGTCCTACGAACACGCTCCACGCATAAAACAGATATTCATGATTTCAATGAAAAACAAATGCTGTCTGATGTGGGAGAAGAAGCCTTAATCATGTTTTTCCTGCCAGAAGCAGCGATGGAGATACAAACGGATCCAAGATCTGAAAGAAAGCACACAGACTTTAGATGGAAAGTGAATATTCCTGAGCTGGGTGACCTGCCACCCATCACTAAAGCTTTAAAGGACATCGCTATTAAACAATACGACTCAAAATGTAAATGTTTGAAAGGAAGAATATGTTTATTAGAAATCTTCGTAATAGAGAGCTTAGATAGGAAAGCAGTGAAACGTGGAAAAACTATAAAGGAACAAGTCAAGGAAACCACAGAAAAACCAGAGAACTCACAAACAACTAATATATACGACGAAACAACAAGAATAAACCACACTGAACATGAAGGAAATCTGAAACCAGAAGAGACAGTCGTACCCTCACCTCGCCCGCTCAAAATGATAACAACAGAACACATAACAGACACAACTACAGCAAACACGAAGATTAAAGACACAACAATAAGTACGGAAGTCGTCACTCAAAGCAGCACACACAAAGATGATGGACAGCCGAGCGCAGAGAGGAGACCAACAACTGGAGTGAGTCCAGAGCCCGAGGCACACACTGAGCCAGGATTTTTGAAGAATGAAACAGAAACTACGCAAGCAACGACCGTGAAGCCATTCTCGGGCCTCAGGATGAGAGAAGACGTCCTAGAAAATCTAACCAAATTTCTGAAAGACGCACAGAGTGAAGAAGAAGTTTTAAAAAGCAGGACAGAAACTGAAAGAAAGGAAGATCAAAATCATCCACGAGTGGAGCCCACACACAAGCATGCAAAAGTAAGTATTTCTTCAAGATTTCCATGAAATTTTAGATTCAATTAAATAAATTGTTGAATGTTTGGGGAAGTATATGTCCTGTTTGACTGTTAGATTCATATAACTATCATTTAAATTAGTTACATTTCATGGTAAATAAATGGTAAATGGTCTGTATTTGTATAGCGCTTTACTAGTCCCTAAGGACCCCAAGGCGCCTTACACATCCAGTCATCCACCCATTCACACACTGGTGATGGTAAGCTACATTGTAGCCACAGCCACCCTGGGGCGCACTGACAGAGGCGGGGCTGCCGGACACTGGCGCCACCGGGCTCTCTGACCACTACCAGTAGGCAACGGGTGAAGTGTCTTGCCCAAGGACACAATGACCAAGACTGTCCAAGCCGGGGTTCGAACCGGCAACCTTCTGATTACAAAGCGAACTCCCAACTCTTGAGCCACGATCGCCCCCAAAGTAATGAAATACTGCGATATTAAAACAGAAATGTTGAAAACAATCATTTTAAACCCAAATTTTGGGGTTGAAATTTCCTTTTCTTTTCAAATCCAACCAATTGAAATATTTTGAGTTCCTGTGAGATATTCGCCCTTTTGAGTTTTGATTAACACTGTAATGCCTGAACCATGAAGTAATTAAACAAACAAAAATTTCTAAAATTGCAAATACGTTTTAATTTGTATTGTTTTTGCTACGTCTGATATTTTTGTGCAATTTATTGCTCACAGTTGGGCCTCATGAGTTTGATTGTAAACATCAGGTTTTTCAGGAGAAAACAATGTCTTAATAACTCAACAAATCATTTGAGTTCAAGGGTTAACTATTTTTAACCATTAACTATTAATGTTGGCTTTTACTGTCGTCCCCTCGACATCTCGTACTGAGTTGCTCAATGATTTATTTTTTTTAGAGGCTGAGAATTTGTTTTATTTACTTCCATGCCAGTGGAAGCAATGACACCAGGGGTGCAGTGGGTTGATGGGTTAATGATGATTTTATTCACAGATATTTGCAGAAATGAAAAGTTAGAGTTAATCCAATTTGAAAGGTGAACAAATACTAAGTAACCTTAACTAAAAAAATTTGCGATTACAGTACTTAAACATACTAATCCAACAGTATTTCAACTTTTAAGTTCTACAACTTAAGAAAAATAAGGCATTCAGTTGCATTAAGTTTTTAAGGCCTGTAAATTTATTTTGGTTTGCAGTGCAATGAAGTGATAGGTGGGCCTTCAAGACAGGAAGGCCATCAAATAGATAGCTTATTGCATTATATAGTATTTTCCAAGTAAATGTTTACCTTTGAAAGAAAAAAATGGTGTTGGAAAATACTTGGCCAAAAATGATTATTAGCCCTGATAAAGTTGTAAGTAATAGTTTTGAGTAAAATGCAACTGAAAGATTTATTTATTTAAATAATTAATCATTGAGGAAAATGTGGTTTGTATAAACTGAATGTATATCAGTCAAGTGAATTTAATTTGACTGGATTGAATTATATTTAAGATTTTACATTGTACTTATGTAATAACATTGCATGGAAAATTTACATGTACTCAAATTTCTTAAACTCACTATTTTGGGCATTCATTTTGTTTTGAGTACACGATGAACAACAATGACGGTGCTGATGAAAGATCTTCTCAACAGATTTCAGGGGACACTGTGCCGCTCTGCACAGGTTTAATACATCGCACGAAAGCTGGCTGGAAACACTGCAAAGAGAGACTCGGAGGAACAAAGATGTTTGCTTCAAGGCATCCTATGGTTCCAGGTGAGCTGCAGACAGACCCTATCAGAGACGGTGACAACAGCCGACGTAATGATGAAGAAAACGAACACTTCTATTATTTTGATGGAGTCCTCAAAAGAGTTCAAAACAATTTTTACCCCCACTACAAGAGAGAGACGGAAAGTGGCGTTCCTGCAGAGAGACAAAAAAGAGACACTCGTGAAAATCTTCTCAGTTATATTCTGCGACTTACGTTAAGGAATAGGGGTCAGTGACTTCAAAAGATTAGGTGCTGAAGATGATTTCTAGAGACATGATCAGTAGTGTCTGAAAATAAGTGAAATCCACAAGGTGACCAAAGGACCTGAACGAAAAAGTATGCAATAACAAGAGCTTTATCCACAGGACAGCAAGTGGAAAGCAATGTCCTGTTTGAAGTATGCTGGATCATTCAAAACTTCTAACTTCTCTTTATATCCAGTTAAATACTGACAGTCTGAGGAACTAACAGGACAGAAAGTGAAGTTCACAGTGAAGATACTGTGAACCTGAATTTTACTGGTTAAAAAAATGTATTTCCTACCTCTGAATATAACTTAGTAGAGAGATTTGCCTAAACGTGTTCACATTTTGACTTGATGCACTTAATTGTGCACAAGCCAAGAGGGCCTGAAGTTTGCACTATGTATTATAAAAGACTTCACAGAGTAATTCTAATTCATATAATATAATTAATCAGCCTTTCTGTTTAGCAGAACTAAACAGAGCATTTATTTTCACCACAGCCTTTGTACATGACTTGTGGTTTTGATATTTTACCTGTAGTGATTGAATGTACTGGGTAAGTGGGAACACAAAATAAAACAATTACTGTGTATAAATTGTCTAGACTGGATATTTCTAGTATTTGTCGCCTGAATTTGGAGATTTTTCTGTGAACTGCGAGTTTGTGAAACATGTACAGTTAGGTCCATATGTTTTTAGACAGTTTTGCCTCTGTACACCACCACAGTGGATTTCTATTGAACCACTCAAAATGTGTTTGAAGTGGGCTTAGTTTGTTTATTTATTTATTTTTTTAATTCTTGGAAGAAAATGCTTTTGGAGTCAGTGAAGCACCGAAGTTAGAATCCATGGGCATAACAAATTGCTCTTTCCTCCCTTAAGATGCTCTGCCAGGCCTTTACTGCAGCCAGGCCTTTGATTTGGCCACTCTCAAAGTTTTTGCTATCTTTGTGACACATTTATTTTTTTCAGCCTTTTGGGGATCTCCTTTGCTGTCATCAACATCTCTTTGGGCCTCATATTGAGAGTTTTAATGAAAGCAAATTCAAGTTCAACTGGAATTAGTGCCACGTCTTTTATTTGCTTACTCTGTCATAGACTGACAAGAGAAAAGGCCTCATCTGTTAAACCTCTTCAGTCAAAATCGACATGAAAAACTGCACTTTAGTCACATCTTAATTGTTTGATAATTTTATTTTAACCTCCTAAGACCCAAACTCTTCCACGGCATGCATTTTTAATGTCCTCGCAAGTGCATATCAGGCCCATGCAGAGCAAAATTGAGTATTTTAGTCTAAATAACCCAATATGTGATGTCCATATATGTGAACGCAGGGTCCTAGGAGGTGAAAGGTGGTGTACAGAGACAAAAATTGTGTCATTGCATGAAAACGTCTGGATCTAACTGTTTGCACACAGTGAAACAGGTTTCCCTCACTATGAGGATTCCTTCTTTTCATATTGGCTATTACAAAATGCAAGAAACAAGTTAATTTAAAGCCAGCAATTGCTGACACAATTTGACTACAATGAAGTAATTAAAAACTACAGCCTTTCTAATAATAATTCCCCCCCCTAACTGCTCACTCAGCTCGTAAACGCTGTCTTAGGATTCACAAATGTATTTGTAATGTTGCGTGTCCTTCATGTTTTTTACTGAAAGTGTGTTAAAGAGGGCTACCTCCAGGGTCATGGAGCGCTTTATTTTAAAATAAAAGTGTTTAGGACTTACATGCATCACACTATTGATAAAATACACATAACTAGATTGTACTAGATTTTAATTCTAACATAGTTTGAAATCAACACTTTTGACACTCAGAGCAGCTGCGTCTTGCTGCTAGGTCATCCTAAATTACAGACATATAGACTCCAGAGGGCTAAAAGCCCACTTTCTTCTGATTGGCTGTCCTCTGGAAGCATGATGAGGGGGAAGCACACGATGCTTGTAAGCTGAAATACTGGTACTTGTTTGCCACAGTGTTCTAGGTGACCATAGTCTGAAGCCAGGATTTGTATGTAAATGCTGTATTATGACTTGAAAAATGTAACATAAAAATTTTAAGTTGTGACATTATGAGCCTGATTCACCAACATAGGGTGAACTTTGGGTTAAATAAAAAGTACTGAGGGTATTTACAAAAAGAGTGCAGTAAGAGGTGGGAACTTTTTGCCACTGACCCCGGTGCATACGTATTTCCTTTGTCAAGGCACAAAGTATGGCGCAGTATCGGGAAGATAATGTTTAAATCAAGTGCAAAAATGTATTTACTGTTTGTTACACACAGTTCGCTGCCAGTTACACCGATCTTTAACGCCAACAAATTCATGCCTTACTTCTTGAGCTTGTTGATGAAACGGCTTGCACTGGGTGTTTATGAAACAGCACAACTTTAGTGAATGACCCGTGAGACTAGAGCTCTTTAAAGTAACGTATCGTCAGATCAGAAAAAGTAAAAATGATGAAGACAGACTTTACACAATCAATGAATGACTCATAATAAAAAAATAAAAATAAAAAAAACATGCAGATCCCCGAAAGCCACACTGAGCCATTGCTGTAAAAAAAAACAATGAAAACATCATTTCAATGTCTGTACAAAACATTTATTTGAAATAGACATAAAAACAGCTTTGATGTATTTGCATCATTCATATCTGAAATCCACGACGAGCAAACAATAACTAAGGAGACATGGCTTAATGGAAATCATGAACAGAAGGGTTTTTTTATACAAGTAAAAGGAAGTTATGTGAACAGCTTAGGAATTGCAATGAAATATGTAAAACCACAGAAATATTACAAAAACATGATTTGTCTGAGTAAACAAAACATGCACTGAAGCCTATTCACTGCTATACAACACCAGGAAAGGCTGAGGGGGATTAAAAAAAGAACTAAAATGGTATCAGGTGAAAAAACTGGATCCAAATGAAGCATGAAAAGGGTGTACAGGGTCCCTAGAAATTGATGCAGGCTGTATTTTCATTGTCTTTCAGTAGATGGCAGTGCCAGCACTGTAGCATCATTCTTTAGCAACAATATATAACTCTGTAACTCTTTTCTTTATACATGAGGAACTGCAGAAAAATGGGCGAAACAAAATCTAGTTAAAAATAGTTTTTTTTTATCCTCAATAACTTCATTCGTCACTATATTCATTTTAGTCTGTTAATATAGTTGCATATATACATATATATATAGTTTGTGAGACTTCTATGCTCTCTACACATATACATGCGAGAAAATTGGGGGGAGGAGTCTTCTTTTTGAAACCAGAAAAGGTTTCCTTCATCTTGTCTGAATCTAAGTGAGACAAAACAATCCGTACCTGCACCCTGCGTCACTGCTGATATGAAGGGACTATTTGGTCAGTCGGCTCACTCAAAGTCCAATTTGAAAAGACGCATTCAGCGTTGGGCATCACGGACGCTTTGACAACGTGCCCAACGTGGCCTCGGTGGAAGAAATGGCACCGAATCACTGACACGCCCACAGCCGAACGGATTCTAAGAAAACACTACGAGCTGAAACTACAACCTGAAACATTTGTTTTCAGTCATTTTGCCCTGGTGCTACAAACCCCGACAGCACTAATACTGCGTGTGTATTCCAGGGGTCACTTTGGCAATGGCATTAAACAACAAGAGATAACTATTTATTTATTACAATAAATATATCAATAAATAAAATGACCTTTTGAAATTCTCCAAGTTACAAGGACACACTTTTTTTTTACTAAGCTACTCGTCGTCCCAGCAGAAAGAGCTGGTGAAACTCCTTCTTCAGCGTTGTGTGTGAGTAGTAACACTGAACAGGACTGAATGACGAGGAAGGCCATTTGTGATGTGACCAGGTCGTAGAAAACAATAACAAAAAGACACCTAAGTAAATGTAGGTATTCAAACAGCGCAGCAAAGGTCAAGCTTGTGATTAGTAAGGATGCAAGTTAACCTTTGTTATAACAAACGGAGGCTATCTTCCAATCATTAGTCGGAAAAGTGTTCATGGACTAATATACAGAAGTTGAAATCAGCACAACTGACAGAGCGTGACTTTTTTGCTTTAAATCCTACATGTGCCTGAGGTCAGTGCATCGATGCGGCACAGTATTTGTGACATAGCTAATGCCACTCCTACAAACCAGTGTATATATCCTTGTCTCGCGCTAGTGTGTTAGCATCCGGGCGGATGACCAACACAAAGCCAGAAACATCTTAGCTTTCAGTACTTGGCTACGCTTCTCTACAGCTTAAACCATGCAGCCGCAGCGCCTGCGGAAGATGACAACTTCATGTTCTTGTGCTCTTTAAAAAAAAAAAAAAAAAAAAAAGTAAAATTGTTACACCAGGCTTTTTGTTTCCATGGTTACGCTTCAGCATTTGGCAAGAGGTTAGCATCCTCGGACCGTTAATCAAAACAGCTTGACTTTCCCCTTTTTTGCTTTTATCTTTTTTGTCTTGTTTTTTTTTTTTTTTTAAACTACTGGCTTTTGAATACGTGGCCGATCAGCCACAAAAGAGGTAAGCCTGTTCATGAGACACAACGTCCACTGGCAGTGTCTGTGTGCTGTCTTCTTGTATTAAGTACTTTGTGTTTACTTCATTTGAAGTCCCCGCTGCTTTTCAGGGCGTGTCTGCGTGTTTGTAGTAGCCCCTTCGGAGGGCTTCGGAGGCGATGCTCTCGGCTGAACGTCGCTGGTCCATAGTCAGCAAAGTGTTTAGCAGGTCGTTGATGTCGGCTCGGAGTCCCTGCCTCTGCATCCAGTTCTTCAGCAGTTCATACACTTTATCGCTGGAAGTGCCGCTCTCCGCAAGCCGAATGTGGTTGTCACTGACTCCAATCATTCTGAAGAACTTGTTGTGGATCCGCACGTCCAAGTACTCGTCGAACAAATCGAAGCTCTTCCTCAGGGATTTTTCAGAACCTTTTGGGGGGAAAAAAACAAATAAAACACACAGATGAAGACAGGGAAGAATTTCGACTGTGAAAACAGAAAGCCACAATGTGTAAAATGCATGTGCATCTTGTTATTTTACAGACTTTTCCTAACAGACTGTGAACACTAGCGTGCAAATCATAACAGTATAGGCATTGTTCCAACAAAAGGAACAAGCAGCAAGTTTCAATACATTTTCTGTCAGGGGAGGCATGTATAATACTATTAACAGAGGATCAAACAAATCAGTTAAGCCGTGTCCGCTTTAATTCACCATGAGAACAAAACAACAGTAAAAAAGGCCGCATGTTCCGAAGCCCTAGAGGCTCAGATATGGCCTGACTATCATGAGATTATTAATCTATCAAGCAGCAAAGATGAGATCTGGAGGAGATTTTGTGACTTCCCTTTGGATTGCCATGAACAGCATTAAACTGTACTGTTTTTATGTAAAGCTGTCTGGCTCTTAGGGTAAATCAAGTGGGAAAAGAGCTCTGTGAAAATGTTTCTTAAAGTGGACACCCCCCTTCCTCCCTCCACACACACAAGACTCTGTGTGAATCTTACCTTGTAGTGGCACCAGTCGACATCGCAGAGGATCATCCTGCAACACGAGACAAAACAGAAAGTTTAAGGCGTGATGAAAATTTTAAAATACAGTGTGACCCATTTGAGCTCATTCTGACTCTACTCCTCACCAGATCTGCAGGCAGCTGTCTGAAGGTAGCGGGACTCTGGTGTGGGGTGTTGGAAACCGCCGTGGGAAGGGCTGACAGGCTAGTTTGAGAGGAACTAGTGGTGTTGGGCAAGCTGTCCCCTAATCCTCGATCTTCATCTTCGAGGGGCGGGGAGGCCTTGGTCATCCCAGCCTGGGTCTCCTGCAGGAGCGGCCTTGAGTCTGGGCGGGACTCCTCGCCCTCCAGACCCGCGTTTTGATCATTCTGTCGCTCCTCTGCTGTGGCTCCACTCTCATCCTGAGCAGAAAAAAGGACGTGTATAGAAAACGTGAACACAACAATGGTATATGTTGTCCAAACAGTGTAATAAATGGACAGAGTTGAAGATTGACGCATCAAAGTTTTGATTAGTGGATGAAAAGCTCCAATAAATGCTTTAAATCTCATTTCACTGACAGACACAGGGTGTATCTTATTATCAAATCTCCTTACATGAGGCGTGCCTCAGGGGTCCATGCTTGGCCCAGGCTTTATCATGCCATAATACTACTAATGATGACTCATTTTACTTTTCCATGAGTGTGTTCTGTAGATGGATTTCACTGACAATACTTATCTTTGATAAGTATTGTGAAGTGAAAATCTGCTAATGTGAAACACTTGTGAATCTTGTTATGAAAACATATAAAAAAGTGTTAAACCATTTCTCTCTTTTTTCTTCACTGACTTTAAGACACAATTCATGCTTTTATTTTATGTCTATTTGATTACTTTATTGTTGTTATTATTCAGGTGTCAGCCTGTCTTTACGTTCTTGACTGGAAATGGTCCAAAACACCCCCTCGCGCTCTTAACAGGCACTTATAAGAGAGATCAACTACGTTAGCTTTTCCTTGTTGGCTCCCATTCAGTTTTAGAATTGATGGCAATATTTTTTTGTCTGTTTTTAAGTCACTGAGTGGAGTGGCACCACTTTAACTCCCTGATCTTGTAACCTGCTCTATTCACGCGAGATCACTGAGGTACACTGAGCAGATCCATCTGCTTTTTCTTCCTTCAGCAGCACAGCACTTTGTTCAATGTTCATTTGAAATGGCTTGAATTAAACATGTAAAATAACGACAAACAACTTACAATGGGAATCTTGACAATTTCACTGGACTCGCAGTGGAGCTTCAAGCCTATTTCGGAAGCAGGAAAATAGCATTAGGAACACATCTGATGAGCAAAACATTAACTGCAGGCGCACATTACTTGATATCAACTCACATGGTATTTCACATGAACGCTGCTTGAAAATGAACCACCACAGAGCCAGTGCGATAATGATGATGATAACGATGGCCAGGAAAATACACAGAGGAACAACTGAAAAAAACAACAACAAATGCCACGAACAAAAAAAATTTAATTTAAGCAACGATAGCTAAAAAACTTTCGGCAGCAGAATCTGAAACTGATAGTGAAACTTACCGATGCTCGCCGGAGGATCCAACGTGGGCGAAAGGGACGGAGTGATTTGTGTGGGGGACAGAGGGCGTTTTCGGCACACTGTGTTAGAAAACGGTGTGCACTTTTTTACCTCCTCCTCGTGAGGTTTACACCTGCAGTTTTGAAGCACAGAAACATTTTAAGTAACAGTAAAACAGAGTCCTTAAACCCCGCAGACGCAAAAACAATCCAGAATAATTTCAGGAAACAGGTAAGTGACACTCACTTGACACAGCGCTTGCAGACTTCGCAGGCCTGGTCCGGAACACAGAAGGTATTCGGTTTGCACTGGCACTTGGTGTCTGCAGTTGTGGTGCAGGAAGCAATTTCCTCCTGATCTGTGGACAGTTAGGAAAGTTGTGAGACAAAGAGGCTTCTGTAGCACCTTTCAGAACAAAGTCAAAAAGTGCCTAACAGGACACGATGGGAAATAAACAGCTAAAAAAAACAATTAAAAAAAGAAATTCAAGACATGGCATCATGTCTGCTTTTATTAAGCAAAGCTCAACTCTGAATGTTGCAAACTGCGTAAACAGCTGCAGACTTTAACAAGTGAACTTCTAAAAAAACGTATTCCCACGACCATCAGCATTTGTTCCATCATGCATTACATGATGGAACAAATAGAAGACCTTCAACTAATTTGTTGGACACCGGCAATTATGTGGCAATCTTTTGCAAAGAAAAAAAAAAGATATGTTAGATAATTAGGTTACTAATTTTATCTCCCTCTGAGACATATTTTGTTTCACTTTAACGGGATAATAAGGAACGGAGAATCTGCCACGGTTCATTTCTTAAAATGAGACCTAAATAGATGGTAGCCCTGGCCTTTAGGATACGATCAAAATTAATAACAAGCCAGCGGTCCAACTCCACAGGACGCCCTTTCATATAAAATCTCATGTTCATGCTTGCCAATTAAAGAAAAATGGCTTTGTTAAGTTGGTTTGCAAAATGTGTGCACACTGTCTTTCACACTAACCTTCCTATCGTTTTATACAGGCGATTAAGCTCATTCTATAACAAGCTATGGATACTTTAAAGAGTTTTATAGAACTAAGTAAGGAGGATTTTTTTCGTATTCACTGCATATTTTGAAGCGCCTTGAGGCGACTTTTGTTGTGATTTGGCGCTATATAAATAAAATTGAATTGAATTGAATATTTTAATGTGATCCAAATAAAGGCAACTTTGCCACAGAGAACTGCCACCTTCATCAGGTCACTGATGATGTTTCTGCTGGTGTATTTAGTTGCAGTTATTTAAATCACAGAATATTAAACAATCGTGACTAATCTAAGCTGGAGTTGAAATGGCACAATTATTTTCTGTTTGCTTCAACACTGCCCATAGAGGCAAATGTGCATTCTGCCGTAAGTGTTAATGATGATCCGTGTAAAGATCATAATGATCTCCATGTGGTTAGGCAAGAAAAAAAAATTACCTTACCCTGATGCAAGACTGCACTCATTTCCCATTTCATTAGTAATAACTTAGTAGTACTATTATTGTACGATCTACTGTACAATATTAAGCGCCTTGAGGCGACTGCTGTCGTGATTTGGCGCTATATAAATAAAACTGAATTTCATTGAATTACTAGTTTGGACCCTCTTTTGCTTTCAGAACTGACTTAATTCTTCATGGCATCGATTTCAGAAGGCGCTGGAAAGATTTCTCTGAGATTTTGGTCCATGTTGACATGACCGCATCACACAGTTACTGCAGAAACCCCTGTTTAATGATTGTATGAGTCCTTGTTTGAGCTACCCTTACTTTCCTATCAGCTCGATGTAATCTGACAATGCAGGTTTGCATTGGGATTTTTTTTGGGGGGGGACATACTAGAGATGGTTGAGCGGGAAAATCACAGCAGATCAGCAGTTTCTGAAATACTCCAGTCGGCTTTGTCTGGCAGTAACAACCATGTCATGTTTACCCATATGGAAAATATATATATAAATCTTATAAAGTTTGTATCTGTCTTGTGTGAAACTTGTATGAAAAGCATACAAGAGTGAAAACAGATATAAGATCCCTTGAAAAATTATATAATGAAACTTGTATGTTTTGGATACTTACTAAAACAATATATGAAAGTAATGAGAAAGTGGCCACTTTCATGAGTTAAATCATATAAGTTTTTACTATTTCTTTTCCATATGGGTAAAGTCACACAGATTTCATTTTTTTCCCCATTTAGATGCTCACTTTGACCTTCAGCAGGTCTTATTGACCGCGTCTACATGCCTAAATGCACCAAGTTGCTGTCGTCGATGAGTCGCTGGCTCAATGCAACAACTTGGATTGTAGCCTGTGTGCTTCACATATTTTTTTTCCCTTTACGCAAGACAAGTTGGAAAAGTAAAGCTCTCAGTCAAGGTTTGGATTTCCAAACTAACAAACAGCTTTTTTGTTTTTTAAGCATTTCTCTGATTAGAGTCTGAACACAAACAGGCTGCTATTTTAGTTTAGTACATCTACTCCTACTTATTCCAAGTATGTGGGACAACAGGCTTCACTGTTATTATATTAATGACATGTAACAATCAAAATTAAATTACAATTTTCCAATACAGAGCGACACGGGTTCTGTTTCATTCCTTTTTAAAGGCAGGGCACGAAAAAGACACTCGCAGGATATCATTCGCTGCACGCTTGTTAAACACTAAACCCCACGGCACACTAGAAGCTTTGATTCTGGCAGAGCACACAAATATTTAAAAGGGATTAACTGTGAAATTATGTAGCATAAACAGAACTATCAAAGATTTTTACGGTCTTAACCTTTTCCTGTTAAAGAAGAGAAGTTTTAAAATGAGCTGAAATACAAAAGCAGCTTAAAATGGCGAAAATTTATCTGTGTTTCTTGTCGGAGTGAAGTGTCATAATTGCACAAATGAACGACACGACTATCAGCATTGGGCTTGGCTGTGATGGCCCAACTGCGCAACCAAAACAAGGTATTAAAAAGCCTGTCTATTGCCACTTGACTTTGTTGCACTTTAAACAAGTTGGTGAAGGGGATTTAATCTGCTCCGTTTTCTAAGTATGGCTGATATGACACTTTATATGTGGCTGACAACATAGCATTCGCTGTTGCTGTGGCTAATTTTTACATACAACATCAATGGTGTTGTAGTACCTCGGCATAGTGACAGATCATCACATACAAAGGAGATACGAGGAGATATTCCAAGCCTAAAATAGACCAAGAGGCTGGTGATTTCTCAATTTTGGTTAATTCATTAAACTGGTAAACATTTGTGTGAGTCTGCGCCACAAAGTCAGATAGAGACATGGGTCCAAACTGACTATTAAAAGCTTACCCTACAAAGGGAAGGGTCAAGGACACACGGTCATTTACTATAAATTATAAAACGGTGCAAAAATGTGGCCATTTAAGCCATTTTTTGCCTGTAGAGGATGCTTGGCCCTATAAAAAGTTTGATAACCCCTGATTTAAACAATTGCATAACATCTTTTACTTGTGAGATAACTTTTACAGACAAAAAACCAAACTGCGGCCTCCGCTCCAAGCAACTTAAGTTCCATCTTACTCCATAAATGATTCACTGAATCAACAGCAGCCTTGTCGATATGAAATATTTTCCGACCAGTAAGTTCTAAAGCGTTCCAGATAACACCGCAGTTCATTTTAAGTAAAAGTAGTCCAACAATAGGCATCTTTTAAAAATTTAATTCACATTTCCTTTGGCGTGTTCCTTTTAATTGCTACATGGTCATAAATAAGTTAAAACTAGAGCAAAACAAACCCATCCACACCCACACATATTAAAAAACTCTCCTAAAACCGCAATGAATGAGCACAAAGCACATCCTATGTAACAGAAGTCTCTTTTCTGCAGCTCCTGCCTTTCATTGGACACAAAGACAGCAGTGTGGGAGACAATGAGATGCAGCCACACCCAGCTCAGTCAGGTAAGACAGACACGCAGGCAAATCTCCTGAGACGTGGAACACACTCACATTCAGCCCACGAAAACAAAAACAACAAAGACACACCCTGCCACTTGGTGTAACATCATAAGATCACATTGTCATGAGTGGCTCTGAAAGGCGGGGGCGCAGACAAAAAGGTATTAAATTTCCTAAAATGATATATCCGACCAACTGGATTACAGAACACTCGACTTTTATGTTTGTTTTAAGGTAAAAAAAAAACCTTCTGTATTTATTTATAACCTCAGATTTATTGTCAGTACTCAGATTTGACTATTCCATTTCCTGGTACCCGACCTGACGTCATGGCTGTGTGCAGCTGCTGATAAACATGTCTTAGATAAGCGGATAAATGGTCAAGCAAATGATTAGTAAAATGTCTCAGTCAATAATAGTTGAGTATTTTGTGATATTTACAGGTACATACAGACATATATATGCCTGTGTTGGTGTTGTTCCTATACCATCATAATAATGTTGGCCCAGGATCAATATTGTAGTTGACCAATAACATTGTCTAAGCATTCAGTATTATAATACTGCAATTAATATTATGAAATTTTTACAATATGTAAAACATCTATGTGTGGAAAACAGTGTAGACCTAAAAACCAATCTATATACAAAGTATACTTATAGTCTATATACAAGTAATGACCTCACTATTGATTTATCAGAGGAGGAGTTTCATTACCTGAGCGGCAGTGAGTACACGGCAAGCAGCGGAACATCCCGTTGTTGTGCTCTGTGTGGGTCTGTCCATGTTCACATGGAAGACAGATCCCGAGTTCTAGATCTCTTTCACAGGGCTGATGCACATATGTTCCTGCAAATAAAGGAGAAAACCATCACATAACTAGCCCAAAACATAAACGCTTTGCACGCCCATATAAAGAGCATATTTAATATATGAATGCCAACTTTTAGTGGCGCGCTGCGTTTCCTGCCGACGTCAGAGCAGAGCAAAGCAACGCCTTTGGTTCACAAAGCTGCAAACCAAAGGAGGCATCGTCTTAGAAAAAAACAAAAAGAGCTTGACCCATGCCCCAGAGACTGATTATCACTATTTTACATTTCTGCATCATTTTTTCCTGGAATTCGGAGGAGAACAGATTTGCTGAACTGCAGCGAATCAAGTCGATCTCCTTTACTCGCACACTGTCACGCTTTGCAGTTTTAGACTCGATTCATGCACGCTGTGAGTACGACCACTTGATTCTCATGTGTCTTCAGGATTTGTTTGATGCATGAATGGAAAAAAAACAGCAGGAGGAAAAAAAAATCAATTAAAAAAAAAAGTATAAAACATCTGTGGTTGGACTTTCTAAGCATCCAGTAAATAAAGCCGTTGTATTGTGCTTAGGTTTAGAGACAGTGCAATCCGTTTCACCCACACTTAACTGGATCCAAAACTAATTTTTGATTTAAAAAAAAATCTATTTGCTCGTAAATAAAAGTTTATACTGACAAGAAGAAGCAGAAAGCTATCATTCCACACCATTAAATGGTTACTGTGGCTTTAAAACATGTGGTAACAGCTGAGCAACTGGGATAAAGAGGAGAAAACACAATAATGCATGAGGGAGGAACATCACACATTATTGAACCAAACACAAGCAAGCCAAACAATGTCAAACAATGACGACCTCTCATTACTATATTAATTAACTGTGAACTGATAATCTATTAACTCTTACTTCAAAGTGGCAGGCAGTGATGATTAAATTTGCAGCTTTTTCACAAGTAATCATTTGTGAATCTCTAAGTTCATGTAAAAAAAAAAAAAAAACTGGAGTTGATCGAATATTAAAATAAAGGCATTTCTTAGAATCCACTGTAGCAAATAAAATAATTCAATCAGTTAGCAGAACCATGCAGTGCTTGTGTCTCAGCTGAACGCTCATACTTAAAAAGAAACAAAAAAACAACAACAAAAAAAACAGCTTTATTGAATTTTTTTCATAATAAATTAAAAGGATTAGTGCTTTTAAGGACTACAGCTTTAAAAATAACCTCTGCGTCACAACCCGCACATTTCACTTCACGTTTTGCTTCACTCTCATCTGCTGAGACGGAGCGGTTTGCTGTCTGCTCCTGGCCATCACACATTCTTTCCAGATCAGGCTGGGGGAATATTTTAAAAACTAGTTTGGGATCAAATTCAGCTTATGGCTTTGACATTTACCTTGAGTTAGAAACAAAAACAAAGAAGACACCATGCCAATCTAAACGTTGGCTACAAACTGCCCTCGTGTCAGTTTGTCTTATGTTTGTATCATTTTTGTAGATACAGTGACACGGGAGTGTAACTCCTCTTATCCGCCTTACCAGCATTGCAATTGAGGCAGCAGAGTCCCTGGTGCAAGTACTGTTCATTCTCCACGCAGGATTTGTGTAGTCGAAGTGTTCGGTTTATGTATGCTTCATTGGACCACTGAGCTGCTGGAGGTTCTGCTGCACGACACACAACCCATATGAAGAGTGCTGCCACCTTCACCTGCATCGTCAAGGTCTGGGAGACAAACAGGGAGGAAGAAGAAAAGATAAGATTTGGTTTATTTTTGTGCATCCACAGTAGGCCGACTAACCCGCAATCAAACTCATAAGATAAAGGAAAGCAAAGAGGAGAATCTATCTTCATAGGAAACCTTGTGTGAGCAATCTACATCTTAATTTGAACCATCTGATCTGAACATCTGCCGTGGGAAGCAATTAAGGGAGCTGTGCAGCCGGTCAGAACTAGAGGCAACACAAACTCGTGTGTGCAGGATGCAGAGCTACACGCTAACTACATGCAGCGCAACAGGCAGCCAAACTTAATTAGCCCTTGATCTGGTTTTCCTCTAGTTCAAAAAAAAAGGGAGGAAGAAAAAAGGCAGAGAATCTGCTTCCTCTGCTGTGGATGTAAAAGACAGAGTTTGATAAGGTATCTTAACTAACAGCAGCATGATGTCCATATCAAATGCGGGTTCAGAAATCCATTCATGGGCTGGATAATAACAGGCTTGTATAGGTGGGGTACTGAGAAGAATACAGCCGAAACACTTTAGTGCGGCCCCCGGGCGCTGGTGTTTATTCACACGCTTTTCACCGTGTCAACGTGAGAAGGCCCCATTCACTGGCAAACAACGCACTTTAGTGCCTCTACTTCAAATGACCCACATTCTTAAAGCCAGACTCTTTGAATGCCGGGACATGCGACACCGACATGAAGCGCCTCGAATGCAACACGACACCTCGTGGGTAAATGAAAGTCCTAGATTTGGAGGTTTTGTATTCTCCCGTGTGCACACCCCCACAACCACCCCACCCCGACCTCTGTTAAAGCAGGAGAGAGAAAATGGGACAGGTTGGGTGGAAAGGGCTGAGTAGTGAAAGGGGGGGGGAGCAGAAACTGTAGACAGCAGGTTGAAGATGGGATGTTCTACAGGGAATAGGCACTCTAAAAAGGACAGTGTGGGAGAATGAGGGGAATAAAAGCTGAGAGCACATAGGCAGAGGTAGAGAAAGAGGAACGGGCTGGGGAAGAGACCGACTCCTGATGCTAGACTTGACTCTCTGGAGGGCCGCCATGCCTTGTTGTTCAAAGGAACTTTCCTCCCTCTCTCTTTCCCTCTGCCTTTTCCCTTCTTCCTCTCCCTCTGCTCACGTCAGACTTTCCAAAGACGCTGAGAAGCAGACGTGGAGTTACAGACGGCCGGCAGAGCAGTCACAATCACACCATTTACATCTATCCAAACATTCTGGGGAACGGGGGAGGCAGAAGAGAGAGGGAGAGAAAGTGAGAGGGGGGGGGGGGGAAACTAACAGCTTGCATGACACAGGGTGAGTCTTTAGACTTGAATATACTGTGTGTAAGACTGTGGGGTGGGTGGGGATGTGGAGAGACGGAGAAATCTGTGCACAAGCGCACGCTACAGACAAAAACAGTGGAAAGAAAACAGGAAACTAAAGAAATGAAGGAGCTGAGCTAAAGGTAATCTTATACCCCACAACGCAGGCACGGACTGTGAAGCTGTGCTCGGTATTCAGGAATATCTTTAATAGAGTGTCTTTACAGAGCACAGCCCATCAAAGGGTGCCTCTCTGACAGTAAACATGAACGGACAGTGCTGATATTACATCATTTCCAGGCTTTGTTCGTTTCAAGGCCTGCGATTCCAAACACTCCCAGGTGCAGCCGTTCTCTGTAGCTAACCTGTTATGATCGGCAAGGTTACGGCAAGAAAAGATGCAACATTTCTTTTTTTAAACTGTTGACTCTGCCACTTCATTTAATTTCACAGTCCAAACAAATGTCTTGCTTCTTTACCTTGCTTCTTTGTCTTACTGGTCTGATCGCAGTTGCGTAAAACTGAGAAAATAGCTAACTCTTACACTGAAGTAGCTCTAACAAATACATTTATTCACTGATTGTTGCTCAGCAAACCATAAAGGGTTTAAATGACGGAATCAAAAATATAATCTTTTTTCTAAAGTTGGATCTATGGCCCTGCACTGGTGCAATTGTGGGGTTTCAGATAATACAGAAGCTGCTAACATGCACTTACAGTACATGCGCAGTCCCAACAGTGATGGTGCAGTACGTCAGTCAAATATTGACTGGTTTAAAAGTTAGCTTTACCAGGAAAGGAAACCACAGTGGAGTTCACCATGAGGAGGAAGAAATGCATAAAGGAACATCAAATACCAAAGAAAAGCACAAACAATGGCTGCAGTTTTTAGTGCTTAACATTCCTTTTTTAGTCCACACTACAAAGATGTTCTTTGTCTATTATGACTGCTATCTTCTCTGCTGCACGCTAAAGGACCGGCAACAACACAAACGCATAACTTTCATAGAAACCCAAGTGACAGCAGAAAGCTCCAACATGCAAACATGGGCCTACAGAGCGCTGCACCTACAGGGGTACAAACACAGCACCATGAGTCTTGTGGTATTTCTTGAACACAGCCTTTCTTGCACACAAGGAAAAGAAACAAGGCCACACGTCCACACTAATATCCTAAGGTTTCTGAACTACGCTGGCACAAAAGTAGAGCATATACAAACACTATGGGTAGCCACAATGTGGCTTGGTTTAACCTCGACAAACCAAGTGAGGAGGAATAGTGGAGTGACCGTAACCTCAGCGTAGCAAGCCCTCCAAACCCTCCAATTCCTGGAAACACTCCAACTTCAGCAGAAGTGGCCCAGTCCTTCTCTCTCCCCTGCCAAATGAGAGAGCTTGGCTACAGACAATTTGCTAAAACAGTGTCCTATTGTTATACAGTCTGCATGTATGATAAGTTAATACTCTACATGGGTGGATGCAAGTTAAACTAATAAGTTGCAATACAATAATAAGGGACTTTCTGTGCATCGACAACAGGAGCAGCACTCCACTTCCTCTAAGCACCCGGGTTCCTCCAAATTGCCTTGGCACAAACTCTGCACATGCCATGTACACTGAGAATGCGTTTGTGACTAAATGACAGGACATCCTTTCAGTTTTGACCCAGGTTATCAATGGGCCATTTAGACGGCTGTGATCACCCTGTATTCCTGAGGAAATTACAGTAAGCCCTTTTATTAAAGAAATAAAGATGGGCAGAAACAGAAAATGCGAGGGTCTCTCTCTCGCCCCGTCTCTCACGCAGACATGCACAATACGTACAAACAAACTAAGATAGCGTCTTCATTTCATATCGGACAGATGATTTCAATCATAGCCAACTGATAAGCACAGACATCATGCACCTCATTATAGTCCTGCATCCAGAGCAGGACCTGATTTTCCATATCATGCTTTTCTTATTAGAAAATAAATTTCTTTCATCAATTAAGGGACAGCTTGGACACCGCGCAGCCGACGTCACACTACATGCACAAAATACGTCTGACGAGGAAAAGAGTTGAGATTAAAAAGCACAGTTATGTTGTTACTCATAATACACACACCTTTAACTCAGCCGCCTACACTTTTCTTTGGTGTAGTCTAAAGGAAACCAGTTGTAGTTGTCACTTTATATCACTTCAATCGAAAGTTGATTTTCTTTTTAAAGTAACTTGCACTGATTTGTTGATCTGCTTTTTCTCCTTGGACTTGGACAGTTAACCCCCCCCCCCACACACACACACCCCATGGCTGCCTGAGCTATGGTCTGAGTAACTCTCAGATCGAGTCCATCGCACTTCTTCCAAGCACTTTGCAACTTGTTCTCTATTGTGTGCCTTTCTCTTGTTTTGTATATATTTCTCCTGTTTGCCATTTATTTCTACTGTCCTTCTATTTCTATTTTATTCCTGCACAGTTGGTGTGAAGCACCCACAATTTCGTTGTTCATGTACAATGACAATAAAGGGTTATTCTATTCGATCTGATAGCGGCCTAATCATCTGATTGGATTATAGACGCTCAGCAGCTGGAGGCTCTGAGCAACTAAGTAAACCAACACTGATTATCAACCACCACTCCTTTATTTCCATGTTGAACGCAGGAATGTACTCATTTCACCCTGACAACGTTTGAGAACCTCAGCACGCGACAGCCGAGGCTCTGCAGCACATCAAAATTGACTCAAACATTAATTTAATTTCATATTTCAACACGTGGCTTCTTCTGCCCTTTACCATCATCCACTACTTAACAAGCCACAATAACTGATCTCTTGTTCATTGTGTTATTGTAGCATTCAGATACATGTTACTTACAGAATTACATGTTCATTTTTGAAATTTAATCAATTAATAAACATGCCTTTTAAAAAAAAGTCAAACATATATCATATTTAAAAAACTTAACTACTCCATTTACCACAAAGAATATCAGTCAGCACTCAGATTTATGATTCAACTACTTCTGATTGTTTTTTCCCCAATTTATTCAAATTAAGTGATTAATTTTCCTGTGGTTGGTTTCATATGACTGCAAAAGAAAAAAAACAAACAAATAGAAAAAACCCCAAAACAATAAAATGGGGTTAAGAGTTCAAGGTAACCGCTTCACTGTCTCGTATGTTTTAAACATATTTCTGAAGGAATAATGTATTACAGTGGTGACCAAACCGGCCAAAAGATCATATGACAATTTTTGGGGGGGATAGAATCACAATTTTCCCCACAGATTTAGCTGAACTCATGAGATCACATGATTAGCTGTGCATAGGGTTGCCTTACTAAAAAGCTTGTCACTTTGGCTCAAGGCTTAAGAGGACAAAGCTCCAGCTAGACTTGGAGCACAACATGGCGCATGTTTCGCTTGGTTGTTCTATATGGTGCGACTGTTGCTGGAGTGTTGACTTCTTAAGGCTTTTTCCATCTGCTCAATTAACTTTGGAAGGAGTCAAATGTGTGCCAGAGACCTACTTCTGCTTTAGCTTCAGGCTTATTTTTGGCTCCGATTCCTGTCTGAATATTCTGACTGGAAGTGGAGGCCTCTGCATGTAGCTCGTTGCTTGTAGCTTTGTCCGTCAGTTGCCCTGCGATGCACCTCTACTGCGTCTAGAGCGCTGTCCTTACTGTATGACGAGTTGCACTTTTGTTTAGCTCATGCAGAAGAACTTGAAAAGTGCTTTTATTTAGTTAATGGCGATGAAAAACATGTGATCTACCAAATCAAGATGTGAGATTGTGTAATTCATGATGTCTGGTGTTACTCTGTCATCATGTAGTCATTTAAGAACTGAAATACTGATTTCTTTTGTAATGTCATGAGTATATAATTGATAATTATCACTCAAAATATGTTTAATGTGATTTCATTTCCTAATTTAAGATGAAACTTCACGTATACTCTGTCCTAAATTAAACTTTATTTAATATGTTTTACATGTTACAATAAGGGGTTCTGGGTCTTGATGAAACCGTTTTGTATTGTACAGTTCAAATCCCCCAGGACTGACCTTGACATGACAGTGAACACTTTGTGCTTTACAGATAAATCCTGGCATTGCCTGGAGAAAGGGGGTTGATCATGCACAACTTTCCTTGAGTGATGAATTACGCTGACATTTTGGGTTAGATTATGAAGACAAGTATAGCCCAGCTTCTGTCAGGAGAAATAAGTCTGACACTCGCTGCATGGCTGTAAATAAATTCAAAGTTCAGCCAAGCTCGCACACATTCATCATTATAAAGCTGAATGATAGAAAATAAAGAGAATGGCTCCCGTGTCAGTGCAGTACAGTTAAGAACAAGAAGGCGCTAACAGTTTCAAAACCACATTGTTAGGCCGCATACGCAGTGCACGCACGCGCACACACACACACACACATATAATATAGCACGCAAGCACACACAGAGTGCATGTGTGGGGAGCGTGTGAAAAGCGGCTGCCCCCTCCTCTCAGGGAGCACAGGAAGCTCGAGACAATACAGAGGCTTCATGTAGGGTTCAGCTCCAAACTGTTCCCTGCACAGCAGCCTGCCTTAGAGCAGGCCCAGCACCCGATTAGACCCACAGCATATCCGCTAGGCTGGATATTTATAACTCAGGGAAGCTGCTGCTCCATAGCACAAATTCTTGAGTTTCCTCAGGAGGTGCACTCCACTGATTAGATGAGGGTGACAGTGTGTCACAAGCAGGTTCGGTGACATTTACCAGGGGGAAAAAGGAAAAAAAAAAAAGAGAAAAAGAACGATGATCCGCGATGACGACAGCTGTATTGAATTTCCTGAGAGACTCTTGACCACAAGTTGTAAAATTACTGATACCCTGACGTTGATGTTTACCGCAAAAGAATGGCTGCATTGTTTTGATGAGTGAAACAAAGTGGGTTGCTGAAAGTTCAAAAGGTTCCACGCAGTTGTAAGCAGGTGCAGCGTGGTGCTTTTTTAGTTTTTCGTTCGAATTATTTGGTCTGTAAAGGTTGACTGCTCGTATGTGTACTCCACGTGATTGTGACTCATACAGAACGTTACGGACATCCAATTTGAATGTCAATCCACAAATCACATTTGTGTGCTGCCGGGCGATTAACTTGGCCTTTTCAAATCGTGATTAGGCCTGTCACAGGGAAGCTAAGCGGTGGATCACAAGACAACTCCTGCAGGGAGGGAATTTTAAAAAAAGAGCAAAGAAAGGATGACTAACAGATTTAAGAATGAGCAGGAATCCATCACCTCGCTTGAAAGACAATCACATTAGCTTCACTAAAGCTCATCTTTGTGTAAAAGGGAGGGGGGCAGTTTGAAGTGCTGGCGGTTTATAGAGTTCTCTATAAACACACCGCTGCAAAAAATGGAGACTATGTGACTGGTGTAGTGGGTCAACAAGGACTTAAGTGACCATCAATGGTTGGAATTTGCACCAGATTTATGTCTTTGTAAACAGACTTCCATTTTCTAGACAAAGGTTGAGCTTGTTCCGATACTCAACACTTTTATTATAATCTGCTCATTCATTCCAGGAGAGCAGGAAATCAGAAGATATAGCACCGCTGCAAAACCTTTTCCTGATCTGGCTTCATGGTATGTCAGGTTTGAAAGGTGCCTTTAGGCCAGGACTGTACTTTTGACTACGTTAATCGATTATTATCGACTATTAAGGAAAGGAAATCATGGAATAATTCAATAATCAAAAGGAATGCTGTCAGCTGATATCAACCTTGATATTGGCTTATCGCAAACAAGATCAAAATCAGCGATGTCATCATCGATGTGTTGTGTGACAACACTTCGCCCTGGCTAAACGCTCAAAGGCGTTGAAGTTAAAAGATGACCGACATTAAATACACAGCAAATTTTGAGGTAAAGAAATAGCAACAGAAACATAGTAAACAAACAGAAATAAAAATATGAGTTCGATCAGTCGGGATTTTCTTTAAAAAAAACTTAATAAATAATTTTACTTGGGGATTTCTCTGAAATTAAAAGTAATTACAGTGTAAAAAATTTTTTAACACGAGACCAACAGTGGCACTATTAAAAAATAGAATAGTGCACAATGATTCTTTATACTCGGTGGAAGCCGAAAATTTAAAATAAAAGTATAGCAATTTTTGAGCTTTATTTAAACCAGTACAAAACCAAAAGAAATCACTGATCAGTAATACCAAACTGTCCGTCACGCCACAGAAGCTGGGATCAGGGACCATGTGGAGCTGTGTTTAAAAAGTGACTGAAAAGAGCAATAAAACAGTGGAGGAGTAACTGCATGACTGAGTTATCCATAATGAAAATTCCAAATTTGTGTTAGCAACATTTGGAGAGAGACACATCACAGTGCTGTTTTCACTTCATGATGTTCTTGTATATATGAACAGCTACTTATGTGCCATGTGCTCATACAACACACTCTACTCTTTTAGCTATTTTAAGCCATGTTCTCACTTGAACTCCAGACAGTTATTAGCATCAGATGAGGACATTGCCTTTTCTAATATGCAGCAGGACATAGCCCAGGGGTCCCCAATCCCAATCCATGAGGGCCGGTGTCCTGCAGGCTTTAGATCTCACCCTGGGTCAACACACCTGAATCACATGATTAGCTCATTACCAGGTCTCTGGAGAACTTCAAGACATGTTGAGAAGGTAATTTATCCATTTAAATCAGCTGTGATGGATCAAGGACGCATCTAAAACCCGCAGGGACACCGACCCTCGTGGACTGGGATTGGGGACCCCTGACATAGCCTTTTCCAGGGTTATCCTTACTAATGAAACACTGCGTTTTGTTTTGACTGCCTCAGTAGATGACACAGGTTATCCATAACAAAACTTTGTCTCTGTGCATTCATTAGACCATTACATGTGCTTTTCTCAAATAGGCATAACTAAACATCACATGGATGTGGTGGCAAATAGCGGCCTGTCTCTGAGCCTGGTTCTGCTGGAGGTTTCGTCCTGTTAAAAAAATAGTTTGTCTTTCCCACCGTCATCAAGTGCGCGCTCGTCTGATTGCTGGGTTTTTCTCTGTATTATCTTAGGGTCTATTGTAGGGATCTGTGGTTGTGATTTCTTGCTATATAAATAAAAATGAACTGTTTTAATGGGCACCTATATCAGGTAAAGTCTAGAAACAGGCTTCTATGTCCACAACAATCCTTCGTAGCACTTTCTGACATGAAAAAAAGTGACTTCCAGGAAAGATTACCTTTTAGCACTCACAATGTGACACAGGGTTAGCCAAAGGAATGTTTTCCATGTATGAAAGATGTAATTAGTAGCTAACATATCAAACTGAAACTAGATGAGGTTATTCTGTTTATCTTGATAGTGGGGATGTTTGACGCGGAGTCAATTATCTCCACTTGTTTCAATTTGGGACCATTCAGATGTGAGCGGTGACTCGCCTCTGTTGGTATGCATTACGTGGGTAGGCAGCACCTGAACAGGTGGCACTCCCTCCATGAGTCAGCGAGCCCTTTGATAAGACTAGGGTGATTCACCTTAGCAACTGCAGGTCCACACAGGATAATCAATTGACTAACAATAAAACATCCTGGGCTCTCTGAAGAGCCCACATTAAAAGGCACAGACGCCACCTGGTATCAGACACTGAGTTGCGCTGCATTGCATCATTCGGCCTCTCTACAGCTTCTCTAAGCCACAGGCATGGTTATAACTGTTCACATGGTCACCGAGCAGAGCGGCAACAAGCAGTGTCTACAGTATTAGGAACACTAGCGTTGCCGACCACTGCTTGTCCCCAGTGTCATAGTTTGGCCTCCGCTTGTCCCAGATGCCTGTCCTGCCCTTGTCTGTGTAGTCCACAGAGACGGAGAGGACTATTTCCTGTGTGAACCAACACCCAGACACACAGTAAACAATCACAGATAAAAATCTAGTGTACATTTGCATGGGCATGACAATTCTAAGAACTAAATTGATGCCACTAATATCAGCAAATCTGTATACTCAAGACAGGAAGTTTACTGGACGGCCAGGCACGTACACTCGGGCAATTTGGAGGGGTGCGTGTGTGTGTGTGTGTGTAGGGGGGGGATTAGAGAGGTGGGGAGGAGGAGATGAGAAGGGGCTGAAGTTTCCTCATAGTCCCTTAGCAACAAGGCCTGCTGGCGAGGCCTCCAGAATGTACTGTGGTTTACAAAAGAGATAAACATTGACTTTGCCACCCAGAGAAGTAAATCAGATTTCAGTAATGGAACACTGCATAACTTAAAACGCAGATCAGACAACTGGGAAAACAAACACTGGAGCTCCAGGCCCATCAGAAGATATTACATTTACTTTTAAACAGCTCCATGTACAGTGAGCAGAGCCACAGTGGGCATGTGTGATGAAATGCCACTGACAAACGCCACTACCCTCATCAGCCAAACAAGATGCCAACGCTTGATTTGTTCCGTCATTAGGAACTCATATCATTTTCCACATCTTATCTCATGTAGCGTTATCCTGGTGTAATCCAGTAAACTGTGAGAAAGGAAGTAGATCTCCTCTAATTCAAATGCGTATTTTGCATTAATCAAAGTACTTTTAATGCAGGACAAAGGCTTCCAGTCTGCTCACAGTGCTGGTAGTATAGGCGGCACAGTTGGAAAAAACAACAGGGGAGGAATGAAAAGACGTCTCTGTGAAGGTCTGAGTGGAATAAACTCTAAGAGAGAAATAGCTGAGAGTTGTTATGCACTAACTGATAAGGTGAATTCTTAGCTCTCTGATTACACATTCAGTCATGCTTCTCACATTCTACACAATTTGATTTAAAGCTCGTTTGAGGCAGCAGGCCCACGGCCGCACAGCTCTCATTAATAGCGGCTAGAGGGCCAGCTACATCCGCTGCGACAGACCGAGAGCCGTCATATGCTGAATGTCTGAAGAGTGTGACCGCATGATGTCCAACACAGATGGTGGCTGTAGTGTTGGAAGAGAGAGGGGGGCGAGCGAGTGAATGATCCAGCACATGCACTGAAGAGAGCAAAGACACAAAAACCAAAGTATTTCTGCATTTTCTCCAGAAATAAACACTTTAATAATTAACAACAATAAACACAGTGTTGCTTCCTGTGTCTGGGACAATGCACGGACTTGTTTCATCTTCAAGTTCACAGGCCTGGACGTGATTTCAGCTTCCACGACACTCTTATCTTTGTCCGCTTTTCGCTTTAACTTAATGAGACAGAAGCCTTTTTTTCTTAAATATATACTTTCAGATTATAAACGTTTAGATTATCCGAGTGGCAGCTTGAATTAAGAGGCTACTTTGGTGAATGATTTTTATAGAAACTATCAAGTTAGGAGCGTCAATGAATCAACAATCCACAGGACACACGCAAATAGAGTGGTACACATTCAACAAAGAGCGTATTTAGAAAACAAGTGTCGTGTTTACTTACATGAAGTTTCCCGACCACCGGATCGAAGTTCATCTCGGGAGCTTCGCGTTGAGAGACAATCCCAGAGAGCTGGAAAGTCGCTTTACAAAACCCAAACTACTCTGAAGTCTTTAAAAAAAAACCACACATACAGCGAAAAAGAAAACAGTGACACGAGTTCGACCTACGCTCGCTCCTTCGCCCGGTTTCTTTCATGAGTTTAACTCTTCTTTTTTCTTTTAGTGTTCAAACTTTACGGATTTTTCCTCAGAGAGGAGAAACACACACGGTCTGAGCGCCAGCGAGGAGCTTTTTCTTTTTTTCATGCTTCGAGCACTTCGCGTGACGTCAGACTGCGAGCCAATCACAACCCGTCCCCTAGAATAATAACGAAGGAGGAAATTGCGAAGCTTTGCAAAGCAAAGCAAAACAGCAACATTTTAACGCATTTCACTGCATTGCTCGCTGAAGACCGTGTGTTGTTACTGGGTGAAGTGTGTAACACTGTTCCATGCAAGCAGAGGGAGTTTCTTAGAAATCTGCAAATCATCACGCCACGAGACTTTGATCAGCGTGTAGTGGTATCACACTCCAGCTACATTAACCTGGGTATGTAATGTGTAACTCACTAGTAACAACCGGCTAATGTGCAACAAGTTGGAACTCAAGTGAAGAAATGAGTGATCCCAAAGTGTGACACCCTCCATGCGTGCAGAGCACTGAAGTGGACTCGCTCTTATTTCTGATGATTAATCAGAAGGTCTATTAAAGGTCTATTAACCCTACAGTTTAACGGTTGTTTACAAAAAGATCAGATGCACTGTCACATGTAAATTTTACTAGTAATTATTTATTTGCACATCATAATAGGATAAGGACTTAACGCTTGGAAAAGTTATGGAACGCTGAAGAAAACATCTGAACATCTGGTGGAATTCCCCCCCCCCCCCCAACTAATTAGTAAAATGACTGGGAATAAAAGAGCATACCACAGAGGATGAATCTTTGAGAAGTAAAGCTGGGGGGGGGGGTTAACCAAAAGACTTGGCCAGCAAATAGTTTATTCTTACTCACCTCTTTTTGCCATGTGTGCATACACCACTTTGCATTTAATTGTTAGTTATTATTAAACTCTTGATGTCTTTCATAGTGCTCCTTTAATCCTGCACACGCAGCCCCCCACCAGCTTGGTTCTTCCTGTTAAAAGGGAGCTTTTCCTTCCCACTGTTGCCAACTGCTTGCTTACGGGGGTCATCTGATTGTTGCTTTAAACCTTACAATATAAAGCACCTTGAGGTGACTGTTGTCTGCTATATAAATAAAATCAAACTGAAATAGTTTTGTGGCAATTTTTGTCATGTAAAGTCAACCATAAGATTTAGAGAATGAAAAGAAATCCTTGTATGCGAGGGAAAAGGCTGAAAAGCAGACCTGCATAGCTCTGGGTGATTCTGCAGTAGACAGTTCTGCATGGGCTCAGGAATAGTGGTGGAAATGAACAAATGCTGCGTCTGAGAATGCAAATTAGAACTCTGCAATATAAGAAGAGAAATAAAACACATTAAGTTAGCTCAAGAAGAGCTGGAGCCTTCTCTAAGCATCTTATTTTAAGTAGGCTGATGTGGAAAACTGTCCTGTGGACTGTGAAAATTTGAAATAGTTTTTAGATATCATGGACACTGCTTCCTCTGGACAATCAGTTTTGTTTTTTTATCAGCTTGCAGTTTAAAAGCAAGCATTTGTAAGGCAGTAAGGAAATAGGCAAAGATAAGGTAAAGGAAACATTAATACGGAGTTAATACGAAATGATACATACAGGTTTTGTAGCAGCATATGCTATTATCCATCATCTTTCTCAAAGACGGCTCGCTCATTTCAGCCAAAGCATGTTCTGCATGATGGACGGGACTCAAAGAACCCTGCTGCCCTCCTGAGAACATTTGGCACGTAAAATAAAGATGATCTTAGCAGTCTGAAAAACAGCAGCACAATCATAGAATAAATGAAGTACACAAAATACTCTTTTTTCAGAACTATGTCAATAGGTCCTGAGTTCCTACATGCTCCCAGAGAGCTGTTAAAAGAAAGTTTGATGGAAATAAAATGTGAACTATTAACATGTGTGACTTTGAAGTGTTCAACTGGCATCCAAATCCAAATATATGATGGAAACAGGGATGTAATACAATGAGGAGAAAAGAAACCCAAACACTTCTGCAGTTTATGGAGAAAGTCAGCTACTTTTTAATGACAACATAACATTTTTCCACCATTTAGACTACATCACAACAATAAACATCCTCTCAAATGTGGTTCCTGCTGACAACATCTTATCTGGAATGGGGCTGTGGTCTAAAGCCTGATGTCTAGGGAGCGGGGGGGGGGGGGGGGGGGGGGGGGGGGGGGGGGGCAGAAGATATCGAGGCGTACCTACATTAGACCTTGCCGGGTTAATTTGCAACACATACAAATAAAGAAACAGAGCCGAACAACTAGTATAAATAAATCACATGCCCTCCACTCACTCAGACAGGCATGTGACGAAAGAAAGATTGGGCAAGTTCTAGAGACATTTAGAGTAAATGCTGTGTGGCGTGTGTCTCACTTCTCATTCACCAGCGGACAGACCGATTGCTGTGTTTTGAAACATTACAGTGACTAATTAAATGTCTTGTGACCAACGGCGCACTCGTGAATTTTACAGGAAAGTGGGGAGCAGAGAGGAGATTTTTGGTTTAAAAACAAAAACAAAAAACGCTTTGGTAAATTAACTGCTGATTAAAAACTGAGTGATCTGGTCACAGATGAGTTCTCACGCCTGGCAGAACATCTGAGAAAAAAATACAGAATTCACAGTCCTCTCCCAGCTGTGTTGTTTATTCACAGGAAGCTGCTGAAAAGTGGTGAGACTTAAAGCTCCAAATGGAAGCATATTTCACTGTGTATAGACAGAAACATTAAATAAACACAAACTATCAAATAAACCGTGTAGTTTTCTCTAGAAGTTGATCAGACTTGAAACTCAATCACCGTAACAGGAACAAACAGCATAACACTCATCCAGTTGTCCAACAGATGCAACTTATCTGCTCCCCCAAAGTTCAACATGTGTTTCAATTAAAACTGTCTAGGAAATCTCTATCTGTATCTTCCACTTGGAGCACATCCTGTGCTCCTCCTTCTGAGGTCACAGGCTACGTGCTGAAAAACAGGAAGTGTGTGATTGAGTTATTTGCAAGCTTATCCTGAGCAAGTCTGTATTAATGGCTACTGGGTTGATTAGTTCACATAGCGAACTTGTGGAAAAACAACAATCTTCACAGCTTTTCCAATTTGTCATCTTGAATTTAAGGGAAAATCTTTGACCTCTTCAGAAAGGGATCTTTGCTGGATAAAAAGACGTGCAGCTGAAGGATCATTTGCATAGCCTGTGTGGGAGTAGTGTGATATAGCACTTCTGTTTTTACAGTACTGCATAAAAGTCTTGAGCTACCCTTCATTTCTTTATATTTTGCTATAGGAAAATTGGAAATGGGTGGAGCAGATAAAACATCTGCAAACACAAATAAACATACGGGATATAAAGCAAAAACACCATTTGTACAAGTCTAATGAGCTTAAAAGTCAGTATTTGGTATGACCACCTTTATTTTTCAACACAGCCTTTAACTGGTCTTCAGAAATAGGTGTGTTAGAGCCAATCAGATGCTTTCCAGATGATATTACATGGTAGATTAAAATTTGAAAATATTTTCAGCGTTCATAATTGCATCAATTTCGACAAAATCCTGAAAAGCAGTCCAAACCACGACAGAGCCTCCACCGTGTAACAGATGGCTGCAGACACCCACTGTTGTTGCTCTCTCCTGATCTCCTCTGTACATATTGATATTGATTTCAACCAAAAATTTCAACATTTTTCTTCCTGTTTCCCTTCCTTAAAAATACCTTCTTGGCTGCCATCCTTTCCATTGAGACGCTTTCTGATAAGGCTTTGGTAGATGGATCAGGTGAAGTGCATCCTCAAATTTTTTGAGGACGCACTGCATATCACGCCAAGGCAAGTGACGTGCTTTTGTAACAAAGCGCCTAAAAATACAATTACAGTTGTTTCTATGCTAAGTTGTCTGTTGTGTGTACATACAACACTGATTCATCCCTTGAGTTATGTGTCTTTTTAAATGCTTGAATGACTCATAGGTCAGTGTTAAGTGGCTTAAGAAAAAAAAAAAAACAGCTCTGAAAATGGTCATGTACAAAGACTTGAGAGTCAGTGTCCAAAATAAAACTTTGTAAGACCTTCAAAGCTAGGGATCGCTTTAAAAATGAGAAATTAAAGAAAATCGAACTTTTTGGAAGCAAAATATAAAGAAGTGAGCACTGTATTGCATATCTGTAGGTGTATGTATGCAACAGATGAGGTTTGTTTTTTTCTTTTTAAGAGAAGTGACCTATGGGTGAAAAAAACAAAAAAAATAAATAAAGGGAAGGGAAACCTTCCTGAGCGTCAGTGACTTATCTTGTGACGCCGGCTGTGCATTGTTTCAATTGTTGTTTATGAGGGATGAGCAAAAAAAAAAAAAAAAGTGACAAGGAGCTGAAATAGAGGATGTAAGCCTTGTGAAGATGACTGAGATCAGATTATTTGAAAAGCAACAGAAGAGCTGTTATGTCACTGCAGCATGACTGTTGCCGTGTCCTGTAATTGTTTCTGATTTGATTTTGTTATAAACTTAAAAGAAAAAAATGCATAGCAGCGACTTCTGGATACAGAATTGTCTAAAAATGTGATCCACATTCTTCGGAGAGCAGAGACTTGCGGCCTTGCATCACTTCTTATTTGTTATACTGCATATTAGAACATCAAACTTGGTTTAATCATTTAATGATGGACTTTAACCCCTGACGCCTGTTATATAGATAGAATTAAGACAAATAAAGCGTTAATATTTGTAAGAGAGGCTAGCATTATTAAGGACTGCACTCTAAACATACAGTGGTGTTCTTTAAGAGCTTTCAGCATGAACAGCAACAGCCAGAGGGTGGTTACTGTGTTCAATCAAAGCTGAAAGTTTGTACTGTGAATGCTGTGTTTATGTTCCCATCATCTGTGTGGAGGATTGGAAAATGAACTTCATCTATTACAGTCCTCCTTCTCATTACAGACACAGCAGTGGAGAAGAAATGCATTCACACGAATGGTGTTATGTATTCAAAACACTTTAAGAAATGAGCCTGCTATATAGCAGCTATAATCTATGTTACATATAAGAAAACATACCAGGATTACTTTTTATATAAAAGGGTTGTTGTGGGGAAAGAACAGTCAACCAAAAGTGTGTTGAAGCAGCATATGGTGCTGTCTAATTGCATTTTAGGGACACATTATGCACGTTTTTTAAACAGCGTGGCTTCGTAGTACCAATCTGACTGCAGTTCTGGATCGTAGCTCATTGAAAATTGGAAAAAAAAAACCCCATGACATCTAGTTTGGGCATCCTCGTGAATTCAGACACTCAACAAATGAACTTGACTTACCATTAATCAATTATTTTGCGATAAGATGGCTAAACTATTTGCCACTTCAGCCTTGCTCGAGTCACACCGGACGAGTTAGGAGTAATAGAGCTAGATCGGGGTGTAAATTAGAGTAAATCAAAGCCAATGCCTACCTACCAAGTTTAATGGCAATCAACCTGCTAGTTTTCACCTAATCCTAGTCACAGACTGGAAAACAGGTAAAGAAAACCTACTGATTGCATGATTAAGGCAGAAGGTCGGCTGGTGATAAAACTGGTAGAAATAAACAGTTTATGTATCAAGAAATCAGCTGATTTATTAGTGCTGTTCCCAAGTCATCCAAAAAAATCAGTTGTTGCAAATTTAATTTAGATGAAAGCAGTGTGCTTTAAAAAGACTCAAGGTTTTTTCCCCCACGCATAAATGCTGGGCAATGGATATTTAGGCATATTTCAATGTCCAGCACAAGCATTCTTGAATGTGAGGTTTTTTTGTTGTTGTTCAAAAAGTAGGGGCAAGGAAAAAGTTTCACCTTGAGAAACTACAGACAAAATGTGTGTAGGCCTTGACTCCAACACTGACACTGACAATGTGAGCTTTGCAGGAAATATTGCCTCTCATTGCCTCAGATGCATGCTGTCCAGCGCCTTAACCTAAGCATTTGTGAAATAAGGGATCACGCTGAAGTGCTCAGTGAATTTGAGTGTGGCACTGTAACAGGAAGCCATCATTGCAACAAGTCTATTCGTGAACTTTCTTCCCCCCGATATTCCACGATCAGGTGTAAAGTGGTATTATAAGCACTGAGGTGCACAATCCGTAAATGTCTCCGGCAGTCTGTTGACTCAGTAACTGAACCTTCTTTGGCATTAACACCAAAGAAACTCTGTTGGGAACTTCATGTTCCTCAATTTATCCTATTGCTAGTAATATATGATACAAGATTAGACTGCAATAGTGAGGATAAGTAAGGACACGGGTCTTGTGAAAATTGCCTTTGTGAATCAATGTCCTCTTAGTAGTGCCGGAAAAAAAAAAATCAACTCATGCCAAATTCCTAAAGTCATTTGACAAAAACAGAAGACACGTCGTGTGGGAGTTCCTGGCAAGATACACTGGAAATACAGTGTCAAGTGCCTTTGTGTCAAACCAATTAACACTTTGCTTGAGTTAGAGAAAAAAGGGTTAATAGTGGTGCCGATGAGGGAGGGGAGGGGGCGAAATAAAGGAGCTGTCACAGAGCAAAAAGGAGGTGCGAGAGAAAAGCGTCCAGACCGGTTTTGTCTGGTTAAAGACGAGCCGTATATGAAGGCCACGGATTATGACTGAGTGAGGAATGCTCGTCTTTGTTGAAACCTTTGCCCATGATGTCATCAGTACTTTCCCTGGCACCACCTGTGGCAGGATCCACAGGAGGAGGCCAGTTTAAAGCAAAAGCAATCACACTGTTGTAATGCGCCCTAAGTAGTCACCTGAGTCTGCTTTTGTTTTTACATTTTTATAATCGCATTTCGACAGAAGGCAGACTTCACTGTGTGCAAGGCCACGAAGATTAGCTGAGTGGTGAACCGTGTAAACCCTCCGACAAATGTGGGTGTTTGCCTGAGCCGCGTTATAGGAATGTGTGTGGGTGTCAGGGTCTGTGTGTCTGTTGTATATACTTTGCGATTTAAGAGAAAAACTGGAAAAAAAATGGCAGAGAGTGTGAAGTTGATTAAAAATAGAGGCATGGAGAAGAGCACGCAAAAATGAGACAGAGCGCCGAGAGAACTCCAGCAGACAGAAAAGGAGAGCACGCTGGAAAAAGTGAGAGGGAATTAAAGTGGGACTCGTGGCAGAGCCCACAGTGCTGATGTTAGCTGTCTGATCCACTCAGAGACAGTTGGCAGCAGCCTGTCTACCAGCCGCAAATGTACAGTAATTCAAAGCATGCGACGTGACGCCGTTCCCTGCTAGCTGGAGCTGCAGTCACCCACCCACTCATGCACACACACACACACACTGAAGCAGTACACCCTGTAAAAGTAACAAATGCACTGAGTGCTCCATTCCACATGATGCAATTATTCACAGTTCCATAGCAAATTTTGGCTGAAGCTAATCTCATAACTAAAAGGCATGGCGCCTTTTGCAAAAAAAAAAGAGAAGAAAAACCCAGATCTTCCAAACAACTGCGAGAAATCCAGCTCACTGGTGTCAGTTGTGCTTGGCTTCCTATCAACCAAAGTTTAGGACAGTTCAATAAACTTAATATGTGATAATCACTGTGCACTACATTTAGGGTCAAGCAATGTCCAAATCAGTCTTTGACAACAACTTAACTGAAGCTTCTGTTTGAGGCTGTTTGAGATGAGAGAAACATTTTGTACCAAGTTGAAGCTCAAAGTTAAAAAAAAATGTTCTTTAAAGTATAGATGGAGTTGGCATATTAGCAGCAAATAAACACATGTGAGATTAAGAGCCTGCGGAGGGTGAAAAGAGTTGGTAAAAGGAAAATAAGATTCCAACTTTTGTAGGTTAGTTCTCATGAGCTTCACATGACTTGCATTTAGCCCCCCCCCGCTCCTCTCTTCATTCCCTTCTTTCTCCCTCTGTGCTGAACGCTCACCCCCCTCCTCTCATCCCCTTTCCTCTGTCACTCCCCCCCCCTCCCCTTCCCTAGCCCCTTCTCAGCGCAGCACATAGACTTCCTGTGTGTCCTGGCCTGAATGGTATGTGCATGGAGTGGGTGTCTGGGAGGCCTTTCATCCAGCATGGAAAGAAAAGAGAAGTGGAGAGAGGGGCTAAAAAAAAAAAAAAGAAAGTGCGAGAAGAGAGTCATCTTTAATGACTTTGAGTCAGAGCAGTTGTCCAGAGACAGAGTGGGTGGGGCATGGTATAGAAGGGGTGAGAGGGCTATGGCTGTGCCAGGGATTTGTGTGTGTGTGTGTGTAGTGTCTGGAGGGGAAGAGAGGCCTGCTGGGAAGGCCTGCAGCCTGCCTGTTTGCCTTCCTGGGACAGATGACATCCGGCTGGGAGATCGCTTGCATGGCTGAGTGACGATACTCAACTAGAATAGATAAAAATTAACTTAGAATTCGAGCTCTGCTGTGGGAAAGTATAAAGTAATGCAGATCAAGCAGGATTTGCAAGGACAAAGTGACAGTTGTGCTTCACAGAGTCTTGCAGTTACTGCAGCCTCTTGGGTGAATGTTCCACTGCTGGTGTTGGCAGACAGGGTGTAGCTGCCTGCTGACTGCCAGGCCTGAGCAGACCTTACCTACACTGTGAAGGGGCACATACAAGTGAGGCTGCCTCATGTCATGGAAACAAGCTACAGTTGTCTCTGTGTGCACATGCGCACACAGAGAATGTTGAGGCATGTCTAGACAAGATAACCTTTAATAGGAAGACAGCATACAGTGCCATCTGCTGATTGGACTGAGGTTTGATTGTTGCCATTGTTGGCATTGATTTAATTCATATAGATGGATCGTTTGTTGGTTTTTTTAATTTAACAGTGATATATTATAAAGAACCTAAAATATCAGAGAATGTCAATTATCTGATAATCCAGCTGTTGGCAATAATGGGGAGGAAGAACTTCTTTTTAATAAGAACAGATTTCCTGAAAGGAGGAGAGTTCATTCATCAATGGCAGTAGACAAATTTTAGTTCTAGTCCAGCATTCCTTTATTTATTTATGTTATTGTTTATTGCAATTATGTAGATGCAGAACTAAAAGTAATGCATCACACTGAGCTCAGCTCTCAGCTTTCCTGTGTTCCCTACCTGGTGTTAGAGCTTCCTGCAGCACAGTGAGCTGTGCATTGCTGCAAATTAATTTGCCACTAACTACCTTTTTATAAAGTGAAAGTTAATGGGCTTATAACAGGGTATTCAATCTTCAAACAACCATTATTTGAACCAAGTAGTTATTAGAACAAACCTGCGTTTTAGAGTAAGGGGAAAATCATTAGCACCAAGATGCTTTTCATAAAACACAGTAAATCCTTTACATAACTAGGCTTCTATATTAAACAGCAGTGTTTAATGTTTAATATTAATGTTCACATAGAGCAGAGGTATATAGGTTTTAAATGAATTCGGACTTTAATTTCAGTGTTATGGGAGCATGAGTTCTCATTCATTTACCGCTTTTAGTATTAGAACTATAAACTAGCATCAGTAGTCTCAACTCAGTATACTCAAGTGTTACTCATGGTTGTCTGCTGAAGCTCTCAATTTCAACACTTTATATTTATGTAACTGTTACAGTGCAGTACTGAGTGAAAATGATTTACTGGAATTATCCCTGAATTTCCATCTTGTGCTATTATACGGTCAAGGTTTATCCATCTGTTCATTTATTTCATAGTGATTAGCAAATGCTACCAAGCTATGAAGCTAAGCAAAGTTAGCAGCTATTTGTTAAGTAGTACTGCAGCAAAGTTTTTTCTTGCTGCTCTTGTTGTTGTGCATGTGAGGATCCAGACGTTAGGATGTAGCATGCAGCATTGCTGTGTCTATCAATAAGCTTGTTTACAAATGCCTCATGGTTTTTTTCTATGTTGACTATAAAATCCTTCAAAAAAAGTTTGTTAATTGCGAAAGAAAGCAAATTTCTCCTTCTCTGTAAGCTCTTCCTGTCATCGTCCTCAGGTTTTTTGTTGTTTTGGCGGTTTTGAATTCTTTGCGAATTGCTTTATTGTTATGCCTGAAGTTTTGATTGTGGTGGATTTCTTGGTTCCTTTTTGGATTTATTTTTTTTCAGGTGATCGCAAGCTTTATTTCCGGTGACATCTTTGAAGCTTTCATTTCTGTTTTAAACTTGTGATTATTCTAGTGATGAGTTTCAGTTTTGCTTATTTGAGTACAGTGAACTCAGAAACCAGTCTGACAAGACTGGAGTTCTGTGACATGACAAATAATTGTGCTGCAAGCAGCCATCAGGAGATGGTTATACTGGTCATAAAGGGATGGGCTTGGCCAACAGAAATACTCGGCTAGGCTGTGATACATAGTTGGTGCTAAAGAGCCAAAGACTGCTGTTACAAGGCGGACAAAGGCAAATTCTCCAATCATCTGTTGTCCAATGTTGGTGAGCATGTGTGTGAGCATGTGTGAACTGTAGCCTCAGCTTCCTGGTGGTGCCCGGTGTGGTTTTCTGCTTCTGTAGCCAATCTGCTTCAAGATTTGATGTGCTATGTATTTAGAGATGCTCTTCTGCATAAATCGGTTGTAACAAGTGGTGATTTGAATTTCTATTTAACCCAAATCACAAATCTGCCTGGTCAGTCTCTGGCATCACCAGGGGATCTTTTACCCAGTGAACTGCCGCTCGCTGCATATTTCCTCTTTTTCAGAGCATTCTGTACACTGTACAGAGGTTTATGGAAGTAGATCAGCGTCTTCTGAAATACCCAGAGGAGTAGTAGCAGAAGAGTTGCTGCCATGTGATTGGCTGATTAGGTATCTAATAAATTGGCCAGATTTAGGGCAGTTTAGCTAATCTGAAAGGAAACTGATTGTATCCCAAAGCAACAACAAATAATACCGTTTCACTGCATATTTATTTCAACACAATACAGTATATACAGTTTGAAAATTTTTGCAAAACTTTGAAAAAAAAATGGGAAAAAGGACAAAGAATTGGCCCATAGGAACATCACCAGTGACTGTTCTCAACATTAACATTCATATAGCACTTAACTCAAATGTTTAGCACAGAAAATGCATTGAACTGTTTCCAACTAAACATACAGAAAATGCGATAAATTATATACAGAACCTTCTGAATAGATACTGAACATACCCAGCTGTTCGATACAATAAATAGATTTGTAGGATACTTGAATTTTTAAAGGCAGCAGCAGAAGTAAAAAAACAACCGAAAGAAAAAACAGTAAAATGAGAAAGTTTTGATTGAAACTGTCACCACGTTTCATGAACTCAGATCATTTTACTTAAGTTAGCATCTGTTGTTTTTCTCCCAAAGTGTCGATCTTAAGATAGTAGGCAGTAAAAAAAAAACCCAAACACTTTACATCACACTCTGAACAAACTGAGATAGTAGCACTACTGTAGGCTGGATTCTCCAAGGACACGTTATACAGCTTTTTAAAGTATACACACAACTCTCTTTCACACTGTCGCACATGTACGCTCTGAGTCATTGAGTTTATGGAAAGGACACTGATGGACACAAAGCGCATCCTCAATCTCTAGCTAGCTTATCGCCACTGCACGTCTTAGCATCAGAGCTAGCAGGTTTGAATGCTTCAGTATTCTCTGGAAACACCTCTGCAGTGTATATAAGATGGATGTGCATGGCATCAAACAATACAGCTTGCATATAACAAATTGCAACTAACAAATTAGTTCCTTTGATATGATGTATAATAATAATAATAATAATAATAATAATAATAATAATAATAAAACATTCTGGACAGATTTTTCCTATGACACCAAACCCACACAAAGAGGCACAATTAGTTAGAAAACTCATTTTTTTGATGCACAACACTTGTAACTGTAAAGCTTCTCAGTTTCGTTGTGACTCCTGTATGCGTGTGTATACGTGTGCATATGTAGGGCGAGAGGGAAGCTGGCTTGAAGTAGCAAAAGAAGATGGAAAAATTTGGCATTTGAACATTTTCACTAAAGAAAAATCTCCAAGTTCAAGGTATGTGAGACACTGAGTGGACAATCTGGGAAAAGGGGAACATTTGGCAAAGCAACACCTTCTTGTCCAAATCTTGAGCCAAAAAAAGTCTGACAAGTTTCCTCCTTCTGCCAAAAAAAAAAGAAATTCTGTAAATTTCCAGAAATAAAATCCAAATGTCCAAAGTCATTTTTAATTCAAGCAGTGTCCACAAAATCTTTGCGAGGTGGCATAAATCAGAGAGTTGTCACTGTTTGTTAGAGAGCTGCATAGCATCGTGTGGTTCCTTCCCTGACTAGAAAGCTCACTGAAAACTAGGGAGAGCAGAGTAATGCTGATTCCACATGGAGACAAAATGACTTAATAAAGTATCTTCCACTCTGATGTAGAAAAATGGATACTGCCCATTGGCAGGTGCTCGGTGGTTTTCTGTGCTGCCAGTAAATACTGGCTATATCCCGTCTTTGTGGGTCAACCTTTCAATCAAGACTCACGGTCCTTTTCTTTGAATACAATTTGGTTGCTCAGTAGACCATCAGCTTTCACCCATCCACTGCAGCATTCTCAAGATGCTCAGCTTGGAGAAATGGCCTTTTTCAGGCTGTTTGTATTACTGCTAGACTTTCTTGATATTTCCATAATACTAATGTGTAGGGTGGAGCAGCAGTACCAGAGCGACTGACTGTTTTCTTTATAAAAAGGCTCATCTCTGGCTGTATTTCTCATCAATTCAAGCACACATATTTTTGCATGCCCTCCTTCCCTTTATGCATTCTTCTCAATGTGATGTTTTTCTCCCAGTACTTGCCCTATAGAAGGCTGTAGATGGCTGGAATGGTGTGTATTTCTTGAGATCTAAAAAGACCCGAGCTAAGATACATCTGTAAATACGGTAAAAAAAAAAAATCATAAAAATTGAAAGCTAATAGAAATGATTTGCCACACAGCAGCTTGCAGAGGATGCAGGGCAGATCCAGCCTTTCATCAGAAGTCATTTTCAAGGAGTCAGCTCAGAGAATGATGATGTATCAGTGGGGTATGTGTTAGATTATTTTTTTTCCTCTTTGGTGAGCAACTGCAGAAAAATATTTAGCAACGCAGGCCAACGGTGCAGCTCTGCTGGAGATCCCCTGCACCAAACTCTGAATAGGTAAGATTGCTCTTCCAGATGATTCCTGCACTCCCATATGTGAGCATGCTAAAAGTTGGCCCCGTTCGTGTGGCAATGGAAAGTATCTCCTGATGGCAAACAGAAGAAGCAAGTATGGGAATAATGCAGCTGCTGTAGAAAAACAGCACTGCACGGAGCAATTTCATTTCCTGTTCATACATCAGTTTCTATTACTTTACTTGTTCACTATTGGGACCTGATTCTAATTTTGAAACTCTTTATATTCCGTCTGAAGTTTGACAAAAATCTGCTCCATGTAGTTTTCTCACAATTGAGAAAACCTGTTTTGGAGTGAATGGAGTTCAGCTGTTGAGCCATAGCTGATGAATCAAGAACTCCACTGCTGTTCGTCCTCATTCAGCAGATATGCAGGTAATAGATGTCAACAGCATTACAAAGACATGAAAAATACATTACGATCTGCCTTTAGTCAGCACCATGCTGACTAAAGGCAGATCGTAATGTTATTTTGCTTTTCACACTTTTGATAAATTGGGAATGGGGGAATCTGAATGGGAAAACTGAACAGACAGGAACGGACACTTTACACTCTTCAGAAGATACATCCAATTGTAAAATATAGATATATAAATATATATCTTTACTGTAATGTGAGCTGTGTTTTTAAATGCTAAGTTTAGATCCTGACTAAACTTAAGAGGTCTGACTCAGCATGCGACTACTAAGAGGGGGTCTGTCAATAAATTTCCTGCAGTCATGACTGCATTCCAAACTTTGGTCAGCAACTTTTTAGCTAATAGTGGAGAATCAGTCCAACTTATTCTGTGCTGTTCTTTGATGCAGACAGATAGAAAAACAAGGTTTGGACATGTTTGCTAACCGTGTACAGGTTTGCATTATTTTCAGTGAGCAGTCGTGGGTAACTGAAAACAGATTCCCAGCAGTTATTGAATGAACTGCATGTCTTTGTGCTATTTCCACGATGGCACGAATCAATAAGAAATACATTTTTTAGTATGAAGCCAGCATGAGCACTTCAATCTGCATCTTTTTCTGCCAGCTTGACCACAAAGTTGGGAGGCTAAATAGAAGAACTGTTCCACATGTTGAGAAATTCACTAGTTTGCACACTAGTTTGTCTGTGGAAGGATACAGCCAAGGTGGATCAATAGCAGACCATGACAACTGGACGGGGAACCAACTTTGCCCCCTCCCAGCAGGGGGTTTTCGGCTCAAATCACTTCCCAAACACCCTATACATATTTGGAAGGATATATGCATAGTACACTCAGAGAAAAATGTAGTTATAAAAGTGCAAAAATATCAGGAGAGGCATTTTCTCTTGGTGCCGAAGTGGATAAGTAAAATCACAACACAGTAGGAAAGCTGACTGTGAGCGTACAGTATTCTCAACACGTTTTCGTGTGTTTTTGCAATATTCGACTAGGCGGATGCTAGCTAAAACTAGCTGCACAAGCTGAAATGATCTCAATTTAGTTTCAGGACCTGACCTGACCTGACCTCCATAGGCCTGTGGGTTCAGTGTCCTCCTTAGTCATCCTGGTTACCACAAATGCGCTTTTCATTACCAAATTGGATGAATTAGTTGAGCAGTTGAAGTATAATTGTGGAATTCAGCTGAGGGGACACAGCGACTTTACTAGGTAAGCCTGGACTCCCAGAACCTGTTCATAATGTTGATGCTGGCTACAGCTAGCAATAAACTTAGCCTTTAGCTTAAAGATACATGGTGAAGCGATGGCATGTAGTCCTGCATGTAATCTAATGTTTTTATAATCAAATTTTACAGGTAGGTACTTGAGATTTAGAGGTACCTTTGGGCACATGCTGTTACTCCTATGCAAGTCCTGCTATTTCTCTCCATTTTCAGCTGTAATGCTAAGCTAAGCGACTACCGGCTGAAGTGTCAAATTTTCAACATTCTTGGTAAACTATGTGCGATGGTTGAATTTCTCAAAATGCCAAAGTATGCATCAAAGTAAGAAAGAAAGCAGTGTTCTTTCAACATGCTGCTTTTTAAAGTGTTTAAACCATGTCAAACTTTGTGGAGTGCCGTGGAGCACAGGGTCTTACTGAGCAGACGAACTCTGCAGAAAGTCTTCATTAAGAATTTAAATCCATCAAGAGTTTAGGCATTTAAAAATATTTGAGCCTTTCAAGGGGGGTTACTAATTTAGGCAAATTTGATGGGTTAGAATCAAGAGACTGTCAGATATTTCTCTTCAGATGGAGTTCAAACAGCTGCATGATGCAACACCAACATGGCAATGATCTGCTGTCCAAACTCAAATAGTGCATATGTATATATTTTACACCTTTCTGAAACTCTGCTTAATCTCTTATCTGAGTTTTTGAACATGGACTGATTTCTACCACTGTGCAGCATGTGGGCTGTCTGGCCTTTCAGAATTCAATTCATTAAGCACATGAAAAGAGAGTGCCAACGCAGAGTTCAACACAAAGTCACTTTATTAAGTTGAGGGGGCAGTTGGAGCAACCGAATGTGGGAGCTTCCTGATCAGGATATCTTTTTTTTTTAATCTTCTTTTTCAAGTGGATGCTGCCTCTGCTTGGGAAGATCAGACAGGAGTAGAGTGAGTAAGAGATGGCTAAGTGTCTCTGAATAACCATTTCCTGGTATTTGATCATCTCCATACTCCAGAAATCTTTTTTGTTTTTGTTTTACACACTTCTGTCCCCACTGTCTGCCTGCTATGAGGTCACTCACAGTAAAACGTAATTTTCCTCCAAATTAAGAAGAGAGACACTCAGGGATGGACCTCTGGCTGCATTGCTATATGAGGCACAGATCAGTGGTGGGTGAGTTACCCTCCTCTGCTGTCGGTGCTTTGACAGTGGGCTCTGTCTGTTGAGCTGAAAAAAGTGTGTAAAATGACTGTCAAAGGCATTTAAAAAGTAATTTCTCATAAATCTCCATCTCCTTAGCATGTGGACTCCAGGTCCTTTTATATACTGATCACTGTAGAATAAGATGTTCTGACAAAATAAAGAGCCAATATTCATTTTTTCTATGTGTTTTTAAAAAGCTTCAGCAGAAATATGTGCAGAAAAGAAAAAAAAAGCATGAGGTGTCAGTGACATAAAGAAAATATGGCTTTACACTAAACATTTTGACAGCCCAGATGACTGTTTGAGGGCAAGTACCGGCACATCCAATCCTTGGAGGTCACGGCACCAACCTGATTGGCAGCTTCCTTAAAACACACTTTGTCTTCTTTTCACAGGCTTCTGTAATCCTTCAACACAGGGTATCAAATTGGTCTTCAGAAGTATCAGAAGTTGACATTTCTCAATGAAAGATGAATGTGTGTGTGTTTGTGTGCCAATTTGAGATGCCTTTCCAAAGTTTGTTGGTGCCTCCTAATAACACATCTCTTGGTCATTTCCTGATTTCCTTCTGCCTCTATGGTTCATTTGGTTTAACAGAGGTGTTCCTTTAGTAACAGTCAATAATTAAGTTGCCCTGCTGGCCTCTGTGCATCTCCTCCACCTCACTGTAGGTTAGTTACTACACCTGAACATAAATGTTCATGCAGTAAGGGTTCATCATTTTCATCTGATGTACAGCCACTCTACGCCAGTTTTGTGAATTCAGAGTCCCGTTCCTCTTTGCTGCAGCTGAGAGAGACCGCCTTAGGGGAATGAACCTTGCTGATTTCTTCCAGGGCACTGGCCAGAGAGTCCAGGTCCCCAGAATCCGGGTGCTGGGCTTCCCATAGAGTCAGAATCACTGATGACGGGCTCTCCTGACATGCAAAGTAGCACAAGTTCCTGCAGAACAGGAAAAATCGAACATTATAATATTGGCAATGGATAACAACCAAGTGAAGTAGTAATGAGGCGATCACTTTGCAGTTATTATGCCAAAGATGCCAATGCAAATCACTGAGGTAATTTTGCTTGTTCTAAGTACATATTTTTAAAAAAGGCACGATGAACAAAAGATGAGACTAAAAAGAGGAGTCAGAGCTGCAGGAGCTGGGATATCCTGAGCTTTGTGCCTGAAATTGGTACAGGGATTTGGGAATATTCAGTCTAATCTTTCATTAGACCCTTCTTGCCTTCGAAATGGCAAATTCCTTTAAGCTTGTGTTATTTACAATTGAACATATCAAACATATCAAGTGTTCAAACTGAGGCATTTTACCATCCATTGATCCATCCATCCAATTCAGGGTCTGGCACATCTGAAAAGGCACCATCAGTGCTAAAAGGTATGTACAGGTTTTAGAGGAAAATATGCTCCCGTCTAGGTTACAACCTTTGCAGAGAAGGTCGTGCATACTGCATCTATACATCACAACTTTGTAGCCTGCTTGCATTTCAGACCTTTCACCAACTGAAAATATTTGGATTTGATAACTATTATAAATCCTCTATTAGACAAAAATAGATATTTAGATAGATATTTACAGACTGTTAAAAGAAGAGGGGATGCTACAAAGTGGTAAACATGGCCCTGTCCACACTTTTTTGTCAAAGTGAGTCAAAATGAGCCAATATTTGTCTTAAAATGGCACATTTCATATGTTTTCTATGTTCCACTTTTAATAACACGGGCTTAAGAGAATCATTGCATTCTGTTTTGATTCACATGGGTTTGTACGATCCTTTAGGGGTCGCTACAGCAGATCATCTGCCTCCATCTCATCCTATTTCTAGCATCCTCTTTTACCACACAAACCCTCTGCGTGTCTCCTTCAACAACTCCATGAATCTTCCTCTTCAAGTCCAGCCTGGCAGCTCCATATTTACTCCATATTTATTTATTTGGATAAATATAACTCTTATTTTTTAAACAATGGTAACAAACAATAAAAAAATAATACAACACACCAGTAGAACAACAAAATTAAGCCACACTTTGTTGTGTGGTTTATGAGAAAACAGGTTTTAAATTGAATCTCCACCTATTTTCTTCCTCTGATGTTGTTACAGCACCTCTCCAAGAGAGTGCACTGTTTCATTACAATGGGATTTCATTTGTTGCCTTCTCCCTGTCTTTGCCAATCTACTTCCCACCTCTGTATGCTGATGTTCCCACACACTTAGAGAAATAATTACAAAAATCAGCTTAACTAGGTAGAGACATTCCCATTAGATGCTTCCTGGTGTGTTTGGCTGGGTAGAAAAAGCTCAGAAATCCTTTTCCCCGTTTCTCAGTCACAGGTGTTTGTTTTCAGACTCAGCTGAAGCGAAATTCCATAATCACACAGTTTCCCGTCATAGCTTCTTAGTGAACTTTTTCCCTCTCATGTTTCTCCAACTGGCAAGATGGAGAGTGTACTCACTGTCAGTACTCTCTTCCTCAAGTACTTGATGGAGCTGGGTGTACAGATCTAAAGTCTTCGTGGCTATAAGCACTTGATTATTGACTTCTCCTTTGAAGCACAAATAGAGATCACCCCATCACCAAACAACTGAAATCCTGCACAGCCTACGCAAATAACTGACCTGGCACAACCTCTCGAGAGGCTGGCGGATGGAGCACATGCAGAGATGCTGCTAATGAGAAGTGCTAACATGAACACATTTTCTTGCCAGAGGCTGGCCTGTCAGCAGTCGGAGACCTTTCTTCAGATTTCTACAAAACACTGCATCTCTTCTCTACAGTATTCTGGCTGTGCCTAACATTTCTCCCTTTCTCTGCATGTGTTTTACGATCTATAATGAAACTGGCGGTGTGGCATGTTATTGAAGGCTGGAGAAGATAATTTCTGATGTGGTGTCTAAATTTCAGATATAAACAAAAGTCTTCACAGTGGGAACAGTGTTTACATTATGGAACATTTTCTATTTTTTTCCTCGGACCTAAAGAAAACATACCTGCTCTTTTATTTGACTCAACGGTATGTAAATGGCAGCTGAGGCACGAGAATGAAATGCAGAATTCAGAGTGTTAAAACTCAGACCTGTCTATGTGGAGCTTTTGAGCCAGGAGCTGCCAGTCCTTCCCGTTGGCATTTGCGGTGTCAAAGGTGGTGCTGATCCGCTGACGGATGGACAGGGGGATTTTAAAGGCCCTTGACCCTGTCTGGGAGGTGATGGTACAGTCCGACTGCGTGAAAAAGGGAACCACTCCCTTTTCATTCTAGTAGCAAGACAAAAAGTAAGAGATGTCAGGGTGATTTGATGCAAAAAGTTTCCCCTCCTCAACGTGAAGACAAGGACAAGGACTTTGCAATCTATAGATGAAAAGCTCCCTGAGAGGCTCATTAAGCAAGCTCTTAAATCAAATCAAGAGTTGTTCAGCGCAGTAAAAGAACCTATTAACAGGCCGCATGACTGCCCACGCACCACGCCTTCTCTGAGTGCTACTCACCTCCACTACAGACGTGTAGACCTGTAGTATCTGCTCCTTGCCCGTGACCTGTCGGATGCTGATCTTGCAGGAGAGCTGAGACGAGGAGTGGCTGTATCGCTCCAAAGTGAAGGCACACTGCAGGGGATGCTGGTTACTGGCCCACACCTGAGAAAAGGAGAACTCCTGCGGAGCGAGGAGAGACGGGAGGGCGGACAGGACGAACATAATGATGAAAGGATTAGGCTGGTGGAGACAACACACTCATTAAATCCCCACTAAAGACATTTGTTATTTGAATCCTGCTTTGCCACCCGCTTTGCTGTTTACATGATTAATTAAGACTGAACGGGCGGCCTCTTTAGCCAATCGATGATGTTGCCTAATCAAGAAGTCTACCCATCAGAAGGAGCACCGGTGGGTGTTAGAGCCCTCAGGATGTAAATACGTCCTGCTAACCACGTGTAAAGGCTACAATCATTAGTGCAAAAACTTAATTACTGCTTGAGAAAAAAATGCTTAAGTTACAGATGCACGAGCATTCTTAATAAAGCAACTAAATACCAAACTTACCTGAAAGTCCAGAGATGGTCAACATAACGACACGACTGCCATCAAACACGTCATTAACTTATTTTTAATTTTCCACATTTTAATACTCCTAATACAAAACCCATACATGTAACTGCAACCTGTTGGATCAGGAGCTGTGCTGTGATGATGGTATTAGGGCAGCTCGCACTACATTTCCTCCAAATAACTGAAAAAACTAAAAGTAACAGAGCTATGCAATCTAAAAGGTCCATTTCACCTTCAATTACTAACTACTGTGTAACCCAGACAGTGGTGCAGTAAGAACAGGTCAAAAACACTGTTCTACAGATGAATCATCCTCTCTTCAGATCCATCAGACAGCGGGACAGACTCTTATAAAAGCCTCCTTTAGACGAGAGTAGTGTCTGAATGAAAGCCTGTCGTCGTCTTCCCTGCAGCAACCTCTCACAGCGGCTCTTCCCTGAGAAATCCTAGTTAGTATACTTGGGGCATTATGGCAGGCTAATTCTGCTAATAGGATGTCACTGGTGGGATAAACATCACGGGGGAGAGCAGAACATGCAGCATGGAGACCCCAAGGAAGATAAGCATGATATGAGAGTGGGTGTGTGTGTGTGTATATGCCTTGCCTGGAGGTCATAATTAAGTTTGTAAGGGTGTGTGTGTGGGCGAGATAGCCAGCCGTAGTGATCCCCTGCTGTGCCCTTGCTGCTGTCCTCTGGCTTTGATGTAACCAAATAAAAAACAGGGAAGCTGATGAAGGTGCACAGCTTCCTTCATTGTGCATGACCGTGACAAACACTGAACATGCACACGCAGTTAACACATGTCCTGCTTTTGACTCGAAATGGTAGAAAACAGGACGTGCCTACCTGGCAGGTGGTGAAAGGCTTGATGCTCCAGAGCAACTGTGGGACATCCTGGATGGATACCTGGAGGCTGAAAGTGTTCGCCTTAAACAGCATCATTTTAGGCTCCTCCAGCAGCCGCCCGCCCCTGCTGCGCTCGCCCACTGCCACCTCCTGATAAGGAAAGGTGTGACATGTTTTTTTTCCAGGGGTGGGGTACGGGTTAGCAAAGTACAGGAAAAAAGGTTGTTAAGTGTCAGTGTGTCAGGAAAAAGACATAAAGACAAAAGAGCACAGATTTGAAAACATGCACCAATGAATCAGAGCCAAAAGTTCAAGTTGAAAAAGGGAAGAATGAAAGAAACTGAGAACAGCTCAAACAATTAGTTGATTCAAATTAATCATCAACTACATCAACCTTAGTCTTTGTCTTTAACACTGAATTAAGTCACTGTGGATTTTGAATTGTTGGTTGGAGAAAATGAACAATTTAAAGAAATTTGTGAATATTTTCTGACAATTATTGACCAAAAAGCAATGGTCTGATGAAAGTAATCCCCAGCATTAACAGTCAGATTTGAACTAGAACTTTTAAGCTATTTCCCTAAAACCAGTCTGAAAAATGTGACCAAACATTATATTTATTTTTCAAATGGAAAAAAAAAATGGAAGAAAAACTCTGTTTTTTTTCCCCTGCCAGACGGGCTTGCACTCTTTTAGAGCAACTGTGACCATGAATGTAAAAACATCATTTTTATGCTTTCAAAATGTGCCCAGACTGAGTGGGTACTAAAAATACTAAAAGCTCCCTCAAAGCAGAGAGAAAATTCACAATAACAATATTAATATGCAGAGTGACAGGAACTTACTGTGCTCCACAAAAAAAAGAGAGAGAGACTGCGTAGGTTCCCCATTTATTTAGGTGTGGATAGGTAAGTTAACAAATGAATGTCGAGGGAAATAACAGTGGGAATGTCTAGTGCATAGCCCTGAGACGCAATGACAGCCGCTGACATAACAAATGCTTTTCTAAGCTTTCAAAGCAACTGCCTTTAGCTGATGTTTGTTACAGCTGCTCTCTCTTCAATCTTCTTTCTCCAGGTAAAATGCCCAAAAGGGTTTCAATCTGGTGAGGTCTGAGTTGTCACTGATAAAAGCTTTGGTTTCACAGCCAGTGTGTTTGGTGGCCACAGTCTTGTGAGACTGGGAGAGCTCCTTTGTACGCAGCCAGACAAAATTTATCTTCAGATTTCATCCTGCTGCTGCCGTCATCTGCTGCATCATCGATAAAGGCAAATGAGCTGCTTCCAGAGGCAGCCATGCTCTGACATGATCCGTGTTATATTGATGTGGTGAAATAGTTTGTCTTTCTCCATACTTCGGCTTTCCATCACTTTAGAAATAGTTAATTATTTATTTATTTATTTATTTTTGCAAGAGTCTCCTTGATGCTGCTTTCACAGTCTCCTCTGAGCAGATTGTGATGCTTCTGCATTCTCGATGCAGGCGGAGATGCCACTGACCACTGTGACGAGGTTTTCGTCCGCAATCGCTGTTTTTGTGGGCAACCTGTTTATTAAGTCCACCACAGCTTTCCTTTCCGTTTTTGTCTTAAGACTTTTCCACAATTGATCTATTGCATCTGCTGTACTCCTCAACATTTTTTTTGTTTTCTCTTGTTATAGTGTATTTTTTTAAAATTCATGGAGCATTTTCTGGGTGCTCACACTGATGTATGCCTCCCAGCATTCTTAACAGATGAAAAGACAGAGTAAAATGAAGGGTACACAGCTGCTGCCACCTTTTACGTGTTAATGACGCATGTAGTTGGAAACATTCGGGGCAGCTTCTCACAGCTGACTTCTGCACATATGAACAGAGAGACATTAGAATGGCTAATTGTATAAAATTACTAAAATATTCAGGAGCTTTCAGAGCCAGTCTCTGGAAATTTATTCGCCTAAAGCAGCAAAAGCATCAAATTTCACTCTGTTGTTGAAGGGCTCTGTATGCGTGCATGTGCTGGCGTGTGCTCGACTTGCATGTTTGTGTTTACATCTTCTGTATCTTGGATTTGCAGGGAAGGGTGGGAAAAAGAGCACAATGCAAACGACACAGGCTGCCTTGAACCTGATCGATTCCTGCTTCAAGCTCACAGGGGAAATTATTTGTCGTATGGAGCACAAACAAAGGCAAAAAAAAAAAGAACAAATGAACAAATAACCAAGTCTGACTGATGGAGAGGTGGAGTAAATTGGCTCTTGGCACCTACATCCAATTTCTCTTTGTTCACTTGGAATTCTGCCTCTAGGGTGGAGCCAAAAAATTCAAGCAGGCCGAGGGGCTAGGGGACAGCTCTCAGCACAACTTCAGAATAATTTAATTAAAACAGGAAAGAAACAATCATTGAAAAAGTCGTGTTTTAAACTGCAGCATCTTTTAACAAAGAGGTACATTTGTACTTTTGAGTCTGGCTTTCGCTGCGAGGAGAAAGGCAAACTTTTCATCACTCAAGAGCACACCAGTGAACTTGTGCACCATCTCAGACTGTGTCTGATTCTAAGACTCGTCACATGGAATGCAATACTGAAACACATTTAATTAACAGAGAGCAAATTAAATTACTTAAAGAAAGGGCAGAGATGCAACATTGAAGCATCTGTTGTCTTTGTAATTAAAAGTCCCTCTTTGTCTCTTCAGGCATCTCCCAGCAGCTATGTTACAGAACATATCTTCAGTGGAGCACAAAAAAACTCTTCCAGACAGCAAATCTTCTAGACAAAACCACCAGGAACTTTCCAACTTTAAAAATGGCACCTTCTTTTAACTTACAATTAAAATACATTTAATCTCCAGACCTGATCCTGCACCATTAGAAGATTTGAATTTCATCAAAAGGGGAAGATTTTTATTAGTGGGACACCAGAAGGCTAGGCTCGTTAACTCTTTTTTTATGAAGGGTACTATGCTGTCATGTGTGATCATGCTATAAAAATTCAGGCATTTTATTTGTTTAAAAGGGAGTGAGAGTTAGAGGTTTTTTAAAAATCATCTTTTGGGCTTTTTCTGTTATTACATAGTACAGTGAAGAGGAAGCAATAAAGAGAGAGGGAGCCACCGAGGGCTAACAGGTCAAAGTGGAACCCGGGCTACTGCATTTAGCTTTGCAGCATATTTTACATCTTACATAATCTATTCAGACTTCATTATACATCATAATTCTAAGGAAATAATATTGGTCACCAGGCTAGCAGCATAACTCTATGGATGTAGATGTAGGTGTAGAGGTGAATTCTCCTGACTTGAACTTTTCCTGTAGTACTACCACTAACTTTACAAGGGAAATACTTTGAATTTGTTACTTTAGTTATAACTCTGCAGGTCACCATTAATCTGGTCAAAATTTTTGATTCTCCAACGCTCTGTTTAGCTAAATATTAGCATATTGGAATGATGACATCAGCCTTAAGCTAAATCACAGCCGCATTGATGTTCAGCAGCCTTTATATGACTTCATGTGTACCACTGAGACAAGTTTGGCCATTTCAAACAAAACAGAGTTTGTTTTTTCTTTGTGTTTTCTTTTTTTGTGTGCTTCTCTTGATGTTGCATGAAGGGAAAATCATGAATCTATTTTGTTTTTGTGAAGTTAAGCAGTCTTTTTACCATTTGAATGCAGTTCAATGAGTATGTCAATGAATAAGTGAATACGTCACAGGTCAAAGCCACTTCAGTACGTACAACAGGAGGAAAATGAGTCAACCTTCAAAGGCACTTTCGCCTTTTTTTTTTTTTAGCAATAAGTGAAGGCATCACTGTTCAGTTTTGATGTGGTTTAGGCTGCCTTCAGATCAGTAACACATTCAGCCCTTTACTAGGTGGAACTGTCACTTTCAGTTCAGAACAAAACTAGCCTGCACCTGCACAGGAGCTTAATAACTCAGCAGCAGGCTGTTTACATCAGACTTATTAGATTGTTTCTGTCACTTTCACAGTCTTTAAATAGACAAAGAAGACAAAAATGGAGCATACTGTGTGTCTTTGTGGAGCATCCAATGGCGCTCTCAGCCACTAGTTAGTGGTGCTCCACTGATAAAATCAACTGAGTAATCAAGTGGCAAATGTAAGTATGTGAGTATGCTAGTATGAGTTGAGGTTTATTGATAAAATTATTAATGTAGGAAACACCTACAGTCATATAATGACCAGGTATATTCCTGATCTTCATCATTTCTCTCTTCCCTCTTACCTGAAATGCATGGGGTGTGTCGTCCACACAGTAAACCCTGAGGGTGAAGCCCAGAGAGTTGCTGGCATCCGGACTACCAAACACAGCCAGCCTCAGACGCTTGCCTGCCTCCTGATTCAGCGGCTCCCCCACCAGAGCGTAGCGACCTGGATGCTCCAACAGCACATGGCACTTCTGGGCCTCCAGCAGACAGTAACAGGAGGTGCTCTCCTCGTCTACAGACATCACTTCCTTTGGTGGTAGGGACATAAAAGGAGACTAATTTAGGTCCAGGATTAAATGTAATATGCTTTTTCTTACTTTGGTTATATTATGCATATATGCACACATGATCCGCAGCATTGGTGAATACTCATATTAAACATGGCCAGAGTTTCAAACACTGATATTTGCATATCTTTAAGTGAGCCCTGTGAGCCAAATGCTCTGGCTACAGAATGTTTGAACACTCCAAGTCAGACAGGTTTTTTTGACTCTTGGCTCCGTATGATGTCAATGAGAGCAGATAGCTCTGGCTGTGAGTAGGAGCCTCACCCACCTGCTGCTCAAACCCTCTGTTTGCAAGGGGCAGTCAGTCGGAAAAAAGCTTGCTTAAAGGAAAAGTGGAGGGAGCTAAAACAGCTTGTTTCAGACAGAGGATTAACTGAGGGGCTGCAACGAGGCACAGTATAAGTTAAATAAGTTTATTTTAAGCTGTCAGTCATGCAGAGGAACTCTAGTAGAGTCCAAGGATAAAAATATGGAGGTGTTAAGTAAAACGACTTCAGTGGCTTAGTAGTTAAACATAAGAACACTGTAATATTGGAATTCTGTCATACTCGTGATTTTTGATGCATCCTGAGTGATACTGTTGTTGAAAACGGGTTTCAGGAGGTTGAAAAAATTCTAATGTGTCTGTCCAGTACAGTCTCCTTTTTATTTTTTCTCTCTGTTGGCAGGCACCTGCCTTCAGTGACACATCTTTCGATAGCTTCATTTTCAACAATGTGTCTGCTGACAAATTAAATCTATATAAATGTCACGAGGCCTGAAAGGACCCGGCTGGTAGCGCGTCACAGACCCCCAAGGTCAAGCAAAGGTCTTAGTGGCTCCAGGGCATAGTGCTCTTAAATTACTCTCAGCTTTTCAGTAATGCATTTCACTTGTTAATATGAAGACACCACTTGACTCTGCATCACTGTGCTCAGCTGTGCTGCAATCATGCATGCTATATGTTCTTTAGTAGTGCTGACTGTAATGCGCATAACTGCTTTAAAAACCTGCTTTAAGTTTACAAACTAAAAACTTAACCACATCCAGCCTGTATTGGCATGATTAAGGCAATAGTTGTAAGCTGACTGTTTGAACATTATCTTATTGGCCACCATGTAGAAAATAAAGACAAATAAAGACTTTGAATGGTCATGCAGTTAACCAACAAACACGGGAGCCACTGATCAGCGTGTTTGCATTGCTGTTAGGCATTTTATTAAGACACTTCGCAGACAGTAACTTGGAATCTCTCCCTCGTACATAGACTTAAACAGTCTATGTACTTTAAACAGGACCAGGAGCTGTGCAAAGCTGAATGACGGCCAAATGAATAATGACACATCTCACTAAACAGATGGGGATACAGTAACACTGACAAAACGGATTAGTGGGGCGCAATTGTATCCAACGGCCAATTGCTACTCATCTTGTGCTCAATTCTCCCTAAATCACCTTTGGAACATAACTGTGACCCACAGGTCCCCTCTGCATATGGCCTGGCTGAGGCATATAAAGCAATGTAGGGTAATTTAGTGTCCCATAGCTTCCTAAACCTGCCCCATTAGCGCTGGAGCAGACATGAAGGATCTCCATGACATAGCTCATCCCCACCAGGCAGGCAGGGAAAAATGATAGAGTCAAAATCTAGTGTACCAAAGTGCAGACTTTAATGGGAATGGCACTGAGAGGCAGACACAGTGAAATAGAAGCAGAGGTGGAAGAAGGAAAGAGAGAAAGAAAGAGTGGAAGAGGAACCTCCATCTCCCATTATATCACTAATTCCAGAGATTAGGTTTTGAGTAAGCATCCTGTCTGAGATAAAGGCCTCATTATTTCTTAGTGACAGAGATGGTCCACAGCTTTACATTCAAAGAATCTCTCTGCCGTTCTGCCAGAGCCTACCTCCCCCTTTCTGTCTGTTGAGTCCTTACTCTTGTTTTCTCTCCTCTCTGCTGGCATATAGCTCCCACCAGTCATGGGTCTTTTGATAGCTTCCTTTTGAGAAATGCGTGTTCTGACAAATTACATCTGTGTAAATGTCACGCAGAGTGAAAGGACCCGGCTGGTAGAGAGTGACAGACCCCCAAGGTCAAGCAAACTCGGTGGCTCCGGGGTCGCTCTGCCTCAATGAGGTTCTTAGAGGTTTTTGATGAGGTTAGTTAAACATTAAAAAGATCTTAGAAAAGATCTCCGATGTGTGTACTCTGCCAAGAAAACACAAGAAAATGAATAGAGGGTGTTTGGAGTGGAGGTGGATGTCTGAGTGTTCTTCTGTGGGTCTGTGAAGTAGCTCTATAGGGTGGAGTGGAAGGGCTTTTCAGAGGGGTTATTACACTGAAAGACCTAAATAAATGGGGAAAAAAAAAATCCAAAAAGTAGCAATCACAAGAATAACACATTTAGAGCAGCAACGTCTTAAATCTTTTAAAAAGCACCTTTGCTGGTTTTTATCTGGTTTTGACCTCATGTTGAGGTATCTGTCTTACATCCAAAAGAAATGTCAGACCAAATGCAAATGACGCATGAGGTAGAGCTTGAAAGGCTAAATTTTATGCAGAATGACAAATCTAAGCTGGCAACCCTGAAATCAGCTCCTTGCCTGCATGACTACAGTTCAGGAAGAAAATTTTCATCAAAGTAGGTCGAAGCAGTTTATCTGATCCTATTGATATTCTGGGCACTAGCGAGAGATGTGTGCTTGTACTTGTTAACGTTCTGCACTTATGCCACAGGAGGAAATTCAAGCATGTTAACTACAGGTGAAGGGTAACAGAATTTGCTCACCTCCCACTTGTTGTCTTGGATGTGTCTCTTTAGGCGAATGGTCCAATTATCAGCAGCAACTTCTGCACAATGGGCTATGGTCATGGCTATTGGATAGGAGAGGTCAAGGCCTGGTGGGCCGTATGTCACTGCAGGGCTCAAAAAGATCTCTGACCCATCGTCGGACACAGTACTGTAGAGGTAGAGAAACATATGATTAGAAAACATTTATGGTAAACTTCATGTTTGATCTGTGATCGTGTTAATGAAGCTGGATGGGTTCGTTACAAGTTTTTTAGCAAAAACATGAATCACTGCTTCAACAAGCTTTCAGAGTGTGACCCTTGCCTATGAACAAAGTAAACTCAAATCCTTGGACACTCATAATGAATCAATTGCTGACTAGATGACACACAGACACACCGATAGAGGGAGATTAAAGCACCAAGACTAATGGACAGTGAGGCTGGGGAGGACAGGCTTTAGCACAGTGCGTGTAAGCTTTGTGGGTCGATGGAGCTTATGAAGCCTGCTCAGGCCAGTCCGGTGACAGATGAGCCAGGCCAAGCTGCTCTTGGCCAGGAGCCCAATCTTGGCTGGAAGCCCCGAAGACTGAGAGTAATCAATGGGACCACCATCAGTCATGCAGCTGCCCTGGGTGGACACCTCACATACACAGGACACGATATTGGTGCTGTTGTCACAGGCACAGCGTGGATATTTCTCAGGGTCATTAATACAGCTGCAGCGGGGAATGACCATGACAAGCCAACACAGATGCATTACTAATGTGTAAGGCATGAATGGGGCACCACACATCTGTACAAATATGGAAAACACCAACACACACTGAAAGTACAATTTCTATGGACGGCGCCTCTCATGTAAACACATGAGCTACAATGGCCCTCGAGTGCAAAACACTATGTCAAAAAAACAAAACAAAAAACACAACAATGGAACAGAAAACACAAGATACATGTGACAAAATATGGGTGCCTGTCAGTGTATACCCCTCAGTCTTTTAGTAGATGCATGTATGGTATACAGCTGAAAATCCTTTGTGATTGTCAGAAAAGCTAACATCTGACCTTCACCTTGAGGTCATCTGGGATTTTTAGTAGCTGCATCTATGGGATGAATTTGAAAGTCTTTTGTCGCCTTGTTCTTGAGATATTCACACACTTGGGTGTCCACACAGGCCACCAGCCTGCCCGGCGACAATACCTACAATTTTTTGGCCAAAGGGTAAAAAATTATTTCGTTTTTGAAATGCTGTTGAATTTTGTCAATTTTTTTGTTGTTATTGTGTTTTGTGTATTGTGTGTAATGTAGTTTTCGATCTTAGCAGCAACCGACTTGTGTATAACTAAGCAAAAAGCTATGCCCAAATTATATTCTGATTGTGAGCAAATATTTTTACAAAGTCTTTTTTAGAAGCAGGTCTTGGCACTTGGCAGGCTTCTTGAGGTATTTATTATTATCTAAATTTGAAGTGTAAATCTACTTTCATGCACGTTTGCTTTTTTTTTTTTTTTTTTTTTTACACCAGATGCCTTCCTGACACAACCCCAAGGGATCTCCTCCTGGGATCAAACCTGTGACTTTTTGCTTGTGAGGCAAATTTGTCAACGACTACACTAATATAACTTGTCCCCCCAGACAGCATGTAAATGATCATGAATCATATCTGAGGCTTAATAAATTTTTGTTCCCACTACTATCTCTGCTGTTGTATAAATCTGCTACATTAATTCAGGATCCTCTGAGCGTCATGGCCCCCTCACACAGTGTCTCTGACTTTTAGGATGCAGCTCATAGTTTTGCTCACACATTAACAGTAAATGTCAGTGCAGCGTAGAAAAAAAAACCCCTCAGTCTTGTTTCCCAGTAACCAGATTTTCTCAACACAAAATGCACTTTTAATTTTCAAAGGGTGCTCTTGATTGTAGCTATTGCCTGACACAGAAGATGATGATGTAATGGCACTTCAGAAAATATCTATTACTTTTTTTTTGGAACATTTAACTGGCAGCGGCATTGCAAAGTTGAAGCTGACTTCTCATTTTTAAGTGTTAAGCGTATGCACTGTTAGCAAGTAAAGTTATAATGAGCATAATTTAAGCCACAGAAACAACAAGTAAATTTAGTTTTCACAGATTTAATTAAAAAAACAGCACCTGAGTTTTTGTTTCTTTTTTAGTTTTCCAGCCTGTCCAGCAAATTACCTGTAAGATCAACCTTTTTAGGTGACGCATGGTGTAAGACGGTGTGTGTATGTGCCTGCATGCAGACAGGGTATGATGTGTGGTTGAGACTGTTCACCTCCTGTTATATTAACAGTTTCTGGTGCAGTGTGATGTGTGAAGCTTTTTTTAACCCTCTCCATTATGCTGTTACCAATCAACACTAAAAAATTAAAGAGGTTATGATCTGGGGTCTAAAAATAAAATCACACATTGCAGTAGCACCTTGGCCTGCAGCTGCACTTTCGTGCTAATCAGCCCTTAGCTATGAGGAAACCAAGGTTACCTACTGCTGAGGCTAATTATCTGGATTGCCTGCGAGCAAAGATTAAAGATGGTTATTTAGCAACTCTGATTGTTTATATGCGAACAAAGCAATATCATTCCATGATGATGGTTGTGTGTATTTTAACAGTGGAGCCTTGTCTCATACTCACACTTCTTTTCCTGTTTTTTTTTTGGTTTCAACAAAACAACATCCAGTGTAATGCATCTTTTTTTTTCTCAGGTCACACTTGCAAATCATATTTTCACAATTCCTTGTTAGTGTTTGACAGTCTTTCTTTCAAGCTGTCACAGCCGCATGCCGTTTGACGGAATTGCAGAAACAGAAGTGTCCTTATTAGCTGGAATTTTAGCTAAAGGAGGCACTCTGTGGAAAATACAAGCAAGTTGTTATCGCATCATGCAGATTATTTTTGTTATAGTCAGAAAAAGTATTTGTGGTAAAAATCTAAAATTAAAGCTATGCAATGGCTGCATGTATACCTAGTGTGCAGCGCTAGTGCAGTTTTACAAAATGGTTTTTATGTTTTTTTTCCACATCTACTATAATATTCCTCACTATAAAACCATCAGATGTTAAAGGTAGGAAACCAAGTGACAAGTCACAGGATAAGGAAAAGGATCTTAAAGTTTTATAGAAGAATATATAACAAAAGGCACTGCTGGAAGGAAGCAGGAAACTCCACGTTGAAGATTAGAAGAAGCAGGAACAAAGGTAAGTAACACAGTGATGTGACAAAAACACACAGACAAAATGCACAACATGAGAAAAGTGGTAACAAAGCACAGGTGAACTCAATTAGGCACTAATGAGGGCGGAAAGAGATCTAAGGGAGGATGTGAAAATAATAAACCTAACGATGAAAAATTAAATGAAAATTAAATACAAGGATGTAATTTAGGCTAACAAACAAGATGAAGCAGAGAAAGAAAGGAAAAAGGAAAAAACCCAGAAACCAGAGAAAAGTCAACCAGAATGTCGGTGTGTAGTAGCTCATCCAGCTCATCATCCATCGCAGCTCATAGGTTACTGCACTAAAAAAATGACAAATTTGTCATGTCTGTGTGAAGGTAGGCAGGAATGGTGGAAAAGTAAAATAAAAACAAACAGCTTTATTGCAGGTTGCTGACCAAACAGAAGACTAACTATACTGGGGAAAAAAATAAACTAACAGGCAGGCAAACCAGGTAACAGAACACACACCAAACTGAGGGTGAGCAGACATTAACGACACGACAGAGAGCAAAGGAAAACACAGGGCTTATATACACTGGGGCGTAATCAGGGAATGGGAAACAGGAGGGAGACACAGCTGGGAGAAATTAGACTAACGAGACAGGGGAGAAGTAAAACTGGACACACTGACATCAGACTGGGACTATCAAAATCAAACAGGAAACACGAAACAAATCACAAAGACGCAGACTTGACACTGAGAGGCAGACTGAAAGAATACAACACATGGAACCCAGAGACGACAGAGACTTAAAGAAGAATTAACATCAAACTGAACTCATGACCAACCGAAACCTAGAATAAAAATAAGCAAAACAGCACATCTCAAGAATCAGAACATAAATCATAATCTAGAAAAACACCACAATATAAGAAACAGAAAATGCTGGGTCAAAATGACCCAGGACCATGACAAAATATGACTCAAACCTCGACACAATCTTAGGCCTTCGATAAAAACCCTGTAGGTGTCCATGGTTTGAAAGTTAGCCAGACTTTTACAATGACATCTTGCCAAGGCATCAAGTTCATCAGGATGTAAAATTAAGGTAACAACAGAAGCCATGACAAAGACTTCAAGATTTAAGGTAATGTGAATCTCCTTTAATATTTTGTGCAATGTAAGTGTATTAATGCCAGAAAATGTAAAAACTTAAAAAGTTACTTATTTTTCTGACTCCCACTCTCATTAGAACAGTTTTCATCAGCTTTACCATAATTACTCATAGTCAGAGTCAGTGTGAAAAATAAAAAGGTTAAAATCCTAAAATCCACATTTCCATCATGCATTAAAAATAGTAATGCATGATGGAAATGTGGATTTTAGGAAAGAAGGAAGAGGGAAGGATCATTAGGGAGGTCTGAGGGTGAGTTTTGTAGGTCGGGCAGGTTAGATACGCACTGGTAGATTGACTCAACCGAAAACAAGTGCCAATCAAATTTTAAAGTTTGCGTAGTCTGATATAACTGACACCACAGAGCAATAACTGCCTGCCTCGTAAATATGCTTGAAACTTTTGCAAGATGCAGAGTATCAGGTGCATTTTGTCCTTGGACAACTCACTGTCCCCTGCTGAGCTGAAGAAGATCACACACAAAACAACCTCGTGAAGCCCAGAGGATGGATGGCAGCTCTCGCGAACACATGAAACTGAGCCCCAGCTGATCGATTCCTATTCTTTGCAGAGGAAAGCATCGTCTTATGTAGATGGCTAAGGTTTGAATGGGGAGAAAGCATCCAATTTCTCCCCTGGACTCTGTGGCTGTCAGAAGATAGGCTTTGAGTGACAGCTCAGTGGTGCACGGCTCCTGCAGCTTCTTAAGCGGCAGCCAGAGAAGTAAACAGCATCGGGCTTATCAGAGCAAAGCAGGAGCTTGGAGGGCAACAGTCTGGCTGAATTGGGGAGACTTAAGGCGGGGGAGTGTGCAACCAGTCTGCTAACTGAGCTCTGTGCCACAACCTATATGTGACCTTTGATATGCTCCCTCTCCCACGTGACCCCAGGCACTAAATGGGTGGGTGGAAGTAAGGTGAAAAGACAGCTGATATTTAGATGTCACTTATGATTCCCCCTTGGACGTAGAAATCCAATTTCATCGAGAATCACTGGTGGTTAGCGGTGTGGCTGGGGTGACAGCTAGCTAGCAGGGCTTCACGCAGTCATACTGACATGTTGATACTGTCTGCTGTGAATCAAGAACATGTCCAAACACTGACATCTGGTTGTCAGATAGCGCCCAAAGCTCTGCTGCATGGAATCCAAAGGTATTACAGCCCTTTTGCACCGAGTTATTATCTATCAAGCCCTTTTTTTCCTCAAGTGATAGCTTTGCGAGAAATAAGAAAGTTACAGAAATAGATTTCTGCTTGCAGGTAATAGTCACCCAAATTCTGACACATGCCCATGACTCTATGTCTGTCTACCTAATCAATATAACCCATCATCATGACTTCACTAAGTTCATCACTCTAACCAGTCAAAATGGAGAGAGATATTGTCACAGTTACGTCTGCACACACAAAACGGTCTACTAGAGTCACGGAGCGTATCTTCTTCTGCTATGACAGTTGCTTAAGGCAGTAATGCAATCTGTCTACAGCTGCCAATGTATTTTGTGACACACCATGTCCTCCCCTGTAGTGTCTGTGAGATAAGCAAGGACCGCATGCTGTGTGGGAATATGTGCATGTGTACACTACATGTCACAGCGTAGCCTTCATAAGAAAGGTTTTGTGTTTGTGGCGCTCATTCGGCAAAGTGAGGAGGAGGAGGAGACGAGGTGGCAGGATGAGGGATGAGGAATGTGTTGTTGAAGGATTAAAAGAGAGCAGACTAGGAAGCATACAGCACCACCTCAGTGAGAGTCCCTCACCTGCTGTCCTCCTGGTTGATGCTCATGTACATCTCCCAGGTAGTGTCTTCTGCAATCCCCCCGTGAGGCACCAGCAGGCTGATACCTGCAGAGAAGGAGGCATGCTGATCAACAAACAAGCAGACATGCACACTTATGACACACACCTGCTCAGCTGTCAGGTCTGTTTAGTGAAGGTGACAGCCAGAGGGGTGACGGGCCCCAGAAAAAGGTCGCCAGAGCAAGTCCCCTTGTGATTCGATGCTGGCAGCGATCTCTTAGTCACAAGCATGCACAGAAGCAGGCATCACAGACATCCTTTCCTCTTAAACACAAAGACATATGCATAACATTCTACTGTATCATAAACAATTACTGCCAATCTAGCAGTACATAAAGCCCCTCAGGGGACACAATGATGAATGTAGGCCACAAGAAAGAGCTGCCTGCATAATGCAATAGACTGAGCAGCACATTAAATACACTTGTTTATATTTTTCCGGCACGCATTAGGTGCTTTAAAATGTTCCTAAAATGCTTTAAAAAAGTAATTTATTTGAGGAAAAAGTTTAGCATTTTTTGTGATCAAAAACATTTTCCATACTTTGCAGGTAGGGACCGATTGGCTAAAAATGCTAGTGCTTTTTAACTTCATCATTTTGTAAATAATATTTCCATAATCATGTTGCCTACTCAGTATGTGACTTTTTCCCTCATTTTTGCTACCGATCAACTCTGACAAGGTTAAACAACTTAAAAAGTGCAAATGAGAACAACTTGTTTTTATAGTTTCTATCCTCTGTGAATGCTAGCTGAATTTGGAGGAACTGAAGTCGACACATGCTCTTCAGCAGGAAGATATTGAATGATAATTGCCTCATCGTACACTCACCTGTGTTGGGTACCACGAGCCTGCCTCCAGCATGGCCAAACACTGCAGTTGCTCTGTGCAGAGGCAGGCGGGAAGTCAGAGAGACGTGTGGACTGAAAAGGTTTTTGCCTCTTCTGCCCAGTGTTGTCCCCACTGCAACCCCTCTATAGTCTGGAGCCAGTCCCCTTGGAAATGTCTGAGGGTGGGACATGACGTGGTACTCTGCCCTTTCCGTCACCCCTGAGGATACAGTGAAAGCTCTGTGACATTAGAATTTGTGTAGCTTTAACACATTTTTTCAGGTCCAACAGTCAAACATCCAACAGTAGGAAAACAGCCCTTTAAAGCTTTTTAAAAGCTTGCTCTTGACTGCAAAACCAATCACTCTGAAACTGTTTACTAAACCCCTGCTCTAAACAGTAACTGTCCAGCCAAAGCTTAGCGAAAACCCAACTAACAAGTCTCAAGAACCCTGTCACTGTCAAGCTTTTTGCCTCAAGGTAAAAAGTGTATGCCTGGGGCTGTAGTAATTGCAACACTCTGCACTTAAAAGAGTTCGGAGGGTGGAGTCTTTCATTTATCCGGAACAAACCCATAAAGACAAGAGCAATGGGGTTTAAATTGTGTGTCTATCTGCTGTAATGTAAGCTGGCACAGTCTTCTGATCATCATTAGCAAATTCTGATAGTATGTAGTCAAATGGAGATATGACTGTAATAAGAATATTTTTCTTTATAAAATCACACTAAGTACAATAAAAAGGATCTTGTTTTTCTACATTTCTGACAATGACTGTATTGGACTAAGCATCTACTTTTTTATACACTTCTAAGTTAAGGACCAATTATTTCAAAGATCACCTTAATTTTGAATGCTAATCATGCCACCAAGGGAATAAAAGGCAGCAACCAGCACTAACAAACAACAACATGAAGTGTTGAATGTCTAGTTCGTGATGCACTGAAAATTGACTTTCCTAGAGACTGCCTTAGGAAAAAACAGATCCAAATTAAGATAATCTGCCCTAGTGCATCCACAGAGCCGTTCACTTCTCTGTGAGACTTGCCCTTTCAAAAGTAACTGAGTACCACAGACATGGACTTTCATAAGAGTTCTGTTTTCTAACCTTTAACCTTAAGATCAGGCAACGGGTCAAGGAGTGAGCGCTCAGCCATTAGCTCCTTGTCAATGGAGTCCTGAAAACACATGGGGCTGGTGTAGGTACGTGACACTGTCAGATCAGGTTGCATGGATGAATTAATAAGCAGAGGATTTGCTGAAACACACACAGAGAAAAAGCAAATGAATGTCAGCAATTACACATGAGAGCCCACATCATCAATAAAAAAACAAAAACAAAACAACCTGAAGAGTATGTCATCACAAATATGTTTTCTCTGTCCGTGGCTGTTGCTGTAATATAATGAAAAAAAGACATATATCTTAGTGTGACTCACTTAGAAGTGACACTGTTATTGATTTTTTTCTATTCATTTTCTACTGATAACCCAATTTACAGCTAGCTCCATAGGTGTGTGGACAACACCTCAGTGAATTTTGAATCAAACAATTAAGATGTGACTGAAGTGCAGACTGTGAGCTTTAATTGAAGCATCAACTGTTTAGTTAAGTAATTACAATGATTTTTTTAATACATATACTCCATTTTGAAAGGCAAAAGTAATTAGACCAAAGTAATTAGATAACTGACTGACAAACCAGGTCAAGTAAGACATGTCCCCTCAGTTTTTCCAAGACAGATTATGCAGATAATCATCTTAATTATGCAGAAGATGATTTCAAATGCTGAAATTATGTTTGGAACTTTCCAGATGAGGCCCCTAAAAGACTTTGATGTAAGTTAAGGTTGTCATTGGGTTGAAAAAAATAAATAAATAAAAGAGAAGGATAGCAATTTTTTTTGGAATATTATTAAACACAGCAAAAGGCCTCAAAAAACACAGAAAACATTTAATGTGGATCGTAGAATTCTTTCTATGTTTAAGAAAAACATTGAACCAAATCAAGAAGATTATCAAGAATATTATAGAGGAACCAGGCATCATTGTCCAGTTAAACCAGTTAAAACCACTGGTTTACTCAAGAACAGGAAGGCCAAAATAAAGCCAAAATTAACTTGCACAAGAATGATGGGATTAGTAAAGTTTGGAAAAGGAAAGCAAGAGCTGGATGCAATTATGAAATGGGCGTGTATACACATGCTTTAAAGCTACTGAAGACAAACCTGAAGTCAGAGAAACCACAAACAAGCAGCAAGTAAATAACTTATTCAGAAATTCTTAAATCTGCCCCTAAAAAACACCCACCGTATTCAAATAGTTAGACTAAAACTGACACTGAAACCGATGCAATCTAAGCTAAAACTAAACTGAAAACACTGATCTGACTCTACAATCTAACTGAAAAAAAGAATAAATAACAGAGATGTTCTCACACTGGTTACTTTTCAGTGCTGTATATAAACCGACTGATTAACACACATCACAGTTATATGGTACTGTGTAATATACCTGTATGTCCCAATATTTGGGATAAAGGAAGTATGTGTTATTCTTCTTATGTCTATATAAGACATTAGAATATATTAGATACTTTAATAGCAATAACTGCTGCATCAAACAAAGCAGCACATGATCAATACATGAGCAACAACAATAATACGATTTATCGGCTGTGTTAATGAGTTTAAATAAAGGCCTGTGTGAGAAAAATTTCTGTGGACATTTGAATCAGTCAGTGTGACAAGTGATCCAGCTGTGCAGCATGTTGCTGATGTAACTAACACTGCTTAAAACTGACTCTAAAAGTACGGATTTCTCATATGACAGCTATGGCTCCTTCATTCTCACATCTTCTCTTCGCATCTCTCTCGCTCTCAGATCCTCGCTGGGAGGAACTAAGAGGAGAAGAGATGAAAGTAAAGAAAGGCGTGCAGAGACAATGCCATAATGAACAGCACCCATTGACAGCTGCTTCCAGCAAGCATTAAATAAGACCTGAAGACACTGAGTACACAGTGTGCGTATCTCCTGATGAGCAAAGTACTGTAAATTGGCCAATAATTTTAATGGGTGAGCTGTTATTACAGTTACTCATAATGAAAAACGTGACTGCGAAAAAGTATTGAAATGAAATGATCGTGATGAAATGATAACTGCAGCAGCATACAGCGGGGCGCAACGTGCAAGGAGGGGAGGACATGCAGAATGTTATGGAGGCTTGGCTGTTTTAGCGCCTCTAACACAGTGAACAGGGACAAGATTAAAGCTTTCCCTGCCTCCTGCTGTGTTATCAAAATGAACTTTATTATGCCCTGCTGAGGGCTGCCGCTGTGGCGACCCATAATGCCAGCCTTGCAAAAATATGCCTCAATCTGCCAAGTAAAACAGCACGCTACGGTGCTCTGATGTTTCTTCGTTTAGTAACACGGGACCGCAAACGCTCCATTGTGGTGCTCAGCGAAAAAAAGAGACAGCGATAATAAATCACATTTTTAATTTTGCAGACGTGAATTATTAATTGTGGTTTTTTAATAAAATACAATACCAAAAACTGAGACATTATCTGATAACTTTTCAACTTCCTTTCAACTAACTTTTCAAGTTATGGTACTTAAGAGGAGGCCTGAGTAATAATAGATAAGAGTGAAATTATACATTTGTTTAGAGTGCACAATCTGCTTGTTACCATAAGTTTATTGCTTGCTGAATATGGATGTTTGCAATAAAGTAATAAATGCAATGCATGTTTTATAGGTTAAGCTGTAAGTTATTGGACATTTATTGCACTACAGCACAGACAGAAAAAAGCTTGAGATGGCTAAAGCAAACAAACAGATAAACTCAGTTCTGGCCCCTAAAGCGTGTTAATAATTAATGCATATATATCGTACAAATAAATGTATTCATATTTCATAAAGATGAATAAATACATATACATAGAAATCTGTATGGCTTGCATAGATCTTTGGTGTTATTTACATAGAACCTCATTATGTAACTATTCTACTTGCTTTAGAGTAATTTTTTGCCTTTCTGTTGTTAGAATTTTGTCATAAAGCACTTTGCAGTATTTCTCTTACAAGGTGTACTAGAAACGACATTTTACATTATTTTTATTTATTACATTATTATTTATAATTAAATAATAAACTAATTCCTATTCCAGTTCATCACCATTGAACTTTTGGGGGTGTGTGTTCAGATATAATAGCCAGCTAAAACGTTAGCAGCAGAGTAAAAAAGGAAATCAAGGGTCATCATCAATAGTTGTGTCCTAAGCAGCTCTAAAGATGAGGTAAATACAACCTGAGATAAGCAACAACTCATGACATATTACGCAGTGTCATTATTTGAACATTATTAACAAAAATTAAACACCTTTTCTGCTCCTATAGGAATTACGAAGGTAAGGAACCACCCAGTGCTACTAATGAAAAGCATTTAATTGACTGACAATCAGGAAGGGTGATCTCCATAAAAGCAGCAGTTTTGGAAGTTTTCTGCTCTGCAGCTTTTAGGTGTTAATACACCTAAATGCTGCCCATGAATCTGGGAGAAAGATAAACAGTGAAAAAAGTGGAAAACAGACCACCCAACGACCAGAGCATGCAATGCTCATAGAAGCTACACAAAACCCAAGAGCTATGTCTAAGACTCCACGGGGCTCAGTTAACATATCAAATGTTAAAATACGTGACATTGTAATTGGCTTGTTTAGAAATGTTGCGAGGAGAAATCTTCTTCTCTAACTGGAGATATTTGACCAGAATATACAGTGCTATATTTGATAAAACCAAACACTGCAAAATAGTACAAATACCTCACACCAACTGTCAAGCACGATGGTGGAGGGTGGATGATTTGGGCTTGTTTTGCAGCCACATGGAACTTTGCAGTCCTCTGCAAACTAAAGTATTCTGGCTGGCCCAGTCAAGGTCCAGACCTCAAACCAACTGAAATGCTGCAACAGGACCTTGAGAAAGCTGTGTATATACAAGTACCTCCAACAACTAAAATTAATGACATGGTGTAACATGTCATGTGTTGTTCATCAGAGGCTTTAACAACACAAATTTATAACATGGTGAGGAACAGAGGACTCTGTATTATGTCCTAATATGTAAAATGTTAGAAATGAAAGAGGATGTACTTTCCTTTTTACATGATTGTATGTCTATGTCGTATTCTTTTTCTGTGTTTTGCTTTTATGTGTGTTAGAATGGCTATTAATGCCAAAGACAATGCCAGCTCTCTGCATTAGCAGGCAAAAATTGCAGCTTTAATTTTTAGGGCTTTCTTTGTGGTCTTTTAAACAGCCAAACTGAAATAAAAAAAGGCAATAAAAGCACATGCAAAATAAAAACATAAAAACAAGCTATTTTGAGGCTCTGGTTTATAATATGATGCACTTTTAATTACACATCATATTTAACTGTTGTGCATGTTAGCTCCATCTGTGGCAGGGTGGGTGTAGAGGTGTCACAGAGATTTTGTCAGTTGTTATAAACTGCCTTTTTAAGATCTTACTGCAAAGTCCAACAAACAATTTTTAAAAAATATCTTTACATGGAGATAAGGCTCTTCAAGAGCAAATAAACAGTGTTTACATATTGGAGTTTCTCTGAGCTTCCAATTGCATTGTGTACAATTTGTCTGTGCTTTTAAATGACAAGTTAAAGACTGTGCATATCTTGTGTAATTCTTTAAATTCTTCTTTAAATAATCAAAGCTGCAACAGACTTCAACAAATTAACTTCTGTACACTGTTAAGCTAGTTCACATATTGTGCATACAGTGAAATGTCAAAACGCCAAAAAAGATTTCCAACACAACACAATTTTTACAAGGAGCTTTATAAAGGATGCATACTTGGATTTAAAACCAAATTCAGTTGCCTTTTGCAGGAAAACCCCCAAATCCATCCATTCTTTGCTGCTTTTGAAAATTTCACGTTTAGATTTTTGTACAAAGTTCTCATTTGGATTCAGTGTTTTATGACACAATTTCGAGAGCAAATTGTCTCTGATATTTGAGAGCCACAGTTAATGACTCACCTTGACGAGAGGTCTTGAAGCTGAAGGACTGAAAGCCTCCGGTGAGGGCAGAGGAGTCAATGACATCCACACCGTACTCACTCTGGCTCCTTCGGTAAAGAGTGACAGCGACGATGAGCAGTACAACTGTCACCACCCCTGCAGCCAGGCCTGAATACAGGGCAACATCACTGCTGTTCTCCACACCTTGAAATGTCAGAATGAGTGAAAAAAACAAACAAACATGATTTTGAATGTCCATATGAACACAATCAACTTTTTGGGATTTCCTTATCTGGATGATTGAGCATGCATCAAGACTTCTTATATTTGCTTTCGGAGTCTCTGTGGTTAATTAGGATGCTTGGAGACATTCTCTCCCAAAATAAACTGGAAATCTGTGTTGCTTAGTAGCGCTTTTATGGAAGTCTCTTAAACCAGGGAAGTCTACCTTGGTTTCATGCTACTTTAGTGCATTTTTTATTTTCTGTTCTTTCCATGATGCACAGCTTCATTGTTCCATTCCTCAGTGTTAAAGTTACTAATGAGGAACCTTGGAAGGAAGGCGATTATAATCAACCCAGCACCTGACTGTCATTTCAAACACTGCTTGGCTCTGGTGTTGGAGGCGCTCTGTGTTCCACTGGGATAATGTGACAAAACCAATTCATTAAATTAGCTCATCGGCAGCGATTATGCTCTATCTGGTCCCACCAGTATTGCGGCGTCCAACTCCACAAAGCAAACGAATGAGTGGGGAAATAAAGGAGCTGCTAGCTTGTTCTTGAAAGATAATGAGATCTGCACTAAAACAGGACATGCTGAGAAATCCTCTAAGTAGCCTGAAGCTCAAATCAGGAGAAATTGACAAAATATGCAAAGCGGTATTAACAGCTACAGTAGCAGGTTAATTGAGGGCTTGGGAAGTTTTTGGCAGCCTGGTCGCATTCTTTTTCCCATTCCTGACAAACAAGAAGACATAACTATGTGAAAGGACAAGTCAGGAAAACATGGGCAAATTGATTTTTCTCTGTGCAAGCTACGCAGTAGCATTTCCCCACACAGCAATAATGCATAAAGCAGTGGATTTACAGTGGTTAACCGCAAAGAGGTCAAACTGAAACACAATGCCCGATATAATCAAAAATAAGTAGAAGGGTACAGCATCATTAATGTAGGAGTGAAACTGAGATAATAATGGCAATAAAAGCTGGGACGTTTGATACAGCTTGTGTTATTTTTACAGAGACTTGGTAACAATCCAAGTCAAACAACATACAGCATGTGGAAACGGATGCAGAGTGTAAAGAAAACAGCAAAAGTCACAATACACTTTATTTAAATATTTCAGGAAATGAGATAAGAAGCATCAATGACAAATGTTTGGTCGGGGAAACAAACAGCTAAGCCAAACAACCTTTAGAAATGAATTTAATTTGTTAATATTAATCATCATTATTCATTCACGTGTCATTTGATGTGCTGTCTGTCTGTTTGTCAAAACATATGTATTTAAATAAGCTAATTCACAGTTATTCTCTATGGCCACACCTGTGATTTACCACTTGGCAGCTTATTGTTCCTATTTCAGGGCAATTCCCTCTCTGAGGGCAACATTAGTAATTTGTTAAGCTTAACCAGTGCCAGAACCAAATGGCTGCTGATGAGCGTGCTGTTTTCTTGTAACTATCCTTGTCAGCTAGAGAATTTCTGTCACTCCAACAGTGGGATTATGCAGCCAGAGCCAGTCTCTTCCTATAAATGCCATTAATGACATCGCACCAGTTTGCTGCTATCAGCCCAGAGGGTGTTTACAAGACAAAACTCAATTAGGTGTGAATGGAACTACCCTCTGAAAATAACTTATTATACCTGCATTTAACAAAAAAAGCCTAAATTATACTTTAGTTTTAGAAAACATATTGGACTTCGTAATACCATCAGTACATGTAATCAGTACATCAGTACATTAAAATTACATGTAAAACTGAGTAAACATTGAATACTTACTGTAATAACAATGCAATGGAAATGATATTAATAATGTTACATAATCAGCAGTGTTATAATTGATATTCATCTATGCTATTGGTTTAAGTATGAACAATTGGCATCTCAGAGATACTCACAATGTTTCGTGCATGAATGGCAGCAATAATGTGGCAGGTCTTACCCATAACTCACTGTATTTTAATCTAAACTATAATTTGCCTTCTACCTAACACATTAGTATTGGTGCTTTAACCTAAACAAACAGTTAAAACAAAACTGAAAACTGAGTGAAACATCAGTTTTAACCTTATAATAGACATTCAAATGATATTTAAAGGTACACTGCATATTATAGTCGGAAAATGTTTTTATAAACAAACTCTTAACCAATATGTAAACAAACAACCACTTTGCTTACTGGTAATCATATATGTGTTGGTGTAAAATAAAGATGTGGTTATTTTTCTTTTTTTAAATAAATCTTTCCATTTTTTCTAAACTTCCACTTTTATTTAAAACAAAATAATTGGGAGTGTAGATTTTTTTGCTACCTCGTGAAGCTCTACCCATCTATCCTTCAAGCTCTTGCTTTCAGTTTTCCTCTGTAATACCCAATCATATTTACATTTTGCCAATTAACCTAATTAGTTGAAAAATTGTCTCTTCGTTGTTCAGCTCACTTTTCCAGCCTTTTGTTAGCCTCAATTTAAACATTTGATATGTGCATATAAAATTTGAAAACCATTGTATTGTGTGTTCATTTACATTTTACACGGTTTCAAAACTTTTTGGTTAAAGTGAGGATGCTGTCTGGGTAGAGCAGACAGATAATTAGGATGTTGGACTTGCTAATGTAAATTCAGCAATTCTTATTATTGTAGTATATCTGGACTTTGTGTCAGCGAGGTTCAGGTTAAAGGGTGTTTAAAAATGCCTAGTCTGAGTTGTTATATACTCCTCTGTTGGGTTTTGTTTACAAAAGTTCAGAGTTGCAAAATTTTTGGTCACACCTTTTTCTAATCCCAATCCCTAATCTTGCAATCTTTCACGGCTGGAGAGAGTGATATCTTTTAAATAAAACATCAGCAAGAAATGAAACTAAACAGAAGCTCACCTTGTGGCTTGGCATCATGCAGCAACTTCCGATCTGCAGAAACACACAACATCATTTAAGCGTTAGCTGATTCAATCACTGCCTGCGTGCAAATCCACGCTGGTGCACACTGTGTGTGATGTATGTGAAACAAAGTGTTTAAATAATGAAGACGGATGAGGGCGTTGCTAATGAGCATGATTATCATGACGATCGTGATCTAGCCCACACTGCCAAAAATTATGAACAGTAAGTCTATGATGACACAGTCAATGAACACAATGGGACTGACAGTAATGGTGCTAAACCACTATATCTTTTTCTCCTTTTTAACCAGTGAAGTGTGGAGCTGATGTTACCCACTCTGTGTACAGAGGCCGCCTGTGCAGTTTTCTGTAGCCACTGCCACCCCGTCACACAGTCGCCCCCCATGCTTGGGCTCCGGAGCCGTACACTCTCTGCTGCGCTGCCTCTCGCAGTCCGAACTACACGCTGACCACTCACTCCACTCTCCCCAGCCGCCATCCACTGCAGGGGCAAACACAAAGATAGAGCCATTGAATGTGAATACATGCACATGTTACTGTATAAAGAAATGCAAGTGAAACACAACAGGAACTAAAAAATGCATGCTACTCATACTCCAGGTTTAAGTGTATTTTTTTAATAGCTCTGTGGAACTTTACAGCAAAACACTTTCAAGGTAACAGTTGCACAACTAAAAATAATGTCCCACTTAAAGTGTCAAAAACATGTACAAAGCTGGTGTTTCTGATCTGGAGCATAAAGAGACTCCATCAATTCGCCTTTCCCCCTCCATATGGTCTAAAAGATCCCCTCTTCCTGCTAATCTAAAAGCAAAGGCATCCTGTTTATGCTCAAACCCAGATGCAGAGAAAGAATCCGTCAGAAGGAGACATTTGGCAAAGAGGAGATAATGTTTGGAGGAGTGCACTGTACTCGACTGATAATTTTTTTTTTAACTTAAACCTGATGAGCGTTTTTCTTTATACTCCACTGTGGTTGAAATCATAAATTTGGGCTTGTCTATAAAAGAAAAAAAACACACGGGTAGAGGCACAATTTTGATAACTCCTACTTCCTCTTACAACCTGAGATTCTACTCTTAGCTTCTCTCTCATGTTATCTTCACCTCTCTCCATTTGTGCATCTTTCTCCTCTTGCCAGACATTTTCCCTTCATTAGTTGTTTCACAGGTGCACTGCATTTGATTTCAGATAGCAACCCACTGTCACCAGTGCATTGCAGATGCTTTCACAGTAAAATCTCTGAGGTTGAAAGAAGACTAGTGCTAACTATAAAACTTACCCAAAGCTTTTAAGACAAGTGTCATGGGATATGTTATATCTAATTTCTGTAGAAAGATTGAAGGATAGGAGCAACAATTTGTGGTTAAATAGTGGGTCTTGTGCTGCACAAAAATTATTCAACCGTGTAACTCCTGCAAAAACACAAATAATAGTATTTAGACTGAACTTTCTGGACCAATTAAACAATGTTTATGGTTCATCACTGAGTTTTTGGTTATAATTTTTATTTGTTTATTACAAAACACAAAGTTTCAGTTCTCTCCAAACAGAGACTGAAAAAGTAAGCCAACTATTTTTTACATTTAGACCAAATAATGAAAAAGAAGTTAAATAAAGACAGTATTACTAAACTATTTATGCTATTATATGCAATCTTGTGTATTTGTGCTAATGATATTTACATATTACTTAGGTATATTATATTCACAAGGATGTTATACAAATAGTACGTAAATATAAATACATTTTGTACAATGACAGATGAAGAGTTTTGTTAGCTTCTTGTTTTGTTAGCTGTCAGTCCAGCAATTATTCCAGTTTCTATTCTTTGTGCAATGTAAAGTAAAGCTAACCATCTACAGAAATCTAGATTGTGTTGCAAAGACACAGGTGCTGTATTGTATTGATCTTATGCAAATATGTGCATTTTCACAATAACAAGTGATTTCTGCAGAATAAACTACTTGAACAATACAGACTTTCAACAGTCATAAATCTAAAATTTGCACATCTTATCTGGCAACTGTAAATCTTTTATTTAACCCATAGCTGTAAGGTGCAAGGGAAGCTTCAAAAGGTCAAAATTAGTAACACTAAAACATGCTCTTTATCACTAAGAGTGAAAAGAACATGCTATTGCTCTTACCTGGACACACTGTGTTGCAAGTACTCTTCTGTACTGACATGCCCTCACAGAAGGCTCCACCATTGAGAGGCGCCGGATTTGTGCAAGTGCGAGAGCGTTTTTGCACACCTCGACCGCAGCGCACGTTACAGGGAGACCAGTCCGTCCAGGATGACCAGCCGCCATTCACTGCACGTGTCAGAAGAGGAGGGAAGGTAGAAGGTATGAAGAAACACTAAAGGAATTCTGGCCTGCATCGCAGTCAGAGGATTCACTCAAAGGCGGTAATGAACATCAGAAAAAAAAGATCAATAGTGTCTTCCCTTCTGTCAATGTACACTTATTCCTCGGATATGTCTCCTAAAGTAATGTAGGATGATTGACTAATGAGCTCATTTGCTGTCAAAGGAAAGGAAGAAATACTACTGTTCCATTATTGTACATCTGTTGGAGGCTATCGGGAATAGTAAGCTTGTCAGGGACTTCATTAGCATTATGGAAATTAATGATTGATGGACCGGAGCAATGGGATGTCAGAAAGAATGAGATGTATTCCTGCAGCAGTTAAATGCCTTCTTTAAAAGAATAAAAATAACAGGATGAAAGGTCAGCAAAATGAACAATGAGACACTTCATTTAAGGCTGCCCTTCAGTGTAAAAGGAGTTTTTACTAGTATGACACTATTTCACTCTCTACAGCCCTGATATTTAGTGCAATTCACAACAAAAGTCACCTCAAGGCACTTTATATTGTAAAGTAAGGACCCTACAACACTACCAAGAAACAACAACAATCACATGACCTCCTATGAGCAAGCACTTGGTGACAGTAGGGAAGAAAAACTCCCTTTTAACAGGAAGAAACCTAATTAAACTATACTTAGACTTTTTTGAGCAGTTTTGAAGGAATAGGATCTAAAAGGCACATTGATGGTTCAGAAGGATAAATTACTGTGACCTTAACTCAACAAGGTTTATTGGGGAGAAATAAATAAGAGGTAAATGTTAGCAGTTAAGTGTTAAGTTGCTGTGGCATAACTGTGGGACAGCTGTGAATCTATTTTTTTCTCTCTAATTTTTAAAATCTTGTCTCTGAAGAAAGTCATTTCTAGTTAAGGTTAAAAGAATGAGCTCTGACTATTTGTCAGCTTGGCTACAGCGCTGAAAAGAAGTGTGTGGTTGTTCCCATTTTTCTCAATCAGTGACAAACAGTGAGGTGTCCTAGCTTTAAGGAGGACTTAAAAAATGAAGTAACAAACCATTTTTCCAGCCCAAAAGAATATCTTCTTGATGAGTGCAGCACTATTTCCTTTCCGACTTGCATGTTATCTGCTTTAAGGCAGATTTTACTATCTAACGAGCCACAATTTCCAGGGTCTTATGCACTGAGGATCTAACACTATTAACAAGATAATCAACCTCAGTGGGAGGAAAGCTTAGTTAGCTGCTAACTGAATACCATACTAGTGAAAACTGATATTCTGATGTAGGCAAGACTATTCTTCAACACTACTGTAATAAGTTACCAGGCAAATCTACTCTCATGATTTTTTGTCAGAGATAAAATTGCAAAATTAAAAGAACTGTAATCTTACCATAGACTATAACAGTAGCAGTGGCACTGCGTCGCTTGGCCACAATGTTGCTGGCAACACAGGTGTAGTTTCCAGAGTCAGACAGCCGGGCCTCTGAGATGATGAGGTTGTGGTCACCTTTTTTCTCCATGATATTACCATCATCAAAGCTCAGGTTTTCCTCATTTTTCAGCCAATCCACCTGAAAACAAAAGTATGTCAATTTAATTCAGGCAGACAAACATCTGACAACCGGACAGATGTGAGTGATAAAAAAGCAAATACACTTAACAACATCTGGTGGAATGTTTCAAAACATATCAGACTAATTTAAAAAAGGTCAGTAGTTTGATAGAGTATCACAAAAGGCTTTCAGAGATAAAGTGAACTTCACCCAAAGTTACATGAGAAAAGTTCAACAATTTGAACTGAATATAACGGCAAAGGCTCTCTTTCATCATCTATGGTACACAAAGCGTTAAAGAGACTGTACTCAGTGCAGGAGAGGCAGGATAAAAACTAGTAATGGCCGTATTCTTGAGGCCGTCAGGTGGAAGTGCATTAAAATTATTTTATTTCTAAGTGCTGTCAGTCAACACAATTTGTCATTAAATCTGCAAATGTAAGTTAAATCTTGACCATGCAAACAAAAAAACCCCCAAATGCTTCAGCCATGAAACGGTCTTGTTGCTCACCAATGAAAATTAGTCTTTAGAAATCATGGACACTTTGTCCCGTGGGCAAAAGAGAGATCGTCTGGTTTGTTAACGACTGTACTATAAAAAGCCAGTATTTGTGATATGCACAAATGGCATATGGCATTAGTAAGAGAGCCTTTGAAGGCACCATCAATAGTAAATGATGTGATACATGAAGCGTTTTTCTATCTACCTGTTTAATTAAACATTACAAGAACATTTTTAAGAGTCCCCAATATTTGAGGGAGAAAATTTAAGACAACAATTCATTACCTTTAAAAGTTATATTATTCCCTTTTAGTAATTTAATTAAAACTGAATATATTTCCCCACACTCACAGTTTCAACATGCCTGGTAACTGGTTCAAAATCCAGTTAGTTATTTGCAGGTCATTGTAGTATAACAGCAGAAAAATTTTGCTACAATTGTTCCTTTATGAGGATTGCATACAGTTCAGTATTTGCTAACAAATGCTTCACAGTCATGCTGATTGAAGCGTGCATTTTGCATTTCATCATGTAAAGAAGTCTCTGTTCTCTCTTCTTGGCAAAAAAGGAGAGGACAAAAATTGAAACACGTCCCTCACTACATTTATGAAGATATGTAAGGGGACACATTTTGATTGCAAGATTAGGGGGTTGGGAAGCACAACACATCTGACAACAGCTCAGAGTAAAGTGATGTAGTAGGTAGGTCACATCCTCCAGCGTTACCAATTCAGTGGCCATGTAGTGAGTGAAACCAATAAGGAATTACAAAATAAAAGACGCTCAGTTGATGCTCCTCTCCTCGCATGACTGGCCCTGTAAATTGCTATTAATGTGCCAGTAGCTTGAGCTTTTCATTCAGAGACACAAGCTAGGGCACGAGGATTGCGTTTTGATTTATGGCAGTGTATTTGAGGATTAAAAACTCCGCCCCACTGGGAGAGCCATGTGTTTGTGCATGGGGTTGTACTCCAGTGTGTGAGTAGCATGTGTGTTTGTGGATAGTGTCCATTTGCCAAGGGAATGTAACTACAGCCAACAAACTCAGAGATTGCTTTGCTCTTTCAAAGCACTCTAGATGAAAAAAAAAAATGAGCTAGGAAATCAATAAATCTGGAGTCATGTTGTCACAAGTGTTTTTTGCTCCTTTTGATGGCCCAAGAAGTCTTTCATCATGTAGCTTTTTTTTCATGAATTGGCTCCGCTGCTTTCAAGACATACAGTACCAAGTGCTCATACTAGTGTGCAACATTGCGCCTTCATCAGTTCTTTCTTTATAATTCACTCTTTCACAGCCAGTGTCTAATCAACCCCAGTGTTTGTCATGGCTGGTCAGTCTTGTCAGTTATGAAAGCAGTCAGTTTTGACCTTCTACAAAATGGAGCAAATATAATTGAATAATTTCATACAAAATAAGCCCATTTTACAAGCTTATTCATGTAATCACAGTATTTTCTTGTAGTCTGCTTTATGCAAGGATTGACAGCAAATAGTGACCCTTACTTCTCAAATAGTAATAAATGAGTTGAAGTGATTGATTGGTGAGCTTTGTTGTTTTTGCTGGGGTTAAAAAACAAAGCCACCGTGGAGTTGCAAAAACCGAAGTTCTTCAAATGGTCACTTGACACTGGCTTTCATTTAGTCTGCAAGCCTACAGTAAATGAAAGACAGGTACTTAGATAGCTGCTAAGCTTCACATCAGCTAATTCAAACTGAAATGGAAGACTCGACCATGTTTGTAGTGTTGATGCCTAACTAACTAAATGACTTGTTGCTTGTTAAACTGTAATGAGATCCCATCTTAAAGGCCAATACTGTATGTCACCATGAGACATTAGGTTTATAAGATATGCACTTATCTCACCCCTTATTTCAGAAAATAGCTGAACTAAAAACGGTCTACATTATATAACTCACTTAATGTATATTATAGTCATATAGTGTGGAATATATGACTATATCGAAGCTTAACCTCCAGTGCTTTGTTCTCATATTCAGATGGGATGAATATTTAGAGCAAAGTGTTGAAACTGAGTTTGACAGGTACCAAGATGTAACTATTACACTCTGTAAATTAAATATATTTCAATATTAAGTGGATAATATGTCACCACAGGAAACACCGAGCAAAACAAATTGCATTGTTTAAAATAAGAACTCACATCTGCATCTTTTACATAACACAATGACAAACCTAATTTCTTCCACATGCAGGTAGAAATTTTTCATAAATTAGATATCAAAACAATGAAGGAAAGCATTTTTCCCATTTACACCACATTTAAGTGTCAAAGTGAAAAAAACAATACAAAGGTAAATCACTGCGGTGCTATAACTGGACTAAATGACAGGACTATATGACAACATGATACATTTAAAACAGAACCACATTTCTCTTGTGTTCAACTCAAATGTAAGATCCAAAATCTGAAATAAAAACGCAACTCAACATTAAAAGCTCCAAAATTTGCATTTTTTGGCACGGGAATGACACTGTATTATATGATACTTTATGTTACCCTTCCCCACCTTTCCCTGTGTTTATTGTAGCTCTCTACCTATGCAGATGATAAATTATATATTACAGTTAAAACAAACAAACAAAAAAAAAATCTATGAAAGATATCCATGAAATGCCAGAAGATTTGCTGTTTAAGATCAGGGTAATTGAAATGATGCTATCTTTCCTAAGTAGAGTGAGCTATCAAACATTCATGACTTTTTATTTCTTCTACTCTAACCACTGGGAAATCGGGAATTATTGAAAATGTAGGTCCGATGGGATTAGCCCCTTGCCAGTAAAGAAGCACTTTGATGCCAGAGTCGTCCTGGAGAACATTTCAAATCGACTCTTGGGGTTTTTTACTCAGCAGCGTTTCATTTAACCTAATTTGTTCAACTTGACAATGAAAACTTAATTACATTAGGGTTTCCAGGACACACTGTAGGTATGTATTTGTAGATATAGATGGCTAGTTATCTGGTTGAGGTATTCTGTGACAATAGACTGTAGGTAAAAGTCACTGTGACATTAACAGTTCATCTGCTATAAAGCTTTGAGGTTAGCATTTAGGCTTTCCCAAACTTGGTGTGTTGAAATTGGTCGTGAAAATATCCTGTCCTAAGACAAATCCTAGCTAATCAGTCCTTTAGAGATCAATTTAAAACCAGGAAATGCAGAGGAACCAAATATTCAGTAGCTGAAAAAAGAAGCCAAAATGTATTCTCATAATGACACTGGCAAAGAAACTATTTATTTACTATTTATTACGCATTAGTCATGCAATGGTACCAGTACATGTTAAAAACAGAGTTGCATTTGATGCTTTTCTGTTCTAGCTTTACTTCTTTCTCACACAAAGAAGGACAATTTTAAAACTGTTAAATTTACATCACCAGTTGAAACTGAGAAGGCACTGCTTGCCAACTAAGACAGCAAACGTCAGAGAAACTGGCACACATGCAAACCCATTGTGCCACTCCACAGTAACTAGAGATTAAACATTTCAGTTGTACACTCCAGAATGTGTTATACAAACAATAAGCACTGACTCCGGAAGACAGAAGTTGTCAAGTATATGGAAATTCATTAGACGGCTCATTTTATGTTCACTGAACTAAGGCTGTTATTACATGAATTTTACAGTAAACACTGCAGTATCTTTTAAATTTTTGGTCTCACATGTAGGTATGTTTGAATTTTATTTCTTCATTAGTTCCCTTTTGTTATCTTCTTACTTATGAAGGTTGCTGGTATATGTACACAAACATCCAGTGTTCACAAGTGCATTACAAAATTATTATTCAACATAATTAATATAAAATAAAAAGATTTACTGACTGCCATTTCACAGATCAACATGTTATATTATTTATAAAACCGAGATGAAGGAGGATGGCTGTGATGTGGACATCTAGGTTTCCGAGCTCATTCTTACAACCACTCTTACAAAAACGTTTCTAATCAACTCTTTTTAGGTGCTATTGATAGAAAGTAACCCATGTTTGAGTGGTAAAGTATGGATTGCTGGTGTATAGATCTCTCTCATCCTTTCTGCAATGCCGTTGAATTAGTTAGGTCGCTGTTTGTCTCAGAAAATGATTCCAAGTTTCGTACTGTTTCGCTGTAAGGCATGTGCTTTCATTTTGAATCAGTGTGTTCCAGTTGTATTATATATGTTAGTTTCTTACACTTAAGATTTTTAAAGTTATATGTGATTAAAAAAAGATGCACATGTACACTTTTAGAAGTAGTGTGGGTGTTTGTGTTTGTGGATAGAATTTAACAGGCAACCAAAACAGAAAAGAAGCAGACTGAGAGATTAATGTAATGATTTTTTTTCATGCTAACATTATCCTAATTTCTAAACTGTGATGGTGTTTAACTCTCATTCACATCGTGGTAAAGTGCATCTGAGATTTAAAAAAAGGATTTGTGAAAGTACATAATAAGAAGAGAAAGATGAAACTTAATTAAACCATTAAACAGCAGCTGTTGTACTATTCAATAAAACTGACCAATAATTATCTCTTTATCCTCTCTGTGATCAGAGAAGAATCCTCTTTGGTGGTGACTTTTCATTTTTTGGGACCTTTATCTCAGGAAATTCTTACAGTGAAGTAAATTAAAATAATCTCTTTGTTCTCTGGTTGGTTTTTCCTCTTGTGATTTTGCTTTGATTAATCTGTCTCATTCTGACCCTCCCTCACTTTCAGGGAAGAGTATAATCCTGGAGTGCGAGACACTCTCTGTTGGTCCTAGAGTCAAAAACTATGGAGAGATGCACATGCTGATGAGATGGCAGGAACGCTCAAATGAGCCTGATAAGCCAGCGCCCGGGGACGACAGGAAACATATTTGCTTAATTGGCAAATGTGTCCCACTTAGATAGCAGCAACTAGTGTTGCACTACAGAACACCTGACATAGCAGCGCCGGCAGTCTATTGGCATGGTGTCAAGGTCACCGTACTGACCTCTACATGTCACTCATACGTACCAGTATATTTTGCTCTTTTTCACTCTTGGTTGAGAAAGCAAATAAAATAAAGCCAGGAAAGCAGCATCACATCATCAGCAGAGTGTCTATGAAGCATGCAGCAGGGCTTCATTTTCTGATAAATTCAAGCTGTGTAAAGCTGTTGAGGTGAGAGAGCCGGCAAGTCTGGAGAGCTGTGTTTATTTGCAGAAAGGTATCATCTTAAACTTAACAGAGAAGTCATTTCAATTCCCCTCAGCATCTGGCCTAAACACTTGATTATTCTGAAAGAAGATGTAATGACCTACATTTACAATCATTTAAATGGGAAGTGAAAGCGACATGAAGACAATTACAAAGCATTGCAGTAAGTTTTGTACCATCTGATTCAATTAAGATTGCGCTTCATTAACCGCCCCCTCCTTCCCTTCACTCATGCCTGCACCCTCTCAGCCTCCCCTCAGTCATGTTTGGCCTTTTCTCAGTGCAACAACAGCTTTCATGAAATCACATTAAACAAATTAATCCACCAAATCTGACGGACGCCTGTTCTGGAGGCAGGAGTGGCTAAACTTTCAGGGCGTTCTTGGATTATCTGTTCACCATCTCTGGAAACGTTATGCTTATCACTTAATAATTATATTTCAAGCAATCTAAATGTCTCGGGATGAGTGGCTTGATGATTGGAATGCTTGGGAATACTTGGGTGGGTAATAATTGAAAGCATTTATTCCTTTAGTTAGCTGCTAACCTTTTAATCTCTCCAGCATGATTTTTGCTGTTCATTCTCTGCATGTCAAACATGTACAGTATAGGCACTGATTACATAATTACTCACTTGCCCTTTTTTTCTGAAATTGGAAACTATTTCATAAATCTATAAATCTGAACACTGGGTATAGCAATGTTGAAAATTTTTGTATATTTTCTTGACATTTTAAGAGTTTAAAGATTTCACAGATCTTTGTTGTCACTCTACTTTTCACAGCTAGAAAAAGTGTTGTCTATGAGTGATACGAACAATCCCTCTGTAAAACACTGAGTTGAACCTTCAGGGATTGACAACATTGTGAAAAATGCAGAAAAATGGGACAATTGAGAATCTAACTTACATGGGAACAAAGCTGGTTGGGATTTACGTGATACTTTTTATAGATTTGCTGTATTTTAAATGACAACATGTTTTAGATCTAGCTGACTTCTGTAAAGCTGAACAAATGGCTAAGTTATAAAGGCAGTTCAGTCTATGTGTTTTTCAGTATCTAAAGTTTATAATGTGAACAGTGCGCAAATTAAGTAAGTTAATGCTTTGCTGAACAAGTGGTTATTTTGCCATGTGGTCAGGTTGTTTAAAGATGTTAGTCTTTAATTTTGGTTCCCCTGCAAAGCTCTTCAGTTGTGTTTGCAGTGTGTTCCCAGCAGCAACGGCATCATATATTTACTCATCAATAAATGTAAACAACCTTCAGGCATCACATATATATTAGATTATATGTATTAGATGTTTACTTTAATATGTGGCATCCTTAATTTTATTAAAATCCCAGATCCCAGTGGTGCCACTGTACTTTAAAACTGCCACAATATTCATGCTTAACTCATGAATATTACACTGAAAGTGACTATTTAGCTTTGTATTTCCAATTTTAGGCAATGTTATCATGAAATGAAACAGAAAAAGGGAGGTTTATATTTTAAAGACATGGTTAAGTTCATAATTTTAAACAGAGATGAAAAGGACAAGTATATCTGAAAAGTCACAATATTTTTATACTTGTTATATAGTATAACCTTACTAGAGAATTTTAATGTGTTATTCCTTTAGGATAATGTCTATGACCCAGCATTTTGAGTTTATTTTTGTATTTTTGATTTCTTATATTGTATTTGGAGATATGTTAAGTTCTTCTGTTGCTATTATTAGTTGTCATGTCTACATCTCTCCTTGTTTCCTGTTTTATTTTGAAAGTCTTGTTTGCTATGTTCAGTGTGCTTAGTTTTGCTCTTCTCCTGTATGTCACGTGTTTCCACTTCTTCTGATCACCTCCAATGTGTGTTTATTCTGTGTGTTTTCTTTCAGTCTTTGTCATCTGTCCCATGTATTCCATGATTCTGCTCAGGTCGTGTTTATGTTTCTTGTTCTTGTTTTTCCTCATCACAGTTGCTCAGATGTTCCTTGGCAGAACAGTGTTCATGTCTGTTTTCATAGTTACCACAGTTTAGTTTTCCAAGTTTAGGTTTCAGTTTAGTGTCGCTCCTGTTGGCCTTTGCTTGATTTTTGTATTCATGTTTACCAGCCATAATAAACGGCTCGCTTTTTGTTTAACCTTAGTCCTATCTCCTTCCGTGTCTGCAATTGGGTCCTCCATCTCACTCTATGACTGTGACACAGACAACCTCACAAAGACTGAAAGAAAACACCCAGACTAAATACACACTGGAGGTTATCAGGGGAAGTGGAAACACATGGGGAAACAGCTGACACAAATCAACATAACGATGTCAAAGAGGAAGAGAAAAACTAAACGCATTGAACATAGCAACACAAGACTTTCAAAATAAAGCAGGAAACAAGGCCAGACGTAGAAATTGTAACACAAGCAAGACAACAGAAAGGACAATAAAAGACTCAAAATGAAAAAAACTCCAAATGCCTCTGACAGATAATTTCTTAAATCCAAATATTACACTGAAAAATACCAGCTGTCTTGTAAGCAGGTTACCATACTGCTATCAAAATAAACTATTGCATTGTTACTTAAGTGTTGACTTTTCTCTGAGATTACCCCACATTTACCATGTTATCACTGAGCTGTAAAGTGCTATTAATAGTTTAACTAAATAACTACTAATTCAAAACAAGATTGTTTTTATTCAGAAACAGTGACATTTAATTACAAAAATATTATGTAAGGACATAATATTTTTGTTTCTTCTGTCAATGGCAAAATGTAACGACTTGAACATAACACAGTTGAGTATAATATGTGCTGGTAACTGTTCTGTCTCTAAAAAGCAGAGCCAGTTAAAACTCTTGTCACCAATAAACTGAAGCAGACTTAAGCTGTTTTACTATGATCCATTCTCTGTGGTCTGACTTGCATTGTGCACAGATTATTGCCTCTGTCACTGCTGGGACAGATAATATGGCGTTCTCTGGTTTTCATTAACATCCTACACAGCAGCCCAGTAAACTCCCGGGTGGCTTAGTTACAGCAAGATGCAGATAAAGTTCCCTCTCCCTCACTGATGGCATTGCCTCTGAGATCATGAACAGAGCAGTGACATAAAGGGATTTCAAGCTTTACAGTCAAATGTAAAGCATTAATGTATTAAAACAGCCTAGAAAGTTGGAGCGTATTAAATCCGCATTTCGTCAACTGTGCATTTAATATCAGCTCCAAAAAATTAACTGTTCACATTTCTTCAACATCACAAGTATTAATTTCCAGCTGAATGTGGGAGTATGGACGTTCAGATAAATGTCATGGCCAAAATAAATATCCCTCAGAATACAAACAGGGTTTAACAGATCATGCTGCATGACCTCAATTCCTTAAAACTCAAACTTTAGCTGAGCTTGAGCTTCTCTTCTTCACAGTGCTGGATACAAAAAAGGCTCTCAGCAATGTCTAAAGTCATAAAAAGAAAAAAAAATTACTGCCACATCTCCAACTCTGGATGTCAGTAGTTTTTTTTCTTCCCTCAGTGCAAGTCATACTAGAGGGAGCTGGATTTGTCACTGCATTATTTACTATAACCATTCTCTTTGTTAGCCGGAGTCACATTAATGAATGCATGAGGAGTTTGATGACCACAATGCATCGGGGAGACTCGTGGTACACCGATGCTCCATTTGTGTGAGCTGAATCATTCATCACACACACACACATGGACACACACAGAATTTGAAATGGAGTCCATTTTCACCTTTAAGGAATTCTAAAGCATCGATTTGGATTCTGAAAAAACAAATGGCTTTAGAACAGTTTGTTAATATGACAGATCACAACATGACAGACATAACAATGAAGCACACAAAAGAAAATGTTTGAGCAATACAAATTCTCAAATATCCGTAAACAATATTCAGTACGGCAGACAGTGCTTAACCCCTGTTCTTTTCATTTCATTTCACTGAACTTTATTAATTCATACATGTGGTCAGTTGCTTTGATAAAACTGACGAAATAAAAAATAACACGAATAAAAAGTCTGTTGATTAAGAAATAAATACAAAATATATTAATAAATAATAACTTTGAAAGATTTAAAATATAAAAATTGAAAATACCCCGTTACATCATCGTATACTATCTTGCTGCTTTGGCATTCCAGAAATCACTGATATAACATCAGTGATGACATTTTGCTTTACTATAAACCAAAACACTGCCTCAAGCCTACAGACATCAGAAAACATAGTGTCATCTTTACTTATTACCTTTTTGGACTTAGGACACTTGTAAAAAATGATTTTTCTAATCCCAGTGAGACCCTTTCCTTATTAAATAGTACTGTAGCTGATGGTTGGACCCTACTGGTATTTATTAACCCCTATCAGCAGTGTCCCTCACTTCCATTGATATTCATTTTAATTGGGTCCCTCAAAGTGGAAAAAGAATACATTGGAGAGGGGCTCACTGTGCCTTTCCACATTTAATTGACACCCCATGGTCTGTGGTAACTGCAGATGTTATGGGCCTGTCATTGATGTGAACTTTTACCAGTTCTTCTAAGCAATTAATTAATGACTCATTACTATGAGTGGAAATATAACAGGTGATTTGGTTGTAATGTTAATGTTATATATTTTACATAGCTACCAGAAGCAATGAATAAGCTCTACAATTAAATATTACTTAATGAGAACATATATAACTATGCATCAAACAAATACTATCTGATATAAAAGTTAATGTTATCCTGCTATGTAGCATATTTTCTCAAGTTAAATCCTGTAAACAGGAATGAGTGAATAATTTAGTGAATAATTAATATTAAGTGGATCTGTTCCTGAAAGGTGCTGCTCCCTGTAATGGAGACAGATAACTCCTAAGTTTAACAAGACTAACAATGAGTGAGAAGGACAAACAGATTAAGAACAGCTCTGTTCAAACAGCCAAGTCTGGATATTTTGACAGGAATTGTATTTGCTCTATTTTCTGTTTTGTTTTGTTTTTTTGCTGGGATGAGGAATTTTGTGTCCAAAATCACACATAATGTAATATTTTCTTTTCTTTTTAGTATGTCCAAAATCTCAGTGCTATTTACACTACACTATACTAAAACTGAGAATTAGACAGCTGTGGCTCAGAAAAGACAAAAACTAAACAAATAGTTATATATACTATATAATCCTGGGAATATACATGTCAGTGACCCTGCCAGTATAGATGCATACGGTAAATAAAATGTCAACTCTTAACTGTTCTGTTGTTTCATATAAAAGAGCTGGAAGACATGCAAACGGAAGTTATGATTAAAAAACAAGTCAGTGGGTTTGCAAACATTACTGACCTCCACAAAGCTTTATCCATTAGCATCAGAAAATGTATCGGTCGGTTTATGCAAAGGCACGTCAATCAGTTTGGGAGTAATGGTAGGGTTCGAGTCCTGTGCTTAGAAATTTGCTGTCATCTTGTTTACATAGATCACAGACTGCCCCTTTAAGTAAATGCAAAGCTTCAGATGCTTGGTTACGCAGGCTTTGATATCTATCGACACATCACCCTACTGAGTTTCCACACGAAGGCGCGCAGCATCACAGCACAGAAGCACCACTCAGCAGGGCTGTCCATGAGAGCCTCATTTTATATTCATAGTAAAAATTAAAATAGCAGTGACGGGTACTCTCTATCAGACATGCTCATACACAAATACTCACCCTCAGAAAACAGACAAAGATAGCAAAAGTGAAAGGAATACATTAATTGTGTCAGCTCATCAAGTATTAGTCTTGTTTACACTGAAATGAAGAGAAAAAATTACAGATGTGTCCTGGATTTGCTGTGGCTGGAGAGAAACAAAACAACATGTCACGTAAACAGAGCTATACTGTGAGTAAAGCAGACGGATGACGGCTTCTCTCCAAGCAACACAGGAGAAAACGTTACTTGTTTGAAGTGCAAGAAAGCCCTCACCTCAGCCACAGGCACTCCCTCTGGGGGACGACAGTGCAACACAATCATGCCATTCAGAGGCACCTCGGTGCCTTGGGGGTCCTGCTCAAAGTTCTTCCGCAGGTCTAGGCAAGAGAATAAACAGCCTGCTTTATAGAAGAATAGCACGAAGGAGCAAACAAACATATATGCACAATTGTTTCATGTGTGACCTTCTCTGTTTATGTATGTACAATGAATGCTTTCTATATAATCCCCTCACTGGTTTAAAGTCAAATAACCTTCGCAGACACAGTAAGGTCAGGCTGGTATCAAAGTGACATGGTTTCGCTTACAGGCAATCCGGACTGTTGCCTTGCGGCTCTTGGAAGTTCCCAGGTGACTCCAGGCGACACACAAACACCAGTAGTCCTCTGGGCCATGAAAGTCCTCCACCTGCTGACGCGACACGTTGATCATCACTTCACGGATCTTCAACCCTGCAGGCGAAATGCATGATTGTTTAGATTAGCTTTCATTATATTGCAGGAATGATCAATCAAAGAGATGAAGATTTGCAGGGACAAGATGATGAGTGAAATTTGAATCTGATAAGATTATCAGCAGTAAACAGATCTGCCATTTGCCAGGAGGAGATGGAGGACAGTCTGCGTGTCAAATCAAATCAATTTCAGGGATTTTTGTTTAGACAACAATTTAAAATGTTGTCCGGATGAAAGTGTAGCCGGATGTTATGCTTTCATCTGGCTAAGTCACAGAGCAGACCATTTCATTATTGACATAAATATATATATGCCACCAGCAGCACTTTAACAAAGCCTTGTTCAAGTTTTTGCCCGGCAAACAGATGGGCAGCAGTGCAAAGTTCTTGTTGTGGTAGATATATTTGGTTTTGAGCCTTCATATCCTCTCTCACACAGCCTGTAAACCATAATCCATTTATAATGAAGTGACACTAAATGCTTTCCAGCGGAAGCATTAACTGAAAGGGGGAACACATGAGCTTCTTATTGTTGTGAAGAACAGCATGATTATGTTTTTTTCTTTAAAAACATTTAAAGGTCCATTTCTGGTCATTCTTTAGTGGATGTGTATTGTCTGTGATGCACCCATAATGAGATAAGTTTCTGAGACTACAGATGAGAATATAAAAGTGCTGTATATCAAGTATGCCAGACCATGCACGCAAGATGACAAGCTTGGACCATTAATGTATAATAGGGTAGCTTCATCGGGTATCAAGGAAATTGTAGCTTTCACCCAACACGTGTGATGTCTGTCTAGCCTTGCAGAAAGCTCAATTTCAGCCATCCAGCTTGAACAGACTTATTAATATGTGTACACAGAGTAACGGGCAGCTAATGTTCAGTTTCTAGTGACCAAAGTTGTCATTCCCAGCAGCATGCAATTAAACCTGAACAGTGTGGAATAAGATAATAACAAAGACCCACCCCTGGAAAGAAACTAGTATTAGAGCCTTACGGTAGATTCTGGAGCAGCAATGACCTACAACAGAAATGTAAATGAAGTGCAGTAACTATATGCACTCATGTCATCACTTCTTGAGTTTGATTTCTAATAGTAGTGTTAAAATGAACAATGTGCTGGAGCACAGGCTTAAAATTTTCTGGTCAGCTGAGACCTTTCTGTTTGTTTTTTTCTGGGTGCTCTACATCTGGTAGTATGAATACCAGCATGGCTGGTTGTCTGTCTCTCTGTGGTAGCCTTGTGATGAACGGCAACCTGACACAACTGCACTGTCTCTTGCCCTGTGGCTGCTTGGATAGAAGTACACCAAAGAAGTGAATTCTGTTGTCAAATGAAGCCAACAAACTAACAATGGACTAATTGGACTTTTTCCACCATAGGCAGTTTTTTCGCTGACAAACCTCCATCTGGAGCTGGTTCTTCTCGGTCTATTATGTCTCGGAATGATAAAAACTGCAAAAGACAGCTGTAAAAATTGCCAAAAGCTGGATGCTCAGTGCCGCATTAATACTCTGTTTCCTCTGGCTTCTGGTGTTTTGCTAGAAAAATAATTGGGTCTCCATTTAGTAGTATTTTAATACAACTCTGATATGACTCTCGGAGAGATAATTGCAAACTGTGAGGCTGTTATCAGTGACATTACACTGACAGCAATAACACTGGGATGTATGGATGCATTGTTTTCAATTACTTATCTGTAGGCATGCAATCAGAATCCAGCATGGGGATGGGTGACTTCCCCACATAAAGAATATTTTCTTTATAGAAATGTAATTACTGATGTATACACTCAATCAACAATGGTTTGATTTCCATATAAGTGAAACTTTTTTAAAAACGTCCTAAAGCCAGATCGTCTTTGATTTATGGGACAGCTAACAAATCTTACTTAACAGCATATCTCATAACAGCTGTTCAAAAATCACCATAACGCTTGGCCTCATGTGGCTTATTGCTTAATTACACAGACCTACACTTGTAGAGGAGTCGTCTCTCCACAGGCTTTTGCCATCATTCCGTACATAGACGGCAGCTTAGACATGGGCTGGGATTAAATGAAAACTAATAATGGGAAATGAAAGGTTATCAAAGGGAGCCTAATGAAGTAATGTTAAACAGAAATGTTCTCTGAAGACACTGTAATCCTCTGCAATGACTGGCTGATATTATGTACAATAAGCCCCCACACTCAGTGCACTCCTCCCTTCCACTGTTACAAATTAGAGACGTAATCAAGAGTCCTGATTAAGTGAGAGTGAGGAACATTTAACTGCAGGAAACTAAAAAAACACATGATTGCACCCTTGAGAGGGACAATTTTGTCAAATCAAATCATGAGAAATTTGCAGGGTTGGTGTGCCACTGAAATTCAGCTATTTTAATATGGACAGGTGGATTTGTTTCCCTTTGACCCTCTCATTTTCTTTTGACACTCAGAACTCAGGAAACACACATACACCATTTATACACTACTACTATTACTTTTACACGGCCTTTACAGCAGGCACTTTAACACCACACAGTTCTGTTAAATTTTTCACTGTTATTTATATAGCGCAAAATCACAACAACACCTGCCTGAAGGCTCTTTATACTGTGAGGTAAAGATCCTTCAATAATACAGGAAAAACCCCAACAATCAGAAAACCTTCCTCAAAGAAGCACTTGGCGACAGTAGGAAGGAAAAACTCAATTTTAACAGGAAGAAACTTCCAGCAGCCATCTGCTTTGATGGGTTGGGGTTAAGTTGAGGGAGGCAGGGCAAAAGGCACACTGTGGAAGAGAGCCAGAGATGAATAAAAACAAATTATTAAATGCATTCGTTCTGGGGAATCTCTGAGATGGACTGCTCACCACATACCTTTAAGGGTTTTATTCTCTATTAGCATTTACAGCAGCCAGATGTAACAGTAATGTGATGTTGGCAGTTGGCAGAGCAGCAACAACTCCAAAAGCAAGATGAAGGATGTCATCTCAGCTCTGTGTTTTGTGGGTTCATGATTATAACAAAGTTGAAAAGACAGACAGAAAAAGTTGTTGATCCCAGCGGCTGCAACCAGGCTGAAAGGGGGGGTGGGTTCAATTTAATATTTAGTGCTATAACACTGTAGCACAAAAACACTAAAATGCTGCATGTGGCACAGATGGCACAGCAGAGCTCGTCACACATGCAGTCAGTGTTGTTTTTTACTTCTTTATAATCCAGTTTCATCCTTTTCTCTCAGCATTACGTTCCTGTGTAAACGTCCCAGTAGCAGGTTAAGAGTCAGGCAAGTCAGTATTTTCTCATTCGCATACAGCATTAATAAAGCCTGGACTTCACCAGCAGTCCACTTCTCAGCATATTCGTCTATTTTTAGAGCTAAATGTTGTTTACACAGCTGATGTTTACATGGACTTTTTTTATCAGGCTGGTTGCCAGGGCTGTGGCGCCATAAAACATACGCCTCGCCAAATGACTGTACACCCTGAACCTAAGAGTAAGCTATGCAATTGTCAATACAGAGAAAATACGAGCTGCTAAAATAGTAGTAGTGTGGTGTTTTTCTCTTTCATTCCAGCCAAATGCTGTAACATTATTTAACTATTTTGTCTAAGTATGAATTCAGAAAGATTAGCTTTTTTTAAAGTACACTACAGTGCATGGACAATAGAAAACTGGTCCAGTTGATCCACTGGGCTTATGAGTATGAAAATAATTTAAAGGTAAGGAGACTAGTTAATGGGGTGGTCATATTGCCTCTTTATTGAGGCAACATGATGATGATCAGTTTCTTTATCTGTTGGATAACCAAATCACAATAGTGAATTTAATGAAACTTGATGGGAAGGTGGAACATGGGGAAAGAAAGAACTCATTAAATTTTGGGGCAGATCGGGATTGTAATAGGTCACTTGTCTCGGTGGAAGATGTGAGCTCCAAATGCAGCGCTTCTCATCATTATTAATAATGAGGGAAGCAGAAAAAAAACAACAAAAAACCCAACAGTTTGCTGTCCCTGATGCCAAATTTTAAGCTGAAAGCAGGAGAAATTTATTCTGAGGTGAAGGGAGCTACAGCTCTGCAGACTTAGTGCAAAAACACCTTTCTCTGGCACATAGTCACCATTAAACAAAAATTAAAAGGAAGAAAATAAAAGTGATGTCTTCCCTGTCAAGCTGTTTATAATTATGCAAAAGCAAACTTACAAAAAATAATCTCAGTATGCTTATATGTCTTTCCCTCACAAATGTGTACAAATCCTTGAGAAACTGGTAATAAAAGCCCAAATTGGAAGGGTGGGTATTGTCTCTCTGGCTGTTCTTTTGAAAGTTATTCCGAGTACAAGCTTCCACCACATTAGGCAGAGATCAAAGGGTCTATTCCCTTTTTTCAAGTGTCCTGAAATGCCACTAAGTGACACCATGTTAGAGAAATTATCCAATAACTGCTCAGTCATGCTGGTCCTGATGGTGCATTCAGGAATACTAACATCCATTCACTTCCTTGCACGTGCCTGTCCCTAGGTGCCCGTTTATTTCTGTTTTACCACTTTTTCCCTCCTGTGCTCATTCTGCTTTCCCTTCAGGCTCATGCCAATAGCTTTTGACAGTGCACCACAAAGCCCTGACAACAGACCTCAATGAAGAGTAAGCTTCTCTTGCCTCTTTAATCATGTACACTAATATATCTCTAATCTAGCCTTCACAAGAGACATACCAATCCTGATGCTCACGTACCGTTCTGGGTTGCTCTCATTCTCTCTTTCTTTCACTGTCTCTCTTTTAGTGCATTTGGCACGAGGCCTGTGGTGTCTTCCTACTAGCTTTAGTCTATTGTTTCGCCTTGGCTGAGTTGATGAAGAGGCCCTAGGAGAGCCAGGCAGCGCCAACTACAAGTGGCTTGATCCGACAGGGCCTGACTAGTCCGGCTCAGCTCAGTCCACAGGATGTCTCTGTCGTACTTAACGCCACAGCAAAAGGGGATTTTCAGCATTCTGTTTGTCGGAGGGATCCTTCTGAGGCAGCTGTGTACATAGTTAGTGGGTGACACGGCGTGGGCTGAGGGTTGAGGTGGATGGATATAGCTTTAGGAAAGCGTCTGTCTGATGTGAACCCAGCTTTGGGGAAATGTTTGTGTGATGTGACATTGCGGCATGCATCTCAGCATGTGGGGGCTATGAGGGTTGGCTGAAGGCCAGACACAGACGAACCCTGCTAGACAAGCGGAACATGCTCCCAGCAACATCTTCAGTCTGGTCCCAGCTGTGTGTGTCATACTTAATCCTGGAACCAAAGGGACGCATTACTTCATGCATAAAAAAATCATGATAATTCAGCCATTAAAATGCTGCAAGTCCTTATTTGTGTCATTCCCCCAGTTGTCTTGTTTATGTTTATCCAAAAACCGCATGGCTGCTTATTAGGAACCACTTCTGCATACATAAGTAGTTTTCACTCTGTGGGCCACTTCATTTGTTTCACTTACATTTCTTTAACTAATAGTTTGTGACACTTAGAGACTCGAAGGCACCTCGCTTTCCTCTCACCAGTCCGCACCTTCCTTTCTTTGTTGTGACTTTATGCATGGCTGATGGTATCACGCCGACTTCTAGGATCACAATGCACAGCAGTGGGGTCAGTCTGCTGACAGGACATCAACAGGAATGGATATCCATACTTCCTGTGTGCAGTGGGCACTCACACACTCTCCTTTAATCAGTTCATCACTAGATCTGCATGAGCTGCTATCCTCTCCTTCTCGAGACAACCAATGTAGTATCCATTTTCAGACTCTCATTCGCTCCACAATCATCCTCTCTATTTCCAATGTCCTCTTTCTCCTATTATCCCCTCTTTCTCTTATCTCTCAATCAGAGTATCATGCTTTCAGCTGAAGTCTATTGGCACAGATATCCCCTCTGTTCCACCTTCCTATCTCCTCTTCTTTCACTCTGTCCTTCAATTATCTTTTGAGTTCTATCACTCATTTCCATCTCTCAAGCTCTCTTACAGCACTTCAGTAGAGACAGAAATAAAGTCATCGTACTCGGGTCAGAGCATGTGGTGCGCTGTCTTGTCTTTAGAATCTTAAGCCAAGCCCATTTCCAACCAAAAAGCAGAAACTGATAGATTTAACGCGCACACAGACTTGATGCTACTCCCTAAAAACATAGTTTATCCGTGTGTGTTGTTTTCCTCAAGGGAGGCTAGAATGTGGGTAGTGATGATTACATGGAATATCCAGCGTAGCTCTGTCTGCCTCAGGTTTAGAAAAATGAGCAATCACAAAGGGATAAGTAAATAGATTACGCTGTTGTACCGTTCAGCAGTAATTGTGCTGTCCTATATGCCGGTCAGTGATGCCTTTGTTTTTCTTACAAAATCCAAACTATAGGTTTGTACTCAGAGTGAATATGAAGATGCCTTCCGATCAAATTTCCAGCAATTTAAAAATCATTTAAGCCTTCGGGGTGCTAAACTTTCTATGCCATAATTTAGTTTGTCTCTTCTTTTCTTTTCTCCCACAGTAAATTTCTCTTTCTCCGTATCTTGTCTAATGTTTCATCCATTAGACAAGACAACCCCTCAGAGTTTCAGGAACTGCATAACAATGTATGAATATGGATATGAATATGTTCCCTACAGAAAGCTCTCTGTTTGTGTTTATGTCAGACTCCCATTACTGTCAGTGCCGATCATTCTCATGTTTCAAAGTTGCCTTTAGTGCTAAAGCTAAGGCATGCATACATTAATGGCCCATTTAGCAAAGTTGGTCTATTTGGTTAATACCAACAACCCATTTTTGATGCGTCAAACACAGTATGCAGTTACACTTCTCAAACAGTCATAGATACCCACAGGGAAATTGACTTATTGCATAAATATACAAATACAACATGCATTTAGATTTTGGTAAGATGCTGTAAATTCAGTCAGGCTACGCCACCTATTCCTCGGCAACACTTACATTATGGTTCCTTCCACCCTTGCTTTTTGACTTCTGTTATTGCTTTCCTGCATTAAATAACAGTGTGCTGACCAAATTACTGAAAACCTGTACTACACTAAAAGTTAACTATCTCATTGATAACTCTAAGAACTCTAATGATAAACCCTTTTACTGGGTGGTGAATGAACTGAACTTTAGTCATTTGCAGTCTTGTCAAAACACATCATCTAAGGGTGTTATGTTTATCATCTCATATTAAATGTGTCAAAAAAAAGAATCATGTGTGACATCATATATACCATGGTGTGATACAGCACAAACTATATGCAAAGGTGTTACCATAGTCAGATAAGCAGCTATGGAAATTATTTGCTGCTCTGTCATGTTGGACAGGTTGTGTTAGGATTATTGGAAGAAAGGGATATACTTCAATGTAGTTTTTAAACAAAGCACAGAGTGTGTGGTTAGCAAAAATATATTAAGTGATCTAACTCACTCTCTCTTCCAACATCAATTGAAAATATAAACTAAACCTCTACCAAACTCATTGTTTCCAGTCTCTATCAAGACACTAAAGAGTAGCATTTGAGTGCTTGGATGGACTGATGAAGCATTTGTTGAAACAAACTATGTAAATCTGTGTGTGTGTGTGAGTGTTGGTTTTTCAAAATAGTTTTTTAGTTATTAAATTATTAAATAGTTGTTTTTACTGCACTTTAATGGTTAATGTGAAAAAAATTACAAATAATTAATAATTCGTTTGAAAATTTCATCTTTAATTGTTAATAAACAGCCTGCCAATACCCCTGTCTATTTTTTCAAACATTTGCTGGTTTTTAATGTGTTTTGTTGATTGTGAAGATAAGAATTTCTACCCCTTAAGTCTTACTTATTATAAGGATGCAAGACATGCATGCTTGGTAATTAATAGGGATGGGTACCGGTATCCGGTGCCATTAGAAGTGCCCTCACTTCTAAAACCTGCGTACAAACACACCTCTCACTTCTAAAACCTGCGCACAGACACACCCCTCACTTCTAAAACCTGCGTAATGACACACCCCTCACTTCTAAAACCTGCGTACAGACACACGCCTCACTTCTACAACCTGCGTACAGACACACCCCTCATTTCTAAAACCTGCGTACAGACACACCCCTCACTTCTAAAACCTGCGCACAGACACACCCCTCACTTCTAAAACCTGCGCACAGACACACCCCTCACTTCTAAAACCTTTGTAATGACACACCCCTCACTTCTAAAACCTGCGTACAGACACACGCCTCACTTCTACAACCTGCGTAATGACACACCCCTCATTTCTAAAACCTGCGTACAGACACACCCCTCACTTCTAAAACCTGCGTAATGACACACCTCTCACTTCTAAAACCTGCGCACAGACACACCCCTCACTTCTACAACCTGCGTACAGACACACCCCTCACTTCTAAAACCTGCGTACAGACACACCCCTCACTTCTAAAACCTGCGCACAGACACACCTCTCACTTCTAAAACCTGCGCACAGACACACCCCTCACTTCTAAAACCTGCGCACAGACACACCCCTCACTTCTAAAACCTGCGCACAGACACACCTCTCACTTCTAAAACCTGCGCACAGACACACCCCTCACTTCTAAAACCTGCGCACAGACACACCCCTCACTTCTAAAACCTGCGCACAGACACACCTCTCACTTCTAAAACCTGCGCACAGACACACCCCTCACTTCTAAAACCTGCGCACAGACACACCCCTCACTTCTAAATCCTGCGTACAGACACACCCCTCACTTCTAAAACCTGCGCACAGACACACCCCTCACTTCTAAATCCTGCGTACAGACACACCCCTCACTTCTAAATCCTGCGTACAGACACACCTCTCACTTCTAAAACCTGCGCACAGACACACCCCTCACTTCTAAATCCTGCGTACAGACACACCCCTCACTTCTAAAACCTGCGCACAGACACACCCCTCACTTCTAAATCCTGCGTACAGACACACCCCTCACTTCTAAATCCTGCGTACAGACACACCTCTCACTTCTAAAACCTGCGTACAGACACACCCCTCACTTCTAAAACCTGCGCACAGACACACCCCTCACTTCTAAATCCTGCGTACAGACACACCCCTCACTTCTAAAACCTGCGCACAGACACACCTCTCACTTCTACAACCTGCGCACAGACACACCCCTCACTTCTAAAACCTGCGTAATGACACACCTCTCACTTCTAAAACCTGCGTACAGACACACCCCTCACTTCTAAAACCTGCGTACAGACACACCCCTCACTTCTAAAACCTGCGCACAGACACACCCCTCACTTCTAAAACCTGCGCACAGACACACCCCTCACTTCTAAAACCTGCGTACAGACACACCCCTCACTTCTAAAACCTGTGTAATGACACACCTCTCACTTCTAAAACCTGCGCACAGACACACCCCTCACTTCTAAAACCTGCGTACAGACACACCCCTCACTTCTAAAACCTGCGTGATGACACACCCCTCACTTCTAAAACCTGCGCACAGACACACCCCTCATTTCTAAAACCTGCGCACAGACACACCCCTCACTTCTAAAACCTGCGTAATGACACACCCCTCACTTCTAAAACCTGCGCACAGACACACCCCTCACTTCTAAAACCTGTGTGATGACACACCCCTCACTTCTAAAACCTGCGCACAGACACACCCCTCACTTCTACAAGCTGCGCACAGACACACCCCTCACTTCTACAAGCTGCGCACAGACACACCCCTCACTTCTAAAACCTGCGTAATGACACCCCTCACTTCTAAAACCTGCGTAATGACACACCCCTCACTTCTAAAACCTGCGCACAGACACACCCCTCACTTCTACAACCTGCGTACAGACACACCCCTCACTTCTAAAACCTGCGTACAGACACACCCCTCACTTCTAAAACCTGCGCACAGACACACCCCTCACTTCTAAATCCTGCGTACAGACACACCCCTCACTTCTAAAACCTGCGCACAGACACACCCCTCACTTCTAAAACCTGTGTAATGACACACCCTCACTTCTAAAACCTGCGCACAGACACACCCCTCACTTCTAAAACCTTTGTAATGACACACCCCTCACTTCTAAAACCTGCGCACAGACACACGCCTCACTTCTAAAACCTGCGCACAGACACACCTCTCACTTCTAAAACCTGCGCACAGACACACCCCTCACTTCTACAACCTGCGTACAGACACACCCCTCACTTCTACAACCTGCGTACAGACACACCCCTCATTTCTAAAACCTGCGTACAGACACACCCCTCACTTCTAAAACCTGCGTACAGACACACCCCTCACTTCTAAAACCTGCGTAATGACACACCTCTCACTTCTAAAACCTGCGCACAGACACACCCCTCACTTCTACAACCTGCGTACAGACACACCCCTCACTTCTAAAACCTGCGTAATGACACACCTCTCACTTCTAAAACCTGCGTACAGACACACCCCTCACTTCTAAAAGTGCTATTGAAAATGAGGGTTCTCCCTCAATGTATTTTCTAGGATTTTAAATAAATGAAATGATCATAAGTGTTAATCTGACAGGGTCATGTTCTCTTATATTAGTAGTTTCGATATCAATTTGCCCATTCATAGCTCTCCAACCTGGATGGTGAAACAAGGTTTCCCTCTGCAGTCTGCCAGATACTGTTAGGTCCATAATTTGTTGGACAAAGGCACAGTTTTTGAAGTTTTGCCTCTCTACACCACCATAGTGTTGAGTTTAAATCAAACAGCCAATGTTTGAAGTGGATACTTTCAGCTTTAATTCAAGGGATTTTGCACAAAAGAAAGAAAGAAAGAAAGAAAGAAAGAATAGAGGGTCCCCCATTCTCAAAGGCTCAAAATTAACTGGATAACTGACTGACAAGAAGTTACATCGACAGGTGGGGTCCATTCCCTTCTTATTTCAGGACAAATGAAGTAGACTTAATATCTGAAGTTTATTCAAAGTGTTACATCTATGCTTTCTAACTTTCTAATAATATCATTTTAAATGTGAAAGCTAAAAAGACATTTTAGTGCAAATGATGGAGGTGGTCTTTCAGCTGAAAAACCAAAATGAACCTATAGGAAAGACAGTAAAAACTTCAGGAGTTGCCGAGTCACCAATCTGGACCAACTCGGCAAAACAAAAAGGCCTGAAAGACCACAGAAAACAACTGAAGCACATGAATGAACTATTTTCATGGTCCAGAAAAGAAACTTCACAAAATGCAGACAAGTCAAAAACACTTTTGACGAGGCAAATGTATCATTGCCTGGATCTACAACTGTGCCTTCCATATATGTAAAACATGGTGGATGTATGGTTACCAATGGAACTGGGACACAAATGTTTATTGATAAAACTGTGACCGAAGTAGTAGTATGAGTTTTTCCTGTGAATCAAAAACAAACAGGCTCTGCTCATATTCAACCAAATGCTGCAAAACTGACAGGATCCCAAATGGATAAAGATTCACACCATACTGCAAAGTAAGTCACCTGATCTCACCTATAAAGAACATGCCTTTCGGGAACAGAAGACAAAAATAAAGGCAGAGAGAACCACAAACAAGCAGCAACTGAAAGTGTCAACTGTAAATTCTCATCTCAAGGGAGCAAAAAGCATCTGGTGATGTCCATGGGTTGTTGACTTCAGGGAGTCATAGCCTGCAAATGATTTACATGAATGATGTTACTTTGTCCAATTACTTTTGTACCTCTGAACAATGTGTTTTGCTTCTTAAGCCCTCCAAAATGCCTAAAAGATCAAACTACTGACTCATAATTGATCTTAGGTAGCTTATTAGCATTAATTAATTAGCTCCAACCTTTTATTTGACAACAGAATATCTTGAATATTCAGAGTATCTTGTTCCCAGACAGAATTTCTGGCTCATCCAGATGAAATATATATGAATGTCAGGGACTTTTTACTCATTGAAATACAGAAACAGCAGCAGCAGAATGGATTGCATACGTTGCCCAACACTTGCCACTTCTGAGAGGCGATCTAAATATTTGTGGCTGAAGACAGAAAATGGACACGTCTGGGCTGTAGCTCTGGCCTGTTCAGTATGTTGGAACGTTTTGCCCTCTAGGAGTCAGTCAAGTAAAAATTATGCGCTTTTTTAACCACTTGTGATATCATTAATGTAATTGTTTGAATTTTTACAATAACTGAACAAGAACCCGCCTAGAAGGCAAATAAAAATTAAGAAAATTATTTTCTCTGATAGGGAGAGAAAAAAATAATACTGCAGTTTAGCCTCAAGAAGGAGATTTTGGTCGTCTCTTATTCCTTGTGGGCTGCTGACTTGGACTCTGTGACTGCAATTACATATTTCACTCTCATGCCTTTGACTGGATGCAGATGCCAAGTAAGTGACACATTATTTTTACTGTCTTGCCAATTATGAGTCAACCGAGTGGTCATTTTCTGCTTTGTGTTTGTTATAAAGTAAAGCATCCTCCCTTTGGATACCTCACCAACAGCTTACTTTTTATGACAGGCCACAAGTAGCACTTTTAAATGTTGGTGTTTTTCTCTTTGGTATTTTCATTTCTTGCATAGTGTGTTTGGCACAAATGTGTGAGAAGAGGCACAGAGAGTAGTTGTAGTTTCATTCAAATGAGGTTGCACAAAAGCAAAGTGTTGGTATTTTGGTGAAAGCTGGATCATAGGCATGCTGGGAATACACGCAGAAAAGAACCAGGTTCTGTCAGTTCTCACTGAGCCACAACTCCAGGAATAACGCTAAAAATTAAAATAATACATTTGAGTTAGCATTTACAAATGAGGAGATGAAAGTTCAGAAAAGATAATTCAACGAGTTGGAAATTAATAGGTGATACTAAGCATCCACGGGTGCTTTATACTAAAAGAAATACGACAACCTTTTAGTTACTTTAATTAAACATGCCTGTCTAAAGGAAGCAGGACAGCTTGGTGATAAATCTGCAGCCTCTAATTTGAAAAGTAGAGCACTGGGCAGAGCCATTGTGTGCAGTGATTCACTGTGTTTACATTGATTAAATCATGTGCAAACAGAAGTAGGCTGCTGCAGAATAGCCACACAGACTTCTGCGCACATCAGACTGCTCAATTAGATCTTTGTTGTTGTGCCAGTGTATGTGACGTCCCGTGGCTGCAACGGACACAAGCAGTTTAGGGTTAAAAAAGAAAAAGGAAATCAAACATGATTAAAAGTTCACACTGCTCTCATGACCATTAATTCTCTTCTCGCCCCCCCTCCTATCTGAAAACACCAGATTACCAGCAGGCAATATTCCCGTGTGTCATGGCCTCCTTTTTTGTCTGGCAAAGTGGTGTTTTACTTTCAATTTTTGAAAAGTATTTTAGCTTTTATGTGATAAAAATACAAAAAGCCTTCAGCCAAATGTAGTAATGGCATAAATAAATTATTCCTATTGTGTTTTTTGATTTCTATAGTTAATGTACAGCCCAAACATTAGTTTAAGTACAGCAGATCACTAGAAAATCTAACTGGGCTATATCACACATCTCCACTATTTGTTATTGAATGCCACAGCATCTGTTTTCAGCTGCGGATTGTTTTGCCTTATTACATTCACGTCAAACTCTGCATTATTCAGACAACATTATTTTCTTGCTTGGAGAAACTCTTTTTTAGTGAGTTGTTTTCAAAATGCCACTCTGATTGCCAGATCTGTTCAAAAGGTATGAGAGCAGTAATGAGACTGTCGGAGAAGTTTAATGTTTGTCCCCACAGCCCTCCATCTTGTTGTCTGCTTTAGCTCTTCCCTCACTGATTCATGATTTTGATTAGCCCATCCAAAGCGTCTCCCCTTCATCCAACAATGCCTGGCGTCACGCAAGAAACTTTGCTTTTTGTAACAGCTCAAAAAACTGTATCTAAATGGGAGAGCTTCAAATTTGGGGGTTAGGAGTAATTCACCTTTGTGATGAGAGCAAAAAAATAAGACTGATGCTGCTCTCATGTCTCATGGGATGAACAGCTAGCCTGACTCTGTAACAAAAGGCCATCTTCCAGCACCTCTAAACTGCAGGTGCACAGCAGCTAGGGTCCCCCCATATATATAGCTGCCTCATTTTGTTTTATATTTGCAAACATCTTAGATTCTGTAGCATTTTGTAAAGTGCTGTGCAAAAGTCTCGAGCCACACCTTAGGTGCAGCAATTTGTAGCATGTGTAGATTTAAATGGATTTTGCTCTGTTCTCTGTCAAGGTGATCCCACACTGCTTCAATAGTGTTGAGGTCGGGCTCTGGAAGGCCAGTTCATGACCGATAGTCTTCATTGTGTGTGTATTTTTCTATCCAAGTATCTATCCAGGCTTCTACTACATTGGCAATGTGTTTGGAATTGTTGCTATGCTAAAAAAATGTAGCAATTTCCAGTTAGGTGCATTCCAGATGGTATTACATAGTGGGTCAAAATACTGATGACTCTTTTAAAGAATCCCCAACACCAGTGTCTGAAATGCAACCATGATAAAGCCTTCACCAAGTTTCACAGATGGCTGTTGGCACTCACTGTTTATGCCTCTCTCCTGACCTCCTCTCTACATATTGACACATATTTGAACCAGAAATCTCAGATTTGGATTCATCACTCCATAAGACCCGTTGACACTTCAATTCAGTTCCTGTGTAATTGGCAAGACTTCAGCCTTTTCACCCTATTTTCTTGGCAGCCACCATTTCTGATGAAACTTCGGTGAAAAGTAGATAGATAAACTGAAGGTCCTGTGTTTGGTCTTTGCTGGATTATTTTCTTAAGAGCATTATTTCAGATACTTTTGATCTGCTGTAGATAGTTTTTCAGGCCTGACCCTTTATATTTTGTCCTCGAGTTGTCCATTTTTTCAAATTTTGAAGGATTCAGTGTGCTTGAATGATTCCTAGGTCAATGTTAAGGAGCTTACCAAATAAGTAAAAGTTACTTTGAAGCAAGTAATATACAAAGTCTGAGTGAAAAAGCAAAGAATGTCCAAAGAAAAACTCTAAAAACTTTCAGAAATAAACTACTGGTGGCTCAAGACGTTTGCACAGTAAAGTGAATAAAACGTGGTCAGTTGCAAAGCACTCATTCCCAAAGTTTAACCTATACAATCAAAAAACACCTCACTCAAATGCAAGAAAACCTATAAAACTCAAATGGTTTCCACAATGCTTGGATACTCAGCATTCAGTGTCATCATTTATCTCAGCAAACATTTCTGCATTGATAGAGGAAATATATTTCAGGGTGACAGCGCACCATTGCCCACTTAATGGTTTGAATAGCACAACAACGTTATTATTCATGGATAATTATAACAAATGGACATTCATTAGAGGGTCTACAACCTACACTATATATCTCAGTGACATGGTTTGATTCTTCAGAAAACAAGAAATTATACCTTTAACTCTTTCAACACTTTGGCTGTTTACCACTTAGTAACTAAATGCCAATGAAAAGGCACTTCTATGTTTCTGTAGACACACTTTGTCAAGAAGAAAATACATAACCTCAAGTGAAGAAAGACAGTGACCCTGTTGCTCAGTGCTGTCTCAGAGAAGTGGTAAGAGTTCAGTTACATACACAGCAGCATCCTGGAATAAATAGATATGATCTGCACAAAAATAAAAAAAACCCTCAGTAGTTTTGGTGTTAAAGTTTAAGCTGAGTCACGATTAGCTCCCAGAGGACATGAATTAGAGGTATAAAACACATATTAAGCCATTACATGCTGTTAAAAATATTTTACTGTGCTACACATCTTAAAAGTTGTGAAACTCATGATTCATCAATGCTCTGCTTATTGCACTTAATCTGTTGATGGACTCACATTTGTACAGCGCTCTTCTAATCTTACTGTCCATTCAAGGTACTTTCACACTGTAAGTCAAATTTACACACCCATAGGCATACGGTGGTTTTATCTATCACTCACTCACATACCGCAATTCGAGGTTCAGTATCTTATCTCTACTCAACCTCCTCTAGTTCCTGAGCCAAAGCCACCACTTTACACGTCTACATTTCTTTTCCTTTTTTACAGCGTTGCCTCCTGGGAGGGACATATATAAGGCTAAATCTGAGGAAAACAGAACAACACAATGGTAAATGTATATCTGCCTTGCTGAGTTACCTGCCTCTGGAAAGATGCAGTCCATCCTATGCCTTAAACCCCCTGGGCAGACAGTGTTATGGCATGTGTTGCTGAGTCTGTCTGCATTTAATTCACAGCTTACTGCTTTAATAGCTACAGCACCCTGCTCTCTCCTGAACCCAGTGGCCATTCTACCACCTGAGTCAGACTATAATAGGTTGTCCAGAGATATAGCTGTTCAACTGCCTCCTACAGATGAAGCTTGATGGGGAGCCAGTGTCTAAGGCAAGATGCTCATTTTCTCAACATGGGCTTCGTTGGCTCAGCTCTGTCTGCGTGTAACATAGATATGGCTGGTAACGGATACTGTTCGAAAAGGCCCACGAAATCTCTGGTCAGGTTGAAAGAAATCCTCTGTGTTTATGAAGTCTCAGTACTAAAGCATGGCCAAGAAGCAAAGCCACATATCACTATGGTAACCAAACAGCTTGGGGTTTCAACAGGTCATACTGACTTATTACATGCATGCATTAGAGCTTAGGTTTAGTAACTAAGTAAGACAAAAAAGTGAGAAAAAGAGCAGAAGTCATCAAAATAAATTAACGTGAGAGAAAGGGAAAAAATATAAATCAGATCAATTCTATTGTACTTACACAGCAATGATGACATACATAGTAAGGCCAAGACCTTATAGTACTCAACTGTTTCACAGTGGGAAGGAAAAACACAATTTTAAATAGGAAGAAACCTCAGACAGAACCAGGCTCAGTAAGAGTGACCATCTGCTGAGACCCGAGAAGAAGAAAACACACATTACTTTCCAAGCATGCAGCATATGTGAGTGAAAAAGTGTCTGTGAAAGAGAAGCTGTCATTTCACCCCCCTGAGAGTCAGTGTGATGTGCAGTCTGAGTGTCTTAGCCATGCTAAGGGCTCTGTGAGCAATAGCTTTAAGGTAGATTCTCATATAAACAAAGAGGACGGGTCAGTAATTGACAGGTAATGTTCAATATATAGAAAGAAAAATGAAAAACACCCGACCCAAAAATAGAGAAGAACCAAAGTCCTCCATCAAAGCAAGCTGGGCTTCAATAACACCTCAGCAGTGCCGCAAGCTGATCATCTCCATGCCAGTCCACTCTCAGGCAGTAATTTGTGACAAAGGAGCCTGAAGCAAGTATGTAATGTATAAAAAAGTTGGGCATTTCTGGATTCAAAAACATGCTTTTCATCGTTATAAATATGATTCTGAGTAAAATTCAGCTGAGGTATTTAAAATTAAAGGTTTATTAATCCAAATAATTAATCATTAAAGAAAAATGTGCTTGGTACTAACAGTAAATTTCACATGGTACTTACATAGAATTTACATGTATTCAAATGATTTAAGTCAGCATTTTGAGCACAGTTCATTTTTTTAAGCGTTTATTGTGAATCATTTTTTGATTGAGTTTAGGAAATGAGCTAATAATTTGAGATACTGGTTTCTGCTTTTAATGAGTCATACATAATACGTACATAATCATCATCATCAGAATGTCAGAAAATCATAATACATGAATAGAATACCTTTTAGACATAAACTCAGACACAAAATGTCATTTTTTTTTTATCCTTTCTTTGTCATTGAAAGAAAGGGTTACTTCTGAAAAGTAAACCCGGTATTGAGTTGCTAAACTAAATGATTAAGATGCAGTCTTATTTTCTCTCACCCTGTAGCAATAATGAATAGTTTTTCTATTTTGCTTGCAAATTGTGCTTTTATATAAAAAAGATCAAAGAATGCAAGTGGAAAAGGCATATTATTTTTCCTCAATACAAAAAAAAAGAAAAGAAATTCACTTAAAAGTACTGTAGGGTATTAGAGAGCCACAAAGTGATGGGTAATAATGCTGCTGGCTATTATTTTTTCTATTTTAGTTGCAAAAGCTCATTACAATTTAACTGAACAAAACAAATAAATATGGAATGGAGTGATGTCTGAAAAAAATGGTATAGGGGAAAAAATTATGCTGCGCTCGAAAGAACAACTCCACAGTGCACAAATGATGTGTTAAGAAATGATCATTTCAAGATTTGAAGCGATTTACTGCCTTCAAAGGGAGACTGTCAGAGTATGCAGTCACATCCAAGTGTGGGCTGTCAGAAATGTCCAGGTCCAGTGTTTTTTAAAATCTAATGATACTGGCATTAATGTTGAAACATTTTGTTCTGTACTATTTCAGCCATCATCCAATCAAGTAGCTTTATGAGTTTGTAGACACTTAACGTAATGCCAGAGGGTCACAGCTTCATGCTTGTTCTCCCCAGCTCCACACCAAACTGCTCCATTTATTTTCAGTTTCTCTCTGCAGTGTCGGGTAACATGGTTGTGCACTGAGATGGTCAATAATGAGACAAATGTCCTCTTAACGAATACAAAATCCTTTTGAGACATTCTGACAAGTAGGATATATTTAGTGTTGTGTTTCTGCCCATCCAGTAAATCCAGTATTCAGTTGCTAGTGTGGGAGCGGGAAACTTTTCTTTTCTTTTTCCCCCAGAGGGCCACACTGGCTAAGATAAATTAAGGGCCACACATTGAATAATTGGATTTAAACATGAAGTGCAGAGCTGAATTATTTTAAACTCAATCAATCTCGTAGCTATGGCAGATCATTTTACAGTGAGCTATTTTTCAACACAGAAATGCTGATCCCTTGTTTCAAAAAGCAAGAACTTCTTTATAGAAAATATAAACTTTTTTAAAAACTTTAAGATTACTTACATAAAACAATCCATTTACTCTTATGCCAACTTTTTAATTTACCATACATTTTACATGAACCACTGCAATTGTCCATGATAAAACACACTGCACTATGTTATGAATATATAATAGGTTGGGCACGAATGACATATGTTGAATGTGAAACATGCAAATGTAGAATGTAACATTGCATTTTCTCAATCAAAAGAATTTATAATAAATGTTTTTTCAAACCATATAGTATTAATAATCGCTATATATGTGATAATGTTTGTGCAAAGTGTTGCTGAGATATAACACATACAGACATATATACACTACAATCATTACAGTAAGGTAAGCAGATAATTTTATAATCATGAAAATGTACAATTTACCACTAGGGTGCACTGACCAAAGAAAGTATCAATAACAGACACTTATAATGAATAAATTAAACTCAAATAATTTCTGCTCTCTAATTACTTTTACTGTTTTCACTGGTGTATCTACCTCAGAGTTTAATACTACTTCAGCATGGACTAATGTGCCTGAATGAAGAACTTAATAGGCTAGTATTTATTGTTTCTGAACATGCATAGGCTCATATACTGTCATGGCGAGTGAGATGAGCCGTGTGGAAGAAATAAAGGAGGATCCAAACGCAGGCACTTGTAAAGGTGTGGGGTGGTTTATTTATACACAAAAATATAGATGGACAAACGGTAAACGGAGAACTAAACTATACTGGGACAACTAAACTACTGAGCCTGAACAAGAACACGAACCTGAACATGAAGGAAGACGGAAGATATGACGGTGACAGTAGGGAGAACACACGAAAGGAACATGGTAGATACACAGACGGACCAGCAACTACAATAACAGAAGACACGACTACACACAGGTGGTGGACACAGCTGGGAGCAATTAACGAGACGAGACAAGAGGTAAACCTGAACACATTCACAAGAGACGCAGACCTTCACAATAAAACAGGAAACAAGACCTCACTACACAAAGACGCAGACTCGACACTGAGAGACAGACAGAAAATGACACATGGAACTAAACCCACACAAAACATGACAACACAAATCCTAAACCATGAGTAAACAGAAACATGGAACTCTAATAATACGCAACTCAAACAATAGGCAACAATTCCTTAAACCTGAATAAACAGAACATAGAATTCAAATAGTAACTAACAAATCACAAATAATCAAAAAACACCAGACAACCCCAAAGCACTCCAAGATGCAAAATAAACCAAAACATAGGGAACTCAAAATGCTGGGTCGAACCGACCCAGAACCGTGACATATACAATACACGAGTAATGAAATAACTCTGGCATGGGTTAGATGTTGAAATATGCAGCAGAGTCTATCTATCAGTCGGGATCTGTAACATGTGTTTCTTTACACGCGTGTGTTTGTTTGCACACGTGTGTTTGCTTACACACATAAGAGGAGGGAATATCAGTAACTAGCAGTACAGACTCGCGGTGTTTTTCTTAACCTCAAGAAGCGAGCAAATATTTTTTAGTGACTGTTTTGTCTTCCTGAATATGTGCCACATGCGTGTGTTTAGTGACTCTGAGGCCTTCTAGTCACTATAAACTCCTCTACATTCATCAGCTTGTCACTGACTTTGCCCTTATGTCCTTCAGTGTTCAGGTCAACCAGCAAGCTCTGGGTCTAAAAATATGTCACACAGAAGTACCAAAAACAGCACTTCCAGAAATGCCCACTTGAATCTGGCTTCCAAACACAGACTGTATAAAATATGGAAATACCCCACTGAATCATTAAGGCTATTTAATGCCATCTATCCATTTTCTGCCTATGGTTGACGCCTGAGCCACAAAAACTGAGTCCATTTGACACGAGCCCCTCACCAAATACTGAGCACCTCACCCTCCCACTCTTCAGAGGGAGATCATTTGTCCTGCGTGAATCCACAGTTTCATTCTTTGGACACTACCCATAGTGCGGGTGAGGATGTTGACTTCACTTTCACGTTCAGTTCTCTCTTCATCCTAACAGACCACTACACCTATTACATTACTGCAAACACTGCACCAATCCATCTGTCAATCTCCTGTGTCCTCACTTGTAAGCAGACCCTGAAATGAGGATGATGATGGACCCCTTGTAGCTCCCAAATATGACATCTCCAAAAATGGTTTTCTAAGCTGAAATGAACCAATACGCAGCTAGGTGCCTAAACTGACAGAGAAACTGTGTAAACGCTATCCCGCGACCATCACAGGCAACAGTTCTAGCTGCAATGCTGTCTTCTCTCCCAGTTCTCAAATACTTATAAAAGTTATACTAGTTGGATAACAACAATGGCTACCCCTTTTACCAAGATGGTGACAATGAAAATAAAACAGACTTCACACAGCAGTCGATGACATCACTGTGGCTAGATCCATATTTTCCACCTTCTGTGCTTTTCAAGTATAATTAACCCATTTTGAAACTCTTGTTGCAACATAGTTTAAGCACTTTATCAGGAAAAGGGAAATATAATTAGGTTTTTAGGAAAAAAGCAAAACATAAACAAACAAACAAAAGCTGGCTTCAAAATAGCAGTGTAGAGTAGTAGTGTAACAATAAGACCAGACTCAAAAGCCAGTGTGTAGTATGTCTTGATGCATGGTCCAGCTGTGTGTAGGCAGGCAGGAATGGAGGACCCAGATGTAGACTCAAACACGGAGACAGAAACTTAAGCTCAAAAGTTTAAGACAGTTTTCAGTGGGGAGAAATGTTTTCGTCACTCATCCAAGTGACTTCTTCAGTCTCAGCTGACTGCAGATTTCCCCAACCTTATAAACAGTACTTTTGCACAATGACTGAAACTAGCACCGCTGATGAACAATGGGCTGTCAGGTCAGTTTCTTGATCATGCTGTGTGTAGTATAATAATAATAAAACAAACCTCATCAGAGCTGAGAAAGACAGCAGAGTGTTATAGGGTTTTGGCTCTTTTAATAACATTCATGTGATCCTACTGCTTTAATAAACTTAAACTTAATTTATTAAGTTCAAGTAAAAAAAATGCATTATGCTTAACAGAACTGTTCCAAAGAGTCTGCAGTGTAACTGTAATAAACAAAATATAAATCCTACTTGTAGGAGGATCAAGCTGTCACTTTATGGGGGTGGTTTCTACCAGTTTCTCTATATATAGGTACATATGTGTATATGTTTGATCAAATATTTTATTAAATTACTTTGCAAGAGCTTCATATCTTTACTGTCACCACATCTTTGGTGCTATAACAACAGTTGGAGGACAGAAAACAGTCCTCAGAATAGCATTAAAAATCTGAGTGAGTTTAACAATTCATCTAAATACAGATGTACATGGAAAACTTGAGTTTTTCTGTGTTCTGCCTCTGTTTTGCAAAAGTTCCTCAAAAGTTCCAAATAAACTATTACGATACAACTTCCAGCAGCCAGCGTTTAGAACATCCTGACACAGTCCAGGTCAGAAAAAACTATTTTACTTGAGGAGATACTATTCTGTCTCTGGAAACCCTTTGCCTTCTGTACATCCCTTTCCTTATGACCGTCCCACTGGAGACGGATATGAGTGGTGATAAAAAGCCAGATGGGAGCAGAGCTATGAATCCAGACTAGAGGCAGTAAAAATTTAGAGGTCCGTTGTTAGCAGTGAGAGGAGTTAATGCATGCTATTGTGTGTTAAGTGAAGCACCAACCATCATTCAACTAATACATTTTTTTTTCACAGTTTTAATTTTTGAGTACAGGTGATTATGTGTATTGTGAACAAATGGATACAAGACCACAAATAACGGTTTTTGAAATAAAAACAGGAGCTGCTTGCAAGATACGCTTGTAAAAAGTTAATTACAACACAAGCACATTATGAGGAAAAAGGGAAGTATAATTTAGTTTTTGTTTTACAGCTAAATTCGCTGTATAAACACAAGTGCAATCATGAGATATTTATACCCATTGCGAGGTGATGCAACAAAAACTGACAAGAGTATTAGAAAAGAGGGGAAAATGCCTCTGTGGTCTGAATGGATTTATTTTGAAGTTAAAACAACAACTGGATTTCAGTAAGTTGCATCAGTAAAAGACACCATTCAGAGTTCAAAGTCTAATCCCAAAATTGAACAAGTTGATGCGTTTCATGCTCTAACAGTTGTCATTTCTGCTCAGATCAAATGTGACACAGAGTGTAGTCTGTAGAAGTGAGGCAAATACATTTACAGGGTTGGATGTAGCCGTAGGCATTGTCACAAAGCCCCATTAGCAAAGTTCCTGCTTGAGACTTTCAGTGCTTGCTGTCTGCGATATGAGTGATATTCACATAATGTAAAATGCCAGATACGGTTTGACAGGGAGGATGGAATTGAGTTTTATGTGTACATTTACACATCATGTGTGTATACAACTCTTTTAATACACTATACACTATCGCTATACACACATCCTACACATTCATCTGCATGATTGTATCAAGGAAATTATGTATGTTAAAAAAAAAAAAGTTTCTGTACCTGTTGTGAGGTCAGTGTGCTCTTGAGACATGTGCTGGCTCTGGTGGACCCATTCACCATTGCACTTGAAGAAGATCTGGAGCGCAGGCCGAGCTTGACACCGGAGCTTGATGGGATTACTTTTGACAATGTAGGCATCGACAGGCTCCTCCAGGAAGTGAGGCAGGGTCCCAGATTGTCCATGCTGGAGGGCTTCACCTCGTTGACCTAAAGGATTAAATGAGAATGAAATTCAGACTGATGAAACAATAATGCAAGATCATGTCTGATCATACCTTATCATTGTCATAGCAACCCCGAGCTCCTGCGCTCCCTAGTGCATGTATAACAAGACTAATTCAGGCATATTTTGCAGCAAGAGCTGACACACAAGTGTGAGCATCCAGTGACATTGTAGTACATATAAAAAGAGCTACTTCAATAATTTTAACAAAGCACAGTGCTGTGCAAAAAAACAATAAAACTTTTCTCACTAAAGGTCAAAACAAACTTGCTTCACCACTTCAGGCAAAGACACACCGTCGACTACAACCCGTCTGCAAACCTGGAGATACTAGCAGCTGGTGATGTGCCACCCAAATGTAAACAAATTACTTGACCCTAAATGCAATATCCCAGTTAGAAAACATTTTTCTGTTAACTATGCAATAATGTTGTGCAGGCACAAGGTTTACTTGTAGTCTGAACTAATTTACTTGAGTTATTGTTAAAGTAAAATGCTAATCAGTTATGTTACTTTTCCTTAAAATGTCCAAGGAAAACTCTACTTTGGCTACTTGCTTGGCCACATCACCTACTAAACAATAATCTATCATTATTAATTAGAGTATGCAGTATTTCCATAATATTGGCTATTACTCAGGTGGTAGAGTGTGTCATATTATAATAATAATAATAATAATAATAATAAAAATAATGATAATGAACATAAGGTCAGGGTCTTGATTCCCAGTTTCAATAGTCAGTGTTTGAAGTATCGTTGGGCCAGACACTGAACCCCAGGATCTACAATGTGAATTTTAGATAATAGTGCTTGGGTGTAGAAAAAGTGATTGTGTTTGGGTGAATGTAGTACAAAGTGCTCTGAGTGCTCAAAATTGATTAAAAAGGTGCTATATAAATCCATATATCATATAAAGCTAACTTAGCTGTCTCTCTGCATTCCGTCATTTCATCCTCTTCCTCTGGACTTCTGCAACCAGCCCAACTTGTGGTCTTTACTACCTCAGTCACATTAAGTTGGTGCACAGTTGTGCAAAAACAACAAGAGAGTGTCAACACCTAGTAAATGAGCTTCAGTTAGCATCAATAGTTGACTCAACATATATATTATTTTCTTAAGTTAAAAAAAAAAATGGTAACAAAAAACAGCAGCGAAACAGCTTTGCTAGAAAGTGAAGAATGCCAATTTTACGGGAATTTCTCGGGATAACTGAGATATGAGGTAAGCCTGCTAGAGTGCTAAACATGAAATATAAACACTACTTCACAACCAGCTAGGATTTGAGTGATGAGACACTATTTTCAATGAGCAAACTGAATTTATGGACAGCACTCCCACAAAGTAAAAATAGCTATTATAAAAAAGTTTAAGTGTAATTACTCCAATAAATATCTCACTGAAATTGATCAAGATACAGACATCCTAATGTTGATCAGGAAAATCAATGATAGTCCTATAAAAGCAGCTTTGGAGTCAGTTGTTGGTGTTCACTAAAGACAGCTAATTCAGTTTAAGAATTCACTGAACAGACACTGGCAACACATTAACAGGCATTACTCCCTTCTTCCTTTTCCCGTCTGAGATGTGTTCCAGTCGGCACACGTTTTGCTACTTCTGAGGCCCACAAGTGTAATTACACTCTGACTAATCCTCTAGTTTGCTGGAACCTCTTTCATGCAAGTGTGAAGGGTTTAGTGAGGCAAACCGTCCCGCACACCTCCCCTCCTGATACAAACTCCCCACTGCACACTGCACTCCATAGTGATGTGTGTACCTCTGAAAAATCCCATCAGGATTAGAGAACCCACTCTCCCCTTTTCTCTTCCTCTCTCTAGCTAATCTAATCCTCCTACCTTTCCTGCCGGATGTCTCCTGATCGAGGGAAATAGATAAAAAGTGTCTGTGTGATTCCTTGGCTGTGAAAATCACAGCACTTGCCTGGTGTTCTCCCCACCGTGCGACACATTCACATTCACATTCTCTCCCTCATTCCTGGAATTGAAGCTGAACAAAGAGACATGCTTTTAATTTCAAAATGACTAGCCGCAGGCAAGCTTTTCTTGTACAGAGTGCTCCAATTTGTTTTGCGAACGGCACATTGACATGGCATGTTTGTGTTTGGATAGATGCAAAACATAGACGTGAGAGCGCATCCAGAAAATGATAGATGGGAGCAAGAATACACAAACAAATCGCTGTCAAATAAAGCAACAGCACTCAGAGTAATGACTCTTCTGGTAATAGATCAGGTATTATACTAATGCTTACTAACATGGCAGTTTAATGCCTCTGCTATTAATACCTGTACCATCAACATCTGCATTAGTAAAGTATTACAGGTTTATTTCACTAAGTAGTCTGTTCAGGTTTTCAGTTTTTATTCAGCCGTTTGGAACATAATAAGACAGATACAGGAAAAGAAACTGGTCTGATTTAAAATGCTGGGTAATTTCGGTGTATAACTGGAAACACAAGGACTTAAGTGTTTAGGCAGCAAGATTAGGTAATTTGCTCTTGAAACTACTGATCATATATCACAAACATCAAGCAAAGCCTATCCTGTAGGATGCTTCTTTGCTTGTTAACGCTGTTTTAGAGAAGACGGGTTGAAGTGCTTCTAGATCCTGGTGCAGTCTTTAAAATGTAGGTGTTCCTCAAGGAGCAGTCCTCGGTTCCCTTATGTTTATAATGTGTTATCCAAATGCAATGACCACATTAACAATAAATCTCTCAAAATTTCTAAAGATTTTTAAAATCCTGGGTGTCTTATCTCACCTTAAACCTTACTGTCGTGCGAAAGTGATAATAAAATCAGCATTGTTTCATCTTATAAACACAGCCAAAGAAACTTGAAAACTATGTTTTAGAAAAACCTACATAACCCCATCTCCTAAATTTTTACACTCACTGCCAGTAAGCTATAGGATTTAAAGTTTTGTAGCATTTCTTTACATGGAGCTGGCCCTAAATATATTTTTGATAGGTCTGAGCAACACAAGCCTACTACACACCTTACATCATTCAGTACTGAACTGGTAGTGGTTGTAAAATCAAAGCAAGGTGAAGTAACTTTTAGTCCAGTCCACACACACATACATAAAATCAGGCTTGGCTTGAGGTATGCACACATTACTTCCTGCAAGTATTCTGCAATTTGGCTCAAATTACGTTATACTTTTTAACATTCTAGCAACATGCACTCTTTCAGTTTGTGGCCAGATTTTATACTGGTTCATCTGCATGTTCACAGGACAGGCTGAATCTTCTCCTATCAATATTTTTCGTCGCTGTCATTCAGGGAACCGTTGCACCTTGTGCTTTCTCAGTTTTCACAGTGATCTACAACCAATGCCTTCGCCTGGCAATAACACATAAGGGGCACCGATACATCTAGCCCACTCTGAGAGGAAAACAAGATATCACTGCCAAAGGGCTGAGTGATGGCTCTATTAAACACCCTCTTTTTCTTTTCCTCTCCCTGCCTCTCTATCAGCATCACAAGCAAACAAACTTTTGTACCATAAACACAAACAGTCTGCTAATATAACATTAGCTCTAAGGCATCTTTAAAGGACACCTGTTAATGTTTCAATTTAACACGCCATCTCCTCATATGCAAAACTATAAGCAATGTCTGGTCTCTTTTGTCAGTTCAATATATTCCTTGCGTTTGCTATCTAAAGAAAATGAGAGGGAGAAGCCGCTCGCTGACTGGACTAATTCGGTAAATCCTTTGGATGGTAGACTGTTTCCCAAAGAGAAAGATGACAGCTGTGATTCAGAAAGACAAGCTGGTGTTTGCCAAATTCTCCTCTACATTCAGCACACTCAAATGTCCCATCGCTCTCCTGTATCCATGTCAAACACCAGCTGAAGCTATGGAAAACTGACATCTTGACACACAAACTGCTGAAGATCATGTAGGTACTCTGACTGTGCCAGCACAAACACAGGGCTCCAACAACATGTCCTCTTCCTGCTGTTTCTTGTTTTATGCCTATCAAATTCTTGGCACCTGATCAAGATGCCTCTAGGACAGCTCCCTTTGAAAGGTTTTCTGGGTGAGCCAAACTGGGAAAGACCCCAGAGCTCACTGGAGAGCTTTTGTATCTTGTCTGGCCTGTCAATGCCTTGGGATCCCACAGGAGGAGCTGTAACGTGTTGCTGGGAAAAAGGACATCTGAAATACCTTCCATAGCCTGCTGCCACGGTGACCTGACTTCGATAAATTGATGAAAATGGATGGATGGAAATTTATCAAATTCAGACATTATATGGACTTCCACCCCAACCTTAGAGTTCAGACTACAGATCATGACCCAGATGTTACGTGTGCACTTCTGCTGTTTTGCCTGCCAGTAGCCTCTTGTGTCTCTATGCTAAACCTTTAAACTTCTCCTCGCCCTACAGTTACCTTGATATCCCCACCATCTGCATCACTTGACCTTCCAGCCTGCCTTCACATCTGGTGCTCATTCCTTTATCATCAGTTTAAACATATCAGGTTTTTTTTGCAGTTTTTTTTCCAGATAGTCTTCAGTAGGCTTATAGCATCCCACTGAGCTAGGCTAGTTTGTGCCCGCTTTATTGTGACCTTTGCCTGAATCTGATATTTGTTTGTCTAGTCTTTGTCTGTGTTGTCTGCTTCTACCTGCATGCTACTGACATTGGCCGATTTAAGCTGAGCCTTTTTGACCTTTACTTACTTAGTCTTCGGTTTTGGCTCCCGGGGATTCACTGATGCAATAACCCATGTCTCTATATCAAAATATCACGAAAGAGGAGAAACTATACTGTTTTTGGTCACAGCCTTCATAGCGAGCTTATCAATATGGAAACGAAAAGTTAACAACAAGACCTCTTCTCACCCAGCATCTAGTGCAAAAAGGCTTACCATGATCCACATAGGGGAAAATATCTAAAAAGGCAATGTCACACAAAATCACACAACCCACATTCCACACAAAGCCTGTGAATGGCTCACAAATGGCAAGTATATTCCATTTCCTGGCAGAACTGATTGCAGAAGGATCCTCTTTGTTAAGGAGCCAATTGCCTTCAGAACCTAAAGCCGTGCTCTTAACAGGAAGTGGTTGTAACACTTTATGAACACACAGACCCAACACAAAAAATTTGTTTTTTTTAGAGTCTTGATCTTAACGCAAGTCTATGACACAATTAGGAGGAATGGCACAAAATTTCTCCTCATTATTGAGCTGAAGCTTCTTGCTGTATAGGTAGCTTTATAATGTACTGTTTTCCAGGATGTGCTGTGTGTGATTGCTCAGTTTTTTTCAAAAAAGAAAAAGTTTAAGTGTTATTTGTTAAGTCAGATGGGCTTATAATTTTTATGTAATGCATTTTTTGTTTTTTCCCTCTGCATCAAAATAAAACTACAATAAAAGTTCGAGATTCTTAATTTTATTGTAAATGATCAAACATTCAAACTTGAAATTTTTACGACAATCTGCAGTAAATATTTCCTTCTGGGTTAACTGATCATTGCTGTCTTTGCAGTATGGTTTTGGGCACCACTGATATAAGAATTTAAAGACTGATATCAACAATTGTGATGATTTTAAAAATCTGACATTCTTATATGTTGGTCATTTAATTGTTTTGTTTTTCAGACACACAAAACATTAATGTCTACTTGTTTAGTTACTTGTTTATACTCGTGTCTGCTTGGATCAGCTGGTTGTTAAGTCTGTGGCGTAACAAACATGCATGTTGCCAACAGGGAAATTGCAAAGTGCAGCATCAGCACTCATAACATGGTTGAGGGGAGTTTTCCATACCTCTTCTTTACTTTACTTTTTATTTATTGGCTGTTGTAAATACTGATACCAATAGCTAATATAGCCCGTTAATTTTGGTCACCCTGAAAAGCTGCTTGCTGCAACACGCACTTTTTATTCCTGCTGTATTGAGAGGAACTGAATATACAGCAAGGCATGAAGCGCCACATAGACGGGTTTGATAATTTGTGTTCCTTCATTCACACAAAGCATGCTTACTTCAGTTTGAAAGAGTCATAATGGATGAAAAAGAACTTACATTTGCGGTTTCTGTCACCACATCACCACTCTCTACACTTTGAAGCTTTTTTTTTAAATGCACATTTACTCACTTGTGTCCCTTTTGTGGCTCCTGGGTCTCTTGTCTCATGCATAATGTTCACTGAAGCGAATTGAATTAGATTGCTTTCTGTCACAGAGGCACATGTGTGACCTCTGATTTCAAACTTCCAACAGGTGTAAGGCATCAAAAGCAATTCTCCAGCGTATACCATCCAGTACAGAGATTATAAGCACGACAACAGTGCAAAGACGAGAAAAATGTGTTTGACTGTGTGGGCGTTTGCAGGAAACAAAGGGAGAAAAACAAAGAAAGGAGGAGAATGTATGGCTTTAATAAAATGCAACATTCCCTTAATGTGTTGTCCAATATTCGAAGCCTGAAACATTTTACAGCACGTCTCATGTTTTGTATTATTCTTACATATGAGTAACTGGACCTCATTTAATGTTCTGTAGATGGAGCATTGGTAACATAATTACAACTAAAACATATCTTGCATCTCCAGTTCTCTTTTAATTAGCCTGGGAAACCAAATAAATGACACAACAAACTGGAGAGAAACACAGGAAATGGTATTAACTCACACGAGAGGTTTCAGGATAAAAATAAGTAGAAGCAGCTGCATGTACACGGGTTAACAAAAAAACATACTAATTAATTCTAAATTTGTTGATTAAGGGTCAGTGGCATAATTATTTGTTAATTATTTCACCGTGCTGCCATTTCAGTCACAGTTTGAAAAAAGAAGGTGCAAAGTTTCTTGGTGAACCAGAGACACATTTGTGGATTTGCTGCTATTTGCCTTTGTGTAAACACTGACTTTCAGGCTAATGTGTCTTTGTAAATACAGCTTGGCAATGGTCAACGCTGCATTAATTATATATGCCCAGTGTGAGGTGTCTTCATAGGCACTATTGACGCAAATCGGTGCAGCAGATGGATGGTCTAGTTTGAGGATCAGAGGTGAAGCTAGCAGAGGAGATGGGGGTGGAAGGAGATTGGTGAAGCAGATGATAGGTGGGTGTTGAAGATAGTGAGAAGCACTGGCGGAGCATCTGCTGAGATCACCGAGTGTACAGGAGGAAGACAAAAAAAAAATATGTTTAGCATTTTCAGGAAATGCACATAAGCCATGAGTCTGAACTAAAATGCACTAGTTTTATGCTCCTCAGCCAACTATAGCTGACTGCATAATTGCAACCTTTGCAGTTATGACTCTTTACTGTTATTGACTACTTTAGCCCCCCCCACCCCACCCCACTCCCACTCAAGATTTTTGAATGACAAGTATGCCACAGGAGAAAGATAGATATGGAACGATAGGATTTCTTGATCTCCTGGTACAATGGCAAATGAGGCGCAAAAGACGGGAACGTGAAATTTTGATTATGTTTAGTACCTGTGATTCAACCACATCAAAACCCATCAGCCTCTAGCAAGAGGTGTCCCGCTGACAAGATGACAGGTAATGAACTGTTAAACTCAATGTGTTATGCGCGCCAGCAGGATGCACACAAATGCTATGCCCCAAAACAGACTCCACTATGCACAACCCATTGATAGCTTTGGCAATAACTTGCCAAACTAAAGTTTGATTAACAACACTGGTCCACAGATAATAGATGGATTTTATACCATTATTTTAAGTCACACTTCTGTTTCCTCCCTACAGTTTTTCTCCTTCCTATCCCCAGGCAAGTCTCACAGTGACTTCAGTCAGACTGCAGTAATGCCCGGAGCTCTAAATCTACTCTCCAACTTGTAATTTCTTTGCACTGTGAGTCACACAAGCAATATGTTTCTGCTCTGCCTCTCAGAGTCTTAAAACCAGCATGGCCTCAGCCGAAAGAGATGCCAGAGCGCTTTGTTCAAATATTGATGCAAACCTCTCATCTGTCATCTTAGGACACAACGCTCTCACACATACACTCACTCAGATAATGTGCTCTGTGCAACTGAAGCACTGACAAAGACACGCATGCCAGATGTTGTCCAATCAAAACAACAACAGACAAATGTTGACTCTTTACTGTTATTGACTACTTTAGCCTCTGAAGACCACTTCTTTTTACTTCTTTTAGGTGCTAGTATTCCTGAGCTCATTCAATTCACATTTACATGAACAAAGCAAGAGGAAATGTGCTTGTTCCGTTTTATCAGCAATACCCTGCTTCACATGGGAGCTGCTCAGTATGACCAAACTCTTATCTTTTGGACAACAGCCCAACTGTAGCAGTAGGGGGTTAGACGCCTGGATGGTGAAAAATAAAGGAGGGGGAAAGCACTACTCATCTCAATGAAGATTTTTCCCACATATGTTAGTGAGTGACTGGTCAGGTGTTAGCACTGGTGCACTTGAGTTTAATGACTTTAAACAACAAGCTCACAAGTTAGAATTTACTTTCTATCCTGACAGGCTCAAATATGATAGTGCTGAAGGTGCTACAGTGTCTTTTAACTTGACACGTCAAATCTTATTGGGCAATAAAGAAGTCCTTGCTCCAAAATCAACACCTTCAAAGTTGACTGAAACTTGCAGCTGCCCACATCAAAAAGCTAAATGCTTTCTAGAGAAAAGTTTTATGGTCAGACGAGACAAAAACTAGGCTAATTGGTCCCAGTGATGAGAGGTACACTGTAAAAAAAAAAATCCTAAAAAAACAATAATATTCTGGCAGCTGGGGCGCCAAAATAATACCAGAAAATAACAGAAAATAACTTTCTCATGAAAATACGGTTATTTTCAGTCATGACAATACAGTTTGTTGCCCTAATTTTACATGGGATTGTGCCTTTTTCAGGTGCTTTTAAACATTAAATTAGGAACATTTTAATGTGATTAAACAATGAAATTACCTATACACAAGGTCAATGAATGCGGTAATATGAATAATAATAATAATAATAATAATAATACACTTTATAATTCCCCTCTGGCCATCAGCAGTCGGTGGTAGGTGAAGTGTCTTGCCCAAGGACACAACGACCGAGACTGTCGAAACGGCAACCTTCTGATTACAAGGCGAACTGCCAACTCTTGAGCCACGATCGCCCTAAATAACAATAATAATAATAATAATTTGATGTAAAAAAAGTTCATAAGAATCATTTTATATATTTTTCCATAGCATTACATTTGAATTTAACAGTTCAATCTTTCAAATAACGGACAGATATTTGTGAAATTATGATACATTTGTGAATGTATTTTAACAATCTACATATGCATATGTACAGACAGATACATTTAACAAACAAGAAAATTATGTTTTATTACATTTACAGTGATTTTACGTTAATTTACATTTGAAATGTAAAATCAGTCTATTTATGTGAATTTAATGATATTCTAGAAGAACAGTACAAAACTGTAAAATACACAGTAAAATACTTTTATATTACAATTTTTTTACAGTGTATCTTATGCTATGCAGATGACACCCAGCTCTATCTGTCCATGAAGCCAGATAACACACACCAATTAGTTAAACTGCAGGAATGTCTTAAAGACATAAAGACCTGGATGGCCGCTAACTTTCTGCTTCTTAATTCAGATAAAACTGAGGTTATTGTACTCGGCCCTGAAAATCTTAGAAATATGGTATCTAACCAGATTCATACTCTGGATGGCATTACCTTGGCCTCCAGTAACGCTGTGAGGAACCTTGGAGTCATTTTTGACCAGGACATGTCCTTCAACGCACATATTAAACAAATATGTAAGACTGCTTTCTTCCATTTGCGCAACATCTCTAAAATTAGAAATATCCTGTCTCAGAGTGACGCTGAAAAACTAGTTCATGCATTTATTACTTCCAGGCTGGACTACTGTAATTCATTATTATTAGGATGTCCAAAAAACTCACTGAAAAGCCTTCAGCTAATCCAAAATGCTGCAGCAAGAGTACTGACAGGGACTAGAAGGAGAGAGCATATTTCTCCTGTTTTGGCTTCCCTTCATTGGCTTCCTGTTAAATTCAGAATTGAATTCAAAATCCTGCTCCTCACATACAAGGTCTTAAATAATCAGGCCCCATCTTATCTTAATGACCTTGTAGTACCATATCACCCTATTAGAGCACTTCGCTCTCGCTCTGCAGGCCTACTTGTTGTTCCTAGAGTATTTAAAAGTAGAATGGGAGGCAGAGCCTTCAGTTTTCAGGCCCCTCTTCTGTGGAACCAGCTTCCAGTTTGGATTCGGGAGACAGAAACTATCTCTACTTTCAAGATTAGGCTTAAAACTTTCCTTTTTGCTAAAGCATATAGTTAGGGCTGGACCAGGTGACCCTGAATCCTCCCTTAGTTATGCTGCAATAGACGTAGGCTGCCGGGGGATTCCCAAGATGCATTGAGTTTTTCCTTTCCAGTCACCTTTCTCACTCACTATGTATTAATAGACCTCTCTGCATTGAATCATATCTGTTATTAACCTCTGTCTCTCTTCCACAGCATGTCTTTATCCTGTCTTCCTTCTCTCACCCCAACCGGTCGCAGCAGATGGCCGCCCCTCCCTGAGCCTGGTTCTGCCGGAGGTTTCTTCCTGTTAAAAGGGAGTTTTTCCTTCCCACTGTCGCCAAAGTGCTTGCTCATAGGGGGTCATATGATTGTTGGGTTTTTCTCTGTATCTATGAAGCGCCTTGAGGCGACTTTTGTTGTGATTTGGCGCTATATAAATAAAATTGAATTGAATTTAATTGAATTGAGTATTAACGAACACAGAACACTGTACAAGGTGTCAAGCATGGTGTTGGTGGCATCATGCTCTGGACCAGTTTTGCTGCCAGTGGTCCTAGTACACTGCACAAAGTGGACTGAATTATGAGGATGGAGGACTACTTCCAAATTCTTTGTATTCACCTCAAATCAACAGCTAGATGGTTTAAAATCGGACTGTTCCCACAGGACGATGATCCCAAACACACATCAAAACTGGTTTTGGACAGGATAAAGCAGGCTAACATTAAACATCAGGAACGGTCACTTTTGTATTCTGGGTTCTGTTTATATCATGACTACTGGTTTGTATTTACTTCTTTGTGTGTCAGCTTAGTGGAGCCTCTCAAGTGTCCTTTCCTTTCTTGTCTTTGTCTATGTTCTCACTTTATTTTGGTACTCCTTCGCCTCTTGTGCTTTGTATTTAGTTTTATTTCCTGCTTGACTCGTTACCTAGATTCTGTTCATGTCCTGTAGCTGTGTTCACTTCCCCTAATTCCCCTCTTGTGTATATATAGTTGTGTATTCCCCCCAGTCGTTCTCACAGCATCCTGTTTTTGCTGCTTGTGTCTTCCTTGCCTGAACTATAAGATCCCTGCAAGGACCTTGTTATTTGGAGTTTGGACTTTTCTACCAGCTTAAATAAAGATGCATTTTCAGTTTATTCTCCTGCCTTAAGAGTCTGCATTTGGGTCCTCCTCCTGCACACCCATGACACTTTTGAGTCTGTTTGGTTTAGAGAAAATCTAAAATAAATTCACACCTGTGCACACAATTATTGTTTTTTAAATTTATGAAAGTTAATAAAGTTTGCCAGAATATTAATATCTAGATGGGAGGCATTTCAAAGCAGCTTCAGGAAATTTGGTACATTTGTGTAGAAACTGTGGCCTGCTTTTTGCTGTTATGATTTCTTAATACCTTCAGACATATAATGTTTTTCTAAAGCACCACAGGAATAGTTTGTTGTCAAAACAAAACTATGTGCACTTCAACATAACAAAGCAGTGCATGTGTGCGTACAGTTGCGGTTTTGCCTGAATGTGTGTCACCTACAAACACCCAGGTGGTATATGTGTCTTCATTGCTATTGTGACAGCTTGCCGGGCTGATTTTGGCAGGCGGGAGATAGTGCTTCCCTCAGCTCTCCCGATAATCAAAGAGTAAACAGGCTGAAGCAAAAGTGGGTTACCTGGATGTCAAACTGACAAAAAAAGTCTCCAATCTCCATCCCATCAACAATTTCTCTATAAGATTTTGCTTATATACAGATTAATATAGGAAGTGGGGACGAACCTATCCAAATAAATGCCACACACATTCTCATATGGCTTTCATATTCTGTATATCAAGGATCCCACTAGAAGGCTTTTTATTCCACCAAAGAAATGAGAAGTGTAAACTAAAAATATAACAAATAAGCTCCAGACTTGTATCTGCACAGAGTGCAGGGATAATCCTAGAAAATTGAGTCAGAGTTGTGACTTGACTTTTTAAAACTTCTAATGACCGGGCCTCAGTGATGGACAGTTCCAATTTACTCATTATGGTGTCTTGATATGTGAGCATTTTAATTTAATATTTTGTTGGACTCAAGTATTTCACTTTAAATTTGCTCACCAAACAACAAACAAACCTCTGTTCTAGGAACTGTGACATAATCACTGGCATCATGTCCAACTAATATCACGCACACATATGGACACTGTTCTCTTGGGAACCAGATGAGAGGCAGCCAATCAGAAGTCTTTTAACATGGGGATCCTTCCAGATACAGGAACTTTCTTTTTCCTTTTCTGGATGGAGGATGAACTGATGGGCTGAGCTTAAAAGCCAGCATCAGGTAAAAATGGATCTTTATTTTATTTAATTTTTTAAAAATTATGAATCATACACATGGAAATGAGCACAAGAGGTAAATTATACATCCCATTTATTTCCATTGTATGGAATTGATTATTCGAAGTAAGAGTTGCAATGAACGAGTAATTGCTTTGATACAATTCTTGCTCAGCAGTAGCAAGCTACTAATACATTTTTATTCAGCAAATAAATTCTCATGCAGTATTCCCATTTTCTACCTACAGTAGGAGGAAGGGAGAGAAACTAAAGTGAGGTGTTACATGAAAAGTTGCAATCAACAAGCTGCAAAGCCAAGATGACCAACTGTTCTCTGTTGTGTGGAAAATTACTTGCACTGTGTGCGAGATCAGCAAGCCTTTGCTCATAGCATGAGCTTTTGTAATGCCTATTCTTCTACAGCCGCACACCTGATTTAATTAACTGCACCTCTGGAGGAAATATATGAAGGCCTCCAGATTACTAGATGACTTGAATGTCTTAGTTTCACAAAACAAATCAAGTCACTTTTGAGAAATGACAAATGGAGATATGGAGTGTCTTTATTAAAATGTTGTGTGCAGCACTATTATTACATCATCTATCAGAGCTCAGGTTCCGCTTTTGCATTGGTGTCGTTTAGAATCCAAGCCTCCACTGACTGACAGCAATAGCAGACAAAAGAAGATAATTGCTTACTTACTTTTTCCCTTATGGCCTCTGATCCATTTTGTGTTTTCTGACAGGGAAGAGACGGCGACATAATTAAAGGCATTGTGTGGCATATACAATCTCGTCTGCATTCATACCGGCAACCTGATAGCTCACTCTATTGTGAGTGTACTTCGTAAGAGGGCGCGATAAATAAGTCAAACCCCAGCTACTGACCCGCTCGTGCTCTTTTTCACACTTTTTTTTCTTCATGTCTTCCTGAGAGCTTTAATGCTGACCACAAATGAGAGTGGTGGTACTTCAATATTGAACAAATTTATCAATAAATTATTGCCATGTGGCCACATGTGAGCCAAGGCTAAGAATTGTTTTCTTCCATTTTAAATGTTTGAGACTCAGATTTTTTTTAAAGTTATTTGCTGCACTTATTTCTTATTATCATTGATTAGCCTGTCATAAACTACAAGGTGGTTAATGGACCGCAGCTTTTTAAAAGCTTTTTTTCTTCTTTCTGTGTGGTTCTAAATAGGCTCATTTCAAATGTCATTGTATTAAAGTAATGACGATTATAACCTAACATTTATTTACTTTGTCGGCATGCTTACATTTGTCAGTTGCTACTTAACAAAAATTAATGTTTTGGACTCTAAATTAGTTTTAAAGATTTGGGGCATAAAATTCTGACTTCATTTAGCATTAATTAAGTAATAAATCATTACAGTTCATCCTGACAGAAACATGAAAAACTGCACCATATTGCTCTCCACTATGTGACAGGACTTACAAATCATTACACATAATCAATATCTTAAATTACAACATTTCTATTGGATTGGTAATAGTATTTTTTTCATTTTATTGTTAGATTTTATCATTTGAAGCTACAGTCTGTCAGTGAAATACTGGTACTGATGCCTGGTTTGCAACTAAAAGACTTACAGTAGTCAAAACAATACCAAAACTGGATCCTTTAGTACTGTAATATGTTACTTCAAGATGTATCTCAGGAAAAACAGCCTTCCTGTCATATTGATTATCAGCCTGAATCATTCAGTGAAATTTACTTCTCTTTACTTTTCCTGCTGGAGAATTGAGTCATACCCACAGCCCATAACTGCTTACTTTTGGTGTTAATCCCAAATATATGGCAATATTGACAAATAAAAGGTAAAAGAATCTATGACAACAGTAGAGAGCTGACCCAAGAAACCCAAAGTAGTCACTGATTTCTTCATATTTAAAATTTATAACAATCAAACATCTGTACAGTGCTTTTCGGTGTCAGCCAGAGTCCTTGCATATATCAAAAGGAAAGATCTCTGATGGCCCCTTAAAAATTTAAGAAAGGAAGTAATGTTATCCTGCAACCCTTCTCTTACCAAGCGTTGTTCTCCCACCTTCTCTCTGATTTTCTTTTGTGAGCATAGACCAGTGGTTCAAAGCACTGTATTGGAGTCCATTCTGGCCTGCATTTTATGTCCCAGTGGAGGCCTTCAAACATTACTTTTAACTGCCCCAGTAATGCAGTCTGTGTGGATGGCAAATATGTGATTCAGCCAAAAAGCTCTTCAGTAAATGGCATTCATGTGATCAAGGTAACATGAATAACAAACAAGGGAAATTCAACAAAGGATGTTTTCAAATCATATAGTATACAGACAGCTGCCAGGCATGTTATCTACTGATTTTTTAAATACGATAAGTCACATTCAGATGCACAAAAAATATCATAAACCACGATTTATTTCATTTTTGAAAACCAAAGCAGCTGAAAAGGCCTGTTTCATTGTGTAACACATTCCAAATGAACTATTTCCTGCTTTGCTTCCAAGTAACTTAAGGACCTCAGTGTAATATGCCAAAGACTCCTAATGAATTTTTAAAGAAACAGAGAAAAAGTTGAAAAACCCCCAACAAGAACTGAAATCTTTTAAGGCTGAATACCCAAATTTGTCAAGCTTAGCTGGACATGGCAAAAGTATGTCAACATAATCTCTTTGCTGTTTTCACACAAATGATGCTTCACTTCGAATAACCAACCAAATGAGCAAGTGAGCAAGGGAGCAGAGCACGCTCAGCACCTTGTGGCATATCCTCTGCACATAGTGTCCCAGATTCCACCTTATGTAACCTTATCTGTGCACACCATACAAATACGCATGACAAACAAAAAATAAGAACGCGCATTCATTGCTCAGTGTCTCAGGTATTGCAGGCTACCTCGCTGAGCACGAACTATACACTGGGCTTGCTATCTCAGCATAACAATGTGTGAGATTTACAAAAGGGAATGCTGAGTAAAGGCAGCTGAAATTCTAAAGCGGCCATAAGGAGGTTGCTGCGCCATCAGCTGTCCAGATGAATATTGTGAAAATAACATCTACCACTACCTTTGGCAGAAGGCTATCTCTTATTTAGACTTTAATTAACAGGTTATGGCAACTATAAACCCACTGCAACAACCAACCGTCAGAGGCAGTAAGGACTCAGTTCTGATACATTGATAACTAGTAGCTTTTAGCCTTCAGTCAAAATCACTGCATCTTGGTTTCTTTATCACACATACATAAAGGCCTCATTAATGAATATGTTACAACCTAGTATCACGCCAAAGCATGCATTAGCAAAATAACTATTGAATGCTTATTACCCCATTACTTTTAAAGGGTACTGTCTCTATTTACAAATGTTGGCGAGATAACCAAACAAAAAAACAAACAAACAAATGATGCCTCGATTCTATTTTTATCTTTTCTTTCATTAATTGCAATGTTTTTACTGTGCATGTTCAAACTGAGACGATGATGACAGTAATGTCTACGGAGCTCTGAGCACCCTGTATGAACTACTGGCAATTTAGAACAGCTCATTGTGGATGCAGCTACAGGCTAACGTTTGGAGTTTTGGTCATTGTTTGCCTAAAACTTTCTGTTGCCTGTTAATCATTTTTCACCTGACTCAAAGCCAGTGTCAGAAAAAAGCACTCCAAGAAAAACCACTTTGGATTTCTCTTTGATTTCTTGGAGGAAACTTGGTTCTTCACACCTTGGTGAGTTAAGACATGACACCTATATATTTCCTCTATGGACCTGTGTGTTGCACACTTTGGCTTGATACTGTGCTGTCAGCTGTGTTGCCTTTGGGCAAAACAAAAGGCAAAAGGCTCCCAGTTGCTCTGGTATTCTGGTCAGTGGACAGCAGGAAAAAAAATGGGGTTGAATATAGTGGTCAGCTCCCTCATGTGTTTGTAGCTATATGAATACAAGCAGTTTTGCTGAATGTGCAACTGTGTACCGTTCCCCTTATAAATCATGAGTAAGCAATGCTTAAATAATTCCTTATAAGCATGCAAATCTTTGCTGATCGCAGGCAACACCCAATTTAGAATTGAGAAACAAATAACTTGCAAACAGGGATTTCTTATAGATGCTGGGAAATGCTGGTTTTGGTCATGCATCTAATGTCGCAGTTATATAACTCTACACTATCTGACTACTGAGGAATGGTTTTGTTTGCTTATAAGTTTGATGAGAAATGCTCTGAGGATACTGAGCAGATCAATAAGCAATCATGATTAAATGTGGCAGTCATTATCTACATGAAAATAGAAGCCTGTTATGACCATAGCACTAAAATTAATATTGTTTTGATTGTCCCAGACAATTCATCTAATGGGATCCCAGAGTGCAGCGATGGCATTCATAACAACAGTCAGGTCACGGGGGGTCAAGGTGAGGCTGCCACTTAATCTTAAAAACATGCAAGAGGTCCACGGTGTGTCGACCTGTGAGGTTCCTGCTTATGCAGCTTGTCAAGTGTGTATCTGTACGCCTACTTGCATGTGCACCAGTGCATAATGTGCAGGCAGAGAGGAGAGGTGAAGAAGAACCGTTGCCTGGTTTATTGAGCGGAGTGACTGGGGCAGTGCGCATGTTCATGTATTTTCCAAAACTACATAAGTCAGCAAAAGTGTCCACAGTTGACACATTTCTCCATTAATGAATGTGTTCACCAAATACCCAGGATTACAACTAATCCTGAACATCGACCGATCCCACAATGCAATGTGAGCAGACTAAATGTCAAAATGTGATCATTTACATTTAATGCTATTCGTGAACAACTTCTCTTTAAATTAAAGATTACTTTGTGACATTTGAACGCCTATACTGGAGGCTGCAGAGGGTCAGCAAAGATCAAAGAAGCAGTGCCATGTAGCACAGAAACCATGGATGGTTGTGGGATCAATATCAATTTCCCTCTGCTATACATAAACAGACCACAGGATAGTCCTCATGCTTTATTAGAATCCATCAAACTTATTCAAAACACACATGCTTCACGGTTAGCACACCATTTAGAATATTCATTAGATAAACTCTTTTAAGCCCAATCAATAGTCTTTGAGCCAGAGGGATCGCTGTAGATATCTGAGTCAAAATCCATTGGATACGCAAGATCCAATTGCATAAGCTTTGTGACTTCTCCAACCCTGGTATAAATCGATAGAGCGGCCCCTCTAGTGGATTTAGCTGCTTGTTAGCAGGCCTGAAACAACTGTCTTACCCTGTGTCTTGTGATGTTCTACCCCCATTGTTTTTCGGCCAGTGTTTCAGCCTGCTTCTAGCTTCATTGTGCTCTTATCAGTGCTGTGTGCTCAGGTGAGTGAACAGAGGCCCACATCCACTTAGGCTTTTCAATCTCTCTGTAACGTGGTCAAATCAGGAGAGTGCACAAGATTAAATCGATGCCTGGCCAGTTGACTGCTTGACGCAGCATTCTCTTCCAGACCATTTCCCTGGCCATGCCATCTATCACTCACATCCCAAACAGGCCTCCTCTTTTGTCTCCATTCTCCTCTCCGCCTCTCTGCCTTAATGATGTCACGCCATCCACAACTTCAACTGGTCCCAGGAGATGCGTCACACTCACTGTCATAGAGTTCATAATATCTGTATATCGAATGATTCCTTTGCTGATGGTGGTAGAGAGATGACAAACAGGCGACACAGCACCACAGTCTGTGCTGGATGAAAAAAAAAAAAAAAATCTAATTTACAGTTTGCCCCAGAGGTCAGGCCTTCAGGTCAGGTCCAAACATCTATCAGCAAAATCAGCTTTAGGGCTCCAGCAATCCACTTACCAACTCCACCTTCTGCTTGCTGGACTGCCAGTTTAGTGACTAAATTGTTCTGGAGTTGAAACAGACAGGACACATGGCAGATCTTCAGAAGTTCAAAATGTGCAGCAGTGAAAGGACGACCCCAACGAGATGGGGTGAGATGATCAAAATTAGTTTCACGATACGAAACTGGTTTTGCTCTTTTTTTGGTGAAAATTTTAATATCTCCTAAAGTAGTTTGATCGAAACCTTGTTAGGGAGAGAGCAGGTGTCATGTTGCAAGTGTCACACTAGTGTGTGTCTGTGTGTGCATGTGTGTATGCAGACACAGTGTAACTGTAACTGATTTACCTTGATTTTTTCAATGTAAAAAGCGTGACAAGAAATGAGATTAACAAAAACAAAACAACTTAAAATGTATTAACATAGCATACAAAATGTCCCTGAGCTGATGCATTGTGATTAAAAGCTGTTTTCTTTGTGTTGGTTTATGATGTAGAAAACATCACGGGCCATCAACGGGCAAAAATTGGAACAAAGATTGACCACAGGCTGCGATCACTTAAACTTTTGTTCACATTGTTGTGAAAGTTGGATGTGTTTTATGGCTGAGAACATTATATTAGTTTAGCTACTGATGGGACATGAATGAGACTTCTGTAGCAATAACAGAGAGTTTTCATGCATGGTGTGTGTTCTTTTAAAATTAAGCAGCTATCCTGCTTAATTTTCTGCTCTTGTACTTTGCATGAAATTTTAGCATGTAGCAGAGAAAGATGCATGCACTTCTGGGGGAATATTAACCATACTGTTTAAAAGAGAACTCTTGATGACTGATTGGTTTCTTAGCTCACCTACATGTACTTTTATATTCTCTCTGGTCTGTCTGCTGTTGAAAGCCTACAAGTGTCAGCAAGTTTCATCCTCCTAACAAGGATTCTCAGTTTATTAATGTCCAAAAGATGAATCGAAGCTTCTTTGAAAAGATCTAAGAGTCATGTACCTTCCTTGTCAGTGAACACAGCACCCCTGTTGCAGTAGCAGAGTAATTGCCAAAGCTGAGGTTTCAATGTTGGTGAAAATTGCTCTTGTTTTTGCTGTTGGCCATTTCTTTCTAATGGGAATCAATTGAACAGCTGCTTAATGGGTTGTTCCTGAAATCCTGATATCAGCAAGTGAGGAATGCTGACTGTTTAAAAGAGTACTGAAATGATTTGAAAAAGTCTTAGAGACCTATAGCAGCTTTTCAAATTCACAGTAGTATCGGTAAACACATGTTGAAGACACTTCAGGAAACTATTTGTGTTTTCACAGATGCACAACAGCCCTGAACGTTTACAATTTACCCTTTAGAGAAGCATGTGAGACCAAAATTGGACATTATCCGGTCTTTAACTCTTTAACTCCCTAGTTCAACATCTGTCTGATGTCACATTGCAGTGTCACACGAACTAATATTTAGGTGCATACACAGAAATACACACAAAAATTGGGTACAGTGTGTGCTGCCTCCTGCATGCCAAGTACGACAGCATCAGCATAAATATTTCTCTCACCCCTTGTGTGGACATTACCCTCACAACCAATTACACTATAATGACAGCCGATCTCAGTTTATACTGAGGCACTAAGGTGTCATTTATCACAAGAGTGTTATGTGTGGGTCACTGTACAATAATAAGAAAATATCCATCAGCACATTCAGTGAATGCTACCCGCAAAACAGATTTTCTACAATTCTTATTAACAAATAACAACATCTGGCAATGACAGCAGCACAACACACACACACACACACACCATACTGCAACAAACAAAGTAGGAACATGTCATATCCCCATGTTTCCCCCAACACAGCAATTAGAAACCCTGAGCTGAGTGTCACTTCAGCTGCCTTACTGACCCTTCTTTGGCTCCCGTTCACCACCTGCTCACACTCCTCTGCAATATCTTCATTAGTGTAACCTTACCAATGATGGTAGGTGTGTCTGAGCCTGCACTGTACTGATGTGCAGATGGTGTCATCTGTTACATGCAGTGGCAGTTTAGATATAATTAATCTGCAAGAGGTCGATTTGCATGGCATGAGTTGTCTAAAGCATTTCTGGTTTTGTAGACACATAGGCATGATCTAGTCAGCACTGTTTAGCTTTAATTGTAACAGCTCCTGAACCACAGTGTATCTGCCTTCCTCCTATCTTTCAGTGGCCAGAAAGACAGGAGGCAGGCACTAAGTCTTCCAGGGATCAGACAGTCCCTAGTTATGTAGGGAAAAAAGTCTGAACAAAGAAAGAAGTTATGTATATTTGATTATAACTTCTGCCCAAAAGGCAGGAGTTAGTGTGAAACTGACTCACTAATAAGAAAGTACAGGCATCTGCCATTCTGTATGTACTATGCATATTACATTAAAGTGTTTGGGGGTACTTCACTCATTCTTTTATGTTTACTTATTGTCTTCTGTGGTTTCAAAGAAGAGTTAGTGTTGAAAAAGATGATAGTGAAAAATATTAGTCTTGATTGTCGGTAAAGAAAATACAGCATAATTATCCAATTAGTGGCCCTAATTTATGAGAAAATATTGGAAAAGCAACAGAGCACAAGCAGCATCTGCCACAAATTTGAAATATGTCATTAGAGGATTTAAATGACTTCACTTAGCATAAATGACTACTATATTATGTAGGTAGCAGCAAAGAAAAGCTAAGATGTACCTAGAGACAATTTAATAGGGATGTTCCTGTTTGATTAAACAGGAGACTAACTGCCTATTCTAAAACTAAGAAAACACTCAGACAACAGTCAGACCTGTGTACAATAACAGACAGGTTTAAAGTGTTTTAAGTATATTTAGTTTTTTTTTTAAACCTTTAATAACATTCTTTAATAACTGTGTACTGTTTTAGTTGTTGCTGTGTACCACTTGCACTGTGCATAAAATTGCACACAAACCGTCATGTCTAGGCAAAAATGTGAATTCCCTGACCGCTTGGGGTTTAGTTACTGGCTGTTGCCAGCTGAAACTGTTTGCAAAGAGTGCAGTCCACCAAAGCTGTTGCCACGTTTGGCCATAGTTTGCATGGAAGATGCTGACTTTTTTGCAAAGACTTACCATTAACTCTCAGGCTGCAGTGAAACTTGAGAAAGTGTGACACCAACTGCAAAGAGTAAAAGCAGCTTTGCTGCTGCAATACACATTTCAAAAGGCACAACTTTAACACCAAATGCTAACGTTCTCTGTTTCACATCACACCTCTCACAGTTTCACTAACACTTTCGGAGTAGTTTGCAAATGTTTGCTAGTGACCAGAGCAATCACAGGGAGAAGTTTGACTGTGTGAAAAATGTAATGCTAGCATCTGCAAGCAAACACTTGCCAACCAGTTGTGGATGCACATTTCCCCCCAGCAACCAGTATTTACTAGGAAATCACAGAGATTTGCTAAGCTAGCATAAAAGGGACTTCAACTGATTTGACAGTGACTGCCAGCAACAAGTTGCAACTGATGGGGAATACACTTTTCAGTCACATTTTTTCATATGCTCGCTTCTTATTGGCTGAAAAATTACCCACGAAAAAAAAACACCCGTTCACATAAATTTCTTCAATGGTTTTTCTGTTTCTGCCGCTCCTGCTCCAAAAGAAAATATGAAGGGGAACCAGTGTCCCTGTAATACGCGACAAACCCAAAGAAAAAATGTTGTCAAATAAACCCAAGCGAGATGTTAATGCATTAGTGTGCCTTTAGTGTCTGAGTCTTGGTGTGCGTGTCTCACACCTCTATTTGTGGGTTTCAACCGGTATGCTGTGACAGTACGCAGAATAAGGGAGTGTTTTATGGCATCTTACTTGGACACCCTTGACGATGACACCTCCTCTATACTATTCCTGTCACCGGCTCCTTAGCTTGTCTCCATTCCTTTCACTGCTTTTTGGCCCTATTTCTTTCTTGCGCTCTCCTGCTGTCTCTAAATCATCCACCCTCTTATTCTCTCTCTCATCTTTCCCTGTCCATCTTTCTCAATCATCTTCTTCCATATTGCTCTCTGTCTACACAAATCTTCCACTCTACCCATCCAAGCACTGTGTCCCTCACTTCATATCCCTCCCTCTCCCACTTTACCCTCTGCTTCTCTCCCTCTTTTTCTGTCTTAGCACTTGGTACAGTAATGGTGCACTCTGCCACCGTGTTCATTTCAGCATCATCCCCAGAGTGGCTCTGTTTATATCTGAATATCAGAAATACATTTCTTTTGAAAAGATATACAAAAAAAAAGGAAAAGGAAAAAAGAGGCACTTTTAAAGATGAGCAAGGCTGTATTCATCCTGTCTGCCTGAGCTTTGCATTTAGACAAACAGCATGTACATTTACCAAACAATACGCCCTGTGACTGCTCAAGAGGAAAACAAGGGGGAAACACTCTTTTTGTGCTGATTTGCTGCAAACAAAAAGCAAAAAAATTTACCTCTTTAACCAGAAGTTTAAAATGAGCGTAAAGAATCAAATTAGCTTTTGAAACGATAAAATAAATTCACTTATGAAAAGATGATCAGTTGAATAGTTTGCATGTGTGCACAGCAGCAAGGCAATGAGATAATTTTCTTATATTTCTGCTTTTTTCTCTGCTTTTTTTTTTTTTACCACTTTCCTGCTAGTATACCTTACACGAAGCAATGGCTTTGGATTCAGTCCACTTATTGATCAGCACAGCAAGTGGAGGGGAGGCTGCTGCTATGACTTGTCTGACTATAGTGTAATTAAAGCTGAGGAAAAAGATATGTAGCAGTGAATACAGGTTACCCCGCTTGGAGAAATATGTGTGAGGAAATGCTATAGCTCAGTATGGTCAACCTGGAGGTTTGAGTGCTCAATGCACAAGCCTCAGGTTTTAATGCCACATTTAGTGCCAAGCGGGGGAAACATGTTTTAAAACACACACCCAATATTGGAAGAGCATTAGGATGTAAAAGTGTGTTTTTGAATAACAGCAGAACTGAATTTAAAGTCCTTCTAGTGCATCTTTTTCTCTCCATAAGTCGTGTTAAAGTTTATAAGACCATCTGTTACAGGAAGCAGAGAAAGGAAAAACTAATTCAGTAGCCCACAGAATACACAGAACCCACTGGAGTGTGTGTTTTTATGACTAGCTCCAATTCTCTTCCCTCCTCAAAAGCCTGTGAAGAGAGTCAAAGTGTGGTGAGACGCAGAATAAAATCCCGCTCAGGGATCACGACTATCAAGGAGCAGTGCATGCAGGATTTATATGTATTTTACTAGCTTACAAAAAATGATGACTTCACCGCGAGAGGAATGCAGCTCCAATCAAGAGTGCAAGTGAATAGTTGGGAGTAATGGTGATGGGAAAATGAGCAGACCAGGACGACCCTCCTTCTGTTACACTACATTAGCTCTGACTGCATCTGAGGGCGATTCACTCAGAAACTCTGATACAAATGCACTGTACTGGGAAGATGTCATACACTGTTAGAAGTACAGCAGAGCAAATAAGCACAGTACACTGCGTCATACACACATTTGAGCGCGCGCACACACACAGGGCTGCACACTAGCATACGTCGGCTTTTTCCATGGGCCATTTCATTTCACTTGATCTTGTGACATGATGATGATCTCCATTTTGTCATTTTAAATTGTAATTGCCCTGAGTAGTCTGGAACACTCTCAGAGAGGAAGGAGGGAGGGAAAGGTGGACAGACCAGTGTGGAGAGTGCAAATGATAGAAAAGTCAAAGAGTCGAGGAGGAAAAAAAATGTCAGAGAAGGAGACAAAAGGAGAGGAAAATTTCAGAACAGCTCAAGAAGAGAGAGAGAGAAGAAAATAGTTTTTGCTCTCTTTCTTTTTTTATTTTGAACACAGGAAGAAAATGTAGTAATGTTCCACTTTTCTTTCGTCCCACCTCTTTGAGAGGTTGATGATATCCTGATTTTCATTTTCTCCACCTACCCCTCATTCACTGATAGAGCTTACATAATTATTCCCTGGCTCTCTTGGCTGTAATTACAAGCCTCTAGAACAAAAACACTTCAAGTGCATCAGTATCCCTTCATCATAATTCTCCTCTGACACTGTTACCCTGGCCTGATGTTCTCCTCTGGGAGCCTCGTTGTTTTTCCACACCCCAGGTCACGCGTGTCACTGGACTTCTCTAATGACGGTGCCAGTGCTTTGTCCATCAAAATCTATTCATAATGGCACATCTTTAATATACAAAGCATGTTTTAGCTGGCTGGCTGGCTTAATTGAGACAATGTTGTCACAAAAGCTCCACCCCCTCCTCCAATTCCTGACTATTAACTAGGGTGACGTGATCAGTAAGCAGCGCTAAATCTTATATAGGTCATGCATGTTATTACACTGTAAGAACATCTTGACCTTACAGGTAGCAATATGTGCAATAAAACTTGCACAAATCTCAAGTATTATTACATTATAAATGTACTCGTTTTCCACATATCCAATTAAAAACCTTACAAATTGGTATCTGGCATGCAGGTAAGTGACGCTAAGAGCCAGACTTGCTGCAGTACATATTAAATTAGCAGTGTGGCTTTTGTCAAGCTGATGCCAACAGATGCTAAAATTCCTAGCTGTGTCTTTAATGTTGACAATTTTCCATATGAATGTTAATGTTACAATTCATTCAGCAAAAAGCATGCTCCATTCCCTTTTGCATCTTCCCCTGCTGTTATTGTGCAATCTCTCTTTATGGACAAAGCTAACAATATTTATCTAAATCCATATGTTTGAAGGGAAAACTGCAAGGCAGCCTTGGTGTTGAAGTGTGACTCTTGGTGTCATATAATACACGTTTTACAAATTTCCAAACATAATAAAAAAACATAGAGAGTTACATTAACGTTGAAAGAATAACAACTTTTGTAACCGCAGATTGTATATTAATGATAGTTGTTGCCACCTTAACCTTATTCACATAACAATTCACACAACAAAACTAGAGCGCAGACTTTCTGGATGATATGTTAGTGAAATTATACACAGAGCAAAGCATAGACATAGCATAGACTGATCTCCCTGTTGGAGCTCAGTCTGGGGGGGGGGGGAGTTCTTTTTTCTCCTCGTCTTTCCTTGTGTTGTGCATTTTCCATTGTTATACCTCTCTGACCTGTCTTCCCCATGTGATGTTTGTGTAATGTATGTATGGTCGGAAGGGTAAGATGGCGCTGGCAGGTCCGGCAGCCTTAACCCATTTTCCCTCGGGATGAATAAAGTATTATCTATCAATCAATCAATCAATCAATAGTATTTGCCAGATGACAACAATAAAAATAATAATAATATACATTCAAAAAGTACCAACAATAGCACGAGCAGAGTTGTCTGCTACAGTTCAGTGACTGGAATTAATGGGCGTGATGTCCAGCAGTTAGCTAGCAGCTGTAACTGCCTGTGTCTGTAGCCAGTTTTCATTCAAAGCAGCCAAATCCTTAATCTTGCATAACTTTAAGCCTCAGTAAAAATTAAATGGTTAAGTTATTAAACCCCCACCCCCACACCGTGCAATTTTGATGCAGTTGGAAATTAGCTATAGAGTCACAAACCTTAATTCTGCTGTATAGTTTGCCAATTTAACACGGGGCCCTCTGAGGATTTTACTGGACCAAGTGGATATTTCAAAACTGCAGTTTGTGGCACAGCTTGATTGTATTGTGCCATCAAAGCTGTCTAAAAATGTATTCAAGTATTTTGAGAGTTTCAAAAAAAGCATGGGATAGGATGCCGAGAGAGGGACTGCGGTACTGCATGACGAAGTAGTGGCAGAGAAGGATTTAAGGTGGGGGTGTGATTAAATCAGGGGGCTGCTCTGATCCCCTTCTTGTTTGTACTTTTGATGGACAGGTTGAGAGATGACGTTGTGTAGGAGTATGCATGTGGTATGATTTTTGCAAAAGACACTGCGATCTGTAGTGTGAGTAAGGAGCAGGTAGAAGAGAACCTAGAGAGGTAGAGGTATGCTCTGGAGAGAAGAGGAATGAAAGTCATTAGAAGTAAGACAGAATACATGTGTGCATGAGAAGTAGTGACCAGCACAGACAGAATTAGAAATGAGTACATCAGAGGGACAGCTCACGTTGAGGGTGTTCGAGACAAAGCTAAGGCTGTGATGGTTAGAACATGTGCAGAGGAGGGATAGTGGAGATACTGGACAACAGATGGCAAATATGGAGCTGACAGACAGGACGAAAAGTGTAAGACTACAGGGAGAGGTGATGGAGGAGGACATCCAGAGGATTGGTGTGACAGAAGAAGATGCTTGAATAGGCTGAGATGGAGACAGATATCGCAGCAGCCGAAACACGAAGATTTTGAGAGTTGCAAATATGTTTCACAGTAGATAAGGATGGCCATCGAGTCAAAGCTAATCAAAGACAGCTGTCATGTTTCTGACTCCATAAGAATTGCTGTAATTTTAGTTTAATGGTTCTGCCTGAAGAGTGTTTCTTTGAACAGTATAGTGTATTTAGAGATAAACTGTGAGGAATCCAATTATCTGAACGGTTTAAAGTTTCACAGTGTACACTCTGTAATGCACATTCTGAGCGTGATGCAGCTGATCTGCAACAGCGAGCTGTTTTGATGAAGCTTTTGATCATCACAGGTTGCATGTTGCAGAAAAACAGCAAGGTACAACATCAACATCACTGCATACCTACTGAGATGAAAATACTAATGCATAAAACTCAGATTAACACACAAAAACAGTGAATTCAAGGAGGATAATAGCAGAAAGATTTCTCTTCCTAACACTGTCTGACAGCATTAGGAAGAAACAGAAAGGTGGTTAATGGCCACACTGATACAGTTTTCAAAACATATTGACATTTGAATAATGCTGTCAATAACTTTGTCAGTTAACGCCGCTATTAGAGTTCAACCACATCGAATACTTACAAATCACGACCTAACCGAATTACAGCTTATCCATTAATATTCTTGCTGTTGCAGTAGGTTTAGATTGCAATCAGTAGAGGAATATAGGCCATCATTCACTGGAGGGAAAGCACAAAACAAAAGGATTTTATGGAAACATTTATGCAAATGTATGCATAATTTCTAATTGTATCACCAAAGTGAATTCCTGATGTGTCGATATGGTTTGTCAAGAAGATGAGTAACAGTTTGATTGCTTGAAAATGTCAGAGAAAATTGTTTTGTGTGTGTCCCAGCTCCTAAAAATATCTCTGCAGATTGCAAGGTTACAACCTGAACCTTCAAGTATTTTCACTGTGATTGCATAATTACTTTGCAGTGTGATGCTGATCTGATCTTAGTGGTACAGTGCATAATGCAGACATAGCAAGGATCTTATTATTGGAAAAATTATAAAGAAAAATTATACTCTTTAAATTGAATCAGAATTTTGTGTTCTGACCAATTAACAAATCTGAAATGAATAACATCTGCAAGCATCGGCGCTATTGAAACCTAGCACATTTTTTATATGTAATCAAGTCTGAGTAACAGAATGAGGCAGTTCATTAACTGCCAGGATTAATGCATCTGTCTGCTGTGACGAATGAAGTTGCAGGAAAATACTTTACATTGTAGAGGAGCTTTCCAATATCACGTTAATACCAAGGTTGAAACTGAATAGCCCAAAGTAAAGAAGAAGCAATCACACACAGAACAGAAGCAGTGCGTTCTAGTTATTTGTCAAGTGGCAGTAATTATAGCTTTGCTTTGACCTCGCTTAATGCTGGTGTTTATGTTTTGAATATTGAACATTTTGCTGCTTGTGCCTTAAAAACTTCTTTGTCACGTCAACAAGCTATCATTTGCAAAAACTCTAAGGCTGTTACTGGAAGAAAAAAGACTAGCAGCAGAAACATCATTTGCTAATCTACAGAAAAAGGAATTTCTGCTGTGAACTAAAACTCAGGCTGTGTGCTACAAGCCGATCTCCATGGAAATATTTTAGGGTGTTCCCTGTGAATACTACAAATTAGGAGGAGGGCATGTATATGTTATCTTTAGCAATTTGCAACACATAGGATCTAACTAAGAATCTGGAAAGTACTAAATGCATATAAGCAATGAATGCTGATGCAGTTAAGTGGTAATACTGGAGCTACAGAAGCCTCCACTTGGCAATCACCAGTATGAAAATTCAACTGAAATCAGTTTATGTTCAGCTAATAATTATTATTATTACAATCCAGTCCTGCACATGCCAGGTTTCTTTAACATTCATTAACTTTCTATCTGTCTATCATGTAACAAAGGTCGACTCATGCCTTAAATTACCTTTTTGATGTCAGCACCGAAAAGATATGTTCAGCTTATAATATAAGAGCATTAAAAGATAAGATCTTTACATGTCTAGTATAGCTCTTCACAGCAGATGCTATAGGTTCCCTTAAGACTTTTCTTTTATCTCCAGCTAATTAGACTTAAAATTGAAGAAAACCTGATAGCGAAAACCGTACCTTCAAATAAAGTAGTCAATATTAGTGCTATCCAATATGCACTGGTACTTTTAGGGAATATAAAGATGCTAGAGGTTATTACAATATGGTGTCCTAGCATAGTTTGTCCATCAGTGCAGGTACAACTCCAGGGTGTCAGATAATGCTGTTTTGTCAAAGCTGGGTGCCACACTAATGCACAAAAATGTCCTTTGATGGTGGTTTGTGACACACAAGGGCCTGTTACTCCCAGCATGTAATGTCTTCAATTTGCAGGGTTCCATGATCTTTTCCCAAACCTATTAAAGTAGTTTTAGTCCCTAATCCTAACTACTAATTATTTTGCAAGGTAAAAAGCGAGTTAAAGTGAAATAGAACAGAGAATGAACCTGCACAAATCACCACAACCTTCTAACGCAGAGTTTGCAGGTCTCTAATGGGACTATTATCTCTCAGTGGCCAACAATGCTGTGGCCAGTGTGTCAAGGACCACCGCCAAAGGATACCTTGTGAGTAATGGTACAATGCAGGCAGCATCTGGCAAAACTGCATTAGAGCGTCTGCCAGTGTTTTCATGCAAAGTAGTTTATGAAAAACATTACTGCAATATTAAGAAACAATGGCTACATCACTTTCCTTTTCAGTACAATTTCGGCATTTTATATATGTATGTACTTTTGTAAACAATACAGGCTAATAAGTCGATAATAGAATTGTTTTACTCCCTAAAATTGAGTTTTTCAGTCATTCCCAAAAGTCCAGTATATATCTTTCTTTTAAAATACATTTGTTAGTGCTGTTCATCTTTGATTTGCTTCTGCATTCAGGAATGTGTTTTTCCCAGTCTTTTGTTGTACTCTACTTTTAAATCCTTAGATGCTTCCTGTACGTCTATATAGTTCCATGCAAAGCAGAGATGAGTTCACTTGTTATGAAATGTGTTGTACTGCATAACTTGCCCTTTGGGTGATTTTCCTTCCTCTGAGTGGTGTTAGAAGTTGAGCTGTGTGGTTTGACATATGTAGTTGCACTTACACTTGACTAACCTCTAGACACAGTACATCTTAAACCCTGCAGAAAGATGGTTTGAATGGTCAAATCAATATCCTACTGTACACCAATGCTTTAAACATCTTGCTGTACAAATGATCGCAGCAGTGCCTTTGGCTAAGAACCACTGTTTACTCTGCATCTTGTTCACAAGACAGGGGAACTGATTTTGCAATTCTTTTACAAGTGTGAGGGTGTACTTTATATACATAATTCTTTGGATAATCTGTTATTTTCAAGTCGATTTATGGCAGGATTTCACATCTCACTTTACTCTGTAAACAAACTGAGGGAGTGGAAAGTTAAAAGAGAGATGTAGAATAATTAATGCACAATGAGCTGCAGCTTGCTTACTGTCTAAGCTTGGCTGTCGACCTCATGTCTCCCCGGCCCAGAAGCCCGGAGGTCCCCAACTAAAGCCGGACCGTGGCCGCACTGTCAGGATCAGGGGATTATGAGAGGCCAACATAAAAGCCTCACAAGTGGCCAAGATGGCATCTGTAAAGTGTCATAATGAGGTTGTTTAGTGTGCCAATGAGGTCCCTTAGTAGCTGAGAGAGTGATGCCCACAGCTGGTCATTATCTGCTCCAGTCACTGCAGAATCATAAAAAAGCCCCTCAAATATCAGTTAGGTAGTCCTCTGCTGTGTTCAGGTTAAAGGTTGATGAAACTCCCATTTATTCATATTAAGAACTTGTCTCTTTCGACTTCTGCTCTGCGAGTGCTGCTTGAAAGAACACTTGCTTTATTTACAAGGACTTTTACGATGTACTTCATAACGCTGCTGCTGATCCAGCCTGTGACCTGACATGGCTGTACAGACACAGCCTTGAGGGTATCTGTATCATTACAAACTGCTGCTCATTTCTGCATGGACCTGTGGTCATCAGTCATCAGGAGTGACTTTATCTCTCAGGTGCCAAGGATAACAATGGCAAAGAGGCATTGCATGGTGACCCACGGGATGACGGTGGGAGGGCTGATGAGGGCAAAGACACAAACAGAGTGGAAAAAAAAGAGTGAATGTGTGTGATGGTGAGAAAAGGAGAAAGGGAGAATGTGACAGAGTGAAGGAGGAAATACTATTAAAGGTAATGAATGTCAGTCTGTCATTCCTGCTGTATGATCCAGGTGCCTTTGCCAATTATCCTGACATCCAGAGGTCTGATCCCTCTCGCCTTCCCACTGGGTAAATGCTCGGTTCCAGTGCCAAATGTTGGCCTTGTTATAGTATTCACCAGGGACAATATCTCTAACTAGAGGTCATAATTTTTTAGATCGAGTTATTGCTTCTTCACACCAGTAAGACCGGCGATCAAGATAGCTGTTGATTTGGAAAGTGAATTTGATAGTCGTCCTCAGAGCCCAGATGTTTACAGAGTGAGAGGAGGACAAATACAATATTCTGGGCTCGTTTACTTTAATGTTTTGAATAATGAACTGAATATGGCCATAACTCTGAACACACTTTTTCACAGCATTGTTCGAATACACTGGGAGATAATTAAAACATGATCTCACCCCTGTAATTTAGTGAAATGTTTCATCGACACTGTAAGGCATGTTAATTGCACAGAAAATATTCATAAATGTCTGGCCTCCCCACAGTTAAAATGGAAGTAAATGAATGCACCTATACATCAAAATGCTGATGAATATTATGAGCCTCAGGCAATGAAAATAAATAAATGATTAAGGTTGCGCGACCCTTTGCAAAATTAATCTCCGGTGCTTTTGCGCCTCAAACAAACAATAAATTTGACTCCTACTGAAGCACAGGAAAGGTGTGCTGCATAATGAACAAATGTGAACATACATACAGTCAAACCAGTCTACTATATTCAATATGGCACTGACATAAAATTTTGATAATACATTACACTTTAAAAATAGAAAGGTGTATAACTGTTGTTTTCACGGCAAATATTGCCACTGTAATTAAAGCTGTTATTCTGAGCTATAGTGTTTATTAATATCTACATACTCTATTTACATATAACATACTCACGCTTTCAATCATACCAGCCCAGAATTAAAATGATGACTATAGAGCAGCCCAAAGTACCATTTTCTGAGTTCTGGAGATTAGGTAGAAATTAATTTAATATTTAGAACTTCATAGGTTTGGGATCTTTTATAATTTACTGCTGCTCCCGAGCATGTCCTGAAGACATGACTTACAACATGATTTGTGATTACATGTAAAAATTGATTTAATTGTAATATAAGCTGGAGCTACTTGAAAGCTACATTTCTCTTAAACTAATGAAAGAATATTATCTACTGTAGATCATTTATGTAGACAAAGAAGATCCAGGCTGAGCTAAATTGTTTCTTTAAGAGTTTCTTTTTTTTTTTTCAAAATCTAAAATTTGAACTGGAGAATGATATTCTATACATTCACATCTGAATCAATCATATAATTACTGTCCAGCATAACAGCATAAGCTACTGTATGTGGTACATAAGGCCTGGAAAAGAATGTAGGGAGAGCAATGGCCTTCCCTGCCCTCTTTCTGGTCGCTTTCAACTATTTGGGAGATAAAGTCAATGCTTTGATCTTCAAACAGTCTGTCTGAGATGGAATTGGATCCCCTTGGTCATTATCACCACACAAGAGCTGAAAGTTTAATATATTTTCTACTTTTCTAATCTTTTATCTTTTTAATTTTTCCGTACCACCATGCAATACAAAATCACGAGGGCTTGATAATTCCCTTTACCAACCTCACTGGAGGGCAAAAAATCTTGTTGTGGACTTATTTTATTGAATACATGTATGTTAAATAACTGAAACTACGAGGAACGTTTCTTATAGTGTTGTGTCTTATACAGCTGTGCATGTATGTGGATGATAATCATACTGAACTGTAATGTGTATCTTTTCAAATGGTTGTTGTGTAACATCATCATATAGAAAGCACTACTTTCTATGGATGAATGCTAGCTGAATAAACTAGCACTGGGCATTAATTAATCTGAAAAATACACAACCAGAGCAAATATATGAGGCTAAGGAAAATTTGCATTTTAATAAATTCATTGCTAATAGATAAATCAAAAGTCTTCCTGATGTGACTCTGTGATGTGCTGCCATTCTGTGAGGGACATTAGGAAACAGGAGGCTGGTGTGTCAGCCAGGCTGGCTCTGGAGCCCCACTGTGTCCATCTGTGTGTCCATCCTGAAGGGATCCATATGGGACCCGCTGATAGCAGAAAGAGGACAACTACATGTGGCCAAACATGTGGTCAATAAATCAATGAGGATGCTCTGCACATAAAAGAAACCAATGAATAAAGTCCCACCACTTCGAATTAAGAAGTATGCAACATGAACAGATGAAGACAAGATAGAGGACATAATAATGCTACAGGATGTTTAGAACGGGTATAATTGTTACAAACATAAAACAAGTGACAATGAATATAATAACATATAAACGAATATAAACTATTGCTGCAGATTTGTCAGATGAGTGAAATAAAAAAAAGATATAGCTTAATCATTTAAGGTGATTATCATGCAAATTTACATTCTCAAGTGTTGGACTTGTTCTTGGCGTAACAAAAATACTCTGTGCATTTTTAACTGTTGGTATTACAAGAAAACACAGACATCAAACCTAATGATTAATCAATATTTAAAAAACAATACAAAAAAACAACTCATATAAGTATATATATGTATATAATACATATAATATACATATAAGTAAATTAGTGCTTAGTTTAAAATGCAGATCCCTACCAATTAACTTAAAAATTATTATATAAAGCCTGACAATGTATTTCTATTGAGGATATATACGGTGGTCCTAAGAGGTCAAACACACTGCAATTTAAGAAAACACTAGCAAATAGAAAAATGCTGCAAAAGCACACAAAACACAATGGAAGTTGTGTTTGACCTCTCAGCGTCACCTCAGATACAAAGATTTACTCCAAACATCTCACCTCAATAGAAATCTACAACTTCTTGTCTTACCTTTTGCTTTTTGGTCGACACGTCTACCTAAATAAGGGGTTTTAAGACTGTATACATGCACAATATCCAGAATACCAGTCACAAAAACTGATCAACTGTAATTGTTATGTTTGCATATAAACAATAGACCCTCTGAAAATTCCCCATCAGCATCCTCTCATGGGAGCATAATTTCCATCATATGCACCATTTATTTGGGATCCCTATAATGATTAAACTGAACAGCAGTTATCAGTTGGCTGACTCTGGTGGGTTTTAACATTCCTGACAAGTGGCTTGAGATCACCACTGGGGCCAACTACTATTTTCCCTGTAAGCAGCATCAATTCATTTCAATTAAACTCAATTTAATTTTATTTACATAGTGCCAAATTACAACAAGTCATCTCAAGGTACAAGCCTAGTTCCACATTTTAATATCATTATTACTATTTGCAATTAATTTTGCAATCATATAATTGATGTGAGGGTTCCACAGGTGGAGGACCCAAACACAGGAGACATGCAGAACCGAATGAAAGTTCAATAATCCAAATATTTAATCCAAAATCATTCGGCAGTTATAAATGTAAAAGTAGGCAGGAATCAAAAGCAAAATCCAAACACACTCCATAAGATTATACACAAGAAGCTCAAAAGTCAACATAAGGAAAAATAAAAATAAAACACATGACACACTACGAATGCTGGGATGCTTGATTAATTGAGAGTACAAGACAAGCTGACATGAAGCAAGAAGAAGCACGGCTGCATATATACTGGCTTAGATATCGGGACATGGGAGCAAGCATAAATAAAAGAAGGAAAATAAAGGACCAAGAACTGAAACAATAAAACCAAAGAGAGCGATTTAAAAATATGACAAGAACAAAGCAACTTGATGCCCTGCCTGATGCAACCCTCAAAGTGGATTTGTGCCTCTGGCTAGAACTGAAACAGTAACCTTTGCTTTCCAAGCAGGAAGTGACTAAACAAAAATTAAACATCATCACAATGGATGGTGCCTGTTGCCCTAACTGTATAGCCTTTTTTATTAGTATCTACTCGCACTCGCCATGGCTCACCACAACTCGACTCAGATCGACTGTTTTTTCATTACAATTGACCACCGTTGTCATAGCAACGTGGCCAAGCATCCCGTGACATAACTAATATGCGACATGAATGCTACAACAAAGGTGGATGGCAAGAATATACCTGCTGCTCGGTCTGTAGCTTTTTGTCAGACTCAGGGACCACTGTGTTGTTTTTTGTAGCCATGTCTTTTGCTGCCAGGTTTCCAAAATGGTAGTTTTGATTTTTGTGAACGAGATGCTCTCATGACTCATCGCACAATGCCACCAACCAGCCAATCAATGGCATGCAGTCTTACAATGTCACATTTGTTTTTGAACGTTGTTGAACCATGGTGAGTTTATCCAAGTAGGTACTCATAGGTACTCCAGAGAAAAAGGGCTTTTTTTCTTTTTTTTAAAAAAACCTGTATTTTGTTTTAAAAATATTCTTAAAAAAAATTCAACTGGATGTTTTTTGTACCAGTTATTTAGTTAAGGAATTAATATAGGATTTTTGCTACTTGCTACAAATATGAGCCCAACAAAATCCTACATTACATACAGGTAAGTATATTTAGAATATAAAAGTCAGGAGCAACAGGTAGACATAAAAATACAGCTGCCTCACTTGCTTTCTGAAATTCCCCTATGTGACAAACAACTGCAGAAATCATGATGTTGGAGTCAATAAAAAAAATGTGAACACTTCAGGGAAATGAGACTAATGCACTGATGATGGCAAACAATTTCTCTAACCTGTGTTTAATAATCTTTTCCTGTCTGTATCAGCTGTATTAGAAAACAAGCGCTTCCCCAGACTCTAGGTCAGTACCTCAGAGCCGAAAAAATAACCACAGCTAAATAACCAACAAGGAAAAACAGATGTCAGAAGCACTCCTTCTCTGAGTGTTCGGTAATAGAATAAAAGCCTTGCCTTAGATGGTGTACAACATAAAATACGACATGCAGAGCCAGGCCAATTTTTTTGTAAGAGAAAACCTTGAAACAAGTTAAAGCAGATAAAATTCTTGAATCACCTGGCTATATTTAATAAACACAAAATACAACTTTTCCGGTTACGTCGGTGCTGAGGCGTAAAAATGAAGAAACTGATAAATATTGACCTCACAGTTACACCACAACAGTATCTACTATGTTTTGTTACCCCTGCTGATCAAGGATTGAAGATCAAGCATATCTTTATCCCCAAGAGGCAATCTGTTGTATAGTCAGCACAAATCACACACCCATTAAGGAAAATTTAATAAATAGCCAATAAATTTAAAAAAAAGCAACATTTAAAATATAGTAAGTTATTCAAAAGACCAATGAGATCTGGAACAAATGAGTTTTTGAGTCTATTTCTCGTGCATACAGTATCTGCATCCAGACAGAAGCAACTTCAAATCCTTTGACAAAGGGTGGCGAGGATCAGCCAGAACAGTCGGAGATTTTTTAGTCCTGACCTTAAACGTGAGAAACGTCATTCAGTGTAACACCTATCATTTTGCTGCACACTGTGACTATATTTGTATTTTTTTTTCAGTGACCCATACCAGCTGACAAAAGATAATGTAAGAATAGATTCAACAAAACAGACATAAAACATTCTTGGTGTTGAAAAACTGTGTTGCACTTTGTGGTGGTCTACTATAAGGCGATGAAGAGAATGCTTAGAAGAGACTGTCAATGACAGTCTTGTCTGCAAACTTCAGAATATTGAACTCCTTTATTTATTCCAACTTGCTCTTCTAGTAATTCTGCCTTTCCGATTCTGTGCCTATGCCAGTATTAGATTTCTGTGCTAAGCCTTGTGTCTACATTGCTTGCCAGCTGTAAGGGACAATGCAGGGGGAGGAGATGTTGCTGTTTCAGGGGCCTGGTGGCCTAGAGTGACACAGGGCAGGTATGAGTTGTGTACACTGGCAGCAGATTTCCACATGCCTCTGCCAAGTAAATCTGGATTCACTCCTACCACTGTCCAGAGTAATTATTCCTCCTGCGAGTAGCAACTAATGCCGTCCACCCAGCTCGTCATACAAAGCATGCTGTAAGCCATGAAGTGTGCGCGACCATATTTTTATGCAGGTGAGAGAATGTACATAATGTGAGCTAGTCAGCGCTTGCGCGCGTATGAATGTACGCGTTTGTTGTTGATTTCAGTTTGTGCTGACTTAACAAAACCATTCAACTGCTTAGCCTGCTGTGGAGCACTTCATATTACTTTATGGAGGCAATTAGGATGTTTTTGTTTTCCGCTCTTTTATGTAACCGCCACAGTTTAAAGGAGTCAAAGCTAAAATAATAGAGTAAATGCTCAAACGGTATGATCAAGTGTCTTATTATGCTGGACTAAATTAGTTGTGTGTGGCTTTTTTTCTTTCAAGCTCAGTTCACTTTTAATGAGCAGTTCTTTTCTAATTTCAGTTGGCATCTCATACAATAACAATTGTCTTAAACTAAGACAGCTGCTTCACTCCATAAATTGCTCAGCGTAGAAATATACTACCAATGTCTCAGGATCATCAGAACTTCAGAAAATTTCCTCTGGCCTTCAGCATTATTTATCTGTCTCAATAATAATAATTATTATTATAATTATTTGGATAACCACTGTAGAGACGTCTGCCTTCTCTTGAATATAATGGAACTAAATGGCTACTCCTTAGTTGCAGTCTAATGCCCCCCCCCCCCCCCCCCCCCCCCCAAAAAAAAAGATATTTCAGTAGAAATGTCTGCTTCCAGAAATTGTAACCAAGTTACTCAAAAAAATAAACAAATAAATAAAAATCCACTAAACTTGTTGTGAGCAATTTCAGGAAGGAACTATTTTCTTTTTGCCAAACTACACCTTCCAACCATATCATTCTGCAGAACCATGGATGTATTCATACCTATCTCCATCCATCACAACAGTCACACTAGTAACATTGTGACTGGATGTAAACACTAATAGCATCCCCCCCATTAGCTCAGCTGTAATGTTAGCTAGCTGCCCACTTCTTTTGGCTGGGGAAGCCAATAGTAAAATGAAACTGCCCAATAACTGGGCCATAATTTCTGGTAACAGACACTAATGCTTACTTTTCCAAATGTAATTTCTGTAGCAATTTGAGCAATATAAAATGATTGCCATCTGGTTCCACTTTATTTAAAGAGACAAGAGCCAATATCTCCAAAACCAGACAATTCACCCCAAACAATCTAGATGGATGAATAGCACTGCAGGCCAGAGAAAAAAGATGCCTAACTCTAGTTTGGGGACGAACCGTCTTTTAACTGAATTACTGCTTGGGTGTGAAAAACAAATGAAACACATACTAACTTATAATCCTGCATTCAGAATGTTCATATGAAAGGTGAGCTGCTGCTCCTGAACTAAAGCACGTCTCATCCAAGCAGAATGATTAAGGACGGGAAAAGTGTGTGCACATACACAGAAAACTCCAAGCAGTGGAAAAAATGCAAAAGGAGCATTGACCCAGCAGTGTGCACAATGTGAACTACTGTCAGTCACTTCGCATCTTTCCCCCTTTTCTCTCTACCCCCGAGGCTATTTTGCATCACAGGAGGAAACGGGGAGTTCCTCTATGCAAATGAACTGTAGCGAGGAAGAGGAGCTGCCGCACCTTCACAGGTTCACTTTCACGACCCTCATACATCAGTGAACAGAAGAAATGTATATGAGAAAAGACGAGTCAAAGGGCAAGTCGCTACTGAGTACCTCCTGTTGTCTGTGCTGTTTTTGCTAAACTTGACAGAAGTCTGGCTGGTAGGGCCGGGTACTGGCAAGGTCTTACTTCTGTGTCTCCCTCTCTCTCTCTCCCTCTCTGAACTGAGGCCAGGGCCCTCTTGGGCCTGCTCTATTGTGCCGGAGGAAAATTGCCAATCCGGGCTACTCTGATTGAACAGTGAAAGCAGGAGTTTTATAAAGGAGCTGATTTGCTATTCATTACCTCTCACTCACTCCCTCTCTTTCTCCCACACGCTTCCATTTTCCACTGGCTCACTATGCAACACTCCAACTTCCTTTCTTGGTCTTTTCAGCAGCTCCCTTTATACTGTGTTCACTCTTTCCTTCTCTGCTGAAATCCACCCCCCTCCTTGGAGACTCCCATGGTTAGACTGGGATATAATGTGGCTTTCTCTGTTTCTTTTTCCAAGACTGTGTGAGTAAAATCACTGTTGGTTAGTCTGTCGATACGGCAAATAGTGTAATTACCTCCTGGTTTACTAAAGGATCAGCCCACACCTGTCTAGATTATCAAGTGATTGCTGTGTTAGAATATTCAGAGGGGTCTCAATGCCGCAATGGCAAAAATAAATAACTGGGAATACATAGATGGAGAACAAAATGTAATTACATATACTATTAATATTACCTCAAACAGGTTCAGATTTGAAGACATTTCATTACAATTCCTTTCAGAAGATAAGGGAAAACATTTTTTAGTGATCACTGATTCAGCTGATAGGTGAACAAAAGACTTTACTTTTCTCTCTAAGGCACAGAGTGCAGCTCGGTTCTCAGGGTTCAGGGTATTTCCTGACTATTGACTGGTGGATGCGGTTTTAGTTTCCAACCCAAACTCCGCACAAGCCTTAAAAGGATAAGTATGAATAGAAAGTCGATGGACGAGCAAACAAAATACAACCTAAACAGTAAATCTCACCTCACAGCTAAGATATTCCTCAAGACACACACACACACACAAAACGTTGAACTGTTGTGGCCTTTAGTTGTTTCTTTTTTCACAAGAGTCATGGCAAGGTCATAGGAGAAAAGTGCACAGACAACAACACAGCTCCTCTTAATTTCATGGCATTTACTTGCTTCTGAAATTAAAGCCATCAATAATAAATATTTTATACCAATGATGCATAAAATTATGTTATAAAAGAATATTACACTGTGCTTATGTTGATGAACTTAAAAAAGAATTATCAGTTAAATTATGCAGCCCCCCACATCCGTCTTTATAAAGCTTTGTAGTGAATCGTTTTTGCTCAGTGTTGTCTCTCTCTGTCTCCCTCTCCAGTGTGTTGCTTTTAGCTGTAGTGAACAAAGTGGAGCATTATGGGGCAGAGCACACCACTCAACAGTTGACCAAAGACTGCAACAACGAATACAAAGAAAGGTAAATATTGCAGAGGCAACATGAGAAGCACAGTCTCAGATTTTGGGGGGGGTTTTGTTTTTTAGCCAGACATGCCATAGTGGAGGGTTTATGACTCTTTAAGGGTTCAGAAACATTTTACAATTATAAAATCTTCATGGATTAAAAATTCATAAAGACTAATAATCAACCCTGTCCATAAGGTATCAGCTTCCGTAATACATTTCCTCAAAGGTCATTGCTGTCAAGACAACTTGTCACAGGTGTGAATCCATGGCTCTGTCCACCAGAGTTAACTTCTCACAAACTGATTCCACAACCTACAAAGTAACTCACTAAAAACAGTAATTTCACGGGTATTAATGGATTTTACAGAAGATTTTTTTTTCTTATGTTAAAGGTTTTGTAATCTTCTCCTTTGAAAATGATAGAGTACAATTTATCCATAAAACATCATTTCATATCTTCACCTAAACAGAGCATTGTGACTAATCCCTGTTGCCAAGGAACCTTGCCTAGTTGAAGTTAAATGCTATGAAGTGGAGCTCTCCCTGAACTGCCCTCAATCCAATGTTACAATAATGTTTTTTTCTATTTTATCTTCCCTGTCCACAGCTGTGCTACTGGAGATTCATTCAGACTGATGGATTGACTTTCAATTCGCCACCTTAGGTTTGTCATTCCTCTTCAGAAAAGCTTTGGGGCCCAAGTCCCTCTGAGCACTGTCCAGAGCAGTAAGAGCGCCCGTGTCAGGTGTCCATATAAAGCTACCACTAAACAGACAGAGGCACAATCGGAGTCGAGATAAATGTAACTGTCTAGTTTCACTGTTTTCAGCTGGACTACAGGATTTCCTTATGGCTTCTTGGTGGGCAAGAACAGTTTGGTTGGCTGAAGCAGCTTTTCAACAATCACAAGCTGAAAGAATGGGATAAACTCATTTGATATAATAATTTGTTTGGGAAAAGGTAGCATTTTGTGTACTATGGAAATATCTTAATTTTTTATGAAATGCCCTGCAGTGTGTGCTGTTGCCTCTCTTTTTATCTAATTTCAATGAAGTTTTCTAACTCATTTCTTATTAATTAAATAAAAATAAAATAATATAAACACTGCGAGTAATGGCCCTCCAGAGTTCCAGCAACTCACTCGCTGATTATTTTAAGTCACGCTGTTTTCTCTTTTTCATTAAAGACTGATTGCTCTTGAGCACATACTATAGAGTACAATGCGATCGTTTCCCAAACTTGTGGGAAACCAAGCTCCTCAGCTGCAAATCTGTTTCAGTGTGATTAAGTTTTCAGTCAGAATGCCATGTCTTGGCAAAAATAATTACAAGCAAAGACTTTAAAAACCAAGCACATTAAAAGGAATTTAATGCAATTCAAAAGTTAAAACCACACCACTAATGAGAGTTTGCCACCTGCCCCTGTTGGCACTTTCTTAGAAAATCTAGATTAAAGCAACCGCAGAAATGAAATCGAACATAATTTAACAGTTTTTGTAATAGTATTGCTATTATTAATCTTTTCAATATACTTTCAAGTTTTAAGTGCATTTCATAGAATACTTAGTGTAATTCAGGTAATCTGGTCAAGAGACAACCTGTAAGCAGAAACATAACTGAGGACATTTTTACATTTTCTCTGAGCCCTGGAAAATATTTTTTTTCTTGATAAAAAGAAAAGGGGGCAAATCTCAAAGCCATAAACCTAACTGCACCAAAACAACAAACTTTCATGTTACAGTCAGTTACACAAGGGAAAACATTGGCTGGAGACTGCAGTACAACCTAAATTATTTCTCCCATGTGCAATAAACTAGCTGTTACAATGGTTGCTTCAAAGACAGGAAAAAGGTCTGCAACCACTCACAGCACTTCAAAGTGACTTTGATATGTCCAGATAAAACAGCAATAAGAGTCAGTCTGCTATCAGTTTGCAACTGAATGGAGTCAAGTTGGCAATTGTTCAGTTTGTGATAATATTGTGATTAACTGTAATAAATCTATGAAAATGTTGCTGTTTATTGCAAATCTGCTTCCATCTACATACACAGAAATTCCCATTTACTATTTCCATTCACAATCCAGCCAGAACCTCACAGGAATTCAGAAATTCTTCCATAAATAGTTACAGAGTTAATATAGGACAGAATCTTGGACTTTTAATGAATTATTTGCACGTTTCTTTTCACATTGTGGAATAATTGCATATCACACATCTTTAATGACTTTCCAAAACAAGAATTGGGTTCAAAAGTTGCAATGTTGTCGGTCAAACCCTGGTTGCTCCAGTCTGCATCCCACAGTATCCTAATGCATTGGAAAGCAGTATCCTAAGCTGCTCTTCAATGTGTTTGAATGTGTGTGAATGTTAGATAGAAATCACTTGGGTGTAGAAAAAAGTGCTTTCTATGAATGGACTTGAATAGGTGATGTTGTATAGAGCACTTGAGTGCTCAAGTGGGAAAAACCCCCACTATATATTTACTATTTTATCCAATACTCACACAGAACCCCTCCAATAAGTCCCTTAGCAAGTTGCACCTCATCCAAGGGCTTTTGGTATCCATCAACAAGCTTTTAGCATAATTCTAATTCTAATTAGTTCTGTCAAAAAAATCCTTTTTATGCTGGAAAATTTTAACAGTTGTAGTTGATAAATAAAATAAATAAAAAATTAACAACCCTCAGCCTCGTTGAGTTAAAATATTTTGTAGAACCTTCAGCACTTTATACGATTATAAGATATATGCGAGTCTGTATGTATACTTGAAATATAAGAAATATAAAATAAATTCAAATTCTTGTTTTAGTCATTGAAGATATATGCTGTGGAATCATGCCACCCAAAGAGCAGTTCAAGTAAAAAAATAAAAAGGCCCAAATTACCATGACATTCAAATACATGATGAATGTTTACGAACAAACCATGAATATAATCAGAATAAAACCAGTTGGCAACCAGCATTGCAGACTTTGGTTGATTGCTACATTCTGTCAACATGTCTACATTTATAAGTTAGTGATTATTTGCAAATATTTGCCAAGACAAACACCGAAACTCCTTTTTTGTATATGTTCTTTTACCCATTTCCTAAATTTCAAAGTGTCAATAACTGCATTCGGCTAACATGTTTAACACAACTACTTACATTTATAATTGCTTTTTGCATAAGTAATAATTTACCTGTTAGCAGCTTCATTTTCTCTCATGGGTTTGTCCATTATTGTAGTGAAAGAATCTTATAATAGACTTTACTTTTCCACTTGTGTACTGCTCCTGTGGAGTATTTTCAGTTCTGACATTGGTCACCGTGATGTAAATATAATGTATTGTATTTAGCTAATAATAATTTCTTGTGGTTGAGGTAAATGGCAGAATGCTGACTTGCTTACTTTAAAAACAAACTTCAAAATTATTATTATTTCTTATAGTTAAATGCTAAGAAATCTACAGTAATGACTCTAGATTCTGATTTTATTAGTAAACAAAATGACTCTACCTCTAATCCCTAAACGACATCTTTCGTGTCTTCTCATGGGATGATGAGGTGTGTGCTGGTTCATGAAAGCAATGCTGCAGCTCAGGGAACATAATGACTGAGAGAGAGCAAGTTTTCTCTCCTAGGTCCCATATTCAGGTCAGAAAGCTGTCATTATTTTGTTCATGTGTTTTTTCGTTTTGTTTGTTAAATTTTCTCTCTTATTTTTGTCATGTCATATTTTAATCTGTTCCCATTTTAGAATGCCTTCCCCTTTTTTTAGATTAATAAATTATAGTTAACAGAGGTATGTATTCAGCACCACTTGCTGGTTTGCTGTTCCCAGTAAATTTAGTGCAGATCTGGATCTCGTTCCATTAAATAAACTACGAGATAGGGCATTAGGGCTTGGTGGAGGACTGCAGTCTCAGAGTGACTCTTCTTGTTAGTGCTCATAATGAACTTCTTTTTTAACCGATTCACATGCCTTATACAGTGCAGTACCACTAATGCCCTTCACTATACATTCTGAAACACAAATTCTGACTTCTGATGGCAAAAGTCAACATATTTAATTGCTTAATTAATTAAATACTTCTGACCACCAACATTGGTAAATAAATATTCTGCCCACTTATAAAATACCACATGATCTCTGGGTGAGATAATTACCTTGGTCCAACAGCCTACCTAAAGCTAGCATTTGTGAATGTGCAGGAAAGCTGAATAAGTTATAATGATCAAAAATCCCTCAAGACCTTTAGCCTGTCGAGCATTATTTGAAGTGCCGTCCTTTCCATTTTAGTGTTAAATGCATACAATTCAACTTCATACAACGGTTATAGAAATGGTCTATAGACAAGCAAAACAACACCTTAAATAAAATCCTTCACCTATGTGTGCCTGTGGCTGTGTACACTATGTGTGAAATAAAATGTTGAAGATTAAATTGATATCATATGAAATCTCTGGAAAAAATGGGTAAGGTAAATTACGATGCCCAGAAGGCCTCCTGCTCCCATTCCCCTTGTATCATACGGACCATAGATCCATTGAATTAAAATTCAATAAGATCTAGGCTGTTTCCCAGAATGTTTTGCACCAGTGAGCTGTGATATCACCTCAATTCTCCAATCAAATCCCGATACCACTTTCACACTGTTACATCAACCAATCAAAACAGCTAAAAATTAATTTGTTGATTTCCAATGTTGACACGCTCATAACTGATTAATGTTTTGAACCCTGCAGAATAAAATCTTTCTCAGAGAAAAGAACATCTTTCATTTCTACAGCCAAAAGAGCATATACATGTGTATATATATATATATATATATATATATATATATATATATATATTCTTTTGGATTTAGCAGTAAAGGATTTAATGAATATTCTATTAAATAAACAGCAAGAGAAATATGTATGGTAAAGGCTTTCTTTTTCATGAGCTGCCTCGCCTCCTGGTCTTTAGCCCACACTCACATAATTTTAAATGAGATGCAGTGAATGACTTTGTTCCAGACTCTCGTTATGCAGTCAGCAGAGATATGCTGTCTTTGTCCCATGAAAACTATTAGATTAATTAATGGGTGAACATATTTCCCCCTCTCTGTTCAGTCCTTGCAATCAGCTTTCTAGGTCCATTCTCTGCTCAGTGAACTCATTCATCCTCTCTATCATGACAAGCCTGTACTTCTTTTTACAAAAAGGACCTGCAGCTAATTCTGATCGACTTGATAGATTCGTACAATTCAAATGCTGGCAGCCTAATGAGTGTGTGCTATAATCAAAAGCACAAAGAAAAGGGGGAGGAAGCACCAAGAGCCTTCTTTGCCTTTAGAAAGTTTCACTCAAGAAACTAGTCCAGATCATTTTTCGCCCTGCATATGTGAAAGTGAGCAATTACAGAGAATGTACAGCGAGCGATGCACCATCAATTCCTGCATGCTGATGGTTGGTGAAAAAGAGGAGTGTTTACTGAGAAGGCGTGCCATTTACCATGGTAAATATGTGCATCCCAGGCCAGTAAAGGGTTGATGGTTTTGCAGCAGTGTGACATCTGATATATGGCCGTGCGTGGGGAGAGAGCTGATCAAGGCCACCTCTATCACTCAACCAGATAATCTTTGGACCCGGGAAAAACAAATGATGGTTGCGAGCTAGCCTCAATAGCCTGTCTCACATCTTCATCCTCTACATTTACTGTGAAGCTATTCTCGCTCTCACTCTACTCTACATTATAGCATCCTTTCACAATTTGCCAATAACATTCTCTAATAACATCTTTTAATGCAATCCCTGACTTTAAATCACTCCAGTAATGTCTATACCATTATTATCTGTATGGTGAAGTATATATTGTGTGGATATTTGTGTGTCTGTGTGTGTGGGCTTGTATGGGGGTTATCAAAGCTGTTTTGTGATAACTTTATGAGGCGTATCTGAATTGTGCCACATAGACACAGGTGTCAGAGAGGGTGAGACAGTGATTTAGGCAGACGTACCTTGAAAAGCAGAAAACACAAGGGGTCAAGAATAGTTCCCCAGGGCAATTTATTGGACTCTATTGAGGTTGGGAAATAAGAAGTGGGGAGTAAATTGCTAGCTGATGCACCCAAGGATAAGAAAGAGTCGCACATTCTGCTCATACACAGAATGACAAACATAAGCCAGAGTCTGTTTTGGTTATGTTTCAGTTGGGTGACCAAAGGCTGCAATGCTGAATAGATTGAGATGGATAGGACAAAGCCATTTGCTGACCAGGGTAGCTGAATGTCCATTCTGCAATACAGAGTGTATCAGTGGATTTGCTATTCATGAAGTGGAATGGGAAGGGAATCGGGTGAGATCTTTCATATATGATGGAGGTGTGGTGTGGAGCTGGAAAATATTTTGTTAAGAGAGAATTCTGGGAATAAAGAGGCCATAGAGGGAATGAACAAAGGAAAATACTCCAAGTTTATCTGTTTCTGTCATATACATGTATAAGGCACACGCATACATATTTACTTAAAAATGGTGCAAAAACTCAAACTTTGCTAGTCTAGTTTGTGAATCATACATAAACCACACAGGAAAACACAGACTTCCTGAATCAAGCTGTCACATAACATAGTCATTAGATCCCACATACTGAGACCGCTTGTGTTGCAGGGGGCTATGTTTATAAGATGTAATGAGTCAGAGAAAAGGAAAAATAGAACAACACAGAAAAAAACTGACTGAGGAAAAGCGACAGAGTGAGTAAGCGAGCGAGCGAGAGACTCCCGAGTTCCCCGCTGGCAGGGTTTTTCATGTAATCTGCGCAACCATGGGGCCAGAAAGAAACTTTGATCAGAAATATTTTCTCCAGTCCATTTGGAGCTCAGACTCTGTTGTGTGAGTGTGTGTCTGTGTGTGTACGTTTTTGTGTAATGTAATGTGGAGGACATAAGCAGGTCACACAGACACATGCCTCATTCCACTTGCAGCAGACCCAAAGGATTAATTTAACGAGCTGTCGGACGCTTGTCCTATGCGGCCCTCGTTAAGACCATCATGCAGAATCTCCATTTGACTGCTGCCTGCCGTGACTAATTGACTTATTTTGCAGGCATAAGCAGTACTGAAAGCTCTCATATTTCATATTTATCTCTTTTTGGAGCAACGTCAGGAATCTTCAGTGAGAGTGGGACACTGCATCCTCCTTTGAATACGACTGAATCCAAGTGACGAATACTTCTCAAACTGCTTCTTAGTTACTCATTTAAATTATTGTTATTATGAATTTTATTATTTTTTCATATTTACAGACAGAAAATGAATGTTTTGTTAAAAATTCAATCACATTGGTCGCATTCCACTAGTGACAGTTATTAATTCATCATTTCTTTTTCTTCTTAAACTGTATTTATATATTGATATTAAATATGTTCAAATGCCAGGCTTCTGCACGAGAACAGAAACGACTTTATCAATCACGTTTCATCCAAGCGGCAATCTCCCGGGCTGAAATATAAACGTTAGCGTCAAAAATGCAGTTCCTTGAGAGGCCACATGAGGCTGGTTGCACAAGCAGGTCAAACTCAAAGACTGTCATGTTTAAAAATCCAACTTAACACATTTTTTCATGCTGTACTGCCATGTTTTTTTTTAAACCATTATACACTACATTTTAATATTCAATATTTAATATTTAGTAACATATATGTAGTAAGTCCACAGTAATGAAATAAACTGCTATGTGCTAAATGTGATAATATTAGTGTCTATATTTTTACACCTATTTATCTAGATGTTAACGTCATAACTATATACAATCCTTTTTATAAACTGTACCAAAAGTAAAAATAAAATGCTTATTTTTTTCACAGTTTGCAAAAAGACAACATGTGCATCAAGATAAACTTCCCAAAAGAGTTCCAATAATGCAGTCAAAGTTCTAAATCTACCAGGAACTGTTTACAGGCCTGCATGTGAAGTTCATGCTGAGAATGTGATGACAAATACTCTTGACTTGTAAGCGCTGGGTTTCTGGATTATAATGTTTTTTTCTTGAGTATTGCTTTGACTTGATTATTGTAAACCTGTAAGTGGAAGGAAAAAGCATTCTGGGACATATTTGGTTGGAATTCTCTTGCAATCAATGATTCACGTCACAGTGGACAGCCATGTCCATCTTTTATTTGCAGTCCATGACTTTACTGTGTATTGGACTAATACCAACAACAAATGGCTTGTTAGCTTTTCCAATGTCAACTCATTGTCGACACCGGCCTCATTTCCTCCTCATGTGATCCCGGCAGAGTATATACATTCAGGCTGTAAGTGCCAACACATACAAAGCTCCCCAGGGCACAGAGGCAGGCTTTTGTGCAGTTTCATTTGTCTGCTGCATTTGAAAGGTGGTGCTCTTTCATATTTAACTTTATTTTGATGTGAAACTTTAGCAACTTGTCTTTGTTAACAGGTGAAAAAGGAGTCACTCAGTGCTGTCACAAGCTCTCACCCACACAAAACACACACATCACCTCCAGTGCCATAACATCTCTCCTACCCGCACATACAAATGCAAACAAAATGCCCAAGGCTGCTGTGTTTTAGACTGCCGTACTGCTCTATAGTTCCAACAGGAATAGGCCAATACATTTCTGTTCGCTGGTGGCGAATAGCAAGAATGGATCTCAGACTGTCTTTTATTAGATCAGTATTGGGTCTGTGAACATAAAATTTGACAAGTAAATGGAAAAACATGTATCATGTCTACGAAAAATCAATATTAAAGACAAGGATGTAGGACCAAGTGTGCAAGTAGTGGGCTTTGTGTCTTGTCTCTCTTGGCAGATTATCACTACAAATATCTTATTGCTTTAATAGAGCAGTGATCCAACATGTGTAAAATACACAAAACACACACACACACACCAAAACTCATTGCTTCTGCCGTGGCCCCTTTCTCTACTTACAGATAAACTGCCAGTCAAACTGGATAGAAGCCTATTCCCTATAGTAAAGATAGATGATGCAAGGTAATCAAGTACAACACTGAGTAGAGAGCAAAAGTGCTATCTCCACACCCACTCACGCACCAAACTGACCTGAAGAAAAACAGAAGTGGTAGAAGATGAAGAACAGGAGTAGGATGGAAAAGTTACTACGGAGTCTGAGTGGGAGTTTCAATGTTGGAGAAGAGAGAAACTGTAAATGGGAGGAGTGACAGATGCCAGGAGAAGAAGAAGGAGGAGAAGAAGAAGAAGAAGAAACTTTTTAGCTGTTCTCTCGCCACAAGAGAACAGCAGTTTGCTCTGCATGTTTGATTTGGCAGAGTTTTACTTTCATTTAAGACTAAAGAAAAAATAGCCATGAAGTGAAAAAAACCCTGAAATGATAGTGGTAATGACAGCTTGACTGAAAAATATATTTTTTCTGCTAATATTAAAAATGTATTACAAAACAGCACTACCATACCAAGCAGTAAAGTGCTGCTGCACTTGTTGTGGTTGTCATTGACTGTTCCTTTCATTTTATCTGGTGTATGTGACGTATCACAGTGAATAGCGTTGGCAAGAAAGCTATAAAGTGAATGGGCTTTTGTTTGCAGAATTACCGTAGTTTACTCCCAAGGGCAAGGACTACCATCACGGCTAATGTATTTTCTGTTTCTTTAAGAGGTGTTTTCTCTACGAGTTCCACTCTGTTCTTCTCAGTCAGCTGGACAGCTCCAATACTATAACAAACCACGCAACATTCATCTACTGCTGTTGTTTTGTTGCAACCACTTGCAGCTATGCTACTTATTGTCCCAGCTTTCTGTGCTGAAACCAATCTCAATACAAGGAGCCATATAGTTCACCTGCCAGACAAGCCCAGCTCTCACATAAATGTAACATTAGTATGATTTCTGACACTTAAATTCACTCAAATTAAAAACATGAAAATAATCAGCTACAAATAGATTGCAATTGCTGCTCAAAAATTCCAAGTATGGACCCTTTAGAGTATGACAAAAACCATCTAGTATCAGTCCGAAAAACATCAACCAACTTCAATTATCAGGGGGGTGACATAGTTAGTGGTGTCAAAAGCAGTAGCTGAATCAAGCAGAATTAAAATAGACAAGGATTTCATTAGTGCCTTTGAACATGACATGTTCTGGACTTTCCCGCTCACCATTTTGGTCTGTGTATCCAGTTTAGTGGCACGACTCTTTTTTTGTGTATCTAAAAATGTCTGCTTCAACAAATAGTCCCACAGGCAAAGGTCTACAACATGTTCAGACATTCATGCCTCGGGGTAACCAAATGACTCACTGTGCTGCTGTGCTTCCTGTTTGATCTGTTATAAACAGGCTCATCAAAAAGCAATTTTCTTTGTTATTGTGCTTGTGTTTGTGGCCAGATTATGCACTGATGGATCTATCCTTTAATTTTCTACAATGACATGAACTGCTAGATACCACAAATGGTGTAGCCATCTATATTTCCTGTCAAGTGTCTTGAAAACAATGGGACAGCCACAACATGGATTGGATTTCTTTGAATATGTTTCAGGCTTTTCGCTGAGGATCCTTACCATTGATCTCATACAGGCTCAATTGTATAGCTCTCCTTCACTCTTTTCCTTTAAGTGTTTTTCCCTTCTGTTTGTGAGCCACTCTTTGTCGCTTTAACCTCTCTTCCTCTTGGTTTCAGCCCTCGTTTCCTCTCCTCTTGTGCTATCTTTAAGTGGTGACTGGTAGCTCTGGTGATTGTAGTATGTGTCCCCTCGGACTAAAGCAGATGCTGCCTTTGCTCCAGGAGGGGAAACTCATTTAGGCTCTTCACTCATGAGGGAACAGTATTCTGCCCTATTTGTGTGTGTGTGTGTGTGTGTGTGTGTGTGTGTGTGTGTGTGTGTGTGTGTGTGTGTGTGGATATAACAGATGAGATCTACAGTTAAAAGCACAGAGACATTAGCACAGACAGATTAAGCACAGGTGGTACAAGAGCCATTTTTATTTCTTCTGGCATCCTGCTCATGAGGAAGAGAACATGTCAGTTTAAACACTTGCTGTGTTAGAGAGAGCAGAGAGAAACTAGAAAGACTGAGACTAGAAACGGACTAGCAAAGGCTGGTAAAGGATTGCACTCCCCAGCATGTTGACAGTGAGTCTGACAGTTCATTAATCCAACCAAATCCCTCCAAAGTTACTCAAGTGTGGATTCTATTTTCAAATTTCCTATTAGTTCCTCTTTGTGGATTAAGCACTGCAGTTCACGAGTGAGTGCCCAGCCCCAGCCCTGGCCCAGCACATATAATTGGCTTGTAATGGATTTGGGGGTCGTCTTTGCATCAGTGATATGGATAGATCTGAGGAAAAACGTCTGCTTTCGAGTTTCTCCCCACATGCAGCCCATGTTGAGGTTTTGTTTAATTTCTTTCTTTGCTGCACATTGTCATTTCTATACCATTGCGTAGCTGCAGCATCCTTAGCTTGAGGACTGTGGCAGGGAGACGTGACATGGCTGGAGATGAAAGATGCCAGGTGTCACGCAGCCTTAGGGCCCCTGTCACCGTCAAGACCCCTGATTCATTTCTCTGAAACTACCTCCTTCCCCCTACTCTTTAACCTCGTGCCTCTCCTTTTCCATCTTGTTCTGACTTTAATTCTTAGTTCATCTTTTTCTCCTTTGTCCCGTAAAATTACTAATATCATTCCATCAGTAAGATATAGTCCAACTCAACAAACAGAGTTTAATAAGAAAAAGACACCAGCTGGAAGACCATAAAGATGCTTTTCATTCAGATATTTTGCTAGACAGAATTAAATAAATGTGTAATTAGCTATGGGGGGCAGACTTAAAATAGATGGCATGTTCTGCCGATAATTATACTCAGATGTAGTTTGTTATTCTAAAATCATTGTGAATGGAAATGTTTATTCGCACTTTAATTGAGTGTTAATGAAGAAATTATTTTTAAAATTTTGCACAAAGTTTTGATAACTGACACTTTTGTTAAAAAAAAAGATTAATTTAATGCATCATTTATTGCTGAGAGGGATAATTACAGGAAAGACTGATGCACACTTGTGTGTAATCAGTTCAGGTTAAGGATGCACCACTCAAAATTAATGCGATAATCAAACAAACTTTATCACATCCATATTGGTGTCATCAATATTTTAATATGTCTCAAGCATTTTGCTTAGACTGGTTTTCCTCATCAAGGCACAACTGATATTAGCTCATAATTGTCGAGAGGAAGGCATCAATAACTGCTGGTAAAGTGCTCTAGAAATCTAGTAGGCTAGAGAAGACCAGTTGAATATGCATGCAATTTTCTGGTCAAGTACAATAACATCCTGTAAGTTAAAAAAACAAGGACTTCTTTCAAAGTTGAAATCAGATGGACGTCATGATGTGAAACCAAGATTTGAAAGTCTTTGGGAAGCCTTTAATGTCCATTAAACATATTACCACAACAACTTACAAGACATAATTGAATCATTATTGTTATGTTCTGTGAGGCTGGTTAGTTTACCCAGGGGAACAGGCAGAGGCATTGTTGTAAACAGAAGCACACTACAATTCACTCTATATTACACTTGCACACATGCACCAAACTAACAAGATTGGAGCCCATCATCTCACAGTCTGATGGTCCGGAGCCAATTATCACACCATAATGAGCTGGTCAACTAAAGATGCTTGTTACATTCATTTAGGGTGCGCAGCCAACGTGGCTATGACCCCTTTGTACTAAGGATGTGTATACGTGTGTTTGTGTGTGCTGTATGTGCGGTTTTTCACACTTAGAAACTCAGTTATACAAAACCAGGCTGCAGATAGGAGTGAAGTACTAAACTGCTGCATTGTGAAGTGTGTTTATTTGCATGCAGAAATACGTAACGTAGCAGAAGTGGGAGTGTACGTTTCCAGAGACGGTTGCAGATGAAGATTTTCCACAAAGACATCTGTGATAAAAGCATGCCAGAGGGCCTTTAAATAACCCTGCATTGATAACTGGTGCTATTTGCCACTACACTGCAGATCCCAGGGGATCTAATTCCTCTAATTCACCAATTTAGCTAGTGTTTGTAATTAAGATGGCCATACCATGAATAACAGTTAAAAGCAGATTTATTCACTACTAATGTTTATTATTGGCTGTTCTGCCTGCAGTGTTAGATGCACTGCAGTAAGCTTCACCCTAAACCATTTTTAAGGAGTACAAATCGTTCTTTGTTGTGTTATCATCTTGGATTCTGTTAATCTAGCCAAACAAACATTAGTTAATCAAAATAATTTAATGTATAGAGGAAAATCATCAATATTCATGTACATGTACTTGGAGTTAATTTGGCCATTTTGTTGCCTTGTGTTTTTAACCTTGTCTATTTTTTACCTTGAAATATACTCACTGCATCATGTTCTTTAATATGGAAATGACTTACTGGTCTTAGAGAACTGCACAAGGAAATTTAATGATATTCAAGGGACAAAATAAACATCCCTCAATGAGATGCACAAGTGTGATAGGGATCTATGCAAATTATGGAATGTTAAACAAAATACAGATAAGGAAATTCCAACCTTCAAAGTCAATGAAGTCAATGAAAAAGCTGGTAACATGTGAATAAGTGAATAAGTTTCTAACTTATAGATAAACGAATGAATGAAGTGGTTAACCCTCTTAGGCTCAAATTAAACTTTTTATTGCTAATGCACAACCAAGTCCTGCAGTGGTACTTCTGAGTAAAAAAAACCTCATAAAATATGTATGTGGGGTAATCAGGTTGTTAGTTTTTAACTGTTGCAAATCGGCAACGCCTGCCTCGAGAGGGTTAAATCCCAAACGTGTATAGAGGCTGCCAATATTCTTGTTTGTGTTGTCCAAAAAACTGTGTTTACAATATATATGTCAGAGGTTACAAATTATACTGCACTGGTACAGAAATCATGCTAACTACATCACCAGACTTTTCTGTTGTTTCGCCTAAAAGAATGTGGTCTGATTATAAAAAGAGACAAGACTGTTTCCTTTTCTTTTTCCTCACTCCTTTTTAGTAAAACTGAAAATGCATTTACCTTTACAATCATAAAACACCAGTGATGTAGTAGCTCATCTTGCTCACAATCCATCACAATTCACAAGTTATTGCCAGTAAAACAACAAATGTGACCCTGACCTTGAGCACCGTCTGGGTACAGACCTATAAGGTGATCATTGCGCGCACGTTTCAATAAAATCTGACCAATGCTCTAGAAGCAGTAGGGATTCTTGTGAACTGTGGACGGACATATAGATGGAGGAAAGAGGCCTTGCCATGGCTTAAGCTCATCGGCCCAGATGCGCTGAAATTGAGCCAACACGCACACACAGGTAAACTCCCCAAGGACGGACAAATTTCTCATTTTTAAAATCCCATCAACTCAAGACTAAAAGCTGCCAGCAAACAAACTGACTACAACAAATATTATCATGTTTCAAGGTGAAACTGCCTGATGCTGACAAAATACATGATTTCCTTAGATTTTTAACACAAACCAGTGTACATTAGAATGAATTGAGATTGGGATTTCTGTTCAACACTCACGCTTTTAGCTGGTGGTATCTTTGTTGTTTTTGTTTATCTGTCTGTCCAATAATTCTTGGAAAAAAGCAAGCATTTTTAACTTCCTTATCCATGGTTTGTGTCAGGCATGGAGCGGGTTTATCAGAGGGTTTTCCTCTAAAAACATTTGAGTTGATGAGAATGAGTGAACTGTCGTAAATGTGCCAGCTGTAAATCCAGAACAATGAGCATAAGACATAAAAAGCTGTGTAGCATGACACGTTTTTTCTCTACCAATTTGGCACTACGCTGGCATCCTTCACATAACAAACCATTTGAATTTACATCATTTTCAGACATACTGTGAATGAAATTTATTGGAAAACTGAACGGCTTATCCAGTGTGTATGTGTTAAAAGGGTCACATACTCGGGACAACAGGTGAGAAAGTAAGAGGAAAATGAGGAAAATGACCCTCAGGGCCCCTCGCTCCTCACCAGTGGTAACTATTGAATCAGATTTTGTCTAAGCACTGGATTTTAATGATGTGGTGGATGCCTTTGCCCAGAGATGATGAGCTGAAAACACTCATATTTCAAGGTCAGGCAGCGTTGTTTCCAGGTGCTACAGTGATGTTTACTCCTCGCTTAATGACTAGTTTAAGAGTTTCACTGACCCAGTGGTTAATGTTTTGCTGGTCAAGATTCACTGTTAGTTTGTGGGACCATTTTCAAAACGCGATTTGGTAGTGGCTGCTACCAGTTATTCAAAATTCAGTTTTAATAGAGGATGTAGCGTTACAGCTTTAGAAATAAAAGCAAAGCCACAAACACATCTGAACAAATGATTCACTTAGTTTTCCATTGAGGATTTTATTAAAATCCAGCTTTGATATATGAGAATGCTAATGACTCAAGCTATACACCTTGTCAACATTATTTATGCTCCACATTTCTGTCTGCATTCAGAGAATGTGTGTACACACAAAAAGGGGATCCAATTATGTGTTGACATAGTCCTCAATTTTCTTAATACACTCTATCAATCCAATTCAATCACTTCAATGCATTTATTTTCGCTTTTGTTCTTATAACCACTACAACACCACAACCAAGTAACTGAAGCCATCAATCCAGGAAAAATATGTCTGGGCTCAATATATGGCAGAAGAAAAAGAATCTTTAGCTCTGTTTGGCATAAAAAACAAGCAAAAAAGAAAATGGTTGAAAATGGAGCTTTATAGACACGCTTAGCAGATCAGTGCAGCTATGGTCAGAAATGCTAGCACAACAAATACAGGTAAAAAGTAGCTTTTCAGCATCATTTCTAGATAATTCTGGTCAAGAACATTTACATTAGGAAGTAATTCCTGAGAGGCAGGAACATTTAGAATTTTTGAATCACTCATAAATGTAAATGACACAGTAAGATAGTATGTAATGTAACCTGCAGAAGTACAAATCACTTACACTATCTTTCTCAGTTTGGACCTACATAATGCGTTCATTATTTTTAACTCAAGGTTAAAAGTTAAATAGCACTCTTTTGATTCATCAGAATTTGATTTAACTTGACAAGCTGCTAATTGAGGGTTGGTCTGCAGTAGGTTTAAAATATCTCCTAGAGATAATTGTTTCTCCATGAGTTAGAAATGTACTGTAATATCATACTGGTCATTAAAGGTCCCTTTTTCATTCTACTGTAAATATGCCTTTTTTACCTGCAGTACTTCCAAATGCATCATGAAGCATTTAGTCAGTCTTTTGACTAAAATGTCATTCAGTTGTTCAACATCCATGTTAAATTATGTTAGTTTTCATGTGGTTTTGATCGACTAAATATCAGTTTGCTGTGTTTTTCCCGATGAGAGTTGCTTAACAGTTTACAAAGTGTCTTATATTCCTTGATATCAAATGCGACATGTGTCAATATGTCACTTTCTCCTAAGTGCTGACATTTTCTCGTCCTTTAATTAGAAACAGGGAGCATGGAAGCCCAAACACAATTGGTAATTAATCATAGATTAACAGAACCTAAATAAAATGAACGACCTTCCTTAGAAAAAAACCCTGCATGCCCCTGTTGTGTAACATTTTGCGTTTCGTTGTAAGGCTTGGGTTCACTGGGCATTGAGCCATTTCTATTTACTGTGCTTAGCCTCAGCAGCAGTCTCTCACGGTCCACTGGGTTAGCATTCGTATGTTTATTTGTATGTGTGTATATTTGTGTTGGGCTGCACATGTAAGGCCAGTGTGACCGATGCCGGCACAGACAGAGCTGTGGCGTTATTGTTTATCTTGGCTCATCTCTTCTTTCTCTTATTGACCCATCACTGCAGACCTTCCCTCACTCCATGGCATCACACAAATAATAGCTTTTCTGGAAACCCACAGCGTTAGGCTTCTCCACTGAGCTGCAATTATACCATTAATGTGCCAACTTCCACCACTTTTCTCTAAGGTATTCATTTATACTGTTTCAGCTGTATTGTGTTTTGACCAGCAGAAAAGTTACTGTGGAAAAAAAAAAGCTTATATAATTTCCCCATTTATTCCCCTGTGTAATTTCACCCTGCTGAAAAGTAATGGGAAAATATGTCATAGCAGATATCAGAGTGATGTGTATTCTGTTCAAAACCAGTCACACAGCTTGTCCTTGTAACCATGGAGATGGAGTTATAAAACGCCTCGGATGTCCTTGCCCTTGATATTTTTAATTTTCCAAAAATTAATGATATTCACTCCATGGCTGTATATTCATTGTTTTAGAGTGGCTGTAGTAATGCAATGTCTCTATGGCTTTGAGTAGTATTTGAAGATATAATTTGCTCTTGAGTGTTTAAAGACAGGCAAGAAAACATACTAATAAACCTGCACTACAAATCTCTAACACTTAAAAAGACGAAAAAAGGAGAAAGAAACTTGAACAAAGCATGGACAAACCTAAAGTGGCATTCAAAATGGCTCTGTGCCTGTTTCTGATTCTCAAATTACTGCTTGCATACTTGTGATTTTGGATGGAATAAATTTAGATTCCACTATGTTCTCCAGTTTGCCAGTCCCTGTGGTGGTGCTAATGCAGTCCTCATAACCTGCATCAGATGTAAATGAGGAAGAAAATTGTGATGAACGGCGCATTTGTTAACACCTAAACGCTGTCCGTAAGATGGCAACTGATCAGTTATTCATGCTTCGTATGTCATATGTTAGAAACAGTCACCTCTTGCTCTGTTGCTTTTTTCTTTCTTGCACTTTCCTTCCCAGCTCTTGGCTAATTGCATTCCACCTACATATTTTCCTTCTTATAAAACTCCTGCACTCTTCATTACTGTCTTTTTCTGCCGTTTTAACTTTTATCACCGCCTTTCTCCCTCTTTTTTTTCTTACTGAAGAGGAGAGTGCACTTTAAAGAGTAAACGACTGTAACTCCCCAGTGCAGGTTATTGCAGTGGTTATTACCATATGATTATTAGTGATGGACAATTGGCCTCAAAGATGTTTCATTATGAAAGAGCTTGCTGGGCTCTCATTAGCACTCTCATTCTAAGAGCTACTGCTCAAGCCAGCGCTGCTCTGGGGAATTACATTTCGATCACTGAGTCGAGAGTTAACAAGGCAACATTAAAGGAATGCGAAGGTGCAACCACCAAAAAGAAACAAATTAGCAACCTCTAAGAGTGTCAGAGACACGCTAGTCATAGACATGAATAATAATAACTGTGACAGATCTAAGGGCTTTTACATTAACTTACAGTATAGTTTGGTTTACCTGCACAGTCCTTGCTTGGAAAGGATAGCAGGACCTATGATGCTGCAGGCATTTGTTTTTCTTTCTCTATGACAGGAGCATCCATCAAAAATGTAATTTAATTTCTTTTTAGCTCCTGATAAAGTTGCTGACTTGTGCCAGTCCCTCCTATAGGATCAATAGCTGTTTATACAAATAACGTAGGGAAGCACAGCACACCAGTCGCATTGCTGGAGGTGACTCTGTCCAAGGGCAGCAACACGAGTTTACCGTGGCAGCCTTCTGGTAGGCCGTTTACATTCGGTACTGTGGATACTCTTCTATTAACCACATAAAGCTTGAAGAATTACAAGCTGGTACAAGCGGGCTGACGACAGGTTATTACATACACCGACTCAAATATTGAATGCAGTAATTGTTTACACACAAACCCGGCAGAATTACAGGACTTTTAAGGTGCCACCTAAACAATTTATCAGGGTAGTACAAGGCGACTGAGAAAATTACAAGTCAGTTAAACACTTATTGACCTTTACTCTTTAATACTCTCTTTGCATTATGTCACACGTCAGAGCTATCAGTGATGGAGGCTAATTACTTCTGGAATGTCAACATTTCAGTCTTTAACATATCACTTATATTCATTACAAAACATCAGAAACAAAGCAAAAAATACTCCGTCATGTGCTAAGAGAATCTACAGTTTCAGCAGCCCAATGTCACAACTTCATCTCATCCTTTCCTTGAATAAAGGCACCTTATTTCTTGCTGTTCAAACAGTGCTATAATTACCACAAATATGTCGCATTAAAACATTTGAAGAGACAAACAGAGCATAAAAGAGAAATACTTCCAACATGAGAAAAAAACATAAAACAAACAGAGAAGGGCGGGGTGAGGAGAGACAGCATTTAAAACTGTGAGGTGAAAGCGATGGTGACAGAACAAAAAGAAAAAGGACAAGTAAACAAACCAAAGACTTTACACACGTTACTATAAGCTTTATTTTATCTGCATTATCAAAGCTGCTCTTCAGTGTAAGAGCGACTGTGGGGTTTTGAATAGAAGTGCTATATAGCTCACCTGAGAACACTGAAGTGCCAAACAGCCACTTGGAACTTCAGTGTTCAGTTTTCATTTTTGGGGCATCAAATGTTGGAGGTTTTCTTTTCTTAATTCTTGTGGAGTTTACATTATTTTAATCAGTCTCATTTTCTTCTCTCTTGAAACCATCTGACTAATCATAATATCTACTGAAGCTATCACAAATCCAGCTACTTAGCTATCATGTTCTACACTGATGGACTGTGAATTGCAGGAACCAAAGTTCTTCTCGGATTCTCAGAGGCAGAACATCCTCCTTTTTATATTTGCACTACAGAAATGAGAGACCCTTGAAGTTTCAGAAACCTTCTTTTTCTTTAGCTCAAAGGTAAGTACTCAATGACACAAGAAAAAGATTTCATTTTATGGCCCAAATAGGATGTGTTGACCCCTGGCGGTTTTTATTTCCACAAAGTAAGTCATTTTCTTTTTTCTCTAATGTACATCATTCATATAGTAGAATAGACTATTTCTTCATTGATCAGAATCTTCTCCCCTTAGTCAAGAATAGTGAATATTTAACCATTGTAGAGTCAGATCATGCCCCTGTACTTTTAGACCTCGCCTTTCCTCTCTACCAATCAGAACGCCCGCCCTGGAAATTAGACAGGACAGGACTTTCTGTGAAATGATATAAACAAAATAGATGACTTTCTAATTTTTAACCAGAAAGATAATGTTTCACCTTCTCTCTTATGGGAGACACTAAAGGCTGTAATCAGGGGAGAAATCATCTCATATTCGTTTAGAAAAAACAAAATTATTATTCTGCTAGCTAGTTTATTGTGATGGTGCTGTTTTTATTATGTTGCTCTTTGTTGTTTGCTTTCTCTTCTGTTTTTTTTCTCCATACAGGTGATCCAGGCGTTTTGTTTGTTTGTTTGTTTTTTCCTTTCTTCCCCCCCTTCTCACCGTCTTTTCTCCCCTTTGGTTTTCTTTCTCTCCCTCTCTTTCTTTCATTCTTTCTCCCTGTCCTATCCCCCAGTCACGTCTGTCCCGTTTGTAGCAACCGAAAATAAAATAAATACATAATTATAATAAAGGTCAATCAAATGGACCAATATGGCAAGGCAATGATGATCCACTTGGTAAAATAAATCCGCTTGGCATCTTTCTTGGCCTTAAGACAACAATTCTGATGGCTAAAGATCCAAACGGGACACAAAAAAAAAAAAAAAAAAAAAAAAAAAAAGAAAAAACAAAATTAATCGAATTAGGCAAGAGGAACTAATTAAAACCATTTCTATGGTAGATGCTCAGTACTCTGTCTCTCCCTCTCCTGAGCTTTATAAAAGGAAGCTAGACCTCCAAATACAATATAATTTGCTATCAACCGAAAAAACTGAACGTCTGTTAAAGTCATGAGGTTATGTATATGAGCATGGCGACAAAGCCGGACGTTTATTAGCACATTAGCCGCTCAGCCGCACAACAAATCCCACAAATGCGAAAAGATGATGGTGAGTTAACAATTGACCCCGAAGAAATTAAAGAAACTTTCACTGTGTTTTATTCAAATCTTTATACATCTGAGATTACAAATGACTGCTCTGATATGGAGCATTTCTTTGGCGATCTTCAGGTTCCTCTTGTAACAGTGGCCCATAGGAATGAAGCTGAACTTCCACTCAATTATGCAGAAGTGACTACTGCACTAAGGGCGATGCAAAATGGCAAGGCACCGGGCCCTGATCCTATTGAGTTCTTTAAAAAATTCTCTGACCAACTAACGACAATTTTACATAATGTGTTTAATGATTCTTTGTCTTGTGGGTCACTTCCACAGACAATGACTGAAGCATCTATTTTCCTCCTGCTGAAATCAGGTAAAGACAGCACAGAGCCTGGTTCATACCGTCCCATCTCACTCCTAAACTGTGATGTAAAAATCTTGGCTAAGGCTCTTGCCCTACATCTAGAAACTACAATCCACGACGTAATATCTGCTGACCAAACCGGTTTTATTCCAGGACGTCACTCATTTACGAATGTCCGTTGGCTCCTAAGTGCTATCCACTCTCCTGCGTCCAGCGTGGTGTCTGAGGTGGTTATCACGCTGGATGCAGAGAAAGCATTTGATAGGGTGGAATGGGGTTATCTATTTGCTTGCTTAAAGAAATTTGGCTATGGCCCTAATTTTATCTCATGGATAAGACTTTTATATTCATCACCCAAAGCTTCTATAATCATTAATGGTAAACGTTCATGATATTTTAAGTTGACAAGAGGTACCCGTCAGGGCTGTCCAATCAGCCCATTGTTATTTGCCCTGGCCATAGAGCCCCTCTCTATTACACTCAAAACCTTGCCATCAATTGCAGGTATTCATAGGGTGGATAAAGAGCATAGAGTGTCTCTCTATGCAGATGATCTGTTAATGTATGTATCTGATCCCGTCTCATGTGTCCCCCATATCATCCACACCCTAAGCAGCTTTGGCTCCTTCTCTGGGTATAAACTGAACTTCAGTAAAAGCGAGTGCTATCCTGTTAATGACCTGGCTCTTCAAATACAGAGCAGTGCTATACCTTTCAAAACAGCCAAAAACGGCTTTAAGTATTTGGGCATAAATATAACAAGAGATTTGCACAATCTCTATGAAGAAAATTTCTGCCCGCTACTTGAAAAGGTCAAATCGGACTTAAAGAAATGGAAGCCACTTCATCTATCGTTGGCAAGGAAGGTAAATTGTATAAAAATGAATGTACTCCCCAAGTTTCTTTATCTATTTCAGTGTATCCTACTTTACCTTCCAAAATCATTTTTTAAATCTATTGATAAAGCTTTGGTCTCATTTATATGGGATGGGAAAAATCCTAGAATACGGCTGGATTTGTTACAGAGGCCTAAAAACCTCGGTGGCTTAGCCCTTCCAAATTTCGGCCATTACTACTGGGCATCAAATGTTCAAAAAATCATTTATTGGCTCCACACCCCAGATGAAGATTGGTGCCAAATTGAAGTGGCATCTTGCATTTCCACCTCCCTTAGAGCCTTGGTCACCTCCAGCCTTCCATATTTCTTAAAATATGGGCTCAATTTCGAAAGAACTTTGGGTTTAAAAATCTTTTCCGTTTGAGCTCTATTCATAATAATCACCTTGTCCCTCCAGCCAGACTAGACTCTGAATTTGCTCTTTGGCAGAGACGAGGCATCCACAATTTTTCTGACATGAACATAGACGGTGTCTTGGCACGTTTTCAGGATTTGTCACAAAAATTTGACCTCCCTCGGTCCAGCTTATTGAGATACTTTCAAGTTCGCCACTTCCTTCAGCATTATAACCCCAACTTTCCAAATATAACACCATTTACTGGTGTTGATGATCTGTTGAAACTCACATTTAAGCCTAAAGGTCTTATCTCAAGAATTAGCAATTGTATAGCCTCCTTTAAGAATATAACAATGGCAAAGATCAGAGCGGACTGGGAGAATGAGCTGGGGGTGGACTTAGAGGAGGAGACCTGGGAGAGCGCTCTTTTAACAGTAAACAACAGCACTTCTTGTGCCAAATTAAACATCATACAGTTCAAGATTCTTCACCGCATTCATTACTCTAAGACGAGACTGGCCAAAATATTTCCAAACATAGATGTAGATGCAAGCTGTGGGAGATGTAGAAATTCTTCTGCAGATTTAACACATATGTTTTGGTCATGTCCAACTTTAAAAGCCTACCGGTCAACAATTTTCAAAACACTGTCTGAAGCATTGAATGTTGAGCTTCAACCCAATGTAGTTATGGGTATATTTGGTGCTACAGACAGAGGACATAGAACATTAAGGAAAAGCTACAAAAACATAATCGCTTTCACTACACTGCTTGCGCGCATAAGGATATTATTGCACTGGAAGTCAAAAAAGCCACCCAAAGTGGCAAAATAAAGTATACTGTCAAGGGGTCGAAGGAGAGATTCTTTGCCGTTTGGGATACATTGCTAAAACATTTAGAGAAAATTAAAACCATACCCATCTGATACTCGCTTGGCAGCTACTGTATACCCTTACTGTTGTGATGGCGATTAATTTTGTGCAAACTATTGCCTTTTAAGTGCATATCTTTAAATATGGTGAAGTTTGATGTACCTCATTTAAATTAATTAATTAATTAATTTTTTCTTTTTCTTTCTCTCTGGATTGGTGTCCAATATGTTCTTGGGGTGGGGTACACGTATAAAAAGGAGCATTGTGACTTCGTCACATGTATATCTTTGTATTACATTCTTGACGCTCAATAAAAAATATAAAAAAAAAAGAAAAGAAAAAGATTTCAGTCTTCTACGTATACAGAGATGGATCTAAATACAGGAATATATTACTGCAGTCTGGCAATCCAGCATGTTAAAAAATATCTGTGTGAACATTAGCTGTGTTTATGTAATGGAGAAAACACAATGTGATACAGAATCACATGACCGTATGTGAAAAGTTGTCTGGTGTAACAGCAAAATAGTATGACAGTGTTACACTCAATGGACGGCACTAAACAAAACATAGCAAATCCCTTTTCCACATTCATTTATGTATGGCTTAATAAGGTTTTCTGTCTGTCACCCTGCCTTTCCACCTCTTTGTCATGATCAAATCAAGGCAATCTCTAAAGTGTTGGAGCTGATGTTAAGAAATGCTAACATTGGCAATGTAAATGGAAAGAAAAGAAAAATTCCTAGGAGGTATGTAGTTCGCAGGGTTTTTCCCTAAGGGAGGACATTTAGATGATCACAGTTAAACACGGCAACAGATTTTCTTGAGACTTGGATCAACAAAATCACCCTTTTTTACTTTTCATTCAAATGTTTTTGCAAGTAGAGAAAAAAAATCTGTACTATGTGAATATGTCATGAAAACAGCGTCACTACTGTACTGTACGTTCACTTTCCTGATTGTGATCACAATAAACGGTAAAAGTAAAAAGGTAAAGTATGTTTCATTTAAGAGCTGTATTTTCAAGCTTTACTATTCACCACAGCAGTTTGGCACTCCTCTACAAAACCTCCCACATATTTTCTCTGAAATGTTTTCCAGTTCAGCAGATAGAAAACAATTCCACCTGCAAGAGAACTCTATGCCCCCTCTCCCACCTTTACCACAACACCATCATCACCCCCTGCTTCTGTTCTCCTTCCTCCCCCTCTCTCCTTTTCACAGTTCAAGCACATCGGCAAGCTGCTGAGTAACAACCCTGGGGTTTGTGGTTCTCCACTCAATATTTCCTCATCAGAAAAAAATGGCAGACCAACAAAAATGGGATTAAAGCGCAGCGACAGACATTAAGCACTAGGTTGGTTGAGGGGCCAAAGAATATATTAATATATTTCCACCTTAAAACCTCAGCCTATTGCCTACCCATCAGGTACAGTAGTATACAAGGGTGCTTGCATTTACCCACTACCTTTCTCCAGAATTTCTATCACAGACTACAAGGATGTGTGATTAATTAATAGCATTGACTGAGTTGAGATTCTTTGCACCTTAGCAAGGTCACGATGCACAGTTGGCACACAACACACTTCTGTGCTTCTGGAGAATCGTGGATGACTCAATATACTGTAAGGGTATAGCAGCTGGATGAAAACATAATATCACAAGGCAGGGAACACAGGGGGAAAAAAACAGTGTCATGAAGAGAAAACATGCAGCACAAAGCCTGGAAACTTGGACTGACACACAGCACAAGCTCACGGACAACACAAGATGTAGCAAAGAAAAGTAATGCAAAAAGCAACACACAACTGCATATTATACAGCTACACTAATCAGCTCACCTGATAAGTAAGCAAGCATGCTCACATTTTAACAAGGCCTTACAGCAAGAATCCGTATGCACATCTACATTCATAAAACATTAAGCCTGCTTTTATTTATTTAATTATTGAACCTGTTCCCTTTAACAAGAAAGGCATGCAGAACCTCGAGGAATTTATGGAGCAGTTTTAAGCTTTGTTGAGGACAATAAAAGAAAGCAAGAGAACAGAACCCGATGAAAGAGAGAGGGCAGCTGAAGCTAAAATGACACGTCTAGAGAATTCTTGACTCTGCTCTTCTGGTGCTGTGATAAACCAATTTCACTGTCTTATTCAGCTCTGAGTCCTTATCCAAACCCAGACACTGTGTCTGTAAGGTATTGAACACGCAACACTGAATGAAACCCCATTTTACCCCGTATGTGTCATTTCATATTCCATACAAAGCTACTGATTTTGTTCAGAAGTTAAAGCAACCATCGAAATTGTCTCTCATGCTTTATTGATTTGATAACATGCTAAAAAATGAATAATTAGTTAAGCACACGACATGCACATTAACACGCCAGGCTGCAGCAACAGCTTCACGTTAACCTCTTGTCAGTTGCTACATTCTGCATGTAGACCCTTACATAAGAACTGTCTTCAACTGCCGCTGATCGCGTAAGTGACCTCATGCAATGGCTCGATTATTGTACAGGCTGCAGTGTGTCTGCTAGGTCCAGTTAGGGAGATGGCGTCCCACTTTCAGTAAGTGATGAGAGTGGGAAAATAGAATGCTTGATTACCCCTGACACCACTCAAACTGCGCTCCTGCCAGCGAAGGGCACTGGGGCCCTGTGGTCAAATATAGGACACAATTATGATCTAATTTTGAAGTCTTTGTCTTACCTCTGAAATGATGGACATGTAAATAATTATATACATATATGGTCAGGCTGGAAATGTGAATGAGCCCCTCTGACCTCAAGCACCTGTCCCATCAGCCCCATCATAGCCTGTGGAACATCACCATTAGCATCGGTGTCATCAATGCCTTTAATCATTATCATTACAGTCAATCATCAATACTGCACAGTCTACATTCCCAACATCATTAGCATTATCTCAAGCCCTGAATGTTAGTTTTCATTTTAGATTATTTTTTCTTCTGTGAATTGGTAAATCACAATTACTCTAACAATGATTATTTACTCTCACTACTTTGCTATTCAGATGGAAGTGCTAGACATACAGTGAAGGCCATAGCAGCCCTGAACAAAACACTCTCTGGAGGACACACTACTGATGGTTTTTCTAATGTGTAATGAATAAAATACACTGAGTGCTACAGTTGTCCCCGAGGCCATTGAAACCCTCTAAGAAGCCCCGCTTCCTCCCTACTGCTGCAATCTCAGACCCAAAAAGAGACGCATACGTTTTATAACTAACAGCACCTGTCTAAGTCGGTAGCCATGACAATGCATCACCCAAATGAAATTCGCTATAATTGAAAACATTGCCTTTGTTCTGTGAAGCGTAAAGACTCCTGTCAACAAACAATATGCAAACACAAATAACCAGTGCTGTTTCCTGACCCGCAGTGAACACATGAATACGTACAGAGAGACAAGCACGCACAAGAAATGAAAAAGAACCATTACACCCCCGTCCTCTGAAAAAAAAAGGAGGAATAGGTCGGACTAGATGTTTTGGGGCTTTAAGCTTTAAGTGCTTTCTGTTCTTTGATATCAAAATGTAATTACCTTTTGAAGCTTTGCCTCCCTCTTCTCACTGATGGATGGTAGAGAAACAGACTCAAATGTGTGTTTCATGTTTTTTTCTTTCTGTACTGACACGCCAATTATCAAGGAAGTTTGTATAAAAAATCTCAAACACCTGAGCACTTATTCCTACGGAACTGATTTTACCTCCAAACACTTTGATATCTAACATTTTTCTTCAACTTAAAATATAACTGAAACTCCATTAATGCAATAACTTCATTCCACTTTAGCTTCACAAAAGTGGCACATCTGCTGCACTTTAGCACTAGATATGAAGCCAAAAAGAAATATCCACTCACAAAGTACTAAAGACATGTTTGTTGTCTGCAGAAATATTTATCTTACCGTCTTTTTTTTTTTTTAATTTATCTTTCTCTAAAAACTGTGGTGAAATATATCTCCAATGCTTTATAGCAAAGATTTAAACTTTTTTTGTGCTGGGCAATTCATGGCTTGTCGGGCTCAGGTTGAATGGGCTGCTTATTGAGCCTGTTAGTTCTATGCGAGTTAATTATGAACTGTGTTTCATCTTTAATAAGATAAGATAAGATAAGATAAGATAACTCTTTATTGTCATTGCACAGTCATACATAGTACAATAGTACAATGAAATTGGAAAAACTGTCCTACGTCGGCACTACATATAACACAACACGACACGATATGACACATCACAACGCAACAAACAACACAACACAGTATATTAACTTAGTATAAAAAAGAAGAATAAGTGTATGTGTTATGCACACTGTTATTATTGCACATTAATTATTATTGCACCTTGTTATAAATATAAATATTATTGTTATTGTTTTAAACATTGTTACCTCCCCCCTAAAAAAGTCCAGGGAGGTATCCAGTCAGGTCAGCTATTTACATTGATCAGGGCTATTGCCCTGTTGTAAAAGCTGTCCTTGAGTCTATTTGTTCTGGACCTCAGCAGCCTGAACCTCCTGCCAGACGGCAGCAGCTTAAACACCCGGTGTCCTGGGTGTGTGCAGTCCCGTAGGATGCTGCGTGCCCTCTTGAGACAGCGAGTGCTGTACAGGTCCTTCAGGGAGGGAAGAGGATGTCCAATGATTTTTTGGGCCATGTTGATGACCCTCTGGAGTGCCTTTCTGTGTGCTGTGGTGCAGCTGGAGAACCACACACCGATGCAATATGTCAGCACACTTTCAATGGAGCAGCGGTAGAAGACGGTCAGCAGCTCCTTCTTCAGGTCCATTTTTCTGAGGATTCTCAGAAAGTGGAGACGCTGTTGGGCCTTCTTTAAGACCGCAGAGGTGTTAGAGCTCCATTGGAGATCTGTGTCTATGTGCACACCCAGAAACTTGAAACTGGAGACCCTTTCCACGCACTCCCCGTTGATGCTGACAGGCTGCAGCTCGGACTTCCTCCTTCTGAAGTCAACTACCAGTTCTTTTGTCTTGGTGGTATTGAGGTATAATAACACAACAACAAGGTTCACATTGCTAAGAATTGCTTAATATCACATTTTAAACTTACAAGATTAGAATTTACAGTACCCCAAACACCAAAGCTATTACTCTCACTGCCATAGATCTGCTGCCTTCAAGCTTTTCAAGTTTTTCTTTTTTTTTAAACCAAATTTAAGATATGATAATATGTATTGCTGTTTAATTGCAGTGATTTCTTTGCTTTTTGTTTGCAGACTTTTTAAGGATAATATTTAATGAATGTAAAAACAAAGCATTTGAGAGAGCCCGTTTAAGATTAATGTGAGTTAGGATCTAAATTTTAGATTTGAGGCTAAATACTTTAGACTAAATCTAAAGCTGATTCAGTATAAAAGTTTACAAAGCCTCTTACTTTTCTTGATATCAAATGTGAAATGTGTCCATTTGTCTATTCTTCTCTTCCTCTAAAGCACTGACAGGTTTTCATGAGAAACAGGGAACATGGGAGCTCCCCTTTCTCATCCTGTTTGTCGGGGGCAGATCCACCTTATGCCACAAGAAGATTACTTCTGATTGGATCACTTCCTTTGGTCCCGCCTTTTTTACACAATTTAGTTGGTATTCTGAATTTCATCCTCATGCATTAGTTTTTAGTTAGTTTAGTTATTTATTTTTCTTTTAAATACACATAACTACCACATATGTTACACAACTTTTTCTAGCCACACTGGCACACTAGGAATGGCGGTTTCTTTAACAATTTGCTCATTCGCCAAACAGCTCAACTGGAATATTCCAACAACTATGGAAAGGATTGCAACATCTTTGACAGACATTCATCTTCCCCCTCTGTACTCTACTATAGATTTTAGTTCTAGCACCAGCACACATTCAAAAGTTTAATCTATCCAATAAGTTAGTTTTAAATTAGCATGCTAAGGTTACTTAAAAGCCTAATTAAACCCGCTACCAGCTGCTAGCATGCCTAGCACCAGATCCAAGAAAGTTACCAAGTATAGCAGGTTTCAGTACTCTTTGACTTAAACTCGCTTTGACTTAAAGTTAAAAAAAAAAAAAAAAAAAATCAATTTCTAAAACTTTCCAGCATGCATAAGTGCAGCTGGTATCAGCATAAGATCTCCACTGGTTCAAAGGTATGACCAATGTGGGCGAATGAATTTATTAAAAAATATGCATTTCAAGTTGACAGATATGAGAGTCCAACTCATAGATGGTTGAGTTTGTGGTGATGCAGATGAAAGGCCACGACACCCCCTTAGGCACAGGAAGAGCGAAAAAGCATTAGGAATGGAGTTTATCCCATCTAGTTTATGATGTTTTCTCTGTTTAAGAGGTGGTTGAACAACAAGGGTAAAGGCCAAGGAAGGTTAATGTGATATGCAACAACAGAGGATAATTTCCTTGATAGTGAAGGCCAAATTTTAATACTTGCAGCACTGTTAAACTATAAACTGTTAAGTTTTCATGGTTCTGACAGCTGTGGATGTAAACACTGTGGAGAGAATATTTTTTGTATAATGCACAAAAACACACAGAGGAACACATCTGAGAATAAAGTAATTAAAAGCATGAAAAAACTGTTTAATACAAGCACATTCCAATAAGAAAACATAGAGCATACCCTAAAATACTGTGACATGTTAAATGATATTAAATTCAATGAGCTGAAGATCAGAGGACTTGGCATGCTCTTGCTTGCATTTTGCAAAGCATTTCTGGAGAAATTCTTTCACCATGGCATGCATTTTATTGGGAGCACTCAAGACTCATGAACAAGATTAGTGAAAAATGAAACGAAAGCAACATTTCCTGCTCATAAAGTGTGTCTGCTGTAATCAGCATTTTGTGAGAGTTTAAACATGAAAGAAGTTCTATGTAGGCTTAATAAGAAGCCACGTAAGAAAAGGTTTTAACCAATCATCAACTGTGTAACTAGTAAAGATAAGCAGATTTAACCAAATGAGTTTTTGACCGACTGAGTTTTTCTTGAGCTTGTGCAAAATAATTACTGCAAGCCAGTGTTTTCCAAGGCTGAACATTTTCTTGTTGTCATAATTAATCACTTAAATGAACTCTTAAGAGATTTTCTGGAGCAGAACTAATGGTTACACAATGGGGTTATTGAATTTTCATTCCATTTTAAGACTTGGCATTTCCCCTATTCTGATTAACTGTAATTACAAGATATTCTCATTCATCTACCGTAAAAGCAACAAAGAACAGTGGCAACACTAAGAGATAAGGATCGGAATTATACCATTTAAGGCTAAATGTACCACAGCTTTGGTATCGATTAATCCCTTAATTATCATAATTAATAATTAATGATATTTGATTTCTTTGCACTCATTAAATGAATGTCTTTGATTTGACTCCTTCCAATTCTCCATTTAAAGGTAATCTATAAATATGGAAATTTGGCAGATTCTTAAAATTGTTTGCGATGGTTTTTTATGTTAATATCAAGCAATATTTATGGTTTCAGTAGAGTCAACCTCTGGTCATTAGGCAAAAAAACTGACGGAGGCTGCTGGCTGTTGCTGGGTGAAATCAGTTGCAAAAAAGATGCCGAACCAAAAACCTCCTTGTGATTCCTCTTGTCACTAGGTTTTGCATCCAACTTTTGCCAAGTTTCACTGCAGCTCACTGGTTAGTTAGTGAGTGTTTGACTGGGGTTTAGCAATCAATTGCAAAGTTGCCTTTGCTATAGAAACTAGTCACAACCAGCAAATTTTTCTCTAGCGACTGGTAATTGCCAAGAGGTCACCAGCTGGTCTCTAGGCTTGTGTAACTTGGGTCTCACACACAGGTTAAATAGCAAACTCAGAACAGATGTGTTTATTATAAGATCGTCTTTGTAAAAGGTTAGGTAGCAGTAGTAAAGGTCTTCAAAAGTAGGAGGAAAAATTGTGGCTTTATTTTATACTGACAGAAAACATATAATTAAAACATATACTTAAGAAAGGTAGACTCGAAGATAAAATGTTACAAGTGGATTTAGAAAAGAATTTAAGTTAAATGGTTAAATTGTGAGTGGGTAAACCCCTTCATATTTGTAGTCAGAAGGGACCAGCAGGATGACAGGACTCAACTTTTAGTGTGGACAACAGCACAGTAGGGATTTTGACAGTTTCAGCCAGCTGTGCGGTACTTATCAACTATTCAATACCAGTCCTTGACAGCCCTACATCCCCTGCACACGAATACAGATAACATACACATAGCACACACAAAACAGCAATCACCTGTAACAACATCTCCTTGAACAGAAAGCAACCCAGTGCTGCAGCAAAACCACAAAGCATTTTCTGACTCTTACACCGCATGACTTTTATTTCCCTATATTTCAAGATGCTATAGTGCAGTTACTCACCATGATTTCTCTCACTACAGTCCTCTATTGCTTAAGTTCACAGAGACTTTGTTTTACAGGCCTTTTCCTATGCCAACTTTATGATGAGAACATAATTAAACTCTCAATCAGCATGTTTTAAATGCCACAGAACCACTGACAGCGCCAGGATATTAATGAAATGTGAGCATCTACTATCTAAGAACAGTGACCAACTACTTTAATCGCTTTAATTCCAGTCTGCTGATAGAAAACTAGTACAAACTTCATCCTCAGTCTTTATCCACAAGATCATCTAACAGCTGTAACCAACATACCAGACTTCAAACAACAAGAATTAGTAGTTCTGTCGTGTAGGTGTGGGGCACAGAAATCTACAAAGCTGCTCTTTGCTTTCTGCACTTCCTAAAATGGTAGGATGAAAACAACACTGCCCAAATTAAGACAAAGTGCAAACCTGCCTATAGAGGAAAGATGAGAACTTTGACACTTGAGTTTTTAAAAAAAGAACAGCTCCAGAGAAGCAGGCAGGAAGAACAAGCAGAGAAGCAGAGAGGGCTGGGAGTAAAATGCCTCCAGGACAGAGCCCTTACTCATCCTTGCAACACTAAGACAAAAAGCACACGAGTTGGAAAACCGAAGAACGGCAAGATGAGCGGAAGAGGGCACCTCGTGGTCTCCCACACCCATCAGCTAGCAGTGGGAAGCGGGGTTGCATGTGGTTAGTCCAGGGGGACCATCATGCACAGGTCAGATCGATGTATGCCCTTGCTGCAGATCAGAGCTTGACAACTCCCCTTGGTGATGGCATTTCTGAGTGAATAGCAATTTCCCACCTCCACACAAGTGAATAACATCAAAAGTGGTAGAACTCAAAAGCTTTGTTGTAAATGTGGATGAGCAGACAATAATAATAATAAAAAAGGAAAAAAAACAACAACAAAGAAGTAAATGAACTGCAATTTGTGAATTTGCCTGCTGAGAGAAAATGAGACAAACACACATCACATATTTTCCTAATTTCTAACTTCACAACGCTATCATGTCACACACATGTATTTGCCCATGTCAGGTGGACAATACTGTCACTGCAAGGCTACAAAAATTGGTTTTTGAGCAAGTAACAAACAGTCCTGTATTGTGGCTTGGTACAAAATATCAAAGACATCATAAGTTTGTAATCAACTATTAATCAAATACACACACACACACACTGAACATAGGGAATCAGAATCAGAATCAGAATACTTTATTAATCCCTGGGGGAAATAATTTTTTGTTACAGTGCTCCATTATAAACCAACATTAAGACAAGACAGACAATACGCTAACTAAGAATAGTATTGTCTGTCTTGTCTTAATGTTGGTTTATAATGGAGCACTGTAACAAAAAATAATTTTTGTTACAATAAGTATATAACGTTCAAACATAACTAACTTAACAAGTATAACCTTCTGTTCAATCTCTGATTCCAAGGCCACATCTGTTGCTATGTTTAGAGACCACTATGACTCAAATACGATGGCCTTCTCATTTGACAACAGGAAATCATTCACTTTACAAACAGAAGAACCCCCCCAACTAATGTCCTGACTTTGAAGTAAAAGGAAGTTTTCTCAGAACTGACTCAGAAAAAAACCCAAAACACAGCATGTGATGCCATCTGTCAGACACATTCAGTCATTGTATAATTATTCTATTACAACTTAAAGTTCTTCTCTACTCGATGACATTCTTTTGTATCCTGTGTCATCTGAAATTAAACCCTTGTGAGTTTATATTAAATTTTTTTTTTCACAAAAATCTGCGGTGGACCAATTTATTCATCTTACAGTTTCCAAGCCACCTCTATAGTCTGCATTAAAATTAAATTACACCTAATATTTGATGGAGTAGATGGGGTTGTGCTCACAACTAAAGCAATGTGATTATCATAATAGAAATATCTGCTCTCACAGTCATCATACAGGGCTAAGATTTTTTGTTAAACTGTCTGAAACTAAGCAGCAATCCGAAGTAGGTGTAGAAAATATTGCCTCAAAATCTTATCTTAATATTTCAAAGAAATTTGAGATCATGATAGAAAAGACAATACTGAATGTTTTACTGATGACTGCAGCTTGCAGAAAGCAATTCAAACACTGAGCTACTGTCACTGATGACAGACTACCTAATTCAAAGTGTGAATCTATTTCCACATGCTGCCAGCAACAGCAGCATTACAGTGCAATCACAGTGACATGGCATAACAACTTAGATGTAAGAACAAATGTAGTCTGGGTAGTTTTTTCTTTAACTTTTAAGTAAAAGTGTAACATCATAACCCAAAAAAGTAACTTAACCATGTAACACAGCCTTTGTAAAATTATAGTGCAGCAATTCAATTAAATTTTATTTATAGACTGCCAAATCACAACAACAGTCGCCTAAGCGCACTTTATATTGTAAGGTAGGCCCTACAATAAAACATTCAAACCTACATACATTCAATACATTCAAGTCATGGGGCACAGAGTTACTGTGGGTTGAGAGTGAAATTGGGGCGATCATGGCTCAAAGAGTTGGCAGTTTGTCTTGTAACCGGAAGGTTGCCGGTTTGAGCCCCGGCTCTGACAGTCTCGGTCATTGTGTCCTTGGGCAAGACACTTCACCTACCGCCTACTGGTGATGGCCAGAGGGGCCGATGGCGCGATATGGCAGCCTCGCTTCTGTCAGTCTGCCCCAGGGCAGCTGTGGCTACACCAGTGTGTGAATGTGAGAGTGAATGAATAGTGGAAATGTACAGCGCTTTGAGGACCCCGAAAAGCGCTATATAAATGCAATCCATTATTATTATTAAATGAATGTGAATTAATATGATTTTCATAGAGAATATATATATAAAAAGACCTTTATTTCACTTAAATGAAACTCTGATATTTTTTTATGTTAATCACTGATAAAAAAAAATGTGGGCTGGAGGCATGAAGTGTTGCTGGCTTCTGAAGAAGCATGTTATTAACTGAAACTTGGATCACCACCACATCTTGCTCATCACCAACAATTATAGTCCATAAAAAGACATGACGGAAATGGCCTTAATCTAGCATCAAATACTTTACCCTGAGAATTTCTGGGAAATGATCCGCTACACTTGACATACATGAATTGAACTATGTCTTATGTGGATTGACAGAACATGAATGCCTTTCCATATGGTACAAGGTATAATAGGATGTCTGTAAAGGTTGAAAGAATACAGGACGCCTTGTGAGAAGAAAACATGCCAGGTGGTATTTTAGGCCCAATTATCCATATGTTTGGGACAGGTGACCTTTCCAAAACAGTACAGTGTCTGAATGTCCAGGTAACAACAGCTACCAGCCATCAAAAACAGTTTATTGAAGTGTTTATTCTTAGCCTTTCTCCAAAGGTTAGACTGAGCTGTCATACTCACTGGCCATCAGATTTCAATTTGTGTCATAAATAGGCCCACAAAGAAAGAAAATGTATCAAAAAATGCAGTTGGGTCATGAGCTTAAGCAATAATTTCATTACACTCTTTGTATGTCAGAAAAAATATTGACTGATCATCATCTACCCATGATATAGCTGCAATCCCAGTTTTTTCGCTTCTATTCCAAACCAGACTTTTGCGACATTTAATACTGTGGTGGTTCATCTGGGTTACAGTGACAATTACCTCACAATAGTACTGGGACACCAGTACTAAAACTGAACAGAGGTACCTGTCATTAAATAGCATACGGCCTCTTTTAGCAAGTAAAATACCATACAACTGAACTCCAGTATCACAGTACAGTGGCACAGTACAACCTGATAGTTTGGAGATTCTATGTATCTGTAGAGAGACAAACAGGTAGGAAAAAAATCTGAAATTAGAAGCAGCCAAGAATATTAAAATCAGTGCATCTCTAGAAGTACAAGTTTTCATTTATTTTCCCCATTTATAATGTTAATTAGAGCAGGGTGATATGACCAAAAATATATATCACGATATACATTTGAAAATTTGCGATAACGATATAACTGACGATATAATTGACACTAGACAAAATACTTTACAACTCCACAACTTTATTAGTGAAAAAAAAAAACCATCAATGTATTTTCACTTGAACAAGCAGCTGTTTTCTATGTGCATTTAAGCTATATAAAAATGTAACAGTGCAAACGCAAATTGCTTGCTGACAGTTTAACCAAAAGGCATTTCCAGTGGAAATTGGCCGACATATCCTCAGCATAACCATGTATAATATCCACAAAACTTCAAAAGAGGTTATACACACACAATACAGTAATATTATGTTGAAGCACAGTACGTATCACTCCGTGAGGCGCCTGCCTACGATAGCCGTAATGCTCCGACAATCCATCAAGCGGTGCGGATTCGTAGCTTAGTAAAGTCGTACTAAAACATTTGACAGATTTTCGAGCGCCGTGTACCACATAAAATCTTTTCGAGGTCAGTAAACACAACCAGAATTTATACATAAGGCACACGGGATTATAAGGTGCACTGTCGATTTTCAGAAAAATCAAAGGATTGATTTTAAGTGTGCCGCATTTTCCAAAAAACACGGTAATAACGACGGCCCGCTAGCATGCTCTACCAAAAATAGTGCTTTGTTGTGTATCTGACAGACGAAAGCTAAACCAGTTCCACACCACTGAAGTTTTTGCATTTTTACAAACCAATTCTAGTTCATCCGTTTCTTTTAACGATCCGCTTTCGCCCTCCTCATTCTCCGTCGCCGCCATGCTTTTTCCACCATGTGCGTATGAAAAAGGCACTGCGCATATGCGTTTTACCCATATTCTATCGCAATATATCATTTCCTTATCGTTGCCCAACATTATACCGGTATTACCGTGAACGGTATGATATGGCCCAGCCCTAATGTTAATGATACACAGATGAAGTGATTCCACAACTTGAAATAGCAACTGCCTAAAAGCCTAATAGACAAAAACATACATTTACACAAAATTACCTGTATTTTTTTCTACAGCACCAGTTCCACATCTCCAACAGAACAAAAAGATAAAGTGTAAATGACTTTAAAACAGAAGAAAAATGGTTTTAGCAACTGGAATGCATTTGACTGCTTTCAGAACCTCAGTTTCCAATGAAATTCAAATGTGTAGAAAACTCCACTTATAGTTAATACTATAAGTTATGTTTCTATTTAAAGCCTCCCAAGTTTTTATTGAGATTAGCTGGAATTGGTGTCTAGAGAAAAAAAAGGCTGGATCAGCGCATCCTTTCGGCGTAAAATCATAGAAGGCGATGGAACTGTAAAGCATAGCTAGATAAAACAGCCTATTACATATATCAGTTTCAACAACGACAAAGGATGCCTCAGGGTTAAAATCATAAAGGCACGACACTTTCCCTATCCCAAGCTACAGTAGTTAGAAGTCTACAGCTGAGATTCAGAAAAAACTTATCACAAGACTGTAAGCATTTATTTTACTTAGCAATTCATAATTTTAAAAGAAATTAAACTTTGAGCAGTCAAACAGTCAGGGAACACTGTATAAAACCAGCTGGACTTCATTTGATGCCCCTCATCACGTTTCTTTAACTCAGCTTTCAGGTTACACATTCTCTGATGTGCTCACACAGTTTTTTTTTGTCTTGTGTAAGCTATATGGAGAGAGGGCTAACTTGATCAAAGCTTACCACCTTTGCTGAGCCCTCATTTTTGCATGAATAAGGAAGGGTCACAGGGGTAAAAAGCAGAGATTTTGGAGATTGGTAGCGTACTGTTAGGATACCAGACTCCCTTCGCCCCAGCCCTCATTTTAGAAGCATTGGCTAAAGGTTAATGCTCCACTACCTGTAGAGGAGGGGGAGGGGGAAGAAAATAAAACAGGGAGATCACATCTTTCATGTCTGAAAGATGTGATCTAACAGGACTGGGTCTGGAAGATGAAGCACAAAAAATGCAATGATGGGAGGAACACTGTCTAGTGATCATCTAAAAAAATGTCGCAGTGTTGCACCTTCACACTCGTATTTCTTCTTTTTCTGTTTTTTGAAGGTGTTTAATAAGTCATATCTGATGAATTAGTGGAGTGAATTCTAGTGTGAAAATTTAACCAAACACTATTTATCAACTTTGTTATTGGCTATTTATTATTGGCTTTAAGATACATATATGGAATTGTATGAGGTATAAGGTCCTCCAGTTTTAGATTTGCTTATAGTAGATCTGCAAACACAAGCAAAAGCAGAGTCAATTTGGCTTATTAGAGTTAATGGTCCCTTGATTTGCAGACAAATTCCTTTTGATAAACTGCATTCTGGGACATAGGTGTGCACAGGAGTCTGTCGTATTCAAAAATGTATCACACTGATGCACACACAACTCACATTTGTCACCTGCCCTCTCACTGCCCCTATTCTGTTTTCCCACCATGACAGTCAAATCAAATTCAGCCACCTGCTTCACACCTGTTCCTCTTATCCGTAACAGGTTTCTATTAGCTTTGGATGCTGGCTGCCAAGACCACTGACTGCAGACCTTTAACAGTGTGTTGTTTCCTTTTAAATTACCATTAAAAATTTCTGTGTCAGTATGAGCCCTTCTTTCCACCACAGACTGTAAATAAAAGAGAAAATAGCTACAACCCACTGGTTAATAGTTTCACCGTGAAACCTCAAGCTGAGTGTCTTTGCTAAATGGACTGGTACTGATATAGCACTTTTCTACTCTATCTGAGCACTCAAGGCGTTTTCTTACCAGAAACCTCATTCAACCATTCACACATTCATACAAATGCTTTTCTATTCTTAACATTAACACACTGAAGGATACATCAGGGCAACTTAGGACTCAGTATCTTACTCAACACTTCAACAAGCAGAATAGAGGAGTTGGGGATCCGCCCACCACTTTTCAATTAGCAGACAACTTGTTTTGCAACTACACCTGGTGAATGAGGGTTAGATTTAACCTACATAATATATAAATTCACATTAAAAAGACATTTAAATTAACTATCTAACTTAAATAGTTATTTTAAATTAGGAATATTATAGGAATTTCTAAATTTCTTTTGGCCAGAACCTCAAAGAAATTCAGAAATTCCTTCACAAATAGTGACAAACTTTCTGCAGAACACAGATTTCACTGTAAAATGAGAAAGGCGTGTTGTAACCTTGGTTTTATAACAATATATATTTATAATACAACCAGCTGGCAACCATTTGAGACATGTTCCACACGAGTTGCTCTCATCAACGCAGCTTGACTGCATTTATAAATTTAACACCAAACATTCGCCAACTGTCCTGTGAGTGCTTCCTGTCAGTCTGAGCTGGGCCACAATTACTTGGAGACAGGTTGAATACCATCAACTTATGTAATCACCTTATGATTGAAACTGGTCATACAGAGGTTTCTTGAGCAACATTTACATCTTCAGTGCCATGATATTAACAATGTCAAAGGTTTTCCAAATATATTTAATGACCAATCCTTAGTGCACTCAGTGGATATGGGCACTAAAATACTGAAGTCTGGCAAAATTTGTTAATTATCTTTGAAAAAGGACATCAAGTTTTATAGGTAATAAAACTGTCAAGGAACAAACAATGCAATGTGTGGTCAGTGATGAAGAAGAATGTCTAATGACTGCCTTGGCTCTGTTCTTTGTTGCTTAATATCAATGCTTCTCCCATAATTCAACAGCAAAGCCTGTCCTCAATTAAGGAAGTACAATGAGGAAAGAGTCAGTTCAGAAACAGACTGATTTCCCATCTGGGTTGATAATCACCAGCTACACTGTACTGTAGTTCAAAGCTGGAGGATAACCCCACCAATACAGCAGCCTTAGCTATGTCTGAAAAAAATGACAAATTTGATGTTGAACACCTTGCGTTATGCAACATCTGCTTGCAGAGATCTGAAGGCAGACAGGGAAAAGACGGTAGTTGCAGGCATGTTGACTTTATATGTAAAAGTTTCAGTTCGCAAGTGCCAGTTTATCGTCTAGGGAATAAATGATGATGATGACAAAGGGTTTTTTTTTTCTGGAAAACATAATGATGATTGTTTCCGTTCATTTTATTTATGCTAGCATTCACTACACAGCATTGCTGGTGTCTTATTAATCTGCTTTAAAGTAATGCTACATTTTTAGCAGAACTGTATTTTAAACTGTTCTCTCTAACAAAAAAAGGCAAACAAATTAAATTCAATTATCTGCAATAGGATGTTAAGTAGAAAGAAAAAGCACTGAAAATAAAGGACTGTAAAAGGACCCAACACAAAGATGTTTTGTCTTGGGTGACAATGTGTGTCTGCAACATTATTATTCCAAGAAGACTGTGGTAACTAGAAAAATCGAAGTGATTTGTTCGAATACTATTATTTCTATATGACAGGCCTTTTTAAAAAAATGACAGTGCTCTCCCAGTAGAAAAAGTATATGTAACACAATGTTTATTTGCTTCAATTTAGTCATTCTTGTATGACAGGAGCAGTGGGTCAGAAAACTCTAATGAGCATATTTTGGTGAACACCCATGTAGAAGGGGGAAAGCGGATCGTTGAGTGAAACTGATGAAACAGAATTGGTTAGTAAAAATGGTGCAACTTTAGTGATGTGGAACTGGTTTGGTGTTTATCTGTTAGATACCCACCAAAGCACATTTTTTTGTAGAACATGCAAGCGGGCCGTCGTTATTGCCGTATTTGTTGGACTAAGGTGCTCGTAAAATGGGAGTAATCTGGGTCCAAAACTCCGTCCTCTTCAGGTCCAAAAGTCAAACGAACACTGCGGCATCACTGAGAGTTAAAAACTGTCTAAATTCTTTCATCTTTAATAAAACGATCAGCATTGCTGCTTTACCAGGTGTGACAATTAAGTTTAACATCCAGGCATCCATGAAAACAGAATTTATTACATTTAACAGAGTTAGCAGGAAGTTAGCAGAAGTTAGCTCGCTAGTTTCGCTAGTTACCTAAGCATGATATAGCATGTTCTAACTGAGAGATTTCTGACAAAATTTAAACGTACAGCTCTGCTATCACTTCAACATAAATGAAGACAGAAAACTAAACAGCAGTGACGTTTGTAGGGTTACTGAAGTTGGGCTAGCTGGTATATAATGATGTGCTACGTGATCGCTTGCGACACAGCTATGTTAGCATAACATAAACAGTGAAGCTACAGGATGAATGCTAACACTTTTCCACTTGATGAAGTTAACGTGAGGGTTCCTGATGATTAGAGACAAATGCAATCGCATGGCAGGATGCTGTAAACAGACCAAACTTCAGTCAGGAGAACAACTGAGATAGTCCATCCACAATAGAAGGTTAGTCATTAATATACTGCAACAACATGGGAATAGAGCAGCTGTGATAGAATACAGCATTAATGAATCAATGGTACAGAAGTGGAGGAAGAAAGAGGAATGAGTTGAATAAAGCTTGATTTATCTGACTGCTTTGTTTTGCTTAATGTGCCTTATAATCCCATGCACCTTGTGGTCCGAAAAATACATATTTGACTTTTTTATTTGGCACACTGCAGTTTAATGTTGCAAAGCACCTCTTTTTAACTTCAGTGGATATTATACATGGTTATGCTCAGGATATGTCAGCCCATTTCTACTGGAAATGTTTTTTGGTTAAACTTTCAGCAAGGAATTTGCATTTGCACTGTTACATTTTTATATAGCTTTAATGCACATAAAAAAAACAGCTGCTTGTTTAAGTGAAAATAAATGGATGTTTTTTTTGCGCTAGTAAAGTTGGAGTTGTATTTTGTCTCGCATCAATTATATCGTCAATTATATCGTTATCGCAAATTTTCAAATATATATCGTGATAAATATTTTTGGCCATATCTCCCTGGTGCTAGATCCAAATTTTTGTGTTCCAGGTTTTGTATGTTTTTCTTACAGGTGGAGTAGTTGGCGATACATTATGCATTTCTATTTGTACTCTGTCCTTTTATTACATGCCCCCCCCCCCCCCCTTTTCTCTCTCCCACCTGTCCTGCCTTATACATTGTTATACTGTATAACACATATAATGTAATAACTTTAAATAACACAAACAGAAATGAAGAAATAAACAGATAAACCCTGAACAAGAGGAGCCTATAGAGAATTTATAGAGCTGACCTTGGAAAAGCAAAATGTGTTTGGCACAACAGTGTATTCAGATCATAATTCTAATTGCAAAAGCTGCCTGACAGGACAGACTACAAAAAAGAAAAAAAAGAATGAGTCTTTCAATAGGAACTTACTTAGATGTCCCATTTTAATATAGTTAGTATTTGGCAGTTGCTAAATCTTAACAGCTTAAATATTAACATCACTTTTTCCACTTTTTGCTGGTAAAGACTGTTACTTGACTCATCGAGTAACTTGAATAAATTTATTATCAAAAATCCTCAAATTAATCCACAACTCCATAGCGCTAAGTGATCACCATTGAAACATTAACGTTTCCACACATTCGAGATTACAAGTAGACCTGCTGTAGAAGCATATCTAGGAGCAAACATGTGACTAAAAAGTATTACAAAACTTTTCAGTCCAAAGAATGGCCTCTACTTCTTTTCCTCTTCATTGGTCCTTGACCTCGATGGAAAATGTCATGAGGTGAGTGCTCATAAAGAAAAGTGAACTTCAGTGCTCACAGAATCTAAGTGCCACAGATCTAGATACAGCTAATAATGTGACAGGGGATGTTGTTGACTTGGGTCTGCTGTGGTGAAACTACAATGTTCTCTAAACTGTGAAAATAATAACTTTTTAACCACAGCTAGTTTTTTTTTTTTTAAAGACAAAATTAATGTATTAGCTTGTGAAATGAAATCTTTGCCACACTGAGACTACTTGCTCCCACTGTTCACTCTTATATTTGCTTCCTGGCAAAGAGCTGAGCCACTGTAATTCATGCCTTTTTTAAGGTTTCTGTGACTAAAGTCAATTTTTTAAATGAAAGTCCTAAAGGCTGGCAATACACCAACGGACATAATTATGCAATCTAAATTTTAATATAGCTCATAAAGCTGATTTAGAGAGGTTTTTTTTAATGTTCTTCACCAAAGGCAACAACTCTATGATAAGCACTGTAATGTTCTGTCATGTTTCGGCTGTGTGGCAGGCAGGAATTGGACCCAAACGCAAACTCACAGGGACAGAACTTGAACTCAAAAGCACAGCTTTATTGCTGGAAAACAGATCACAAACAATCCAAAACTAAACTGGGAAAAGCTAATTATAATGTACACCAGGAGACACGGGGAGAATCACACACAGCATGAGGGAGATCGCGACACTGAGGCTACGTCCACACGTACACGGGTATTTTTGAAAACGGAGATTTTCCGTTTTCGTTTTTTTTAAAAATCCCATCCACACGTAAAAGTCAAAAACGAAGGAAAACGCTGCTAGGAACATGCCAAAGCAGCAGGTGGCGCTATATTCCTATCCGTGTAGAAATGTTAGCCAATCAGAAGTCAGCCTGGGTGGGAAAGAGTAAACAAAGATGGCGCATAGAAGTAGAACTGAATCCTATGTGTGGAGGGGCAGTAACTGTGTGTGTATATGTAAGCATTGCAGAGAGTAAAATTAACAGTAATGGCATTTTGTGTAAGTCCGCCATTGTAGAAATTCATTTGACCGAAACAATAACCTGGCGCACAGTGTGACGTCAAAAAATGCGCACACTTTTGATGCTGCGTTTTCTCCGTTTTTCTCGTCCACACGTAAACGCAAAAACTGAGTTTTCAAAAATATCCACCCTGGCAGGAGCTTTTAAAAATCTCAGTTTTCACTGACTGAAAACGCCGTTTACGTGTGGACGAAAGGTGCAAACGCATAGAAAAATCTGCATTTTCAAAAATACCCGGGTACGTGTGGACATAGCCTGACACAGAGAAATACATGGCTTAAATACACTGGAGAAAAAACGAGGGGAATCAGACACAGAAGAAGAGCACAGCTGGGGGAAATCAGAACTGACGAGACAAGGAAGCAAAGTAGGATACACTCACATGAGACACAGACCTTCAAAGTAAAACAGGAAGTAGCACAGACGCAGACTTGACTACGGGAGACAGAGCAACTAAGAAACACAGAACAACAACAAAGAGACACAGAGGGCAGCTACTAAATACTCAGAAAACTAAACAGAATACAAGAAAGCCAAACTAAGACGCTAGACTATAGAATAAACTGGGGCAACAAAGAGAACTAAGATCATAATACAAAAACTCAGAGACACAAGAAACTCAAAGCACTGGGTCACCGACCCAGGACCGTGACATGTTCATTGTTCACCTGTGGGTTTACCTTGGTTATTATTGAAGGCTGAGTGCATAATATCAAGTTAGCCCATGAAACTCAAAACTTAATATTAGTATTTACATTATCTGCACCACTTAACAGTTATGTTCATTTGTCATCATTTGCTTTCATGAACAGTATGATAGTGTGTCACTATGAACTGCAGGACAGAAATATCTGCCATAAAGGATGGTCCAGTGTGCTGTATGCTTAAAGAGTTAATAAAGCAGTGAAACACTTTTCCTTACTATTTGTTATAAAAATTGAACAGCTCTTAATATCACTAATATCACTTCACTCTTATTTTGCTTAGCTATCTTCTCAAGCAAAACTGACTTCACCTTTGAATTGGAGGAATGAGGTGCAAATACTTTTGAAATCAGTGGCACCTATAGCCACATTAGGCCTGCAACCTCCACCCGTCTCTTGGCTTCCTTCACTAGAAGAACCACAAAATACAATCAATACCTTATTCCTATGTAAATATATTAATTTTACATTAATGTTAATTTTATATGGCAATGGACATGCAGTGTTAGGTTATAGCAAATACAGATGTGAGGATGAGTACAAAATATATTCAATTACTCACAGCATTTAGCGATTTATCTCACTTCAATGAAGAATTAGAATAAAGCATATTAAGCACAAAGAGAAGGATTCCTGGGCATTATAGTACTTGCACAGCTTTAACGCCAACAACAAGGCTGTCTTGTAAAATATGCATTTCTGTCCATCCCACTTTCAGATATTTCCCAGAAGCAGTTAATGGGCGGCATTAATGAAACAACACAATAGAAAGAACAATGGACATGCAAAAATGCCTTTATCTGTCAGGTTGAAAAGAGAAGAGTGGAAATAATATGAAATGACAGGATGTCAAAGCAGGTTTTTCACCAGCATAATGAAACTTACACTTCTAAATGTATATTATATTATATTATATTATATTATGCAGTCCAAGAGCTGATTTGGAGTATGCCCAACCTTGGGACAAGATCTTTTTGGCGAAGCAACTGAATTAAACCACAACAGAGGCCGGAGTTACTGAGTCGGCCAACAGGGAATACATAAGACCAAGATGGTTGGAGCTAGCTGGTTACCAATAAGTCAACTTTCCAAGAAAAACAATAAAGCAAAGGGATGTCCACTAACAAATCAATCACAGATGGTTGCACAGACGAGTTGCTGTATATATGGGTGTGTGATGGCTGCACTTACAGCCACACAGTGGTAATACCCACCATGTTAGTGTAGAGGCTTATAAGTAACATTGCATTCACATTTCTTTCTTTAAATATAGGAATTTATTTACAGGACAATAAATAACTGGTTTTGGTTTAGAGTTAATTCACATATCCACATAACACTGCATTCTAAAATAAGTGCGCACATTTTAGTTTACACTGTTATGTATGATTAATTTTTTGTTTTCTGAGTTACCTTAGTTGCAGCTGTTCCAGTCCCTTGATTAAGGAGCCAAGAGGTGGAAAAGGGGCGGAGCGAGCTTTAAAGGAAGACTACAAATTGGTTCATGCCATAACTCAGGACCATGGGGGGGGAATTGGAGTTCATTATGTTTGGTTTAGTTAGGTTTTGTGTGTTTTACCCCTTCTCCTGTTTTTGTGGGCTGATCAGCCACTATTTAAGTTTCCCCTTTGTCTCATTAAGTTAGGTCAGTTTGTTTGTGTTATCAGTTGTGTTGTCAACTTTGAGTAGAGTTTTGTTATTTTGACCTCTTTTATGGGCCCATGATTTTGATTCTTTTTGCATGAGTTAACCAATTATGTTTTTTGGGTTAAATAAAAAATCAATTTTTTGGACTTTAACCTGTGCCTAAGTTTCCTTCACTGCTCGGTCCATCACAGGGTGGCTGTACCTGGGCAGCCCAACCAAGTAATATCTCTGTGTGTGTGTCTATAATATACTATATTACATTATATTGAGTGCTGGGCCATATACCAGACGTACCAGTATATTGGTTATGATTTCATTTGTAGTGAGAACTTTTCAGATGTCTCTATACCAGTATACAGGCAAAATGCTTGCCCCGATCGTCCAAGGAGTTTAAATGTATTATTAAATGCATTATATTTATCACAATGCAATTGGGTTACCCAAGTCTGCACATATCATGCAGCTCAACACAAAGGAACCCACTTAGTGCAGTAATTCAAAGTATACTTTGTTACTATAATGTGGTAAATGATAGCTATGGTTATCGATTAGATTAAAGCAGTCACATTAGATTATGGGCTGTATACCATCTAGGTGAAATTGCAAAGAGTGAACAAAATCCCTTTGAGATGGGCTATAACATCACCCACTTCTGTTCTGTCTTGGGAGTGTTCTCCATTAGCCTTGAAAACAAACCCACTGTTCCTGTAGGTTATCATATACCTTGTAGGTCAGCAGAGAGAGCTGAACGTCAGGAGCATATCACTCCACTATGTACGGGATACAACAAACACAGTACTCAGCTGGCAGTGAAGAAACAGACCAAATCCAACCTAAAAGAATACACATACACTTGCACTCAGATGATGAGCTTAAAGCTTAAAAAGATCTTAGATTGTAGGATCTTTTCTAAAGGTCAAAATCATTCTGTGGTTTGTCTCACACTTGCTTGGGGGTTCAAATATCTTTTCGGCTCAATTTATTTTCAGCCATGACCTGGGTTTACTGTGCAAAACATCTTACATCTTGTGGTGCCAAAAGGGAAAAAAAAGGACGTTTTGTCACATTCACATTCTGGCTTTTATTTTTCTTTGCTGTATTGAATCTGATTGTTGGCATTCATTGGTTGAGACTAGGGAGGCTCGTGTTATCGACTGACTATGGATCAGGACCACTCCAGCCTGTAGGCTATTAGGAGAGCCAGCAGTTCAGACTCCTGCCCCGTCGTTCCTTAATTGGTCCCCTCAGAAGCTTGGCGCACACAAACTTCACAATCACGCTGGAAGATTACACTAAAGAAAAAGAGATTCCCTGTGTGCAAGCTGCTTGGCATCGATTAGCTCATTCGCACTTCTGTTTCTTCAGAATTTCTTTTTTATCTCGTTTCTTTTCACCTAAGATTACAATCAGCTGGTCTGGTCTTTGAGTAAACCATACAAATCGAGATAAAGAGTAGTAGAGAAGACAATGGTTGGAACAAATGGGAGATGACTCAGGACTGCCTACTTGGTAATTGGGTTTTATCTCCTCATTTTATCAGGCCTTGTTTTGGATTACAGCTATACAACACACACATACACAGGAAAAGAGAAGTATACCTAGACATTAGCAAATCTCAAGATAACAAGTGGGAGAATGTGGCCATTGCTGGACTCTCATTATAGTACTTCACAGAAGACAAGCTCGACTGTTTTCTGTTGAAAAATGCAGTTTTTATCCACTGTGGTCTCTAACTATTGGCTACAGTCAGTAAACACAATGCACAGAAAAAATATCAAGAGAAGACGCTACTGCACAATAGCTCATCTTTTCCATTTCCCCCATTCTAATTCGCGGCATGTCGGTTTCAACCTGACATTTCAATTTCGAATGCTTCTACAATTCAGTGCTTTGAATATGGCTGTTGTCAGTACATGTGTATGCACAGGCTGAAGACCATGACAGGCTGACAATTCCAAGAGTCATTCAGCAGAAACACTGTAGATATCTCACCTTCTAAGACGGAGGGTTTCACATCTATTTCGAATGTGACTTTTGACAACAAAGTTGTCAAAAAGTAATATACGCAAACACAAAGAGGCATTATTGAATATGCAGCCACTTTACAAAACACCTGAATCACCACATTTAATGTGGACAACACAATAAATGTGGTGACATATTTTTTTTTAAGTTTTCCAATAGGTTATTGAAAAATCTATATTTAAGCAAACCTCTGTTGGACCTTTATCCCTCTCAGATGATGCAAAACAGTTTAAATATGGAAGTGAGTGCCGCAGGATGATGTGTGTCCATCACCAAGCTATACTGTGGAAAATATCAGGAAACAACAGCATCCATTATTCTAAGGAATTGTAGGATAAAAAGGTTGTTTTTTAATACTTTGGGGAGGACTGTGGGGTTTTATAGGTGAAGGCATACAATAAGATGTTCTTGGTGACTTGGTCTTAAATTAATAATAATTATTTAATCTGAGATGCTTTATGCTAAAGGCACTGTGGCTTTATACTATATGTTCTGTTTTGTCTTCAGCTTTGGGGCTAAGTTGGTCTAAACCGGCTAAGGTGAAATGAAGCAGAAACTGGTAACACGATTTATTGATTCTGCTGTCTGTGAGCTGAAACAAAAGTAGCTTTTAAACGAATGTAACCACATCGATGCACAGAATAGACGTTATCTGTCTTAATGACAAAGGGGAGTCCTTGGCTGAGGGGAACCTCATCAAAGTTACACATGCATAACCTTGCAACCACATTGACGGCGCAGAGGAAAACACACCCTTCATGTATGAATGAACATTTAAGTGGTTCAAGTCATTCACCAATGTAAAGAATTCATATTTTGTTTAAAAATTCTTAATGACTTTCCATTTAAATAATAATCAAACAGCACAAGCTTCACATTTAAATTAATTATAAATATAACATATTCAATATGACCGCAGGAGGTCATGTGGCTATGAATTCACTACAAAGACTATGTTACTGTAATGCTATTTGTCCATGGTATGTTGTGAAAACAATTATTATCAAGAAAATAAGAGCAATACTCTTGTTCACAGAACAACACCAACACAAGTGCTACTTTGAATGCTGATGGTTGAAAGAGGAGTGGATAAAGAGCATAAAGAGTGCCATTTTACCTCAGAACAGATGAGGATAATAAGGAGCAAGAACGGACAGTGTCTGCCATGGAAGTCATGAACAGCTGACTAGTATTTTGTGTTTATAGTCCATAATTTCATTGTACATGTACAATGACAATAAAGGCCTATTCTATTCTTCTAAGACAGTGCTAGTCTAAATGATTTTAGAGTCCATGGTAAGAGTAGGACTAATTTCAAGATCCGTATATAGTCATATATCGTTTGGCTGATGCTTCCCCTTACACATGCTTCCCCTTTTACATGTGTGACTATTCTGATTAAACTATTAGCATTTACTTCCATTTTTCCTTTCACTGGGTTCCTCACCGGTTGATATAGATTTACATTTTTACCTAGCAGCTCATGTTTGCATGCCCTCTGCTTTATATCTATGAAACACAAGAGCAAATGCAGTTATGCATTATCCTCTTTTATGTTTAGTTATTCAGTTATGAATAATCAATGAATTTCCTCAATACCTTTACGTTAGTGATGGTCACATGGATCTTCAAGGTAACCCTTTTCAGCCACATTTAATAAAGAGTCACAGTCAACTCAACAGCACATTGTGGTAACTTAAATGCACAGAGCATGAATCTTGCAATGACTGCAAAGAAAGCTAGTTTTTTTTTTCTCATAAGAAAAAGGCTATGAGGAGTCCCCTTACTTGGTCTGAAGTTTGCTTGAGTAGTGCTGATGATGTGTTTGCTCACTGTTGGGTATAATCCATTCCAAGTATACTGTATTCGCATTACATTTCTCTGTATTGTAGTGTTGTAATGCAACACATTACTGTACTAAACTCAGTAATCATATTACAGTTACAATATGTTATTACTTGTGTTACAAAGATTACAAAAGTAATAACATCAGATTATCTGCCTGACGTGCAGATAATAACATGCTATCTGCACGTCAGGCAGATAGAATAAAAGAAATATATAAACAATGCATTTTTCTTCTTGAGCTTTCTGCTACAATATGCTGATTTCAGTATGTCTGCATGGAAGAGGAAAATGGTGGTGCGAACTGGAGATGGACATTACCTTTATTTGTATTGCAAGGACAGGATTGCTTTGGTAAAGTGCAAAATTGCAACCAGAACAGAAACAATAGTTTTGGCTTTATGTAGACATCTGCACAGAATGCTAACACAAAGCTAGCAAAGAAGAGTGATGTTATAGTTGAGTGTATTCTAAGCCTGACAGTCAGACATTATGTCTTTTATATACAGCTTCATCTTAGGGCTGGGCGATATGGCCTAAAAGTCATATCGCGATATAATTTGAAGCATGTGCGGAAACGATATATATCACCATATATTCTTTTCTTCTGTATAACGTATTTTCCACACTATAAGGCTCACTTAAAATCCTTTAATGTTCTCAAAAATCGAGAGTTTGCCTTATGTATGAATTCTGGTTGTGCTTACTGACCTCGAACCGATTTCTGCGTGCAGGAATCGGTTAAAAAATGTTTTAGTACAACTTTGGTAAGCCGCACTGCACTTCAGGTCCCAAAGTCAAACGAACACTAAGAGTTAAAAACGGTCTAAATTCTTTCATCTTTAATAAAATCTTCAGCATTGCTGCTTTATCGGGTGTATCAATTAAGTTTAACATCCAGGCATCCATGAAAACAGAATTTATTAAATTTAACGAAGTTAGACGTTAACAGGAAGTTAGCTCACTAGTTTACACCTAAACATGACATACCATGTTCTGACTGAGAGATTTTTGAAACTAATTAAAACGTACAGCTCTGCTACCACTTCCAACATAAATGATGACAGAAAACTAAACAGCAGTGGCGTTTGCAGGGTTACTGAAGTTGGACTACCTGCTATATAATGTTGTGCTACGTGATTGCTAGCGACACAGCTATGTTAGCATAACATTGGCACAGAGAAGCTGGAGGATGAACGCCAACTTTTTTTCCACTCGATAAAAGTTAACGTGAGGGATTCTGGTGGTCAGGGACAAATGCAATCGCATAGCAGGATGCTATACACGGGGCAAACGTCAGTCAGCAGAACAACTGAGATTATTCATCCACAATACGAGGTTAGTTATTAATATTCTGCAACAACATGGGAATAGAACAGCTGCGAGAGAATTCAACATTAATGAATCAATGTTACGGAAGTAGAGGAAGCTCAGTTTTTGGCTTTCCCCATATTTCAAAAGTGCTTCATCTCTTTGCTATGACTGTCGCCGCCATAATTTGCAGATGATAATGGTTGTAGCCGCTGCGATGCTTTCGACCAAAACAGGCGCAGCTTGATGACATCATCAACATGCGCTATCGCGATAGAGCGATATAGTCAAAATCTCTATCGTTGGCCAAATTTATATCATTTCTATCGTATATCGTTTATATTGCCCACCCCTACTTCATCTGTATTTATTTCTTCTTACATCGCTTTGAAGTCTCCATGGACTGATGTTCAACTGCTTTGTGTTGTTGGTTTTGTGTTCATATGTGTCCTAAACAAGATCTTATGCATGTCCTTTTTAGGATAGGGAAATATCAGTGTGTGGGCCTGTCGCCTCAGGTTTATACAGCTTTTTTTTATTATTACTTTATTTTTGCTTTTAAATTATTAGGTTTATATTGTTAAAAAGTAATTATGTGGCATTACATTTCAGGTCATTTTACAGAGTTACAGAGTGATGCAAGAGTAATGTAACCAGTTGTGTAACAAAATTACATTTTCCAGTGAGTAATTAAGTAACGTAGAGTGTTACTTTTAAGAAAACTAAGTAAGTAATATGTAATTCATCACTTTTTTTTACTAATTACCTCAACACATGTATCGGTTACATGGTTCAAATCATGCTTGTGAATGAAAGGGGTTTTGTGTCTTTATTTATTTTTTTGTTAGTTTTTAAAACGGTAATGCTGTTACTGTAATATTATCCAAACACATACACCCAAAATTTTCTGCCCTAGATAACTGCCAACGTCAATTATGTTGCTTATCTCACAGCTAGCACAGCTGTAAGAGTCTAAGAGGAGAGAGAGACATGAACGTCACAGAAGGTTTGGTAATCTCTGAACTTATAATTACTGAAGCTGTGGATAAACCTGCTTTTCATTGCTATAAATAAATAAAAACAAAACAGTAAGCCAAGATAAACAGTTAAATAAAAAGCAGATGCAATGAGGCACAGTGTGGTTTTAAATATCTCCTCTACATCCTCCGCTTAGGGTTTCTCTGTATTATTGTAGGGTCTTTACCTTACAATTTAAAGTGGCTTGAGGCAACTGCTGTTGTGATTTGGCTCTATATAAATAAAATTGAATTTAATTGAATAGCAGTTTGTGTGCCTCCTGTCTGAACCAATAAAATCTTCTGACCCAATGCATGTCCAAAGATAATCTGCAGACCAACTGCACTTCAACACATTGAAATCGATATTCAAGACAAGATAGCAGCAGTGGATCTGTCTTGAATATATGGATGGATGGAACACAATATGTTCAAAAATGGAAAAAAAAATGGAAAGAACAAATGTATAGGAATAGTCTCAAGTGACTAATGTTAGGGGCAAGTTTGAACCAAGAAAGGGCTTTTTTCTGTAGAGAGATGTTCTCCAGGAGCTCTGGGTCCTCCATCAAAAACACAGGCATCTATTTGAGGATCCAGAGCCATCAAATTAATCAGAAGCTTAATTTATTTTGTTTTATGTTTATTTGATGTTAAATTTTACAAACAACTGACACAGGCATACACGTGTTTCTTAAGTCTCGCTACTACACTAATATTGTCATTATTGCTCTGGGAAACAGAGTTAGAGTTGTTTAAAAGCTTACTTTGCTTAAGAAATAATTATCTCTTACTATTTTGGGAACAGAAGTTACCAATTATAGGTTATCATAGCAATAAGCTGCGATTTTGAGTTGTAGTTGCTATTGATTGTTTGTTTTTTTTGACTGATGAGACAGTCTGTTTGCACAGTTCACTATAATTTTCGGTTTCATACGTTTTAGATTAGCAATTGTCAAAGAGTGTTTGATAATCTTCTCTTTTGTCTCCAGGAATGAAAAACATAAAGGCACAAAGGCAGTTGTCATCCAGCTTTGCGTTTTATTTTATCAATGACAGAGCTTTGTTGGTTTTAAAACATACAGTCACACATGACTTCAGAGAGGTATTATGTCAGCTTCATATGCTCAGAGGGACTCTTAAACCCCATCCTGTTTCTGTGACACTCATAAAAGCACCAAATGGCCCTTGAGGATGCATATGAATTCAAAAAGGGAACACTAGACATAAGAAATGTGGATGAACTGGCCTGTCTCGCAACAGTCAACCAACTTTTCAAAAAGTACTGTGTTCATAAAAGAGAAGGGACAAAGACAAAACAAAAAACAAGATCCAGAACATTTAAACATAGTTCATCTTAAATGCCATCAGTTTGGAAAACGCATGGCATTTAAGAACTCTTTCGTCTCGCAAACTTTGATTTTTGTCTACGCAAGTGCATAACTGTGGTTCAGTTGTGCATTACGCAACCTCCCCCACACACCACCACCAACAAAAAAAGACAAACATACTGGTCTAAAGCACAACCATTTAATATAATGGGGGGCAAGATATCTTTTGTGAGGAACAAAGGAGCCTTAATTGGTTGTGATCCGCAGGTTTATCTCTATGGAATTCCTACAATTTCCTTTTTTTTTGGATACGTTTCCAGTATGTTTCACATCAATCAGTTATGTCATTCATAATATGATAGACTATGGTGAGGGTCCTTTTTAGACTGGGGTGCCTTTCAAAAACTGCTGATGTGATGGTTAAAATCATGATGACTTCTGCATGTAAAAAAAAATGTACACATACCAAACAGACATTTTGTAAACACACACTATACCAGTACTTTACTACCGAGTCATTAAATATGTATTTGCTTCTGATTATGCTTGAAATTAATTTATCATGGAGAGCAGAGATAGGCGCTCTGTGTTACTGACAAACTGATGTGACAGTTACTGATAACATGAGATACTCAGATATTCTGCACTGTAAACCTCGCGTCTGTGTTTCTCTCTCCCTCTGCTTTTTTCATCTTACATGCCCTGCTCTCTTACGTTACCTCTGCAGTCCTGGCTCCTTCCTCCTTTAGTCAGGTGAGTTGAGAAATGATAGCAGAACCAAAACATTTGTCACAGCTATAAACAACTGAAACTAAATTACACCGAAAGGAATTGCAAGGGAGGAGTGGACAACAAGAAAACGATGAAGGGTCTGGGTATTTACAAAAACACAAGCACTTTAGAGGAAACAACAGTGCTACCCATAGGTATAAACTGTGAGCTACAAGGGAGAGAAAGAGAAAGAGAGGTTAAGAGAGAGTGTTTGGCATTGAAGTGAATGGTGTACGGTATGAATCTAACATTTGTGCCAGTGCCCTTGAGTTAAACAGTAAGACATTCAATGGTGCATTGTGGATGGGCAGTTATCTCCAAGGCCTCCTTTTCAGTATTATTTCAAAACACAAGGAAGCAATACGCGCTTTTATCGAAGAGTAAGTGTAAAGGTTGTGGATACAAGGCTGAGGGCAAACCTGCAGGAGGGAAGTGAAATAGCAATATTTGGCACCATGTTATTCTTCCCACCTGTGAGCACATAGAACATACATATGGGCATAATGCAGTGGGTTTATGGGAAAACACAAGCTGTATAAGCTATGCTTGATGATTCAACACCTATCAGTACCTGTCAGTACTGGGTTTATCTGGTTTAATGGATAAATAGTGGTTTGGCTGACTTTTACAAATCTATTTTTTAGTCTGTCCCCTCTTTTTACTATTACACCACAAAAACTGAGAAGCCGTACAAAATATAAATAAAAATATACAAAAATGCTTTTCATGCGGTCAAATTTATAAACCTTAATATGTTAAAACAGTATATAGAAAAAATATGGCAAATATTCCAGAAAAATTTGGGGTGTCACTCTAAATTAAAATTAATAGGGATTCATTTGTTCTTCTCGGGATCTCTGTGGCTATTGGTGTTTTTGTCCACAGTTCTTTATTCCTAAACCTCTCTGGTCACTGGATAACATAAGTAACAATACTGTTTAATAAATAATGATTATAAAAATATATAAGCTCACAAAAAGCCAGCTAGACACTTAAGTAGACCTCAACCAATATATAGCCAAGCAAATATTATCATCTGACATTAACTGTAAAGCAATCCCTCTGTAGCCGCATTTGTAATCTGGCCAGTCTGTCTGTCCCGTCTGTCCAGCAGAGAGCATTCTGCAACTTTCCTGTTGCATTTGGAGCACCATAAACACAACTAGCAGATGATCGAAATAGGGCAGAGCATAAACTAAATGAGTAAATGCACAACTACACATAACACATATCAGGGAAATCTGTTCATGTTTTGTGTGTTTAAAAAAAAATCCCAAACAATAAATTGAAATCTTTGCTGAGACAATTAGTGGTCTTTGTACTCTACTGTAGTAACTGTAATAAGGAAGAGCTCTACACAACCATGGTTGAATTGAATAGATATATAATGTTCCAGCAACCAGTTTATAATATAGTGTTTTTTTTTATTGTTTTTTATTTTTTTTGCTTTTTTAGCCAACAAAAAGGACTCTGTTCCAATCAAAGATCTGCAGGAAATATTATATCTAAAAGTTTTCAAAATCCCAGTATCCCATAAAAAAAGAATAGCTATCTTACAGTTAGGGCTTTGTCCAAGCAGCCAAAACACGGTCAATATTTCCACATATTTGATTTTGCAGCTTTCTATATTCCCTATAGAGAATATTTCTTTTGGCTCTTTGACTGCATGAGCTCAGCTCCTTTGGAATGTGGAGAATAAATGACAGAAGATGGGGTTGATAGGTTGGGGAGAGAAATGGGTTCCCCTTAAATAATGCAGTAGTGAAACTGGGAATATGACCACCATGCGATCTCCAGCAGAATAAAAACAACAGTGGATACTAGCCCAGCTGGGCTCGTGAATTCATATCATGTGTAATGTCAGTTACGTGAAAGCCAGAGCTTGAGCAAGATTCTGGCAGTCATTTTTGTGATAAATTAAACATGGCAGAGATGACTCCATTGCCTTTTATCCACCTCCCCATTCCAATTCCCCTCCCTCTCTGTATCTCTGTTTCTCTCTTAAGTTTTTTCACTTACTCCATACTCAAGCCCAGATGCATTTTTAGTAGCACAAGGAGTTGCATTGTCAACTCACAGAAGCTTGATCAATGAATTTATGAAAGACAACAAACATGGTCCTAATATTATACATATAGCATAAGCTTTTTGTTGCACAAAGGTTATAACAGCACTGTAGTTATCCAACCAACCTGATTAGTCTTGCTTTGGGTTGACAAGTTACAGTGCAATGCACATTTACGACCCTACCTAATATAGCCCATTTGGACCCGAGATGTTGAGAGATGTTTTAAAAGAAGCTGCTGAATCTTGTCCAATTCATTCACATCCTTAGGTCACGCTTTTCACAGAAACCTGCCTTTCTGCTGTTTGTTTTTGTTTTAATGTCTTACCTTGTCACACAGTTACAAGAAAAGGTTTGTGAACCTTCTGGAATTATCAGGTTCTTTAATTACTTACATTTTGTCTGAGCTACATGTTAGCCTAGACAAAATAGGCTTGGAACACAATTGTCAACTATTCCAGTTTTCATTTGTTAGGTAGATATTCATTTTTCACTTTTGGAATTCAATCTTTTTTTTCAATGCAGACTGTGCCAGCTTGTACACCTAACATCCCTCTCCCCCACAGAATCCATCATCACGCTTCAGATCCCATCACTGTTGCCAACTAAACGACTCTGTTACTAGATGTAGCCACTTTTCACAGCCCTTCAGCAAAAATCTATGGACAGTACTGCCATGCAAATGATGGTCTTCTCTCACCGTATGCAATGATATGAATTCACAAGCTCAGCTAGGCTGGTATCTCTCTCTGTTCTTCTGCTTTGTTAAGAGACTAAGAGAATTGAAAGACTTTAAATGCAAATACAAACTGACTGAACTAATAGTGACATCAAGATAGTGGTGTTTTACAGCTTTGATACAATACTTATCATCATCAGTGTTATCAACAATGCTTTATGTAGTCTTTTTTTAAGAAATACATTAGGTAGAAGTTACATAAAATGATATTTATTTTCCAGAGATGCAGTAATTGCTATTTATTGTTGCTGTTTTTGGCGGCAATCTCAATATATAAAATTAATACTTCACTGAAAACAGATGTTAAATGACAAACTAAATAATATTCCTGAAATAAAAATACTGACTGAATTTTAAAAATAATACACAGGGGTTAAGGGTGCATGAATATGCCCAAAAGAACTATCACAATTACTGAGATCACAATCATTTGTCACTGATACATAATTGATTTTGGTGACATCAACATTTTATTGCAGAGTCCCAACAGCTGTGAGATCCCTCTCTACTTTCCCTGTGTTTTGCATAAAGCACAGGTTTTGCCACAGTGGAAAAAAACATGCGCGTAGGGCATAGCACATCTTTTGTCCAGTATGTTATTTGAACAAATATATTTAGCCAAATTGAATGTGATTCCTGTGGTGATTTCAGTGTGTCTTTGTGAGCTGGATGAATACACTAACCCACTTTACAGGCTCATTCTGAGTTATACAATTTATGTTAGCAACCACTGTATTGTTTGTCTTTGCTTTCATGCAATCATCATATTGCAAGTTGTGGTGTATTTACAGATAGCTGAATAAGTTTGTTGTGATGGTTTACAGTGCACACAGCTCTACAGCATTCTTTGCATATGAGTTGTTCTTGGTGAACATCACTTCCCTAAATTTGAAGTCTTTCTAAAGAACTGATGATGATCTGCTTCTAGAGACAAGCTCTTTGCCTTCCCCTGTGACAGACAGCTGATTTTTGTTTTGATGGTCTGTAGTATATCAGTGCGGTCAAGTGCACTCAGGAAGGTTCTCGCTGAGTGGTGCAGGGAACAGCTGTGATTGGCACATGTAGACATGGTTATTAGGCAGTGATTTTAGGGAGCACTTGATTGCTTTGTGTTCTACTGGCAGAAAATGCATTTTCAATATCTTTCAATCATGTTCATTTAATTTTGTGAAGCCAAAATCACAATACTAGCAGTATTAGTAAAAAAGTAGAGGTGCCATTACCAATTATTGATTTAATATTTGAATGTTAACCTAAATAATACGTTTACAGTAACATGGGAATTTTGACTCAAAATTGAGACTAACAGAAACTTTTCTTCTGAAAAACTGAAATTAGTTGTTGCCAAACGGTGTACCTACTGATGGGCTGTGAGGCAAGTTTTTATTGCAAACTGTAAGCTATACACCTACACAAAAAGCTATGAATAGACTGTTTTACTGTATGTATGGGTGCCCTAAAATAATAATTTAAAGAACTTTTGTCACAGAGAAAACCAGTGTATTTGTAGAGCATTACAGATTAAAGCAATTTGATTGACAGCAAAGAGGTTAACAAGAGGGGAAATGGATCAGTTTCATTTGTATAGCAAACCATACATACCCATCACACCACATGACTGACCACAGAAAAAAGGAGGGGAAAGGCTGTCAGTAGACAGTACTGCTAAAGCTACCTGTCTTATGACTTCAGTTGCACCTGAGTAAATCACCTGTCAGGAGAAGTTGACCACTGCTAATATAGTGGGCAGCAAGCTAAAGCAGAAGTAGGACTGGCCTTTTTCACCAGTGTACTGTAAGCCAGGTTTTAAATACAAAAGCTAAAATCATTAACCTAGCTAGTGCAACTTAATATTTTATTAGCCTGCTGATGTTATTCTATGCATAAGAAAACAGCTAAAAACACAGACAAAAAATAAATGCAATGACTCATGATTATGGATTATTATGGAGGAACTGGTGGAACATCATGTGCAATAAATACACCTTGAAATTTTGACTCGCCCACTGGTGTGACAGTAAAAAAAAAATCCAAAACCACTAATTCAGATGTTATGCATAAAGATTTGACAATCGTGAACCCGTCATTTAAAACTAGGCTACTTCATTATTAATAGCTATACATAAAGTGCATTATGCTATAGCCTAAAGTAATTGCTATACCAATGGTTTGCTAATTGGCTGTGTTTAGGTGGTTTTCTATGCTTTATTTAATGCTTTTATATGCCATAGTATGTGTCATTGTTATACTATTTGTATGCATTTATATGCTATTGTATGTTGTCCACTTTGTGCTCTGTAAATCTGTCATATTTACGTGATTTTTCTTTAACAAATTGATGCTGTTTTTGTTGGGGAGCAATTTTCAGCCGCAAATATATTCGATGCATCTAGAGTACAGAAATATATATGTAGAGTGCCCATGTTCATCATAATGAAAAACCCACTCCAACCCACTGCAGCCATGTCGCACAGATATGATATTAATTCTTCTTAGACAACAATAGAGCTCTTATTCACAGGGGAATAAGCTTGTTATGGCCACTGACTTTCTTCTAGCCTCTTTTTAAAAGAGAACTCTCTCTTATTATATTTCACGCCTGTCTGCTACGCCCCTCTCTGAGAGCCTGAATCACCCACACCTGAAATCCATCTGGTCATCAGTGGAGGTGGATATCAAGCCACAGAACCAGCCTTCCTTGGCACTTGACCACTGAACCTCTTGTTGAAGTGGTGTTGTTTGGCACTGCTGGAATTGTTTTTGATAGTATCTTTGTGCGACCCTGCTCAGCTCACCCTTTGTCTTCCTTACTAGCTGTCAGAAGTGTTTTCCTCAATTAGACTTAATAAGGTTAAAGAAGCTTTGTGGGGGTTATCACTCCCACAGCCTACCTGTCCCCCAAAGCAGTCAACCTAGGAGAAACACTGAACACGTCTGTAATGTTCACTGGTGCTGCTCAACATTTTATCAGCAGCATTTCCTCGCTGAATCCCCCTGCAGGCACTGACTGCAAGGTTCCTCTTTTGGGTTAAGGTCTTTTTTTTGTTGTCACTTGGTGTTCTCGGCACGTTAAGAATAAAATTGCTTGTTGAATACAAGTGATTTATCCCATCAATGAATGCATTTGGATGACCGTGTTTTAACTTGGCATCTAACTGATAAATAATATCTACTTATAGGGGACTCTCTACATGTATGTGGCTATGGAAGTGAAATTTAGTGTCAACACGTGTGAGTAACGTGTCATTTATATTTTATCTTGTGCAAAATAATCTTGCTTTTACATTATTTAACCAGTTGTGTGTGTGTGTGTGTGTGTGTGTGTGTGTGTGTGTGTGTGTGGAGACTGCCTTTCCATAGCACTTAATTTCATGTCTGAATAAAGTATTTGACTGCAGACATCAATATTATTGTATGATATAAATATTTTTAAAGCCCAAGTGAAAGCCATTTCGAATCCGAAAGATATATTACAAAATACGTCCATGCAGCCTTTAAAAAATGTGTAGGGCAGACACAAGCACATTTTCCTTTCATGCACTAACATTATTATTGTTTTTCTATCCAAGCATATTAGGTCAAGCCTTTGAAAAAATCATGTAACGCTTCACATGGAAATGTAGCCATGGTAGCTGGTTCTATAAATATAATTTACGGTCAGTCTTGAAAGGTTATCTCAAACACATTTCTGCCTTAGTTTAAACCTACTTTTCTTTAAAAGATCGGTAAAACGCGCTGATCCTTACATGCAAAGTTGCCCTTAAGATACTTTGGCTTAATATAATATTTATGCTATGTAAATTTCCAAGTTGAAGCTGATTTCAAAACTTGGGATGCAAAAATAAAAACCTTGGGGCTAGTTAACTAATTGACTTGCAAATGCACCTTTGTTACGCTACCATATGAGATAAATGGATGTCAATAGGTCAGAATGGATTTGGCGGAAGCAAAAAAGATTCTCTGATTATCTATTCTCTGACGAAAGACAGTATATAACATGTGCATAACCACAGGTTTCATTAGTGTTGTCAGTTAAGTAAAACAGTTTTCTGTATTATCATTAAGTCAATGAACATTCAAATCTGCTGGCTAAATAGAACACGTCACATCATGAGTAACCAGCTTACTGATGATCAGACATTCTGAATCTGGTAGTGACAAATAACTGATAAATTCAGATGTTTACTTTCATGCGATATAATGTCATAAAAGACAGGCCTGTCTTATGTAGGGGAAACACCAAAAACACATGTAATCTAGATTTGACAAAATGTTCAAAGGAGCTGAAGCTGCATCTGTTGTTTACAGCTTTTTGCAGGAGTCTACTTGCAACCTCATAAGGTTAAAAAAAAACCCAACCCTCTGATCATCCAGTTGCAGAGGAGTGGACATAAAAATGGCTAGAGCTAGCCCCAAATTGGGTTTTTGAAGTACAGTACTTTTTCCCAGTTACCTTGTATGCGCACAAATAATGAGCCTTTTACCCTTTTTTTACATGCCTGTCAACATTTGAACAAAGAGCAGCTACTGTCAGAAGATATGCATGTGCGTGCACAGCTGTCAAACAATCAACTCAGTCTATTAGCAAGTTTGGCGAAGGGGGGGGATATTTTATTATTTTATTGTTTAAAGTAAAGCAAGAAAAATGAGGAAGACCACCAAGCTATCAGCTTCTCTAGTTTTAAAAGTATGCTATCAACATGGCATCACAATTTGCACATTGCGAAACATACCCCCCCCACACACACACACACACCTCACCTCACCAGCAATCATAATTAAACAAAATGCCATGATTTAACAAATAATGTTAAACATTGTCCTGGCTCTCAATTTCAGTACGACAAAGCATAGGAGTGGAAAACTACATTCAAAGCATGTTTCACTGGTTTGCTCCATTACCATACAATCACCCAGCAACCAACAATGGTGCACATGGGCACCAATGTTAATATATTCAAAAGCATATAATTGCTAGAAAGCCCACTTGAAATGTGAATAATGTGTCATTTATACCATACCTTATGCATAATTTAGTCACTAAACAGCACGTTTGTATATTATAGACAATATAATCAGTATTTAAAGTGTGAGCAGTTTTATTACAGTCTGCTTTCATTCACAGTGAGTGTCATCATGAGCAACAGAAAGAATGAATGAATGGTAAGCTTTTTTGAGAAGCCTCAGAAGAAGAAAAGTAAGATGAGAGCAGTAAGAAAATGAGTGACAGGACAGGACTATGCCGTCCTAAAGGATATGAGTCGGTGTTCTTGAGGTAAAAGTCACTGCCATTGAATTAAGACATTGTTATTAATTGCTATTAAACCACTTATAACTGGTCCATCACAATACTGACTTTGTCTAAATGAGATGGGTTTAACATTAAAAATATAACAAATTTCCCACGCGTGGGACTAATAACGGTTATGTTATCTTATGTTATAAATAAAATAAACAAAAAACACACCGAGACTCTGAAACATTTCTTGAGTGAAATCAAAGTCAACCAGAACCCAGTCATTTTAACTGTACTCCAGAGAGAATATCCTTAAAGAAGCAAATTTAGATTAGTAAAAAGCATTTTGTTGCACTAGAAGAAACTGACGTTAAACCTATTAAAGCAGCATTTATAAACAAATCTTAGCCAGTCTGTTGCGCAAGACAAAAAAAGAAGAAAAAAACTTGTTCTAATTTAATTTGAATTTATGTGATTTATAAAGGTGTCTGAAGCTTTATTGTTTGCTTGTTTGTCAAGCAAACATAAATTGCTAACACTACCTGGACATGAAAAAAGATTACTTTAAAAAAATCCTAAACAAGTAGAGTCAGCGTCAGAAACACAGTCTGTCGGGGCACACACCTTTTTATTGAGTTTATTCGGGAGGACTGAGACGCCCCCAAAAGCACCGAGCTCTTCAAAAAGTGTCTCGGTGTTGAGCTTACCTCTCGCTAATGTGGTCGGCGGCTGCGAACCAAGAAGCACAAAGATGAAAAAACTCAGGTAGCATCCTCCCGAGAACTGTCCCATCACTGCTCTGCTTGTCTCCCTCCCCGTCGGGTCTGGGGGCACCGGCCTCGGGTCTCGTGCATTTGTCGTTTGCACGAGACTCCTTTTAACACGTTTCCGTGTCCTGATGAAAACCTCTGTCCAGGTGGGCTAGTACGTGTCCGCCAAAGAGGACCGTCTCCTAACGGAATCGCAGTGCGGAAGGAAGAGATGGAAAGCGGTGCGGAGCTTTCAGCACTCGCCACTCAGCTGCGCGAGAGTGGAATAATTAGACTGAGCGCGCGCGAGCCAACAGCTTTCGCTGTTTCAGAGCGCGAGAGAGGGAGAGAGAGAGAGAGAGGGAGATAAAAAAAAAAGTGAGTACGAGGTCTTGTTGAAACCCTGGTGGACCTGTTAGGGCTTGACAAAACATGTGCGTGTGTGCACGTGCACACAGACAGTTGTTTGTGCTCGCGCCTGTATTGACCACATGTAATGACCAATTACCTCTGTCCTGTTTCTGACGTTTCCAGAGGCATTCGAACCTGTAGTTCTGGACGACAGTGTGGTCATTAAAATCGACACCGGTGTGTTGCATCTCTTGCCAATGGCATTGTCTGGAAAATTACGATTTTCTAATTACTGCCGTTAACATATGACCATATGGCTTACAATTGGTGTCATTTAAGTGGGCGTTTTCTCACTTTACTCTCATTCCACCCAAGTTCTATTGGAGTGATAGTTCTCACTTTTCAAAATGACATGTGGAATGGGGCGCGAAATATTTAAGTAATGTAAATAATATACCCGCTCTAATTTTCAGAGAACATTTGCAAAGCATTGCTTTTGATATTGCACTATTACTGAAGCCTTCATCAGTACTGTAAGTAGCCATTCAGCTGGGATATGGTTGTAATGGAAATATTCTAAACCATTCGTAAGCAAAAGTAGTGCTGTTCTCTAAGAAAATACTCCAACTGTGGATCTCGAATTAAACACTACTTAAGTGAAAGTGCATATCATCAGCAAATTCTACAATAAATATAGAAGTACCGACTAATTGGCTTTTGTCAGAGTTGTATTATTTTGTGTTATACAATTACAGAAACATTAGCATTTAAATAGGATTTTAATGGTATAGTTGGCCGAGGTGAAAATAATTCTTGCTATTGGATAGATATTCTCATTAAAGGTTTTTGAAATTTGAATTTGTAAAGTAAGTCATTATAGCTGTCAGATAAATGTAGTGGAGAACAATGTAGGCAATTTCTCATTGAAATGGTTCTGCAGAAGCATAAAGTAGCATGAAATTAAAACAGTAAAGTGCCTCAGAACTTCTCAATTACAATTCTCTAATATGCATAGCTACTTTTCATCACTCTACATTATATGCAGTTGGGTAGTTTAACTGATATCAGTCCATAATGATTTGATACATCTTCAAAGAATATTTAACTGAGAAGTATGTCTTGAAGTTGTATGTAAGATTAATTTAATGGCGAAAGAGTACTAAAGTGCAATAAATCCATAAGAAAAGTACTGAAGTAGAAGTATAAAGTAATCAAAAGTTAATATTCATTTATTAAGTTGCCTTAAATTTGTGTCTAAATACAGGATTATATAAAAACACACATTCGTAAACTACTGCTGGCGTTTACTGAGAATACTGTGAGGATATGGTGATGAGCCTGTCTATTGTCAGCTGCATTTGAAATGTCACAAGATGATGGCAGCCTTCTAATCACTTAAAAAAAGTCTAAAATATTCTGTTTTGCAATATCAGTTTCAAATTGGAGCAAATTCTGGGATCTCTCATTCAAACTGTGTATCTGTTTTTATTTAAATCACCACAGGTTGACCTCGGCTGTTACCCTATTGAACCAAAATGTAGTGGCTAATTTCCCCAAGTCATAACCAGAGGCCAGCCAGTCAAGCAAGGTTAACTACTTGATAATATAAAGAGCTATAAACTGTGCATTAAATATTTGATGTGGCTTTAAGAGTACTGAGTAATCAGAAAGCCCAAGAAAAAAAAAGAAAGAAAAAAGAAAACATAGACAATAGAAATGCTCTAACACACTGACTTGCTGCACTGTAACGCTTCCATATAATATGTTGTTGTAATTACTCACTGAGAGATGACAGAAGTGCTAAGATCCTTTTACTACACTCATAACTGATATGTCTACATGTCCTAAGAAGCTTGTTGGTGATTGACAATAAAATAATAACATAACTGGATGTCCCTTGACAGCTCTATAAGGCTTTGAACTGTGCTATATTGTCCCTAAAGTGTTCATAGGAAATAAAGAATGCTCAATGCTCTTTGTGGGTAATATTATTTTGGGTGGCATTTTGTGACTACTAAAACAACAGCTTTTGTCTACTGCGAACTAAGAGATATCCAGAAGCTATAGATATGGACAGTTTCTGTGTAGTACAGATACGTGTCCCACTATCAAAAACAGTTAATAGCTCATAACAAAGTAATTAAAAAACTCAATAAATAATCAAACTGTCTTCCACGATGAAAAGATGCTGTTTTAACTTTCTTTAAAAAAAAATAAAATTCAGTGTACAAATCGGGCAGATTCAAACAGTTGTCCTCAGGTTAGTTACAATTTGGCACTGTTTGATTTGCACTTTGCAATTAAGGAATCTGTTACCCTGCTTCAAAGTGTGTTACAAAAATAAAATAAAGTACATAATCTTTTACCAAAACATTCCAGTTTTGTTCTGACAGAAAAAGGAAAATAAGACATATGCTTTACTTATATTGTTAACTTGTAAAGTCATATAAAATGCCTCTGTTCATGTGAAAATTACCCAATTATGCAACATTATTGTTACAATTAGTAATTATTACAGAATTACAAGAGCTTACTATAAATCAAGTAAATATTATCCTGTTTTCTTGTTTGTTACACAGCATCCACAGTTTTCAAGATATAATTTTAAAATTTTGTCTGATACCAATAACAGCTCGAGCTGATTTAATTTTGGTGAAAATTGGGTGAGGGTCAAGGTCCATGGCAAATGTGTAAATCAGTAAAAACTTTATACTGCCACAATTTTTTTATGGATTGGTTCAAACTACACAACAATATACTGGGCCAGGCCTTGGGGGTCCAAGGTCAATTTTGAACTTGAAACATTTTTTTAAGAAACCATAATGAGTAATATATCAAAGGAAAGAGTATGGAGAGAGCTGTAGAACATACTCTTCTTTCCCAATGCAACACCCTATGGCATCACAGTGATACCACACAATTTAGCAAAATCACACACTGCATGAATATATTTAAAATCTCAAGTTTTTACAACTTATAGAAGCCAAAGATTTCTGCCAGTTCTGCTCCAGTCATTTGGGTAAAGACAAAAAAATACAGCATTTTAGTATGTAATGCTTAAAGGTCATAGGTCAAAGGTTAGGGTTATAAGAATGAGGAAAAGGCTTTTGTTTTCATTGGATTATTTACAAACTTTTAATCGATATATTCGTCATGGTTTCTTTGTCTGAGTTAACCTTATTTTCTTCAGTAAAAATTATATGACTTCACAAAGACACAAAAAGATTATTATACTACACTGGATTTCCATATTACCAATGCTGACATCAGCACAAATGATCTATGAAAACAATACAGATGTCATTATTGGGGATGCCAATATTACCAATGCTGACACCATGAAACATCAAGGTTTTAGAGTAGCCATTTAGAGTTGTGCTCTCTAAGTCTTCTTAAATTATATAAGAAAATGCAAAGTGGACACTTTCATAAGTAAACTGCCTAGTCTTAAAGTACCCATAAAACATAAGATAATGTTTAGAGAAAATGTACTGTAACTTAAATGGAAAGTGTTCTTTTCCATTTGGGTTATGTGAGAGGTTGTTGCACCATCCTGCAAAAACAATAAGAGATAAACATCCATAAGGTCATAACTAGGTTTTCTGCATATTAAATTCAGTTTGTATTAAGAAACCCCTCACTGTGTTTTGCCTGGGTATTCTGGTCAGAGCATTTATAGCCTTTAAGCACATCCGCTCACTGAGTGGAATATTTGTTTTCATGAAAGACCTGTATATTAGAAGCAGATTGTTTTCTTGATGGGGCATTTCTTCCTCACTTCTGCAGAGGTATACCACTGTAAGAGATGGTTGAAGGTGCTTTGTTCAGTCTTTGAGCAGGAGTGTCTGTAGAGAAATGCTTTCAACCTTCAGTCATAACCCTACATGTCCGACATTCCTGAAGCTCAACAGCTCTGCTTGAACCACGCTGTACAATGTGTGAGCCAATACTGAAATAATAGCCTTGACTTTTCAATTCACCACTGCCTTTTGTTGTTTAGAGGCTATAAGGACGTGGATGGCTAAAAGGTTCAATTATGTTACAAAAGCAAAGGGAGAAAACCAAAGTATTGGGTCTGTTTTTCTATCCAATTCAACAGAAAAGTGCTTAGTATTCATAAATCAGTCACTGCGGTCTATAATGGAAAAGCCGAGATAAAAGCATTGCATTATTTATTGAACAAATCACTCATATGGTGAATGCTTACACTAAATACATTTTGTCCTTTTTTGTTTAGTGCTAAATGTTTATATAGCATTTTGCTCAATCAAAGACAGAATTATTGAATATTTCATTTGAGTGGAAAAAGCAAGTTGCATGTTAAGGTGAATTACTTATCCATATACTGAACAATATATATCAGCAGCATTTTGCAAATATAGATGCTAAATAATGCAAATCTAATGTAAAGCCAAAACAACTCAGTTTTGTTTTTTAAGGGATTTCCTTATGGTTTCCCCTCATTCGTGAGAGAGAAGCAGGCATGCACAATATCAGAAGATTAGACAGGTACCAGATCGCCTTATATCTGTATACAGTCTCAGGAACAAGTGCATGCTCATAAAGCCCTGTTTGGGCAGCGTAAAGAAGCTGTTATTAATTTTATGAGCAGATGCAAGGGATGAACACACTCAGTGAAGTTGTGTAAAAAGGTATACATTACTGCTATATATGTTGCAGGAAGATGACCAAGAAAATCTGGCCTCCCCTCATAACAACAGTATGATTTTCAACAGGACATGATGGTATGGAAAAACGAATTGAGACCACCTTATGGTGGATAAATCATGTTCTTCAATGTGAATATATTCCCAAAATGTATGCTACTCCAAACATGTGCCATATAACTGAGGCTGCATTGACATTTTTTAGGGCATTTAAAATTGAACCTACCACTTTAATCACTTGACTAACTGAAAGACTCTGGGTGCTTTTCATTAGTCTAACTGATGCTTCCTCTCGTCTTCTCTCCTCCTGCGACCCGGAAATTGTTCCCTCTGTGCTATGTAGGATTTTCCAGTTCCTTAATTACACTTTGAGGAGACCCGGAGCAAGAAGAGAGGAGCCTTCTGCAGGAGCTTATTAAGTCAAGTCAGTGTTAGTCCCCATTTTTTTCAGAACTATGTGGTGGTTTACTATGTGCCCAGAAAATCATGACACATAACATTAATCCTTATATAAATTAGAACATTCACAAGAAATGTTAAATGATGGTAAAAATCCCAACAATAAGCGTATAGAAAAAAGGTCTGTTAGTTTGAACGTCTACATGATGTTATTGATTGGAAGAGATACAAAAAAAAAAAAGGAAGAGACGCAAATGAAGGAATCAAGAAGACATTTTTGCATAATCAAAGTACCCTTGATATGTGGCAGTGATGTGTGAATTTCTTTCACTAGAAGTATGTTTTTTTGTTCACAAAATAACTGATACGTTATGTTTTTTTATGACAAATTTGCAATTTAAGGATTTTCCACTTTTTAAGCTATGGATCAGTTCATAGGCTCATAGATTACAGCCTAGTGCCAAATCTGTAGACTAATGTTTGTGTCGATTAATTAAATCATCATTATGCTCAAGAAGCCAGTTTAAAAACTATGAAGCCTTTTCAGAAAGCTAGGCTAAGAGAAATTCAGGGTTATCATCCATCTTTATTATTATACCATGTTGATTTTTCCTGACTTGACTAATGAGTTGATGACACAGCCACACACAGCAAAAGTGTGTAGATGCCATTTGCATTAGAGGATTACGGCGTCATAATTAGTCTTCTTGAAACTAGAGAAAGATTAGGCTTAATAAGGTTTCTAACACCTAAGATATCATTGCTAAAGCTTGATTTAGACTTGTATGTCCTAACGTAACCGTAACCCCTCTTGACCCTACACTTGACCTGACATGTAATTTTCTCGGGAGGTGCATGTGGAAGGTTTTTAGTTACTTCATAAGCTATGATGTAAATTTCCTGCAGAACTCAGTCCGTTTCATCTCCTGTGGCACAGGAAGGCTAAAATGAGCCTTCTTTTTCTGTCCTATGTGCCACTGAGTGTAAAATGTAGAAGATCTAACATGGCCAGCATGTTTATTTGTTAAAAAAAAACACAAAAATTAAAAAAACAACAACAAGTAGTATACTACGAATAAAATAATCTAGCTGATGCTTGTTTTTTCTTAACATAATGAAGAAATATTAAAGTATCTCACGTCTCAAAAAGGCAGATATAAAAATTTAGTGGTCAACATAAAGTGTTTAGCCCAAAGTGTAGCCCTTCACAGCAATCACAACATTATTTTATTTGTATATTAATAAAAAAAACCCCACAAGCTTCGTTCTTTACATTATATTTCACAGATGTTGCTAATAAAGTGCTCAGTGAGTGTCCGAATATATGAACGCAGAGAACAATAAAAACTCTTATTATTTATATTATTTTTATCAGTCTGATAAACAGTTCTGTTCTGTTCTATCCACATTAAGTTTTGAAAAATATAACTTTTAAAGTCTGCATTAGTGTTGCATAGCCAACACTCTTTGCACCTACAGCTTAGAGAACAAAACTTTCTTAAAGTTAATCCTCCCACTCAGCGGCTTTGTGTAGTTTGTTTTATTTTTCAAGTTTTTTTGCCTGAAGGCCAGTGCTGCAAAAAGAAGCAAGGACGTATTGGTTAAATGTTTCTATCGTGTCTTCTTCATAATCACTTTGTGTTTCGAAGGACACGGCGGTCACATTAACCTGCTGCGCATTTGCCGTTTGCTGTCTCATCAAAACAAATTTCTATCCCTATACTCACCCTTCAGGACAAAAAAGAAATGTCTGGGTTATTTTATGAGTGACAAATATTTACATCAGCTATGTCAACTGTTATTTTATTAAAAAAGGGTCCCCAAGTTTGAGGAAACTATTGCCATTTTGGGTTAGATAGTAAGGCTCTTTACACCCATGCTATATAAATGTAAATGACAGAAACATGATGATTAAAAGTGGTTATCTTTCTCTTTGCAATATTCTTAAGACTAATTTAAAGCTTGGATGGAATACAAATTGCTTGGTGAGGCTGGTTTTAACTTCGCTGGTAAGCTGCTGGTTGCTGAATCAAATCCCTGTCAAGATACTGGCATCGCTTCTCTCTAAGGTGGCTTTTTAATATATTATCCAAAACTAAGCACAACTCGACAAAAGTAAAACAAACAAACACCGATAACAAATTTGTCCCAGTCCATATGCAGCACATGTAGGACAGCCTGCAGAGAAATGTGAAATGCTGTGATAAAAGCAATATGTTTGTTCACGTCTACTGGGAGAAGAATTCACATTATTTTATGACCAGTTTGCAGATAATATATTTCAATAGGAACTTTTGTTTCAGCAGCACTTGAAACTCATCATCTTGGCAACCAAAAAGCAAAGCTTTGAAATTAATGGCAAGGAGGAGGCAGGATGGATGTAACACAGTTAAAAAAGCTCTTTTCGGCTGCCACCTTATTCACAGCAGGTCCACATGTTTGATTTGGCAGATTTTACCATGGATGCCCTTCCTGATGCAACCCCCAAGGGCTTTGAGCCTCCACCCAGAACTGAAAAAGGGATCTTTTGCATGTTAGCCGAATGTGTAAACCACAACCATATGGAATCAATGGATTTAACACAGGTAACAACTTTCTTCTTCTTCTTTTTTTTTTTTCAAAAACAAGTCATGCAATTAGCACTGATCTATATTTAGGTTAACCAAGTGAGAGCACAAGTTACAGGTGAACCAGAGCTATACAGGGATTTAGAGAATGACAATAACAAAAACAACATATAGAATCATTTGGGCATCAAGTGAGGATGTACGCTTGGGACCGTGTGTGTGTGTGTTGTTTAAACATCTTTGTGAGGACCAAATAATTGGCATGCCACTATACTTGTAGGGACCAAATGCCAGTCCTCACAAATCTGAAGCCATTTTTGAGGCTCAAAATGTGGTTTTCAGGTTAGGGTTACAATTAGCTTATGGTTAGGTTTAGGGTAATGGTTTAAGTCAGGGTAAGGGGCTACGAAGTATTATGTCAATTTAATGTCTTCACTAACATGTGAAAATGAGTGTGTGTGTGTGTGTGTGTGTGTGTGTTGCCTACCCCTACGTCACAGTTGAGACAAAGACAAAAATCAAACATTGTTCATTGGAAGAACAAAAACTCAAACTTTTTTTGCCTCCGCCCATAGCTAAATGTGACCTAAGTGCGGGATGATGCTAAAATGCTAGAACATCTAGTCAAAACCCTTCACAATAAGATGCAACATAGTCTACCAGCTATGTGGCAAGCTATCAAGGCCAAACAGATAGCTACTGTTAACTTAAGAGGCTGGCATACTATAAATATACATATATGAAGCAGCTGGACTGCACTTTGTAAAATACCAACAGTATTATGAAAATACATAACAAAAGTTACTTTTTCAAAAGTGAATATATATTTATAAACCCATTTGCTATAAGGCACTTGGTGTGATAAAGAGAATAACTCTATTTTAGGTTTATTATTTAGGTCACTGTGCAGGCCATGTGCCAGACTGTTTAATGTTAACTGTTGCAGCGGTCCTTTCATGGCTATAGCAATTATCACCATGGCAATAGAGGAAGTGAAGTAACAATTGCTGCAGTTACAGTTGTGCACATTTCTTTTTAAACTCTAATTTAAATCATGAAGACTTCTGGTGGTCTGTTTAGATGTATTGGGATTTCATACAGTATGCATGTGTCATACTTAATTGGATGTAGTGTAACTTCACAAAGGTCATTAAGATGTCAAGGATTTTTCTTCCTCAACAGCAAACAGGACACTGTGACAAGGGCTTAATCAGCTTCCTGAAGATGGATATGTGCACGGTATTCCTCATCACTGTGTAGCTGTTCCTTCTCATACACAATATTATATACAAACGTGGAAATATTTGTATGTAAAATAAACTCTCCACAGTGGACCAGTTCAGCTGCCTGTTTTTTTTTTTTTGTTTTTTTTTTGGCAAGACAAAAAACATTCACTTCAATGCATTGAACATCAAGAGGACGTGCAGTAATCAGAAGGGGGAAAAAAACGCATTTGGCTTATGAGTTTATGACAATATTTATTTCACTTTCACACTCTTTTTGATGCTGATGTCTCCCTGAACCTATTTCCTTTAATGGTAGGATGGTAGTTTAGGAATCAGTCCTGTAGGTATTATGGGATAGACAGTATATGTGGCCATTCAGGTCTTGTTTAGAAAATGAGTTAAATAAAAATAAAGATTGTGTTCTTCCACTGAGTTTAGAGGTACAAATCTTTGTTCTCCTTTTAAGCATAAACAAGTAGGTACATGGCACTTACTAAGAGGCAGGATTCATGTGCACAAGGAGCAGACTCGAGTCTTCTGTGTGCAAGAGTGTCTGTGTTTGTGGTTGTGTGTGGTAAATGAAGCAGGACACACCAGAGACAACAAAGAGTCACTGCTCTCAAGCTGTGGGCTCAAACTTTAGAGAGCTATTCCAGTGGCAGTACCAGGGGCCCATGGAGCTAATCAGACTCCTGGGACAAACTCTCAGGCAACAATTTTTTGTTGTTGATACTTGGAGATTCTCTGTGCAAAAGGACAAAGAGGGATATGACTGAAGGTCTCTTCCTCCCCCTGCTAATCATTCGCCTTTGGCTGGATCTTAGGTCCAGGACAGGGCTGAATTAATTAATTGGTGTATGTGAGAATCTGACTAAAACTGGATTTTTATTGCCAGTAACTTCTGTGAATTCAGTGTGTTATCAAATGCAACATGCAACTGTATGAAATCCAGACACAGTTAGGCACCTACGTTTTTTGAATGATGACATAATGGGGTTAACAAAAGCATTGCAGGATTTCCCAGCTTTTTTTGTACATGGCTAATAACGGGATGAAAATCCTTTGCAGCCAATGGCTGCCTGCAGTCTAGAACCCATGGACATCACCAAGTACTATGTTTCCTCCCTTGAGATGGGAGGCCTTTAGTGCAGTCTCCTTCATTGATTCTGGGTTTCTCTGCCGGTTTTGTCATCAGTAAATAAAAAACATGCTCTGTTGGTTTGAGATCAGGTGACTGACTTAAAGATTGGAGAATATCCCATTTCTTTGCCTTGAGAAACTACTGAGTTGCTTTTCCAGTTTGCTTTTAGTGACTATCCTTTTGCAGTATGAAACAGTAAAGCAGCATTTGGCTGAATCTGAGCAGAGCGTTTAGCCCTGTATACTTACTGCTGAAGACATGAATATGCCATAACATTACCTCCACCATATCTGATAGAGGATATGTTGATATGTTATGGTTCATATTATGAGCTGTCATCACTTAATTCTGGTACAAGTTGACCTTAGTTTCAAGATACTTTTTCCGAAATTGTGCAGACTCTTTTAGATAATTTCTGGTAGTTTGTCTTAGTCTTCCTGTTTTTTTAGTATAAAGGTTTGCTTCTTGTTGTAAACACAAAGGCATTAATTTGATTGTAGATTTTAACAATGATATCCCCACCTCCCTAAGAGTAATTATCTACTTCACTGTCTTCCACGGTTTTCTGGGCTTTCTGGTGTTGTTGATCTGGGCATTGCATTCCGACTTTTCAAGAATCATCTAAAGTGATGATTTATTTCAGTGTTTCAGTCTTTGGTGACCTCCTTTAGTTACATTAACATCTCTTTAACCCTCTTTTTTAAGATATTGTAGTGAAAAGCTGCCAAATGCAAATTCGCCACTTGGAATCAATTCCAGATCTTTTATCTGCTTAATTTTTCACAGAATAATGAGGAAACAGGTCTCACTCAACCATGAAACTGATTTTCAGTCAATTGAAAATGGGGGACTATGTATAAAAATAGCCATAATACTAAAACACTTAATGCACTCCTTTTGTTAAACCTTGAATTAAAGTTGAAAAGCTTCTCTCCAATCACTTCTTGAATACTTAATTTAGGATACACTGTTGTGATGTACAAATGCAAAATTACAAACCTATGTCATTGTCCAAATACTTACAGAACTTACACAACTGTAAGTGCCTGCTATGTCCAGGAAAGACATTACTAAAAAAAAAATATCTAGAAATTGTCTTTATTCAGTATTTGTGCTCAGAAATTGCACAACTATACAAAAAGACCCAGGCTCCTGAGACATGGACTTTGAGGGGCGTGTTCCAGCTAAACATATCAGGGCTGAGGGCACAAGGGCATAAAAAGGCATAAGGGCTTTAAATTGGTCTTTCCAAACTTTTTTTTTCACTCAGTTTCTAGGTCTGCATATCTGCAGACATTCTCATCCTTAGGGACTTGTTCATAATAAAATTACTAGCCTTCTATACTGACCCATAATGTATAATGTATGCACAAGAATAGGTTAGGGAATAAAACTGTTGAGAAATGTATCTGTACATGACAGTATGTGGCTATTTGCTGACGTGGTTATTTATGGCTAGTTTAAACATTAGCTTAGCATTCTTGCAAATGTTTATTTCTCTCCTGACATGATAGTTTTGGCAGTGACTCTAAAACATTCTGGTGTTGCATCTCTATAGCTATTTTTTTTTCTTTCTTTTTTTTCCTAATGGTAATTCGCCGTTTCCAAGTAATGTGTATTGTGATATGACAATATTATGTCCCATTCCTCCCTTTGTTATACAATTTTGAGCCTTTGTGAAGTCACACAGCTGTGACTTCCATTAAGTCTGTGAGGGTTCAGCGATTAGACCTTAGGGTGGAGATTGGGATTGCACCGTGCTCTCAAGCAACAATTTCTACTGTTGATACTTAGAGATTCTTGACATAGAAGGGCACAGTGATATAGTCGATTTCAAGGTCTTTCTCTTCCTTGCTTTTCAACTATATTTGAGTGTTGAGTGAAGCAGTACATCATTATAGAGTATATATGCTAATATATATAACATTTTATGAATGTAGGTCTAATAGAAAGAAAAGAAAGAAATGCAACGAGGGTAATCAAGTACATGCTGGATATCATATTTAATATTTATCAATATGTAGACCACCGCACTCCCATATAATTTCATAACAAAGTAATGACCCTGGTAGCGCTGGTTTACATGAACCAAACCCTGATTTTGACACATTTAGTACTGCTGAAATGTAATTTGTCCAATTTGTAGACAAATTTGTCAGAATAAACTGGGGATATTTAATCTTGATTTTATATCATATTGTATTATTATTAATATATTATTGAATTAGATGTGATTTTTGAAGAAATTATTTGAATACTAGTCATGAAAAACAGCTAAGTCTATTGTTCATTAATCGTGCAAATTACCTTATAGATCAAAGCACCCTATCGTTTTGATGCAGATATCCTATGAAAAATACTGAATTAATAAAGATTGAAATTAGTCATGAATTCACAGCCACAAACATGTTGAAATTCTCATTCCAAAAGCTACGATGCCTGAAAAATGTACCTAATCTTTTAGTTTGTATCACTGTAAGATCACCTCTAAATAAGACGAATATAGCTTAATTTCTATTTGCCTTAAAAATCTGCATTCAGAAAATTCAAAGTGCACAGTATATGAAGCCCACTGTGAGAGAAAAACCACGTTCTCTCAACAGAGTAATGCTTCTCACACTAGGATGTGATTGGGAAAAAAAATCTATTCAAGTCAGACTGCAGAGATATGTTGCTTCTTATGTTTTATGGAAATCAAATTGACTAACTGAATTCCCGCAAAGCCCCTCCAGTAATCTTGCCCTGAAGCTTCTGACATTCATGCAAAGGTGAAGACAAACTGTCTTTGGTGATTGGTGCAATATTGCCCCAGGGTTTAGAGCTACAGCCAATCAGCATGCTTGAAATATAGGTAGGCTCCAGAGCCAGATTTTTTTTCTCTGTCAAGTGTCTGTCAAGGTTCACAGGAAGCAAGAGAAGAGTAAATAGAAGAGGTTTAAACCAGAACGTGAATCATGTCCAAATCTTATAATCAATGATTTTCTGTCCTTAGGAGCAGTCTTACAAAATATATCAATATAGTCTATCAATATAAGTACAAACATTAAAAAATGTGTTATTAATGCAGGTCTGTTTGACCATTTCTTTGAGGAGTCGCTACAGTGAATCATCTGCCTCCATCTCACACTGTTCCTATCCTCTTTTGCCACACACTGCATGTCGTCCTTCACTACATCCAAGAATGTTAACTCATTTGTCTCTACCCAACATCAGCATAGTTTCCACCAGCACCCTGCTGGTTAACAGCACTGGCCCAGTCATTGTTAACCCAGGAGCTCCACTGAACTGATATGGAAATCTCATTCTTGATGATCCTCATATGTGATTTGCACAGACTTTTTGAAGAATGTCTTTCCTGGCAAAACCCTTCCGATTTATCTGGACTTGGGAATAGTGCTAGGAGTACATTTGTGTCCCACCCTGTGGCTGGATAGTGATAATACAGGTTAATGTAAGGTTATAATGCAGTAAGTGAAACATAGTACTTTATATATTTATATTTAATATTGTGCAATACATGTGTTTTCTTTCAAGTGGTATTAAAGTTGGGACCTTAATTAAATACATGTATATACCTGTGCTCACTGAGTTCAAATACATCTCAGCAATGAAAGGCTATTTTAAACTACTGTAGTTTGTTTAAGATAATAATGTAATAATGGAATTACACATGTGCATGTATATGGCAATACTCGCATCTAAAACTGCTATTTTTTAATATTTTTATGATGTTCTTTGTACATTGATGTACTTTGAACACTGATGTACTTTGATGCACATTGTTAGATTCGGGTAGTTTTAAGTTTAACTTTGTTAGCTGAAGTGCTATTAAAGTAGTTTAAAAAATCTGGGAAAACTGCCAACTGTGCTACTGGCAGTGTACATGTTGAAACAGCATAATGATACTCAGAACAAAGTTCAGATTATGTATCACATCCTCTGAGACCAATTATCTGTTTCTCCTTCTTAACCACAAAGCTTTCAATTTGCTCTCATTTCAAAACAAGCACAATAAATTGTATGCGGTTATGATTTAATATGTGTGTCAGCATGTAAGATTCTGTTTTTGAAATGGTAAATCTATAAATGGTGGCAGTAAATTATCAAAGAACAAAATATTCATCATGGTATGCTTCACTCCCTTAAAGTCAGATGAACATGTGACTGTATAGCTTGTTGACTTAACATTTCTACCATCGGTACTTACAACAAAGAACGTGCTATTCACAAAGAGCCTCTGACTCTTCAAAATCACTGAGTGAATCACTGAAGTATGCATACTTCTTGTCTTTGCCATTTTTTGTTGATGTCAACGAGTCATAATTTAAAAAATGGCTTTCAAACCGGCAGTTTGTAACAATCATTCCTGAGTTGTGAAAAGTTGTGAAAAAGTAAGGCAAGTATATTGCAAGGTCTTAAATTGGTGCTTGACAGCTCAGGTGTTTTGCTTGTCTGCCACTGTGAATTGTACCTCTGGGCAGCCAAATGACACCCTTTACCCTTGTTCCACCATCGACCTTGAGTGGAAAACCAGAGGAAGGATTGGGATTGGCTCTAGCCTAAACTTGAATAGTCATCTGTCCTACTCAATCAGTCAGCCGTTCTCACTTAAAAGAAGGGCAAAATGCTGCTTGAAAACATGCTGCGGTAAAACACAGGTGTCAGTGTATGACAAGAGAAGCTGATCTGGGTGAAAATACCAGAGAGTAACAAAAAGCCTCTGCCCTTGTTAGACGCACTATCCCTGGAGAGATAAATGGAGGGTCATTTGTTTTGAGCACATGTTAAGATTTGAAGTTATGGTTATGTTGGCCAACGATGACAGTGGGTGATAGGTTTTACAAAGAAGTATTCAGTAATGCAGAGATGAAGGTGGCAATTTAAGACTGAACAAGAATATATCAGCACAGCAGTGATGTTCAAGTCTGGTCTGTACTCTTTTAAAGCCACATGTCACAGCCACAGTGATGCAGCAGCTTTTACTATTAATATGAATATAAAGCCAATGGTAATAAGACTGGTGGTTATTACACATAACCTACAGGGTTTTTTTCCACCTGTATAATAAAATTCACCAATAACACGTGCAAATTTAAAGGCACAAATTTTTCGTTTTGCCCTTAAGTCTTTTGTCTTGATTTTACAGCCTGGAAATTTTTTTTTTTTTCTATTTAATCTAATCGCTCATGTCCTTTAGAGTCACTTATGTATTAGACCACAGTAGAGACTTTCTTACCCTTTCCTGCACAAAGATCATTCATATTGTATTTGTATTTCTTTCAACAATATAGTAATGCAAATTATCAACATCCATAGCTGGTTAAAGAAAGGCCAAAAACAAATTGCAGAATAAAAGCTAGGCTTTAGCACTCTTAAATGTATTACATTTCAACAAGACACTTAATTAGCTGAAACAGGTTTGCCGCTTTAATTACTTTAGTTGGTTTTTTTTCAACTGAGTGTAAGTAGTTTTATCTAGGAGCAAAAACGCATAAGTATTCTCCAACTGTATGCATGTGATTAAGGTTTGCACAGCTGTAATTGCAACATAGCGACTACCTGGATGGATATGAAACACACCTTCTTGGTTGAAAGTACAAATTACTCTTCAGATGATGATCAGCAATTCCCTGATAGGTTTATGAAACAAAAGTTTAGTTTTCAGAAAATTAGAATCACATGCAGTCCTGTGGTCTGCTCGAAAGCAAATGAGAATTGAGGAAAATATCTAGACTAGTATGAGGGCCCCAAACCAGTACCCACCCTAGAGGCAGATACACTGTATAACAGCGGGCAATAGACCAGTGTTATCATGGCGGGTTGTGACTCTGATAGTGGGGATACCTTTGATCATGGTCCAATGTCCCAGAGAGGTCAGCGCTAGCCACTGCAGCATGCAGTTGGCTAAATACACCCAGGGAAAAATTTCTGACTGTGTCAAATTTAAAGCCATCTCCGAGTGTGGTGTGACTACTGACAGACTCTACATCTACAAACTGAATGCAGAGTGAAATGTTTACTTACCTAAGCAACAATTATGCTTCTGTGAATAAGGGCAAAAGAAAGGTGGAGGTAAAAACATGCCAAGCAATGTGTTTGAGATTCCATCAAAAAGGAAATATCTAGCTGAGTTGTGTAAGCAGAGGCCTTGTTTTTATGATGTGTCCTCCTGCTTTTATAATGAGTCACTCTGTAGGCACCTTTAGCCCTAATGACTAAACGTCCACAGGCTGAACAGACGTCACCTAAAAGGGGCATTTACTGTGCTATGGCCTGAAATGGTATGACTATGAATGGGAAAGAATGTTGATGGCATCAAAACAGGCTTTGTGCTAGGTAAGTCTCTCAGTCTATACGTTCAAGGATAATATGTGTTTAATAAAGCTTTTTCTATTTCTTGCAAATATCTTTTTTTCTGTTACCTCAGGGCTGGTTGCTCCCTCCATGCTTATTTGGGTAGGTTTAAAACGCTAAATGCTTTTGGTCGCATGCTTGTAACCCTTTGTTTAACACTGCTCTCCAATGTGGGTAATTTCCTCAGGCAATGTCTACAGAAATGCACATGCAAAGCGTGCCTCAAAAAGTCTGTCAGCAAGCTGTGCGCTTCACAATTTGACATAAGGACAAGATTAAGCCATCACAGTGTCTCAGCAGGAATGCTCATCAAAGTCCTTGAAGCTACGCGTATGGACATTGGGAGTGGGCCCAGATGCAACATATCTTGTGGATCTAGGGCTCACAGTTGTTTGTTTGCACATTTCCAGATTTTCCCAACCAGTGTTAATCTCTTTGACTCCCGATGGCCATGGGACATGTGGCTCTGTGTGCAAATAACACTGAATCATAATGATTCACTTCCTTTCTGGAATGATGAGCAGCACAGTAGTCTTCTGTGTGTGCTTGTTGAAAAACAGGAAAAAAAGGAATTAAGGAGTAAAGAGAATAAAACCAAGACGTGTATTATCTTTTACTTGACATACTCTACTGTGATAATGAAGCTCCTTTAATTTTCTCACCAAATTGTCACATGTCTAAGGAGTAATTAACATAAATTTCTGCTCATAAACACACTTGTCTTGATCCACATGCTTCCAGCTGAGCACCTGTATGTTTAATTCATTGAGTCTTCTAGATGTCTCAAAAGTCTTTTATTTTTTCGACTGCAGTTGGTTATACAAAGACAATGATCCCACATTTTCTCAGCAGACTGGAAATATGCAGAACAAAAGCAAGGCTGTCTGGATTTATAAAAGCTTTATCAGAGTCTAAACCACCAGATCCACAAATTAGCAGCTGAATGATGCAGGTGACACATTGTTTTTGATTTCTATGTGTCATTTTCCCTTTAATAGAAAGAAACAAAAACCAGGCAGGCAAAGGTAGACGTTCACAGAAAATCTTAAATGGAATAATTCACAGCATGAAACTCTGAACACACATATAAATGAAACGTCAGCTACAGAAATATTCATTATTAAACTCGCTCTCTGCAAAGTGTGAAGAAGTGCTCATACATGAATAAACAAAATTGTATTAAAATGCTAGCAAAAATGAATATATTATAGATTCTTTAGTTTGGTGAATGACAAAGCACTGCTACTTTTTACTACAGCAAACTGTATGGGTTTATCTGCTGTATGATTTATGAAACTAATGACAAATAGATATTTGTTTTACCTAAAAATAAAAAAAATAAAAAATTAATATGCTCCTTAATTTGAATATAATTTTATTGTCAGGTAACTGGTAATTACAGTATGTCAGAATCCAATCTGTAATATAATCCCAACTGACATAATGTATAGCTTCCTAATCAGTCACTCCAAGAAGGCCCAGGGTGAAAAATAATCTTTTTGGTATTAAAGTAAACATAAACAAAGTGATCTAGTAATGCTGGTGTCAAACCACCTCCTTATTAAGAAATAATAATGCATACAGAATAACCTTGAGAAAGCCTAACATGACAATCAGCCAGAGTGATGGATGAACTGAGCCGGATGAGCTGTTGAGGAAGTGCACGGTATAAATGCATTCCCCACCAGCTGAAGTTATTTGCTCTCGCATTCACTCAGTTATACAGTGAGCCAGTACGGGGAGCTGAGTCTTAAATCAATCCATTAGATCCATCCATCATCTCCGTATCTCAGTGGGAGACGAACACTGATGGATCTGCTCACATCGACTGGCATTCCACCTTAAAAATGGGGCTTGCTCCTGTGGCTTGCATATACTCCGGAGTGAACATTGTACTGTGTGTGTGTGGGAGACAGATGGAAAAAGGAGAGAAAGCAGCATGTGTAGTTTTCAAAGTGTGTGCCTCTATCAGTCACTTTTCTACTTAGTCAGAGCAAGAAAAGGTATGATCAAAACAATGCTGACATATTGTTCATACAGCAGTGGAAGCAAATCCCTAATCACTCCTTATCATTATGTTTCTTTGACTTGTTGACAGAGACTACATGACTTTTTGCCAGATCCTGTTAGTATTTCCTTGAAGTGAGAAACTTTTGGCAGGTTGGATTAAGTGCACGTCATTTGCAGTACTGTTTGTGAACAACTCTATTTACAAGCTGAATTTACTCATTCAGACATTTCAGTGTATGGATATTTACCAGCTTCTGTAATATACTGTAGCATTCAGTTTTTTTTGGTATGTGTCAATGTTATTCAACAGCTAAGTGCATTCATCCATCTATTCATCCATCCATCCTTTTCCATTTAGTCGCAATAGTGTGTTTTTCTCTGGAGGATCCTGAGAAGCTTCCAGATGTATAGTTGTTTCTGGATCTGCCCCAAGGTGTTCTCCCAGCTGGTTGTGTTCAGTAAACGTCAAAAGAATGCACAGAGGAGGTATTCTGATCAGTGCCAAAACCTTCTTTCCATCTTTTTCAACACACAAGGACCAGTGATATTACAAATGCCCCACCTCACTGGCTTAAGACGGTGTGTATATATAATTTTTTTTTTGCACCTAAGCAATGTACAACAAAAGTAGAGCACTACAGCACAAGGCTTGTTTTGTTTTGGGTGTTTTTAGCTTAAAACTACTGCTGCAGCATAATCATAGAGAGAGCTTGGTCAGTGTGCTGCATATGGATTATCTAGTGAATCACAAATATACAGTACTGACAGTGCAGTGTTTACATGTTGGATTGTTCAGTCAGTTGGTGGGGATGCTCTGACTTTCGAGTTGATCTGGCATTCCAGTTGAATATTGTAAACTTGGAATTTGTAATTCCTGATTTCTGGCTTCAAATTGAACGGACCATCAGACTGATCCAACTTCATACAAACATACAGTGTGTACAAAAGAAACCTTCTAACTATAGTGATGCGACATTCTGTGGAAGATTTCCTGGTTAGCTGGTACCCACCACTAACCAAAAAAAGGGACTGGTATGTTTATGATGCATTCCAACTCCATTTGAGCATCCAAAATGTTTTCTACGTTCTACTAAGCTTCATTCCCCCAATCACACATTGATAGTGCTTTTATCTATACAGCAGCTAACCACTTTTAATCTAACATTCACATGGACAGGGGGAGTCAGGCGATTGAGCCACTGACCTTCCAATTCATAGACCTCTACCACCTGAGCCACAGCCACCCTATGTTCCTGTTACTTGAACCAAGTTAAAGGATTACATTAGCAACAGCAGCTAACATCATCATGTTAGCTGTGAGATGTTTAGCACAGAATGCTAACTTGGTTAACATAGGACTGAGGAAAACCGACTTGAAGTGTTGTTAGCTTGGCACCTAATGCATGATCATACCTTTTACTTACTTTTACTTTACTTAAACATCACTGCACATTGTGAGGAAATTTAAAGTTCTTTGTTTCCAGCCAACTACATGTAGAAGAACAAAGAGGCACACACATTCCTATGGCAGACACTCCGTCTCCTTCACACATATAGTCTTCTCTTTGTTAGTTAAATAGTCTTAATTGGATCTTTGTGTATTTTTCTAGTTCATGCATCTATTACTTCCAGGCTGGACTACTGTAATTCATTATTATCAGGATGTCCTAAAAACTCCCTGAAAAGCCTTCAGCTAATCCAAAATGCTGCAGCAAGAGACACGGCCTAGAAAGAGAGAGCATATTTCCCCTGTTTTGGCTTCCCTTCATCGGCTCCCTGTTAAATCCAGAATTGAATTCAAAATCCTGCTCCTAACATACAAGGTCTTAAATAATCAGGCCCCATCTTATCTTAATGACCTTGTAGTACCATATGAACCCAACAGAGCACTTTGCTCTCGCACTGCAGGCTTACTTGTTGTTCCTAGAGTATTTAAAAGTACTTTCTCTGTGTGTATCATTGTAGGGTCTACCTTACAATATAAAGTGCCTTGAGAAGGCTGTTGTTGTTATTTGGTGCTATATAAATAAAATTGAATTGAATTGAATTTTTCCTCATGAGTTTTGTAAATAAATTATCATATATATATATATATATATATACCATGGTGTAATTATTGGTGCTTAGGTGTGAATCCTGCCAACCTGTGCTATCCAGAACTTTCAAATCCTTCAACATCACTGACTACTGAGATGTACCTTTGATTGCAGTTACTTAATTATTAGTTCCAAATCAACAGTCTAGGGTATTTTATGAAACTTATTGAACTATGAACTTGTCTAGATTTCCCATGGATTTTGCTGATTCTAACTCTTAGTTGATTGTTTTATTGTTTTCCTCCATTCAAAGTTGATGCCAGATTATTAAGTTAACTTCTATTCACAAAGCTGATAAACAGATCCAACAGAAGTCTCAATATTAATGTTGGTGCTGCCCTTATGAGCCACAGTAACAACTTACAGTAAGTCATGGAAGTCAATATCCTTTACACGGAGTAGCTAAGAAGTATTTAAAAAAGGTAAAGTACCAAAAGGGACTTGTATGAGAATTGGAGCAAAGCGCTTCTGGCGAATTCTATTTATTTCAGGTCTGCAACCTCCTTGAAGACTTGATTTAAGCTTGACAGAGGGAGTGTGTTTGTGTGTCAGCAAATGCACTGGGTTTACACTTTAAGCATGAGCGCTTTCCCTTTGTCGCTGCAGTATAGGAGTGTTTTGATTGCTTACTACACACCAGCCCTGAAAATCCATCATTGTATTTCCTGTCTGTAGCCCTGCATGAGAAAATAATCAGCAGCTATCACCTGTCACTGACTTTAATCTATGCACTGTAGTGAAGTATCAGAAGAAGTACCAAAGATTTAACTTGGACTGACATGTAACTGTAGTATACTGAGTCTGTACAGGGTGTGAATCTACTTGCCATGCAGTCGTAGGCTTTTTTGCCCACACTTTGTGACATTAAAGCCTTGTATGGTTTAATGGTTTAAATGTGTTTTCTCCATGTCAATCAGCACTGAATCCCACGTCATGACAAAGCAAAACCAAAATGTAAATTTTTTTTGCCTGACAGCACACTAGTATTCACTGCTGCTATTTCACTAACAAAAACTGAATAGAAGCTACCACTGTAGCCTGCTGAGAGTGTGAAATGGGATGATGAGACAGCGATGAGATTTGTGATGTTTTACAATTGAAAGACACTCTAAGAGTAGTTTTTGGGTACTAGCAGATGCCCAAATACCACCGCTGGTTGAAATCTTCATAAAAAGAATCTTTAAATAATACAAAATAATATAAAGTGAAATTTAATGGATGAGTTGAGGGACTGTTTTATGTCGATTCCTCAACGAGTCTTGATTCAGTTCCCTACCTCACCATTTTCTTTTGCGATTTCATTTGTCTCCAAAAGGTTCATGCACATTTCTTAGGGTTTCAATTTAGGTCCACATGTTTTCCCACCAAGTTTGGTTTTTATAGGTCCCAACCTCTGCATTGGAAGTCAGATATCTCTTTTGAACACTGATTTGTGTATGCAATGACCACTTTAAGAATAAAATCCAGGAACATTTGGTAAGGCTGTTACTTATTTATATGAAATCTGACACCTGAGAGTGGATATAAGGCTAAACACAGCAATGAAGTTGAAGTGCAGACTGTACAAAAAGGCTTGCATAGCCACAACAACATTTGGTATTAGTATTTTGAAGCCTCACATTTAGCATTGGATTTGGGTGAGGTTAGCATTAGAGACCACACACTCCATATACGGAAGCCATTACTGAAGTTAGAAGTTGGATCTTCACACAGGCTTTTATAAAGACTTGTATTATTGTAAAGTATACCTCACAATATAAAGCGCCTTGAGGCGACTGTTGTTGTGATTTGGCGCTATATAAATAAAATTGAATTGAATTGAATTATAAAGCCAGACTTACTTTTTTCAACTGAACATTTCCCCCCTGCAGGCCATTAAAATAAAGCAAGTTTAGGGTTTTTCCACAAGATGCTCTGCAGTGACTAACCTTGAAAACTACATAGAAATCTTCTGCAGCACTAAAGGATCCCAGGAACACTAAGACAGAAGAAGGAGTTTAAAAATACAAAACAAATCCGGACTCCTAACAGCTACCTGCCTAGTTAATCTGATCATCAGGGATCTTGTTAAAAGATGTAACTAAGAACCAAAGATCCTATGTGGAGACACAAGACACTAGAACATCACTGCAAAAATCGACACTCATACAGTATGGAATCTCCTCCCATGAAACTCATATAACCCATGAAAATAGGTTTGCAATTGGCTGGGAAAATTAAACGGACCTAGAGGAGACTTATACTTTGAGAAACAGTAATTTTCTAAGAATATAGCCTAGACAATGGCAAAGAAACAACTCTGAGAGTGTCCATGAGTGGCCCATCCAGGGCCCTTACTGGACGCAAACATCTCTGGAGAGACCCTGAAATGGCTTTTCAGTGATTGTCCTCATCTAATTTAACAGAAGATATGTAGTTGTTCATGTGTGCAAACCTCATCCTGTCAAGGCAAGGACAGGCAAATCTGGGATTGCTGCCAAGGTGCTTCAACCAAGGACCAACTAAAGGATCTGAATTAATATTATGCTTCAGGTTTTTTTTTCTTTGCAAGTATGAGCCATCATATGACAACTGAATTGAGACTGCATTAATTGAAATGAAATGAAATTAGAGTCTAGACTGCATGCAGCACTTTCCCATCACCAAATAGACTAACCAGAACTAGATTTTGCAAAATCTGAGTAATTTCTAAATTACATGAATGTTGGAGAGAGGACCCACAGGCTGGACTGAGAGGCATATTTAATGATCAAAAGGTGAGCCATCAATGCCCATGCAAGCAAAAAGAATCAAAGGTACACAAAATGTAAATAGGGAAAGTAAAACAGAATATGAAGTAAAAATATATGCACAAAGAATAACGTGAGAATAAATTTATAACTAGGGGAAACCCAGGGATATTTCAAAACACATAGGGGTGGTTGGAGATTAGGTACAGGTGGAAATAAGATCGACGTGAAAACAAGTAGGCAAGGCAGACAATCACAAAGGAGAGAAAGCAGGAAGTTTTAGAAAACTAACTAGGGGGTAAAACAGAAAGTAATCAGAGGGAAGTAACTAACATTAAGACTGACACTAAACATGATGACACAGAAGGGAAGATAACTTAGAAACACAATGAAGCACAATGAAATCAACAAATGTAAGAAGGAAAAGCCACCAAATATACCACATATACTCAGTAGCAGGCTTGTTGTTTCACAAGTGCTCTCTAATGATCGTGGCATTTTTGAACTTTAGTTCAGCACACCGGGAAAATACATACATGTCATTTAAATGAGAATTGGGATCTATGAAAAAGTAGTGCAAAATGTAAATAGTGTATTTTTATTTTATTTTATTATTATTATTATTTTTTTTTAGCATTTTACAGCACCTCATTTAACGTCACAAAATGGAAACATGCCACCTGGCTGTGGAGATGGCATAATTTGCAAAGGTTAGTCTATTACTGTATGCTTGATCTGCCTACTGGAACATAAATGTGATCAGCTTAGAAATTCTATTGCTAACCAAAAATAAAATCAAATAAAATCAAATAAAACAAAAATAAATTTCTTCAAAAAAGCCTTTCTCTGTCCAGCACTATACACTGCAGATTAAAAGGCTTAAATGGCTCAGTAGTATCAGTGATGTGTGGTGCCTCCTCAGGCTAATTAAGAAATACTTACACTTTAGTATTATATTAAACAAATTAAAATAGCAAATTTTCTGCTAAGGTTCTTCCACATGTCCCGTGGGCTCTATAAAGTTGGCTGCATCAAATGCTGCATTGGTCTCCATGTTACTTAACACTTAACTGATGGGGTTAAGTGGTAAACTTTCTCTCCTGATGTACTTTATGAAGGAGCTGGGAAAGGAACCAGCTGTCCCGTGAGCAGTGGAACATCTGCTTTACCAGCTACTGTAAGCACCAAATCTCAAATTAAAACTTCCACTTTTTCTATCATTTAAATCCAAAATATATCGATTTATCAATTCAGGTAACGACACCATTTCGTCATCACTTGCAGTGCTGCAGCAACATATGACATTATCGCTGTTTGCTTGTAATGCTATTAGAAAAGTAGCTGAGTCCAAGATGTATGATAAGCCAGCTGCTAGTAGGAGCTGTACAGTAAGTGACCCACAGAGCTGAAGCTCAGGCTAAGGACAAAAGATAATGATCAGTCAGCACAGAGACCGCTCCCTGTTGCCTCAGCAGATCTAACTTTCATCAGTCTTTGTTGGGCACCAGCTGTAATGGAAAAATTGAATTGGTGCTTGCTTTAAATCAATACATGACACTGGAAACCAGTGCTGCTACCAGGTCCAGTGAGGGCCACATTACAACATGTATATATTTAAAAAAAACAATAATGCAGCAAAATTGTAATACCTACAGTATTGTGCATAAATTAATGCATGAAATAGCATCTAATACTTATGCTGTCAGCCAATATATATTAATGGGTGGCTATATTAAAAAGAACTAGTTTTAAAACCTGCAGCGTCAAACCGGTTTAGTGAGTTCAAGCCATGCGCACTAAGTCATTCAGGCATGTCATAACCAATGGCATAGTTTTGAAGAATGTAGCAACCTATCACAACAAGCCTTTTGGCAAAAACAGAGATCCCAAACTTCATGTAATTGAAGTACTTTTACATTACTGCAAATGTTACTCAACACTTGTGTTAAAAGTAAAGACTTGTGTTAGTATAAAAGTGTATAAATCCACTGATTTCTCAAAGCTTGTCCTAACAACCAACAGCCATGAGACAGCCATCCTCTTTTATGAGGATACCCATCACTCTGAAAATGAAAGCACCTGATGTCCATGAAACAGAAGCAGACTATGTTATGAATGTAGACCATCAGTGGCACTTCACAGAAACAGTGGAGGTTAATTTAAGATCATAAAAACTTTTAAAGACAACACTGGGATTACTAGAATGGTACATTTAAAAGGCGGAGGGAGATTTAGCAGAGTACTGGTCCTTATGCAGTGAAACTTTACCCGCAATGTGCAAAGCCATGTTTAGAGGGATGAAAAGTAAGACCCTCTCCAACTGTCAAGCACGGGGGTGGATCACTTGCTGTATACTTTGTGTTTGTATTTCAGTGGCATACGGAGTATTTCAGTGTTAGAGAGAAAAATCGAGTCAATTAAATTACGGCAAATTCTGAAAGCAAACACGTTCATTTTTGATGAAAAAACACATTAGTTCCACAGTGTACTACCATAAGAGGCACAAGTGGAAATTTTTGAGTTGGCCCTTACAGTCCCCTGACCTAAACTGAAAATCTGTGGGTGCTCTTCAAAAGAACAGTGCATGCAGGACAGCCCGAGAATCTCACAGGAGCTAAAAAGCTTTTTGCAGAGAGAATTGGTGAAAATCCCCTAAAAGACAACTGAATTTTCTCAGTGGCTTTAAAGAGCATTTACAAATTATACTTGAAAAAGGGGATGTAGGATGCCCAAACCTCTGCTTTTCTGTTATTATGAGGCTATAAAGTGTGCAAATGCCCAAGTAAGATTGTTTAAAATATATTTCAAAAGAAATATGTCCCCTTTAAGATTACTCCTCATCTTTTACTCTCTCAGCTATTCTCAGAAATTTTGCCCCAAGTGTACAATCGTTTGCATGCCACTGTAATAGTATGCTGGCTTGTTCTTTCCTGCTTCCTTGCATATTGCTCCCTCTTGACTCTATGCATTCAGAGGTCATTCAGCCAGTCCCCTGCTGCTTGGCCTTGTATCTTGCCAAGCTCCACTCTCAGCGTCCTTGGCAATGCACCTTTCCCAGGAGATTGTACCCGCTCACCCAGCTTATATACTGCCAGAGCAGAAGCTGGAATGGGAATGGAATGGAGTCAGTGTACCATCAAAATGATTTTGAAGCAGTTATTTTAATGTATTTGAAGGATTTGGCATCTAATAAAAACATAATCTTACAGCTTTTATTTTTGTATGTCATGCTTTTAATTGACCCAATAGCTTTATAGGCCACAAAAAAATGCACATGAAAAGCTTGTATGTTTAAAATTAAAAACGAAGGCCTTCTCTGTGGCAGATTATTTTTTTTAAAAGCAGGACAGTGGATTACATATCTCAATAAGAGTAAAATTATGGGTGTAAAAAAATATCCAGCTGCAACTCAGTGATCTCAGATGTACACAAAACTCTAGACTTATTATAATATATGCGTAATCTTGTGGACATTAGACAGAGTTTAAATGAATAAAGAAGTAAAATACTTCAAAATCACATAAGCTATAGCCTAAATAAGTACATAATGAGAACAGTAAACAAGCTAGAGTCTATTCAAAATTGAATCATAATGGTATGCAGACAGGAATGCCACAGGCTTGAAAAATAATTGTAGATACATGGAAGATTGCCTGCTTCCCAAGGTAAGAAATGTGGGTGAGTTGAATTTTTCCACTCAAGATAGTGGGAGTGAGTGAAAGAGAATCTTCTTTCCTGCGTGTTCATAAATGAGGACAACTTTTTAAAAGTCAAGTGGCAACCTGAGGGGAAAAAAACTGTACTTTACTCAGACTTTCATGCAGCAAGTGCACGTTAGGCTTAAAGCCTTTGGGGATTGTTACAAGTTTTAGACATTTTTATTTAACCCCAAAACACTCCACAGTGCACTGCCTTTACCTTCTCTAATGACTCCCTGTTCACCCTGCCATTACTTTCTGTCATCAGATAAACTTGGCAGGTCTCAGTGGTAAGTGAGGAATGCTTTGCTCAAACGACCAAAAGGTGCACTAGTGAAACATCTGTTGAGATGGTTTGGAGCTATACTTTGTGTCAGATCATGTCATTGGCAATTATAGCAAATTGCATCAGTACGCTACTGTGCAGTGGCTGATATAAGCTACAGCACTTGACTGCTACAGTGCTTGGAGGCTCCGATGAACATGAACAGCAAGTAATGGCATGATTGGCTGCTGATGGCTAATGCCATAGAATTTCATGGAGGAGACACGTTTCTGGATGAACTGAGACCATTACCTGGCTTTAGTTTCTCACAGCAGTGCTGCTGGACTCTGGGTAGCAGTTAGCTTTCTAAAAATATAACTGCAATCCCAATAATAAGTGTGGGTGGATTTCTAGTCAGCTTGAGCTATTGACAGCACAATCTTTTCCTGAATCCAAACCAGTGGTCTTTAGGCCCCAAATTATGGTGGCCCTGAGTGGTCAAACACACTGCAACGTCAGAAAAGAGCAGCAAATAGAAAAATGGTGCAAAAACACACAAAAGCCAACAAAGGTTGAATAAAAAAAGCTCACAAAACACAGTGAATGTGATTTAGGGGAGACAATAGCATGACCGAACATCAAACATGTATCTACAGTATTATATGATTCATGTGATTACAGCACACGTTACCTTGCATCTTTTTCTAAAAACACAACACAAGCGAATCCTCCAGCTCTTAAGTGCAATCCTTTGCATCTTTCGGTTCCTGTCATTTACACAGCTCTCCCGTCACATTAGTGTTTCCCGGTGATTTTGTATGTTGAACTTTTATTTTATTCAACTTCTGTTGTGTTTTGTGTGCTTTTGCAGCGATTTTCTATTTGTCAAGTTTCAGTGTGTTTGACCTCTCAGGGCCACTGTACGAAACTTGAAGAATGAAGAATGAATGAAGTTTGAAAATGAGACAAATCTGTGTGTGAAAATTTAAGGAATCAAAAAAAGGACACAAACAGCAAATCTTCCAAAGGATAAAATCATCAGCATGACCCCTCCTGACATCTTGCATTGATTTATTCGCTTTATAAAAGAGGACAACTGTTATAGCTCACCAGGTTGAGCAGGTGACCCATGTGCCAAAAGGCTACCACAGGGGCCTGGGTTTGATTCTGCCCTGTGTTGTGCAGTACAATGTCCCAAAAATAAAAATAAAAGAAGAAAATTGTCTCTCTGCAACTAATAATTAAGGTTGTTGGATTGGTTACCTTATGTGAATTTGCACCGCTACTCATCTACCAGTCATACCACTGCACATAGCTCTAAGCAGCCTGACCTGGTGCAGCATGAAGCTTTTTTCGTATCAATGCAGTCCCTGCTGTTGTGACCTCCCAGTTTGCCTTTGCTTGTTCCACAGCACTGCATTAACCAATGCAGTTTGCCACTGCGCCTGAATTGGTTTAATTAAATCCAGGAGCTTTAACACCGTCATGAATTTCAAAGAGCGAAGGGATACGTGTACACATGTGCTGAAAACCTGCACTAGCCTGATCCTGCTAACTAAATGTTTGATCGTCATTGGTATTCAAGCAGCACACACCAGAGGTCCTGAAATTGAATTTTACATTCTTTAATATTGCTATGTTCATCAGCATGCATATTAATCATAAAGTCTGAATCACTGGATGATTTGTCTCTAATGAACTGTACTACACATCTTTTCATCAGCTTTCCTCATTCCTTTTCTCATCTCAGGTGCTCATAAGCTGACATGAGACTACATAATTAATTCACTTAGTGTATAGACGACAAGGCAATCAGTCAATGTGAGAGACACAGTAAGATTAATTCAGCCTTTTTATATTGATGACTGCTAGCTGAATATTGGATACATTAATGAAATTGTTCATAAGCACTGTGGAAGCTACAGTATAATAAATGACCGCAGCACAAGGGAGTGCATATATTATTTCAAAACAGCAGGGAGGAACATATATATGCATACTTTATTGAAACCAAAGCTTGACTTAAAGCTGTGTAGTCTTGCATGCTTCTCCTTCATCACTTCAGTTTTATCCCTCTGCATTCTGAAGTAAAGAAAGAAAAAAAAAGCAAATTGCTGCTGAGCTGACACCTAGTGAGGCCACACACGGTTATAGTTTTGCTAGCTTACACAACATTTTGCGGCAACCAAAGCAATATAAGGAAAATTGAATTTCATCTGATTGATCTTTGATGCAAGAAAGCACTTCTGTTCATCAAAGCTATATATTGCCCTGTATATGTCACCCTGTAATGTAAACAGAAAGCTGCTGCTGGCATTTTTGGAATTCCATCAAATCCGGGCAGTAGCGAGTGCAATAGGATGTACTGGTTTTCTGCAGTGACAAACAGTAAGGCTTTCGTGATCGGTGGTGAAAGGGGTGTCTGTAGAAAAAAAACAACATTGCCGTTGATATATGATATGTGCTAAGAACCACCATGAATCACCCATGTGATCATATGAAGCTTTCCTGTAAGATCCAGCCTTTGATGTTTGCTCTAATTAATCTACTTCCTGTCTTTGATGTGCAATTTTCATTAAGACCACATATGTTCTTTTCGTTTTCTTATGAAAACTGTTGATACCCTGAGAACGGTATAGGGTCTGTTATTAGTCTTGCCACTAACCCATGTTTTCTTCCTTTTTAATGTAATAGATTATATTAACAGGACGAGTCTTGAGGGAAAGGTTATTGTGAACACCTTTCAGTCAGTAAAATATGAATCATTTTTACTATACTCAAACGACTTCAGGCAAGACTGGATAAGCTTACTGTAACTTTGGTTCTCCCTCGACCTTTCCTGTCTGCCATGTTGGTCAACTTGAACTAATGACAATAACTGAAATCTTGCCTCTTGTGGCTTTGATCTCATCTGGAATGTAAACATAAGGTATGTTAAGTAATGTGAGTAAGTAATAATGCACACACCAAGCCTCCCAATACTCCTGTCTACTTTCTTAATCTCCCCTAGCTATCTCACTTTTTCTTTGCTAACCTCTTCCTTTGAATACTTTTCTGTGACTCCTTTTTGCAACCTCAGATCTCATTGTCTTCTTTCCTCTGTCCAGAGGATACATCAAATATCTTCTTCTCTCCCTCACAACTTCAGCTGTACTTTCACAATCATCTGGTAACCACTCCCTACCACTAGAGTCAGTCTCAACTCCTCATGGAGTACTGCATAATGTTCTTCCATCTTCAGCTTCCATCATTTAATCCTTCTTTATTTCCAAAGTCATCTGACACACTACAATCTGATGCTTACTAGCTCTATTTTCCCCTACCTTGTAGTCTCCTATCTCTTTCAGCCTGTGACCCTATGTTCCTCAGTTATTGAAGTATGTATTCACTAAAGCCATTTCAATTCTTTCTGCAAGATCCACTATCACCTCCCCTTCTGTGTCCCTCTCCTTACCACCATATATACCAAGCGCCTCCTTATCACCTCTGTTCCCTTTACCTACATCATCCTTGAAGTCCTTTCCAAGCACCACTCCTTACCCCTTAGGAATACTTTCTACTACTTAATCAAACTTACTCTAGAATTCTTCTTTGTCTTCTAACTGTCATCTCTTTTGGGGCATATGCACTGACAGCATTTAATATCACACCCCCGTTTCTCCAGCGTCAAACTCATGATTCTATCTCACACTCCCTTTTCACCTCTACAACACTACTGACATGTTGTTTCTTCAAGTTTACCACTATTCCATTTGGCTTCTTCTCTACACCGGGGTCAAACAGTCTTGTATCCACCCCCTGGCCTTGCTTCTTTTTAACTTGATCTCTTGCACGCACAATGCATCTTCTTTCTGGCTCACCATCATATGAGCGACATCTCTCACATTATTAGTCGCTACATTTAAAGTCCCTATTCTCACCTCTGCACTCCTGCCTTTTGTTCTCTTTCACTGCTCCCAAACATCCCTTCCACTTCTTCTCTTCCCTTGTCTTAGGCCAGCAGTAGCACAGTTTCCATTGTGGATCAGTTGGGGAACAGGTTAATAATGGCCAGATTAACAATGACAGTAGGTGGCATTGTTAATCTGGCAGCCAGACTGGTATGGCCAACCAATCCATTTTTATTCTCATCTGAAATCTTATTCTTGATGATCTTCATGAGCATGTTTGATTTGGCAAAGAGTTTATGCCAGATGGCATTCCTGACTCAACTCTCCACATTTAGCCAGAGCACTGGCTTGTGGCCTTACTCGTGGCTGGATTGTTACCTCAAAAGACCAAATGCACCTCTCACTGTGCCCAGTCTGTGCCCAGTTTTTGCTGCCCCCCCTATTATAATTTATATTTAATTGTGTCGTGGTTTGCAGTGTTTTGTGTTGTTTCACTTTAAATTTGTAAAAGGAAAAAGCTGAAAATTTAAATAGTTAAAAGTTGAAATGTGAATAGTTGTTTTTTGTATTATATGATTTATTTATTACATTTTATGTGGAGTGAATAAATAAAAAGTATATTTACGGTGGCCCCTAGAGACAAAGCACGTACAAACTTCAAAACAGGTACAAACCCTGAAGCACGTACAAACTCAGAAGCACGTAAAAACTCCAAAACACGTACAAAACACAACAGAAGTGCTCCAGGATGCTAGGGGCAGTGTTGAGCTTTTGTTACCTAGTGGCTACACAAGCCAGCAAGTACCAACAACCGGATTTGGTGTGTGGTAGTAACAGGTAAATGAACATTTTTTTTAAATTATTTGAATATATATGAGTGCTTGTCTATAAATACACAAACAATACACATATGCTTTCATGCTTTCAATTGTGTAATTTAAGTGATCTAGGTAGCTCTGTTTTGGACGTTCAGTTCATGCTAGAAATGTGTTTTGGCGTTTGTACGTGTTTTGTCTCTAGGGGCCACCGCATATATTTATATATAAACATATATAAATAAACCACTTTTTTTTTTACATTAGTAATTCCTTTTGTGCATAATTTTAGATTATTGTTAATAATAAATTAATTAAAGCAACAAAACAACCTGAAGAGCCGGTTCTCTAAAAAGAGCCGGAAATCCCATCACTACAGCTTTAGTGCACCTCAGCATTGATTAACAGATATTCCCTCCCTTGGTGGGTGGATCATAGCACTGTCTAACAAATCTTTCCAAAATCTGACATGGGTGTTCATTTAAAATTTTATTGACCGTAAAAATGTACATATGAGTCACATCATACATACTGTGTTGTCATTTTGAAAGAGATTACTCCCTACTCTGGGGAGAAATGCTTCATGTTTTCATTTATAATGAACAAAAATTGCATTGATTTTGCATGACAAATCAAGGCAGCAAAATGCTTCCCACCACATGACACATCCTGCAGCTTTCAGATTCAAGGGTTTATTTTTTCTTGCATTTTTAACTCATTCTTAAATCTTCAGTATAATATGTTGGAATTTGGTCCTAGTGTCATATAGGGTACCTATAGCTTGACATTTTATGTGCAAGACTATATATGAGAACCAAAATGTTCCGGCACAGGGCTCGACCTATAACATTTTGTAGCTAAGCTAATAGTCTGTAGTCTTTGCTTTACTGGGGCCCCTGGTGGGCCAAAAAGGATACTTACAGTGCAGTGCAGTGATAAGAGAAACTAGTTTTGAAATTATTTACAAGTATGTTAAGAGACATATTTATATAACTTTATTTATTTTTATAAAGATTCAATTAAAACTGATAATCGAAGGTAGTTAGTTTGTGATATTATTCATGACTCTGACCTAAATTGACTGATATATATGCTTTAACACTTTGCATATGAATGGGCAGCATAAGCAATTTACAGCCATTAATCTGCGTGGTTTATGATTTTTGAATAAGAATTTTAAGAAAATACACTTTCTGTTGTATTTTGATTAGAATGAACACTTGAGATTTGGCCTCATGAAATTTTCCCATTTTTAAGTGGGCAACAGCAGTCTTGTCTTTAGGAATGTCTGTTTTATTTTATTTATATTTAAAGCATTACATTATTATGTTATGATATGCAGCAATTTGTAATTTACTTTAAACTAATTTGAGTTTTTTCCTAACTGGGTCCTAAATATGCTAATGGTAACTTTGTATTAACAATAACTAGCAGCTTAGCTTCATGCAAAGAAAGACGGTTTTGATGTTCATCTTTTCAGTTATTCATGTGTGGGTGTGGACGTTAACAATCTTTACACTATATTCAAAAACTTCTGGCAAATTGGATCAAAATTGAACAGTAGTTGTTCTTGGAGTAAGCTCTGTAAAGGGTTAAATTTGATTTTTTACCACAGGGAATTTTACTAGCTGTCACTGCATATTACATGGCAGCTGTAAAATTTACCAGTTATCATATTTTTGCCCACTTGATACAAGTTGTTACTGCGGAAAAACTTCACACAAAGGATTTGTCTTTTCTGTTTCTCAGTATTACTTATACATCACATATTGTGGCGTCCTGCTGTGTAGGGCTTCAGAACATGAGGAGTGTATCCTTTGGGATCTGGGAGTTGCAAATGGTTTGTGGCTGGTCAACACCTTGGGCTCTTTGTTGTATCCTTCAAGCTGTTCCTGAACAGTTTTTGTAGTGTGTGAGGCACATTGTTGCTTGGTCTGCAACAATGCCAAGGCTACACATTGCATTTTAATGAGAGATCCAATTCACCTGTCAGTATTTTTTTTTTCTTACTGACTTTATAAGTCTTCAGTGTATAAGAAGAGGATAACAAAAATAAGCAGGGATTCATATCGTTTTACTGAAAATGTAATATTTGAAAGAAAGTTACAATAAAATATTATTAAGATATTATTGACGTAATGTTTTATTATTTGATTTTATTACTGTGGTCAGTAGCTGAACTCGTATGCACTTCTGTGGAAGAGAGGAAATTCAAAAGAAAATAGAATATCCAATCATTGTGATTAGACTTTATCTTATTGTAGACACAAATAGCAGCACAGCAGTATGATACTTCATATTGAATAGATTCACAATTTACATCATCTCTGGGGATGTTTGCTGATCTGAACAATGCAAAACCCTTATAGAGCCAACTACTGTTGACCATACTTATTAATAGAGACTCACCTAAACTACTTGCCTTGAGCTGTTATTTCTCTAATATGTGATGCTATGTGCCAAGTGAAAGACAATGTGGATGATGGCATTGCATGCATGCATGTTTTACGTGAGTACATATCCCAGCAATATAAACATACATGGACAAACCTTTCTGGGTTAATTGCTGCATTCTTAGTAGTACAGCAATTTCACACAAGAAACTGCAAACATCAGAATGGTGGTCCTAGCCTGATGCATTTCACAAGATGATGTATGTATAGTTTATGCTCAGAGGCTTCGCTGCATATATTAAGTCACTGGTGTAATATGTGATATGTGCATCTTGTTTTGATGTGTACACTGCGTGATGTTGATGTTAGTCATTTATAAAAAATGGCACCATCTGTTTCCTGCCTGTGCCAATTCTCTGAGCGGGATATCTGTCTACTACAGTACCGAAGTGATGGACAGCTATTCAATAATCAACCTTAGAATAAGCATGTGTTGGCCTGCAGCAGGAAAAGCTTTCTCCCACCATAAGCAGTATATTTACACATTATGTACCTGCAAGATATAGCTGACCTTCATACAGTCAATAGTATAGCAGGAGCAGACCTCAACCATACATACACAACTCCGGTCTGCTTGTTTTAACTTCGACTTCAACTCCTTAACACACCCATGAATCGATTGGTCATGATATGCTAAACAGACTGCCTGTGCTGTTGTTTTAGAAGATTGGGGCAGCAGGGTGGGGGAGATATATAGCACTTATCACTATATCAGGAAAGGCATTGCCACAGTAAATTTTTTTTTGAAATAATGTCAAAACTGGTGGCCTTAGTCAAGATAAATGTGTTTATCTCAGCCTTAAAAACACTCAAGTCAAAAAATGTAAATTAATGATTTATGCATACAATGTGTCCATAATGAGCATTTTTCTCACCAGTGATAGTGTATATATTTTCAATTTTACTCGGTGCGGAAAACGTATTTGTCTCAATTGCCTTCACAAAAGATCTGATAAAAATGCAGCCAGAGTCTTGATAAAACTGTTAGCGTTAAACTGTCCATATCATAAAATCTTTTCAAAGATGATGCTATTTATTTAGTGCTAAATAGCTGATCTTATAAATAAATAGTTAGAGTTTAAAACCAAGTTTCTATGTTTTAAAAGTCCCCCATCTAATGAAAATTATGTTTTACAGTCGCAATATGGCCTACCTGAAGTTCATGTTATTTATGTGCACTTGACTGTATTTAAGTGTGTTTTGCTCTCTCTACTCTCCTTACCTTTCCTCTCCTGGACTGTGTGTGTGTGTGTGTGTGTGTGTGTGTGTGTGTGTGTGTGTGTGTGTGTGTGTGTGTGTGTGGAGTGGTGCGTGTATTAGGACACATGTTAGTAAAAACAATGTCATGAAAATAACTAATTGCAGTTCAAAACAAAATATTTTAGGATAACAAAACCCTGTTAAAAACCATGACAACATTTCTGTTCAAGGAGTTAATATCTGGCTACATTTCAGGGGAGCGCAAGAGAGTGCTGTTGGAGAAGAGAGTGAGTGTTGACGCTGATTGGTGGTTTGAAGTTGGCACAGAGTCTTTTGGATATTCATTGTCTTGCTTTTTGCATAAGCGAATGAGATCTCAGGAGCATTACTAGGGTGGGGTGGGTGCAGGGGGGAACAGAAGTTTCAAGGCGACACAAGTAAAGTGCGGGCAGGCAGGTTGCAAGCAGGTGAGTTCAAAAGAAGGATCTTTTGCAGTATTCAAACTCAATAGAGCAGTGGTGGTGGTATACGCAGACCAGAAGTAAGTAGTGACCTGAACAAACAAGTTTCAAGAACAAGTTTCAAGGTAAGGCTCCATGCAGACTGCACAGTGAGGAGGACAGAAATTGAGTAAACAGATGAATGACTCCGAGATTAAGCAAAAACCGCAGAGGTTACCTTAGTGACAATGACGATCTGGCAAAGAACTGTGGCACAACTCTGCCCTGACACATATCACCTGATTGCTTCATACCAAACATGGGTGGAGCGGGGAATGCCAAGTCAGCCCAGCAACTACACCTGAGAGTGATTACAGAAATTAAAAAATATATAAAAGGCGAAAAGTAAACAAAACCCAGCACAATCTCATTGAACCATAAGAATGTGATCATAAGCATTCAATATGGAGTGCTCAAAAAAGGTTCAGGTAACATTTGACGATCACAGTATAACTCCAAGTATTTTAAACTTCAGGGGTATCAATATGCTTAGCAAGGGGGAATAAACCGTTGCGAATCCATTCCACCAGCTTTTGTGGCAAATGAAAGTGGCAACAGGTGCACTGGAAAGCCACAAAAGAAATATCCCCAAAAAGGTAATTGTTTTGGGCGTGGTAGCCACAGAACATTATTTTCACTTTATTTGTTTTGATTACTGTCTAGTTTTTCTTTTTGTTAATGTCCTTGTCAATGCTGATAGCATGAAACAGTAATTACTCCCATTCTGCTTGCACAGGAAGTCCAATCCAGTTTGGCATATCACTATGTGACATTGTAAAAAAGATTCACCTTGTGTCTCAGAACAGTCTCAAGAATGCGGAACAGATACTAGAAGATGAGCCAATATGCAAGGAGCGCTCATCAGGGTCATAGAGGAGGGGCACGATACACGATACCTTTCTTAAAAGTATGTTAGTTAATTGCTGTACATTACTCATTACATTACTTTTGTGTTACTCCATAAAATGACCTGAATTGCACTGTCACATAATTACCCATTAGCAATATAAAACTTAATGTGTAACTCCTTAGCAGGAGTTACACAGTTCACCATTGCACTCTTGTCCTTTTGTTTCAATAAAAATAAAAAGTTTGTATTTTCCCTCTAAAAAAGCAAAATCAAATCAGCTGATTGTAGCCAATGCTTATTCACCTGGCGTAATTACATAATTTCCTTAACAATTATTAAAGTATTCTGATTCTGTTTCAAATAACTGAAGAACCTTTGCAACACTTCGGGTCCCTGCTGGTGCAAGATAGTGTGTTGGAAGTTCCTGCATAGCAAAGGTATTCATGTCACTGACTGGCCCTCACTCGCCCCAGACCTGACTCTGAGAACATCTGACGTCTCTGTGAGGAGATCCTGCAGGACCCATCTTGTCTCTCATCAGCAGACATTGTCAAGAGTTCATATAAGCATGTTGGAGACATATATTTTACTGAGTGTTGTTTTATCACTCAACCAAGTGACTTCTTCAGTCTCAGCTGACTGCTGGTTTCCTTGGCCTTATGAACAGTACAGTTGCAGTATGCAAATTATCATGATCGCTAATGTGATTGGAGCCTTTCCCCTGCTCTCTGTGAATGGTTCTCTCTAAATGGTCATGACATTCAGATTAACGTTGTAGCATTTCCTTACCTGGATGCATCAAGACATCAGTGAACCACACTATGACATAAGCTAGACCAGCCTGTAATTTCAATTTCCTTTGAATTTTTGGTATGACTTTTGAATCTAGGCCTCAAAACTTAACCATTGTTTTTGTCCTTTTGTTCTCAGCAAATGACACAATGCATATCAATAAAGATTTTCTCCCCTTATTGTTTTTTGAGTAGTGCATAACTAAACGAATACTTTGTCAGTTATTACAAAATGTCTATACAGAGGCACATAAAGGACATTTAATGTTCACATCATCCACGTATCCATGTCAGACAGGGTAGAGAAAGGGGGGTATGACTTTTTACTTTCCTCTAGTCTGTATTCCTCCCTCCAGTCTTTATTCCAGGCTAATGACACATGGAGGTTAAGGACCATTAGTCTGCTCTTTGGACTATAGCTGCACCTATTTTAGTGCTACAGCATAGCTTTCTTCAATGGGCCAACCCCACTTTATCACTGCTCACCCAAGACCTTTCCCAGAAGGTCAGGCTTTTCTAATGACTCGTGACTTGAGTCATGAGGAGGAGAAAAAAAGTGGGTAAAATTGCCTGCTGAGAGAGACAGAGCAAGAATGAAAAGAAGGAATGGAAGAAAAAAGAAGGCAAGCAAGGAAAGAGTTTTTGGAGAAGGATATACTGTAGCAACAATTTTATGTCTCGTACGGATTGATGGTTAGACTGATGGCTAGACTGATTTAACTGGGGTCCCATTCAGAAAATGTTTTAAATAATCCTAAATGAATATTGACTTGTGACATATTTTATTGTTGACTTACATAAACTCCATCACTGACTACAGAGAGGAAATTGTACATTCAACTCGGGAATTCTTAATCCAGAAATATAAATTAAATATGTTTTAGTTTTGCTCAGTCTAAATCCCTCACCTTTATTAAATCTAGTTGACTTGTGAGTTTATTGCAAATTACTCTTTAATGAGCCAAATGTTTAGTACAATTTGAACTTACTGACCTCCTTAAAGTGTTTTCCCAATGTAGTCTGAGGAATGGACAAAGGGCAATTCTTATAATTCTAAAAAAGTGAGGAATAATGAGTAACACACATAATCTGGCTAAGCTAACAATAACGCCTTTCCAGTTTTATAAAACACACTCCTGCTGAAATGTAGCAGACCTTGCTACATTTCGATTTCACTGACCAGTGGTTGATTTTTCTTTCTTACAAACATCCCGTAGGGTGTCCACGATACAGCTGAGCCGAGACTCAATTTAATGAGCAGTAAAGTGATTTCACAGCATCAACTCTTCCTATTAGAACAGCATGGTTTAGTTTTAATTGTCAACAAGTAAGCAGGACAAGCAACACTATCTCCATAATTTTGTCATATCTATCTATCTCTAGATAGATAGATAGATAGATAAGGAGTAAGTGATTCTCCAGTGTTTGCTAGCTCCACCAAAACAGGAAAATCCACCTGTTAGCTATAAAGTTGGGGGTTGTAAAACACCTTACGAATGACTTTTTTCACAGTTTGTCATCATGAGTACATTTCATCATGTGTATTAATTAATACTTTCAATTATTTTTCTATGTACTGTACAAGAGTAAGTTACAATATTAAAACAGATGACAAAATGATGTGAACAGGGTGTGAGATATAGTAGGGAGCTAGTCAACATCTTTGTGTTGATGTGTTGGAAGGGGTTAATATGTTAATATGTCTAATTTAAGTTCTAGAAGTATTGTGACAGCAAGACAAGAGGCGACAGAGACAGGTGAGCAAGGCACAGACAGGGAGGAGCACAGAAGAAGGTTAAATCATTTATTTCACCATAACTTTATGCATTTTTTTAAATATGAAAAAAGCATATTGTAACATTCTACCACTTTTTAAGATAGTAAATCAGTATACATCTTTACGTTTTAAAATATAATTCATTAATGTTAAAAGATCATCATATGATCATATCATCAGTGCTCTGTTAAAAAGAAAAGCAAAGGAAAAATTGAATCAGTAGAAAAGACACAAAATGTCTCGATAACTTTCTTCCAGTACATTTTCTGTTTGTTACAGTAATAATAAATGGTAAAAAGAAAAAGAATAGAAAAAGAATAAAATAAAATGCAACCTTATAAAATCCCTTTATTTTAAAAGTATATATATTTCTGTATCTTTAAGGATTTTTTATTCTTTTTCCATTTTGGCCCGAGGAGTTGCTTACGAAGGTCCTGTTACCTTCTCTTTTAAAAGTTTTTCAGACAGGCGTCATAGAGAAGCGACGTCAGGCAGAAACAAAAAACTGAAAGGAATACGTATCCTTACTGAGCCTAAAGAAGCTGGATGGCATAGCTGGGGAGAAGGATGTGTGGTCCAAGCATGCTGCTACTACGAGACAGACCCAGTTAATCAGTGGGAAACTGAAGGATGGATGGAAAACAGGAACTGTTACACAGAAAATAAGTAATGCTGGCCAGATTTTGCTTATCAGCCATGAGACATTGGACCACAATGTCTCATGGCTGATGCATTTGGGTACAAATGGTTGAACAAATGAAAGATAGATAAGACAAAGGAAAAAAGCGTAAAAGGGAAAAGATACAGAGTCATTGCTGGAATATTGCCTTCAGAGGTATAGTATGTAGCAGCTTGATAATGTCAGGCTGTGACTGGAAAGTAATTGCTTTCTAATGAATTTCAGTTTTTCCCTGAAATATCACCTGTTGCCTTTCTGGAAATGATAGCCATTTGATGTGAAGACATGGTTTCACTGAAATAATGCAAAAGTATTGCATACAATTTAAGTAGTCTGTTGTTATGCAGTAAAACAGTAAAAGACTGAAACCACCGACTCAAATTATTTTTCCATTTTACTCCAGCATGCTGCAGTTTTCAAGCATTATCATCAGAACAGTGGGATACGTATAGATACATGTCTTGAGGGCAAATAAAAATTGTGCATGTTGAGAAAGTTATCCTGTCAGTGCAAAAGTTAAGTAAACACCAAAATGTTAAGGCAATATTCACTATTTTTGAAAATAGGTTTAACGACAAGGAGTGAAACAGAGTATGGTCCTGCCATGGTTAGCAGTATGTAGAGCTTTGCTAGCCCACATTTTTCAGAAATATGTGAATCTACCAGTACTTGTGTTTATGTTGGTTCTTTAGCGTTCCTAATGCTGCTCATGATATACATGATATACCATATTAAGAACAGTTAAAACTGTCCAGTAAAAAAAAAAAATTGTATTTCTTACCATCTATTTTTTTTAAAATCTTGGATATTTCTAAACACTCTGCTGTAGTTACCTTTTCTGCTTAAAACAAGTTTTGAAACAACTAGCTGTCTGCCAGTGTGCTGATGACTGCACACAAACATTATGGTTCTGGATTGGGGCTAAGCTTAGCTTCAAGTCATTTAAAGTTTTAATGTTTGTAATTGTACCACAAATCAGCATTCGGTGCTTGATGAAAAACCTTCAGGTCTAGCAATGTTTTCAGTTTTACAAAGGTGATACACTTCTAACTTATTGCATTGCTGCATACCTAAGCTGCTCTGGAACAGGTTGGGGTTGATAGAGAAGATCAGCATGTAGGAACCCACTGCCTACAGTCTTGTCTTAAACAAATCAGTTCTCTGTAAAATAGTGTTACCATTCTTGGAAGGGCCCTCATCTCTGTGGGGAGATAGAAAGGGCATCTCAAATACTTCGCATGTTATCAGTCCATTCAGCGAAGTCTTTTTCTTTCCCTGACAAGCATCCATGAAAAGTATAGATCCTTTGAAAGTCTTTTTGTCTTGTGGCAGTGACCACATTCAAAGCAGTTTTACAGTTATAAGTACTGCTAGAGCTCTTAACATTAGGATAGACCTTCCACTCTGTAGAGCACTTTTCCTATCACACACTCACACACTGCTGCTTTGACTCAACAGCTTGTTTTGAATCTTTTTGCATTTTTAAAAAATAATATGATAGTTTGCCCTTCCTCTCTAAAATATGTTGCTCTGCAGCTTGTAACCTGTCCCTGTTTGTGATCGACTTGTGACTTCTTTGTTTAAATGCTGCCAGCACCACCTCTCTCATGTGTATGTGCTCATAGCTAAATTTGGAAACCCAGGGCTGGCGTATCAAGTTAATAACCAAACCTTCTGTGACAGCTTCGCAGGGTTGCTGATGTTGTGTAAATGGGTAAGAAAATGATTTCTTGGACACTTTGTTAAACCTACTTCACAGTACCCATCGCCAGCTGTACATTGTCGTTAGTTTAACTGCCTCCCTTTGTCCCTTTGTTGGTTTTTCGACAACTTTCTGCACCACCTGTTCCCAATGGCCTAATCACTCTCCCCAGAATATACTCCCCTGTTTCTCTCCATCACTTCCCAGATTGTCTTTGTACTGTGTTATCCAGGTTTTTCACTATTCCCTTGTGTTCCCACAGTGTTGCTGGTATTTTGTTTGAATTCTTACATGTGTCCCCCGCCCCCTTGGTTCCCTTTTTGGTGACATCTTGTCTATTTTTGGGTTTTTGCCTCCTACCTGACTGGATTTGTCTATTACAATGACGGCCCTTGTGCATGATGGTTAGGGTTCTGCATACGTTTTTTTTTTCTTTTAGCAAGTGTTGCAGCGCGTGCATCTCTGCAGTCCCAGCTATGGTTTAATTCCCATAGTCATGTTGTCTGTGTATCAGAAAAGCTATGCAAACGGTGACACACACAGCCCCATAAACTGCACAGTTGCTAGATGCTACAGCTGAAGTTTTTGCTTTGCCCCTATTTGCAGTGTTGATGCTATGCTGTTGGTTGTATCATGTTCAGTGTGCCTCTAGATTTACTGGAAGAATACACATTTTTCAAAAAAAAAAAAAAAAAGAAAAGAAAAGAAAAAAGTCAGACTGCTCATTCAAAACCAGTATACACATATAAAAGTGTCATTTACCCTTAAAAATCATTTTAAGACTTTGTTCTTTAGTGTAATATAAGAACAATGCAAATATGTTAACAGCTTTTCAAGAAAGTTCATGACACCAAAATTAAAAATTTCTATTAGGTATTAAGTCACTCTTCATTCTGGCCAACCTGGCTGACTTTTAGGGAATTCTGTGTCTTGCAGCAACACAGGTGTTACTCGGGTGGTCCGACTGGAATTGTTTATTTCTTTTCCTTTTCTCATAAACAGCTCTGCAGAGTGAGAATCACTGATGCCTTAAACTCCAAAAATTAAAACCAGCAGTTCATGAAAGCATCAAATTGAAATCTAAAACTCGAAAGGGAGACTTTGAGGTAGCAGTAGAAACAACATGAATTTTCACATGACATCGAAAAGCATTATATTTGAAAAATGGTTATTGGTAAATGAGGAGGATTTATTTTTTTTTAATGACAAAACTAGCAAAACTTTTTAAGGAAACTTTAAAGCCTTGGAACACCCTGCCTGTCCTTGTGGAGTCATGTTTACAACAACAATGATGATGCTGAAAAGGTTTTTTGTGTGTGGGTGTGCGCATGTACTGAACACGCATCATTTTATGCAATGCTTCGGAAGAAAGCTGATTAAAGAGTGAATGAGGAAGCTGATTTCCGCCCCACAGCGGGCCAACAATGTGCGGGATTAATCAGGCCCGGCTCCTATCCATGCAGGTTAATTAGGGTTAAATGATAATTAGGACACCATTAAAAAGGCAAACAACCACCGAGGACCCTTAATCCGCACAATGCTGTGCTGTTGCAGTGAGGGTTTGTTTGTGGAGGCCTGTGTGTACGAATGAAAAGGTGTTTTCGTGCATTTTATCGCCGATGTTTGTGTATAAATTTATCAACAAGAATTCGGCCTGCGAATGATTTCACCTGTGAAAATGTACGCGTAATGCATTTGATTTTCTGTGTATCCCTTGCAGTATTTCTGGCTTTTGTGGAGCCATGAACAACGAGTTCAAGTGGAAAAGATCAACGTCACAGTGTAATTCTGCTCAGTAGGTTCTTAAAATATGATATAAAGTATCTTGAAGTCAAAAGTGCATTTAAAATATTGCATGGGGCTCAAATTTAAAAAAAAAAAAAAAAATCTAATGATATTGTTCTTTACACATTATATGAAGTACTACAGCACTGAACTGCTCCTGTAATGCTCACCAGTGAGAAAATAGAATTATGGATAATACCCAGAATGCTTAGCTCCACAACTGATGGGATGCAAATGTGTCTGGGATGACCTGGAACATCCTCTTTGTCCCTACTCAGATACAACAATTTGCTCCCATTTTGTGCTTGCAAATGTGACACAAGATGCTGTGGTGAAAAAATTGATTGGAGACTTGGCTAAAATGTCTCAGGTTATGACCCCTGAAGCTTAAAAGCATTTTTCTATATTAGTATTCTGCACCTCACACCTCCTACCTCACAGACGATGTAGACTGCAAATAGAATCAACCTGTGTAACTGTCTTTACAGGTTGCTTTTCTTCAAATTACTTTTTTACTATGATATTAATGATAGTATTTGCACCAGAAGAAGTGAACTAAGCTACTTCCCTAATTAAGACAGAGCTCATGTTTGCATATTTTGTGATCAGTTAAAATTGCCGCTCTGAATGTCCTTCTTGCGATTGCCTTCATTGTCCCCCTGTATGCATTTTTTCACATTCATTGCACTTAATGATTAATGTCACCATCGTGCAGCCTGTGGCAGATAGGGGTAGTACTGGCAGTTGTGGTGTGTTAGTCCCCTGTAGGGTCTCCAGATCTCTTGGGCTGGCAACGAACTCTTTCCCTCTGCAGCACTCAGATGTACACTAGGTAAATTTATCAGCGCAAAACACCCTCGGCATGGCTGAGTGAAAGCGGGCGCTTAGCACTGATAGGGTGGTTGTAAAGTAGCTGTGGGCATTTTATTTCAGCGTATTTTTTTATTTTTTATTTTATTCCTTTCTTGGAAGGTTATATCTGGCGGCCTCCTGTGATCTGACTGCAGCCGGACTGAGTAATTCCTGAGCTGCGATAAGGGCTTGGATAAGCATAATGACGTTTGGAAGTGTGAAGTTTTTGCTCCCTTTAAATGGAGATGGTGATTTTCTTCTCACACCTCTGTGCTTATTTAGAGCCTAGACTATGGCCAGGAATTTCAATAGAGGCTCTTATTCACAGACAGGTTTTTCCTGTGTGTGTCAGTGTGCGAGTGCATGCGTGCCTGTGTGTGACCTGCATGCGTTTCTGGTTTTACCACCCATAAGGTGCACATCCTTCCTGACAAGAGCTGAACAGGCATACCTGTTGTTCTTTGCTGTAGTTGAAGAGTTCTCTTATCTGATTCAGTACTGGAGTATGCATATCTATATATGTTTATGTGTGTCTGTGCATCTGCAAACACATATGTGGCTGAAGGAATCATAATAACAGATATATTACACAACTCTTTTGGTGTTGTGGGGATTAGAGAAATATTTTGCTGCTATTGTTAATAATCATCATCATTACCATTGCATTAATAATTAATATTGATATTGTAGAGGTTCTTGATTAAAACATTTATTCAACATATTACAGATATAGTTTCAGTTAGGTTATTATGCACATGAGAATTGGCCTCTCTTCTCATAAGACAAAGTTCGTGTGAGATCGAGCCACACACACACCTGCACACACTGTAGGTAGGCTTATGTTCTAGGTGAGAGTTCAGATATATTTTCTTGCAACTGCATTTTTGTACGTGCAGAATTGCTAGTTTGTTGCAGAGCATGGCCCGAGGTTTTGGAGAAGCGAGAGTCAGAAGATGGACAGGAAGCACCTGCCGTGGAGACGGAGACAATGTTCTTTTCAAACTGTGTTAAAAGTCATTGTGGTTTTGATTTGACGTATGCATGTATTGTATCTGATAACGCATGAGGGGGCGTTAACCCCGATGAATCAAAAGCAATCTGAAGTGTCTTTTTGGGTGGAGATCTACAGCTGATGTTATGCAGTGTACATCTCACCACGCGTGTTCATTAAAATCTTCGTTTGACTCCACCCGGCCGGATCAGTGTTGTTATTTTGGAATCCCTCCTATATCCCTCCTCAATATTTGAACCCTTAACAGTGTATAAATGCTTTTTATTGCCAGCGTTAACACTTTACTGTAATATAACTTAAAAATGATACCTTTCCTGGTGTTCTTGAATACCTCGCACAGCTGGTGATGGGATTTCTAATATGTATGAAGGATGGATTTCTTCAAGATCGATGTAGCTTCTAAAAAATGAAGCCAATCTGGAAATACTTTAAACCTGTATAGTTTTTTTTAATGGCCACTGGGGTATGATCCCTCTGATAGCAAGACTCCTTGTCCTGTAGAGGTATATGGGAAAAGTTCAACCCTGACCTCCATAAATGCTTTTCTGGATGACTTTATGATCTTGGTTACTCATTTTGCACCACATTAACTAAACAGCAAATGTGTTTTGTAAATCTTGATCCACACAGGATTTGCTCATTTGTGATTCATAAGTTGTTGGCCAGTGATCATGCACTCTCTGAGTCAAATTCACCCCTTCGTTTTCGCATCTAGTTTTATAACAGGGTCTCACCAACCTATGTGGTTATTTCCATCATTTATAATGTCTATGGGTAAAAAATTAGGTAACTTGGGTTAAATATCTGCAGGCCCAATTCTATGAGTATAGAAAAGCCAACAGCGCTTAGCTCACCTGTGAAAGTTTGGACCACAATCTGAACATGAAAAAAAAAAGACAAATGCAGCTATTATATTGTGCAATACAGCCTATTCATGGAATTGTGTTTTCACTGTCATGGAATGCACCGGAAAACACAGACCACACCCACTCTTTTGTTAAACTTTATGCAATTTCTAATTGTACCTCACCATTACCCCCACCATTCTACCTCCTGTGGGTGTATAATCATAGCTAATGATATGCTATGCACTTTGTCTGTTTTTATGGGGAAACATTGCCATTATAGCCTAAATAGTGTTATCTGCTGGGTCTTCAGTTCCTTAAATTCTGGGAGTGCATGAAGACTCACCTTTCCAGCCAACAGAACATTTGGCCTGCTTTACTCATGGGTAAGACGAGGCCAAATTCCAATCTGGTCCCTAAATCCTCCCACACCATGACGAGAGTGACCCCAAGTAAAGTTTGCATCTGCACAAGAGTCACTTAACTTAGGGAGAGGCTAAAAATACAGTGGCAAACTCTGGAACACCTTTCACCTTTCTCTTCTTGCTTATATCCTCTTCATCCCATAGTGAGACATATGACCACCAAAAGTTCCTTCCATTTAACCTCGTTCCTTGCCAGATGCTGAGCTTGCCCCCAGGTGTAGTCCGTTTCCTGCTCCTTTGTCACAACAATTCTCCTTCAGGTGGTATCGACCCTGAACAGCTTTTACATTCGTCTTGGTGTTCAGTTGAGTGGTATCCTCTGGAATTCTGTGGAATTCTGTCAGCTCTCACATGGCTTCTCATTTGGCAATCTCAGTCCATGATCTAATCTTCTAAAGTGCACTGAAAAAATTAATCGGTAATGCTCCTGCATTTATTATTTATCAGAAGGGTTTCTGTTTGGAGTTTTGTTTAACCAATATATTGTATGAATTTTTCGTAAGCAGCCCTTGTAAAAAAAAAAATGTAACTCATTGTTTGAAGTGTGTAGAGTGTTGTCCATGTCAGACTCAAATCAGTTGCAACATCTGTGTAACGTTTAAAGTGGACATGATACACTCCACTAAAGACTAATGTAAACTGTGGAGCCCTGCTCTTATGAACGCTCATAGATTTAAAACTGTCTGTAAGGCTGGATGTAAGAAACAAGTGTTTAAAGTTCAAGTTTACAGAACATGTTCAGTGCCCTTTTCTGCCAGAACAGAATGTGACATCATGTGGTTGGTTGGTTGATTTTGGCTAATACTTACATTAGATTATGTTAGCTAACTAGTGACAAAACCATTAACTCACTGGAACAGTTGAAGGGGATCCGTTTTGTACTGCACCTGGCTGCAGCAATGATTTTTCTGTGAGAAACAAAGGATATACTATCTGTTTATCCTTTCACTGTCTGTCTCTTAAGCAGATTGTTGTTTGGCTAACTGCACTGAAACGGCAAAATCCACCTGTAACCTGTAATGTTAGGGTAGCACACCTTTTAAATGAGGACAGTAAGGAAGAGAGCCTGATCGAGTCACCAGGTCAACAAGCTTTAAATTAGCCCTTATATATGTAAGGTTTCATGTCTACTTTAAAGGTAATTGTTTATATTCGAAGTTTTCTGCCGTTGACGCATAATCAAGTAAGGGATTAGCATTACTTATGAAGAAAAGCGACTTTTGCAATGCAAAAAAGAAAAACAAAAGATCCATTTATAAATTTAGGTTTTGATAGGTTTATTGGGGATTTTCCACAGTGTGTGGAGCCTGTTCTACACCTGTCTCTTAATGCAGTGATAGTGCATCATTGTTGTAGTGTTATAGTGTGTTAATATGGATCTTTTTCACTCTGTGAGCTGCAACAACATTGTTTATTTCCCTCCAAGTGACAGCTTTAGCAAAACACTAACCATTAGATTTTCACAGGCGTAGCAGTGGTGTCATTCTCTTCTTCAGTTAGCCTTACGACTAGGGTTGTGGAGGTGTGCTTAGTTTGCTTCTGTGAAATATCAAGTGGAACTCAGAGCACCTTAACAGCGTCAACACTTATCAGCCTGACACAGAGTCATGTGAAAACTTCAATAACGTGCTCTTTGAAATTCTGCTAGCTGACCTGACTGATACAACTGAACTGAGTATTCAGGTAGTAAGCAGCTGTATGCCGACTCTTTATTACTATTATTAATGTTTTGCTTGTTTAGTCAGAACAATAGGAACAGGGAAATATTTGCCAGTGATGACTCGCTTATTAGAGGAAGCAACAAGCTAACCTTTAAATACAAGAGTTACATTATTTGTGAAACAAAGACAGTAATCTGATTAGTTCACAATAAGTTAGAGTTACACTGCTGGTACTGTCTTTGGTGAGTGTGTTTAGTAAGTCTGCACTGATGCAGACTTGACTTTGAATGGTTTTATAACCCACTCCCACTTAAGGGTCACTGATTTGAAGCACTTAACCCTTGACATTAAGCTGCAATCAGAGTGGGAGTGTATATGAAGAGGATGCTGGGGTTATATTGGAACTGGGCATTAAAGTTCACAGTGTGCCTCAGCCAAGAAATTAAAAACAAAACAAAAACAGACTGTAAGAAAGTTGCTCATTCCTTGTTTGAGGGCATTCCAAACTAGCTGCAAGGCAGGCATTATGCAAATATTTCACACAGTGACATAAGTAATGGAAGAAAAGCCTAGACTACACACAATGTGTTTCAGGCAGTTCAGCTGCAGTGTTTTCTGTAAGAGAGTATAACTTGCTTTAGCATGGACTTTGTTACTTTATAGACCTTTCAAACATACACACAAGCTATATAAGGACCTGAAGGAAAGGAGAAAACTGAACTACAAACTAAACCAAACCAGTTAGTCCATCAGAAGAATATGAATATATACAAAAGAATGAACTTTCTCATCATTCGGGTATTCATTTTAATTAATTACTGAAAACTGTGGCACAGCAGAGATCAAAGACAAATGCGGGGCTTCTGTTTTTGGCACCTTTGCATTTTGCCTATGGAAACCCAATAAATGGCATTTTCTACTTCAAAGTCTTTGAGTGGATGCTGTGTTAGTCTGACGAGTCCTAATGTAGAATGCAGCTGCAGCAGCAGTTAGCCATAAAAGCATCAACATGACTCATAAAAGTTTTTTTTCTAATAGGTAAGTCTATTACAGTCATTCGTACAAACATGCTGTTTACCTAAGTGCAGTGAATCACATTCTGACTGTCATGTTGTGCAGCAATATGACAATCAGAGACCATAAAAAGTAAATAATATTTGATTACTTCAAGCAGCTATGAGCAAAATAATAGAAGAAGAAGGTAATTGTAGAATACTGATGACTGACATGTGACCTGATAGGAAATACATTAGAGTGGCAACCAGCACCAGGAACATCCAGTGACCAGCTGTTCAGCGTCAAAGCAACGTGTAACAAATGAATCACTACCATTGGGTATACAGCTTAAGAATCACCAGTTAACCTAACCCCATCCATGTCTTTTGGAGGAAGCCAGAGTTCACAGAGAGATCGTGCAAACTCCACACAGAAAGATCCCTGGCTTAGAGTCAAACCCCGGACCTTCTTACTGTGATGTGACCATGCTAACCACCGTGGCGCACCACAATCCATTATTTCCTTAAAAAAACATAAAACAAAAAAAATTAGAGAAAGAAACACCCCTTCAATTTAAAGTAGTTTTCTGCCTTGTGCCTTTTTGCAGAGCATTGTGCCTCTCTGGAAAAGTTGCACCAGAGAAATCACTTGACTTTGATAAAATATGTGGGGCAGTGAAAGAGGAAAAGCAGGGGAGAGGAAACAGAAGCAATTTTATGGTTTAAGTGGGGGGAGGAGAGCTGGAGAACAGCTGAGTGATGTGCACGACTGTGGATGTTTTGCCCCATGTGCACTGATTGAGGTTAAGGTCAAAACACACAGGAATGATTACCAACACGGAAAATAAATCAAACGCCCCTTTCACAGCAACAACTGAGAGTTGCTGGCATTTCGCACTGTTATTATAATTGCCAGGTCTACTTTAGGTGTACGATCATGCTAAATGATGTTAGGCCTTTAGTGACTCGGAAGCCCCTGGTCAGAGGTAGTGAGTCCTTGCTTGGAATGATACTGAGGAACTTTAAACCATGAGTCTGCAACAGGGTGGTGGGGGATACACTAGAAGTGCCAGATATCACTACATGTCTATAAATGAATCCTTTAATGCATCTGCATCTTACAAAATCCGACCCGTTTCTGCTCATTTTTGTGTAGCCCAGTTATCCTATGCTTGTTAGATTGTTTATTTCAGGATGTGGAGAGGCTTTGGATTTATATTTCATTCATAATAACTACATGAATATTAGATTTGCTGTTTTAGAATATATACCATTAAAGATCATATCAAAGATGTGATCTTTTAGATGGTCTTAGTTTGAACCTTTGGGCAGCTGTCATTCATCCCTGTCAACTATTTGTGTTACATGACTTGGGAAGTTAATTGGAGTTGGGGAGGGTTCAAAAGGTTGCTAGAAAACATTGTAGCAGCTGACCCTTAGTGGACCTTAATCCTCAGCCTTCTCAGTGAAGGACATGGGGCATTCTCTTCTGTCACACATGAAAGTCAGCTTTTCATTTCGTTGTAATAAGTAAGTAAGTAAGTGTGAGTTTCTGATCTAAATCTCGAAGTTTCTGCTGTTCTTGGCAGCGGGTTATTTTTCTTTTTACCGCCTGTAATCTCCGGAAGGACGTTTTGTTTTTGGTAGCACTTCAATGCATGTGTGTCATTCTGTCTGTAAACGAGATAGCTGGAAAAGTTTTGAATTAATTCCGATAAAACTTTGCAGGGGTGTAAGGTGTCGTTACTTAACAATCCATTAAAATTTGGCTTACATCCACCAATGTCTTTATGGTCTTCAGTGATTTGATGGGAGAAAACTGACAAAAAGCCTTATAAACTACAATTGTTACAAGTGTGCTGTCAGCATATAGAAAGTACAGTGTACACATTTGACCCCTGACTTCTCATCAAGGTCAATAGATTGATCTGAAAGTCAAAGTGATAATAATGCTATGGAGAGTTATTTAAAACTATGTTTCTCACTTCCATTGTTTGTACTGACAACATATAGGCATATAGGGAGTGACATATCATGTTAGTTTGGACCTCTGACCTTTTCTTCAAAGTCATATAAGGTCAAATGTTCATAAAATGTCTATTATTATTAACATTTAGGGAATGATACTGGCATATGGGGATTCAAACTAGCACATTATAGTTTCCATCCAAATATCATGTCACACCTGATCTCTGATTTCACTTTTATATTTCACATCTGCCTTTCTTTCCAGTTGACCCCAAAATGTATGATGTATTGCCTAGAGAAAGGGAACGAGCTGCCTAGTTAGTTAGAAATACAATGCAGTATAATATATAATAAGCTCAAGTTATTCCTGTCCAGTTATTTACAAATCAATACCTATTATCCATTACCTTTGTATATCATTTTTATATACAAAATACAATATTATTCCCTTTAAAGTAAATACTGCCCAGAGAGTTAGCTGCCTTGGGGGAGGTTTGCATTCTCTGAGTGCTTCCTCTTTTCTGATATAGATTCTTTTTTTTCCTGGAAATTTTGTTGTCATATGAACCATTTGGCATGGCTCTTTAGAACAAAGCATTGCAGCATTTTCTGCCTTTTCACTAAATTGGACCATAGGTCAAACTGGCTGCATTTGCTGTCTGAATTGGTTTGCTTTGATTCACCTCATTCAGAGCATCCACTCAGAGTGCATTGAATGCCCTGAAGTATTGATTGAATTAGACAAAGAACCCTCATGAGGAGAAAAAAGACAGAATGCAATCATATTCCCATTAGTGGCAGACTGAATGGGAGAAGCGTGTGCTGGCCTTTTCTTCTAGCCTTCCTTGTTCAGCATTAATTACTGTTCATTTCACACATTCTGTTCTTTCTTCCCCACTTTCCTGCAGCCCCCCACCCCACTCATCAGGTTGGTTTCGCTGAGCTACTTTGAATTAAATACTGAATGAGGTGTAAATGGTCAGAATTATTTAATATTGGGCTTCTTGAACCCTTCACTTCAATTTGAAGCAGATTTTAAATTCAAAAGGTTGAGATTAATTTGATGGCTGATGTGCACATAAATCAAGCCATGCAAAATAAGAGTGGCTTCAAAAAGCTACTGTAGAGAACTACGATGAGAATTGTGTTCCATGAGTGCTTACGTAAGGCAAGAGAGAATTGCATCCTTTTATTCTGCCAGTGGCACTTTAAGCTTTTGCCTCAGAGCAAATGTCTTTTTGTGTTTTCATCACTGTCACAAACGCTGCAGATTTCACTTAAGCTTCTGTCTTCCCATTTGACTCATATTCCAAATGTTGTAACAGAAGTCTTTGGTTCTCCAGCGTAACCTTGATCGAGCGCTGATGTGCTTGAGATTTATTTAGCTTAGAGTGTTGAGGTGGAAACCTGCCTGGCAAGGACTAAAGCAGACTGTAAGAAAGTTGCTTATTCCTTGTCTTTAAGGCATTTAAAAAGGAGTCTGTCCACAAATGTGTGGCTTCTATTAAAGAAGAATTTGTGTTGTGTTGCGCACAGCTTGACTCTGAGTAACTCTGGCACTGGGGGGGCGGAGGATAGGTTAGATAACCAGGGAATTTTCATTATGCCAAGTTTGATCCATAAAGGGTTTACATACACTGGTATGTTCTGCCAGCAGGAAATAATGATATGCACGCATATTTAGTCTGAATTGTCAGTGCTTTCATGTACTTGGCTTTTATATATTGCAAAACTAACTGCCAGCTGGCAGCTAGCAAGTACATATAAAGAACCTTAAATAGAAATGTTTAGCTTCCTTTAACAATCAGCACGGTGAATGATACCTGTTTACCATTTATTGCAGCTGTACTTACTGTTATTTTAAAGCAAATAAGTGTAATGCAGTTTTGATAAATTACTACAAAATAAAATTACACCACTAGGTGGCGATATTTTATTAGAAAGTCTGAGATTAGGCCGCTGCAGTGGAAGGCATTGTTAAATTTCAACAAGGTTCTGGGTTCAGATGTATTTCTGTAAAATTTCTCCCACAGTGGCATCCTTATTATCTAACTGTAACCATATTTAATATTCACATACAGAGATGAGTTGGAGAGCAACTTGGGGTTAGTATCCTGCCCAAGGATAATTGACTTGAAGACTGGAGCAGACAGGGATTGAACCACCAACCTTCTAATCAGTACGTCCACCCATCAGAGTATAGCAGGTGGCACTAGCCATGTGACTCTAAATTGGACAAACAGATACAGATCCTACTGTGAGTGGCTCCAGTGAGATTATTGTTTTCACACAACCATGAACTACTCAGATGCTGGTTTAACAAACAGCTTTAAAACCATATATCAAGATCAGTTAGAAAGTAAGACAAACCACACACTGTATACACAGCACAGCCAAAACTAGCTCTCTATAGACATTACTCAAAGGATATAAACTTAAGTCATCTAAACAGAGGCCAAATCATTTCAAACAAAGTACATAAATGGCAGCCTGGTCTCAGACAAAGGAACTGAACTAAACATACCCAGGCACCAGGGCTGGACTGGGACAAAAAATCGGCTCAGGCATTTTGACTAGAGACCTGCCCCCCAGCTATTAAAGCCATAGAGCCTTTGAATGAAAACAAACGCTGTTGTGACAGTGATGCACGCTGTCTTGTTGGTATATGTATGATTTCTATACATTTTACGTCAGATAAAAACTTTGGTTGTAAGATTCAGATAATTATTTAATAAAAGCTAGACATTTTAAATGAGAATAAGAAAGAAAAGTATTTCTTTGTGCCCCCCTCTGCCTGTTAATGCCCTACCTGCCCCCCCCTGGCAAGACTTTGCTAGACCTGCAGCTGCACAGTTACCAGCTGTCAGCTACTTAGAAAAGGATCCTGGTGTTATTTGTCTCTCAGAAACAGTTTATAACTTCCCTTCAACTCATTCATGTCACCTAAAAGGTAAACCTGTTTCTCCATCACCTGTTCAGCTCTGATGATTCAGTAAGGACATCTCCTGGTTTCATCTTCATGTTTCCCTCTCACCACACAACCAAACCAATATCAGGACCATCAGCTTTTACAGCTGTGGCTCCAGCAAACATCAGCTGATACTAAAAATTAATATTAAATAAATTCTAACAACAGCTGATCAAGCTTGAACGTGCTGCTGTTGTTTAGCGCGACATCCGCTGGTTTCCTCTTTCTGGCGCAAAGTGGGCGATAAACAAACAAGAGAGAAAAGCAGATCAGCTGATCATTGATCAGTTTCATGATTGAAGTAGCAACAGGAGAGGGAGGGGGAGAAAATTAGAGAAGAAGCAGCAGCCGTGCGGCGTAAACACAGAATAACTCCAGCTTTGTGTCTTTTTCCATCCTAGCTGAAGTCCGGGACAAACTGTGCTCCTTTTCGTCTCAAACGAAACGCGTAATATTTTCTCTGAATACGGGACGATTCCGTTTTTTGGCAACTCTACTAACTAAACTTATGAATAAAATAAGGTTCACTATCAGTAACATCATAGCACCCACCCAGCTGTATAGAAACTGTACGAGTTATTGTAACTGAGTGTAAAAAGTCAGCACAACGAAAATAAACTCCACCTAAACTTGGTTTCTATCTGACCCAGATAGACTGCAGGTCATAACTTCTTACCTGAAGTTCAGTTCACCTGGCCGCCTCGGGTCTCTCCTCCTCGTGCCTCCCCTTTGCCTCATCCACCTGCTGGCCTCTGTGGAAGCTCCGCCATAGCCACCACCAAACCACTGAGTTATTTTTACACATCAACCAGCATCTGGCCAATCCACCACCTGTCATTGTTTATACTGTTACAAAAACAAACAAACAAAAAAAAACCATCGGCCCATAAAAACGAAAAATCACCATCGGCCCACTGGGCAAATGGCCCGTTCCAGCTATGCCAGGCACTATATGACCTTATGACCTTCCCTCTCTTCACTGCATTGACAGGTGCATGTCTTCTAACTCTCCTGGTCTCATATACTACATGGAATATTTAAAATGAAATAATAGCGTAGGATAGGAATGTTGTACTTTAGGTTGGGACAGATAGAATTAAAAAAAACTAAAAAAGATGCAATCTAACATTGCCAGTTTCTGATTTTTTTCACTCAGTGCACTACTTAAAGTTTTCCGTCACGAGCATACGTGTGTGTAAGGCACTAATGATGTGCAGCACTCTGATACCACATGATGCTAGGAATGTAACTCAACCAGGCACACTAACTTTCATCAAAGTCTTCAAACATCAACACTGCAGCAGCTATGTACACGACTGTGGTGACTGTTGATCATGGTTACTCTCTGAAAATCTTGCTCTTGACAGGTTGCAAAAACAGAACTCCTGATGGACCGCTGCTTGTTATGGTAATTTTGCAAGCACTCAACTCCATCTATAACCCCTCCTCAACAACTAGAAGACGCTAACGCATCCAGAATAGGTTCTTTTTTGACCATCTTTGTGTATCTGTTTTTGTATTTTTGTTTTTAATGAGGATTACCTTCATTATCATTGCCATGAGGCTTTCCATCTCGGGAATGAAACATCTGCTGTTTGGGCTTTTTGTTTAGCTGACAATTATACACGCAAAGCTGTTTTGTACAAACATTTCTCATGCTAATCCTTTTACCCATGATCGCACATGTATCATTCTTAGTCTATTGGTGCAATATTTTTGTCAGACGCCAAAAATGCCAGTAATAAAATATATGCAAGATTTTATGTTGTTTTCTTTGTTTTTTATTTTTTTTGTGTGTGAATTATTTGTCAATCTTCCATAACTTTAACTGTCCGGATGTTTTGTGTGACATTTTTATTGTAAACAACAGCACGATTTGTGACAGACTTTGATAACTGAGGCCTCCATAACAGTAAACTGAGACTTGCATAAGCAAAAGGATGACAGACTTACGATTGCATCATTATTTTGTGCGAGTCGAGAAATGAGAAAAAGCACTAATCTGTGATGTGTCCCGGTTTTACTTTGTTTTCTGTAAGACATGCCACTGATGTTTAAATGAAGATGTACAATATGCTAGAAATGAGAAACACTTTCTAAATAATTTAATGTAGTTGTACATTTTTGAAGCCGTGCCATGATGCTGATCAAGATGCATGAGCAACACACACACACACACCAAGCGTATCTCACAAAAGCAGTCAATAAGTGATATTGAATTTTGGGGTAGGAAACAATTACTTCTGGAACCTTCGATAGAAAGAGAATGTATTTTCTTTTGTCAGTTCATAAGCAAAGAGTGTGACTGGCTCATGAATTCACATAGCTTATGCCCAACACAGCAGGGTGGTATAGGGCAAACAGTCTTTGAAGAGGTTTTTAGTTTTCTTAACTAAAAACCTCAAATGATGCAATGATGCAAGCATCATTGTCTTGCCTACAGCCTGCTAAGCTAATATTAAACACTGAATTCCACGAGAGAGGACAAATAACACACTGGCAAAAAGGAAGATTACTCTTTCCAGCGCTTGAACGTACACTGAGAAACTCAGAAGACAAATGTGTGTCAGGTGGTCTTTAGAAAATGCAACACAAATCAATTCTCTGAACTTGTTTATTCCAATCTGTACTTTAAGTAATTCAGAATTTAAAATATGACTTGCATTTCCACTTTATTAAATGCACCTTGCTAGTACTTTGTTGGACATGTGCTTTGCTACAGATCCATGATGCAAATCTCCAGTTCCGTCACATCTGAAAGGTGCTGTGTTTCACTGAAATCTGGTGAGTGTGTAGGCCATTTGAATACATTGAACTGATGATGATATTCAAACCAGCCTAACTGTTCAAAGTCACTGAAATCACATTTTTATCCTTATTTCGATGCTTGGCTTGAACTTCAGCAGTCATCTTGAACATGTATATAACCCTAAATGCATTCATTTGACTATATATTTGTGTCAATGAGCAGCTGAACAGGTGTACATAGTGAAGCGCCCATTGAGAGTACAGAACTCATTTGGAAGCTGAATCACAGTTAAAATGTACAGGGACACTTAGAGGGTGAACAGAGCCACTGTTAGTTTTATTAGTTACACCTGTGTTTAAACCGATATATATGGTAAAGTGAGTGCAGTTAAAGCTGTGTGATTAACTGCAAGAATAACACAAGCAGTAGGCAGGATGTGTTCACCATTATGAGACAAATACAGTTGGGGAAAATAGAAAATAAAAACATGATCATGCACAGTAGACAAATAACATGGATTAATACAGGATTGAATTGTGATGTGGTCCTACTGGCTTCATTGATTCGTGTCCTGTAGCTTGCTCTTTCTTTAGCACTTTGCAGATGAATTTTAATCAGAAAAGTTAGCATCCAGTTTGAAGCTGTTGTTTCTAACCAGAAATGAGTGGAATTCTTCAAGTGGGTGAGTTCAAGTAACTTGGGATACAAACGCATTGCATGAGCTTTCTCTGAAGGTTTTTTTTTTTTAACTTTTGGTGGTGAGGAAGCTCACCCAAGAGATAGAGGTAAGTTGAGGAACTCAGTCATTTGGGAGGGGCTCAGAGTAGAGTAGCAGGAGTAGCTGAGGAGGTTCTGGCATTTGTCTACAAAGCCTCCGAGGCACATCTTAGTTGAGGAGTTAGGTTCATGTCCCTGGAGCAGACATAATAGTGAGGCAGCTTTAGAGGGAAGTTTTTTCATCTTTATACTACAGATTCTTTAATTTAATTTAACCTGCAGATTTTTAATATATATATATATATGCCTAGTGTCTAGCATTTACTGCCATTGTGCTTCTTATTTGGTAATTTATTATTCAAGGTTTATATTACAAGGACAATGTTCTGTCAGGCTCAGACTTTTCTTCCTTTGAGTCTTTAAGTAATTCCACTACCCAACTCCTATCAGTCACCACCATGACCTGAAAATGTCATATTATAGGAAAATGTGGACCAAGATGCAGACTTCTGAAACAACAAAGAACTAATGCAAACTGAGGGTTTAAAAACACAGAGGTATTAAAGGAGATGGTACAAGATACAGCTAAAACAGATCAAAGAAAAGACAGGGGAAGCAAAACTGGGAACAAGTAACAAAAGATGAAAACTACCAAAACGAAACAGGAAGTGACAAAACGAGGAAACGCCTAACACAGAAAGTGAGAATTAACAACACAGAACACAGGAGTCTGGGAATTAATTGTAAACAATAACTATAATTATGAATTATAAAAGGAGACAGAACTAAAACTGAGAATAAAATCATGGTAAAGAAAACATGAGTAATATGCTAAAATGCAGAACTCAAAATGAGCAGAACAAAGAACAAGCTAAACAGGAAGCAAACACAACAGAACTAAAATAAATAAACAAAACTAAAATGTCAAACTGAAAACGCAGGGTCGAAACACAGGACATAAAAATGTCCAGTGGCACTGTTAGCTGAGTTTTATTGACTAATCATATTTGAGCTGGCTTTCACTGCATGACTATAAACAGTCCCTGTGGAGCACAAAAACCCTAAGCCATCATATGATTTATAATCTGCTATATAATCTGTCCTCACACTGCCCCTCTGCATGTCTTCCTTCACTACATAACATATCTATACATTACAATGTCTAAATAGAGACAGAGACTCTGAAGCTGGCTGAACAGTATGGCAGGGTCACAGTGTCAATTGCAGTTCATCATAGCTTGTTCAGCATCTCTTTCAGGAGTATTCGCTATCCAGTACTGATATGAACTCTATTGAATTCACAAGATAACTGATGAGTAGTTGTAGTTCTCGAGGACATTTGGAACTCTATGGCCATTCACAGTCCAGTAGTCCATATAAACATGGTATTTCTCCTGGTCACATTGTATTATTACATAAATATGCAATTCTGAAACATTTTTGATTCTGTGTAAAATAATAAATACAAATCGAAAGCAATGATTTGTAGATATAATCATTTCAGGATCTGAGGCAGGCTGGGAATTCTTTCTCGCTCTAAAAAGAATTCCCAGCCTTTCTCTGTTTTCTCTCAGATGGGTAGGTGAGTGGATTATCAGGGCCTCCACAAAGTGGAGTGGAGTGAGTGGAGCTGCCCTTATTCCAGGTTTGGTCTCGCACATGTGTAACTCATTTATTCATCAGTGCTGTGTGTCTTCAAGGACAGCTGTCACGGATTGGACTGTTGTCTTCACTGTGGTGGTAAAATGGCTGTGATTATTTGACGTTTGCAAGTTTTACTTAATAGCCCTTGTGTCCTGTCTGCTTCCTAGTTTCCTTCCTGGATTTCTTGCCTCACTATCTGATAAACCTACCTGCTATCTCATGTGGAGTCTAAGACCCACAGCTTGACCAGTACAGCAGCAGCATTCAGGTTTTGTGATTCTCTTTGCAAACATGGACTTACCTGAAGCTCACCTGCGTGCCCACTCTCCACTGAAGCACTCTCTTCTTTTCCAAACTCCTGCTTGCCTGCCAACTACACTTGTCAAGGTTCAATATTCAGTTTTGACAGGTAAGATCTCGAAGCTTCAAACTGAGGAACTGCATTCCACTACCTCTTCCCCTCTAAACAGAGCCTCTCTGGACACCACTATTGCAGTTAGCCATCACCTGAGAAACCACCTGTCCTTTAGTCGCCCAAATCCTGTTGTAAATTAACCTTACAAACTCTTCTGCTTGCACCTTGATTCTGCTCAGTGGATCTGTTTATCTGAAAAGCATGACACAAAAACCCATATTTTATTCACAATAGAACATAAAAAACACATCAAATGTTTAAAATGACACATTTACCTATTTCATGCAAAATATGACCTCATTTTGAATCTGATAGTGGCAACAAACGTTTTGATGGGGAAACAAATAGGCTGGAAACATACTTGATGCAACAAAGATACAGCCAGAGGAGCATTTTGGAAATGTTGTAATCGAGTTACCTGGCAACACATCAGTAACATGATTACGTATTAAAAAGAAATCAAAAGATTCTGGAGAAATCTCTGTGTGCAAAGCACTAGGCTGCAAATCAATATACCTGTGATCTTTGAGCACTCAAGCAGGGCTGCATGATTGTGTCATGGAAACTATCTGTGAATACAGTTTGCTGTGCTATTCACACATGCAGGTTTAAACTTTCATGCAGAGAAACCACATGTGGACAAGATCCAGAAAGACTACTGTCTTCTCTGAGCCAAGTTCATATTAAATAGGCTGACTTATTTTTTGGCCAAAGGAACAAAAATTTGAAATAATTCTTTGAACATATGGATCCTCTGAGCTAAAGAGAAGAACCATCCAACATCTTATCAGTGATCACTTAAAAAAACTATGCAGACAAAGCTCTTGCAATGGTTGTATAAGGATTGAATGGTCCGTATGGGCCAGACACCCCATACTCCCAGAGCACCCCCCACAGGACACCCCGAGGGACACGGTCGAATGCCTTCTCCAAGTCCACAAAATACATGTAGACTGGTTAGGCAAACTCCCATGCACCCTCAAGTATCCTTGAGAGGATAAAGAGCTGATCCAGTGTTTCACGACCAGGACGAGAACCACATTGTTCCTCCTGTATCCGAGGTTCGACTAACGGACAGACACAGAATGTTTCTGTGCTATAGCTGAAGACACAACTATCTGCACCTTCTTGTTTCAGTGCAAAAAATTAAAAAAAATCGAATCTCGCAGTACTCTTCAGTGTGTGAGAGCTGAGTGCTCTACCCCGATGGACCTTATAATGTGACATTATAAAAGCTTATAATGTGTCCTCATATTCACTGAGGTCAATTTAACAAAATAGAGTTTTTCATTTGCTCTGTTTGCTTTCATTAACAGCTTCAGTACTCCACATAATGAGGCCACCTTGAATAGTTTTCAATGCACAGACAATGACTTTGGGTCAGTCTCTTCATTTCAAATGCTTTCTTTTGGTACAAAAGGCTATTTATAGCTTTTCTCTACGTTAAAATACAGGCCACCTAGAACCATAGGAATTATGGAATTTTTTGTCAGTGTGCTGAGAGCTGTCATACTGTGGATACAGTCACATATTTAAATGCATTTGTTTGGACATTTCTCTGTTTATTTTCCTTTTTATGTAGTTTTTCTATTTAAATGGAAATCATTTTGAATGTACTGTAGCAGTGGTGCCCAAAATTAATTAAAGGCAACACCAAGAAGTTGATTTTATCTCATAGTCATACTGTATTTGTAATGGACTGTTTCTGATTATTTAAACCAATTCCCCCATCAATGGTATGCGCACCTTGCTAAATCTTTAAATTATGCTTTAGATAATCATTTCTCCCAAGCTATCAACTTCTCCCATCTCTAGATCCACTCATTAATGAAGGGTTTTATTAATTGAAAAACAAAAAAACCTCTTGACATGACCCTTTTAGACATCTTGAAAAGCGGTTTTACAGCTTAGTTATTTTAAAAAACGCAATTAAAACTGTTATACTTCTTAGAAAAAGTAAGAAATATAATATAACAGTTTTAATTAGTTTTAAGAAGTGAAAAAGTGGATCATTTGCAAAGGCCAATAGTACGTGGGCACAATTATTTTTTATTCTTTTTCCAAGAAATGTGTTACAGAATGCTGCAGTTCTGATCTGAGCTAAATTTGTGTCGTGCTGCTTCCAACACATTTTTGTTTCTGTGCTATTGTTTTCTATCATCCTCCCCTCAGCGCGCGCATGCGACAGTGATGGCTGACAGTGACGGATTGACATGGACAGATTAAACACTGGCTGTCAGACACTTGCTTTGCTCTGCAGTGGAGCATTTATCCAGAGCTCAGTCTTTTTGCCTCACAGTCAACTCCACAGGTTAGAAAGCATCAAACCTCTAATCGACTTCAGTTAGTGCGGGGACATATTCAAACCATGTTTCATCATTAGAAGGCAGACAGAGATCTGAAAATTAGCTTAATAAAATTAGTTGGATGCAGTTCAGAATGAGGTCATTCTCAGGCCCCGTGTCACCGACTGACAGTCAGTCGACCAGATGTTCAAAGAGAATCGTACATTTATTTTACCTCCAGAACTTTTTTCCTATGAAAAAGTGCTGGGAGAATGCTCCACATGAATAAAAATAAAAGGAAATAGAACTGTATGTGGTGGGCACACATCTAGTCTACAGCGAGGAAGCTTTTACAATTTAAAGGATAACAAGCTGTGCAGTTATCAAAAAATAATGGACCATACTACAGCATGCAGGTAAGGATTAACATTTGAGGAGTGGTAGAAAAATCTGTTAAATGATCGTGTTTCTTTGTCTCCAGGAAAGGAAAGTAGCCTGAAAAGTATACATTATGAGTTTAGATTCTCTCTGCAATGGCACATTATGAATATGAATATGTTTAAAATATACATTCCTACCAGCAAATCAAAGAGAAACTTTGCTGTTGATTTGAAGCACCATTAAAATAGAGAAGATTAATATTATTTTCTAACATCTGTGAAAACGTTGGGGAAAACAGAATTGATTAGCTTAGATTGACATAAAGACTAATAGCAAAAACAGCAGCATATGGTTAAAATGAAAACAAATGAATATTCTCAGTAGTCAGTTGATAATGGCACACTATCTCTCTGGACTTAAATAGTCAGATTCTAGAAATGTGTGAAATAATTTTGATACCGACACATATCAAATTGCACAATATGGATATACTGTTGCGTTGTTATGTATTCCAGGCAATGAAAATGTCCATGTGAAGTATCACACAGCACTCTGCTCATCAGCCAATGCAAAATCTCCCATGGAGTAAATGACTTTCCTAATATATAGCTTCAAGGCAGACTAGAGGAAATTCTGTGGCTAATTCAAGATGCCTGCCAAGCAGCAAAACAATATGGTGAGACATTTGGCTAAGCACGAGGATAATATTGAGCCTTGAAAGTGGCCAACTATTACTAGACACAGTAGCTTCTAGACAGCTTAAACAACCCCAAGCAGTAAGCATTCCCAGCCAGAAGGGAAAGCTGCGATACAGTACCAGTCAAACAAGACTTTTGATTGTTTTAGGCAGCTAAGTGGCTGTGAATGTCATTTTGCTGCTCAATGTACTGTCCCAGAGTGTTTTGCTACCTGCAAATGTCATCGTATTCAGGCTGCTGTTTGCTTTTACACAGGTGTCTGTATGACTGCAAGAGTGACATACAGGCATACAGGTATTTAATAATATGACCACTAGTATGATTTGTAGAGCAAACTGTTAAAATGCTACTAAAGAGTCAAATTGATTGGCTGTTTTACCATAAAAGTAAACATACTCCTTTTAATTTACATATTAAAAAGATGATGAGACGAGACCAAAGTGGAGATGTTTGGCCATAATGCACAGCACCACATTTGGCAAAAACCTGAACACACACTGCTGACTGTCAGGCACAGTGGTGGACGGGTGACGATGTGGGTTTGTTTTGCAGCCACAGGACCTGGGCAAATCAGGACCTCAGATGAAATCGGGTCATGTGACAAGATAAACCTGGCAGCGAATCTACAATAGAAAGGCTGAAAAGATAAAAATCAAGGTGCTGCAATGGCATAAAGTCCAAAGCTAAAATGGGAGCTCAGGATTTTTTATTATTATTTCCAAGATTGCAGATTTTATTATCTATGACATGCTGTGACTTACAGATGCATATGTTTGGTCTTCTTGATGTGTGTGTGTGTGTGTGTGTGTGTGTGTGTGTGTGTGTGTGTGTGTGTGTGTGTGTGTGTGTGTGTGTGTGGGTGTGTGTGTGACTGGAACTATCAACTCATCAGTATTTGCTGAGGACACAGATTAAGAAAGCAGTTGGCTTAGTTTCAATCCAGGGTATCTGTCAGAAAATTTACAAATCCCAGCTGCTCGGCAGGGGAGTGATTTTGCCAGCGAGCAAAAAACATAAAATAAAAAAAAACAAAAATAAAGCTAAACTGCTTGTTCACTGCTGGCAGGGATGCACTGGTTAAATCTTGCAATTAGATTTATTCTCAGTCCCTGCTGGTCATAACACAAAATGCAAATTTTAGGCAATTCATTCATTTTTATGTTATCTGATTAAATTAGTTAGAAATTAAATAACTTAATCCCATAACCCTTTCAGTGTCACTAAAGAAAGTTTCTTAGTGACACCACCAAATGTAGTGCTTGATATGTCCAATATATCATTCAGGGCAGGTTAAAGGAAACTTTAGATGCTTTCATGACAACAAATCAATATGCTGGGACACTCAGAACAAGATAATGTACTTTAACTTTTAGAAATTATACAGCTGGACAGTTTTGCAGAAAAATAACGTCATAATTAGTATTTTTTTTATCATAAATGTGCAGCCTTGCAGTGGTATGATGTTGACTAGAGGGAATAGCTTTAAAGATAGGGCTCACAAAAAGACCAGATAGCTGAACACATAGTTCCATCAAAGGAGGAGACACAGAAAATGTAGTTTCCATTATTTTCAGTGTTTTCAACCATGTAATTCTACACCCACATGCATGCAGACTCTCACATTCTCCCACATTCATCTAGCTTTCTTTTTTTTTTACCTCATGCCATTGCGCTTAGCTCTTAAATTTTATAAAATGCATTCATATATTCAACTCGCAGAAATGATCATGAGAAATGTGGGAAAGTGCTGCTTATTTATTCAACTTTTAAATAAAAAAAAAGTCAAGGGAGGTGGAAAAAACGTTAATCACAAAATGGCACCGAAGCCATCTCATATAGCACACATACAGAGCTTCTATTTGTCTAGTTGCTGATGTTCTTCCCTCACATTTTTTTTCTCACAGCAATTTAAAACCATGTGTCTTCAAAGGTTTAACACGTTACAGTATAAGAAAAAGTACGTCTATGTTATAAGAGCCAACCCTCATTTGTTTGGACTTTGCTAGAAAGGTGGGGAAAAGGTGCAAACATTTATTGAAACATTGCAAAAATAAATGTAACTAGAGTATATAAGAAAAAAGATTATACAGTTATAAACAGCCTTGAAAATGTTGTTAAAATTCCCCTTTATTCTTTATTCTTAAATACAGTCAGAAATCTTATAAAAGCGTTCTTGTAATTTCCTCATGTAGTCTTTAGAAAGAGTTCTCCAGTTTTCCTGAAGGATAGTCAAAGCTCTTCTTTGAATTCTCTGTCTGCTTCAATAATATTGAGGTCTGGGCTCTGGGGAGGCCAATCTACGACTGATTATGTACCATTGTGTGCTTTTCTATCCCAGTACATTTTTAATGTATTGTTTGGGATCATTAACATGCTGAAATATGAAGCCTCTGCCAATCAGAAATCATTATGGCTTCCCAGATGGCACTGCCTACTGACAATGATTTGATCAAAAAATTTCAGCTTTGGATCAAAACTGTTGGCACTGATTTTTATTCAGTTTCTTGTGTAATGTGGAAAACCTTAGCCTTTTCTCATTGTTTCCCTTTCTTAAGACTGGCTGCTTGACAGCCACCCTTCCACTGAAAACATTTCTGATGAGGCTTCAGTGAACAGTCGATGGATCAACTGAAGCTTTAGATGCATCTTCTCAGGTCCTGTGCCAGGTCTTTTTTGGATTTCTTTCCTATTTCCAAAATACATGATGTTCCTATACTGTTCACCTGCTGTAGATGATTTGTTAGACCTGCCACTTCTTCTTTTGTCCTCCTCTTATCCAGTTCACTCGAAAGTTTAAGGATACACAGCACGCCAAGTTTTTAGCTCTTTGAGAATTACCCTTTGCCTGTCAAACTGTCTTATCTTTGGCATTTTTTATAGATACGACTAAAGAAATGGGAACAAATGATGTGTTCTTGTAACAGGCTGCTAGCAGCAAAGTACCTGAAGATAAAATTGGTTCTTTGCTAAGTTGTCTCTTATGTGTATACATGCCTTTTTACGCTTTAATAAGTAAATGAAAAATTTAATGATGATAAAAAAAACAAACAAACATTCCTCTGAAAAAGGTCAGATACAAGGACGGGGCTTGTACCTGATAAATGTTGAAAAACCTTCAGAAAGCCCAGAGAACTATTGCTCAAAACAGCTTTAAAATATACAAGAACGTCTAACTGCATGAAAGCAAAATATAAAGAAAAGTAAATCAGAGTAGTTAGAGAATTTTGCTTAATCCTGTATAAATTAAAAAGAGTTCACAGAAGTCTCTCTATCTTGGTTTACCAAGGCTTTTTTAAAAAAAACAAACAAAAAAAAACCATATAAAGTAACCAAATGAGTTCCCTAACGATTAGTTTAAAAGTATAAACTGTATGAATGTTCAGCCGCCTACAAATGTGCCGTTACACCAACAGTACCTACCTGCAGCTTTTAAGATGCCATACTGTAACATACATTATCATCATCCTACTCAAAATAGCAATGAGAATGGGCATACTTGTTAGAGCGCATCAACTTACACAGCCAATGCTTGTTTGTCATTTACCTTGTGGGCAGTGCATTTTCATAGGTTCTTTAACACCATTAGAGGAAGACTGGGAAATGTAATGTAGACATGGTTGAATGGCGATATTACAACACTTGTATATTTTGGATTCTGAGTACCACACTAATGTGACAGTGGGAATACTGATTAGCTCAATCCAGGGTTTTAAGCTTGACATTGATGTTATGCTAATGCAGCGCCACTCTCCTGTGCCCAATCACATGGAGCAGTTTCTACCATTAGCCGCCAGTTTCATGTGATCTGTCGATAATGGAGAGCCATTTTATTCAGAGGAAGTGATGGAGGATACCAGGTATAATCATAGCTGTGAAAATTACACCTATTCATCTTTGTCTCTTACGTTTGTCTCTCGTAACTGCTCCACATAAAGATGCAGGATTCCCCTGCAGGACATAACATGATGTTTAACAAAAACGATATATGACCTCTGTATTCTGTACCCAGAACACAAAACAAGATGGATTATGAAACAAGCTCAGGCCTATGAAACATAAATCATCAGCTTGTGTGTTTAATTTTTAAAGTGAAAATGCAGGATTAACCCTGCCTTCACAGTTTTGGTGGTGGTATGTCAATATCATAGAGACAAACAACTCTAATCAGCATGACAGAAGCCTCCCCGAGGTAACCTGAGTGAGCATCACTGTGATTTTTATTTTAAAAATCAATTTATCATGCACGCATGAGGCATCAGCTAAACAAACCCAGCGTTTTAATAAAAGCGGTGGCCTGCTGGCTGGGACATGTTGCTACTTGCATGTCTTTATGGACGACTGCATGTGTGTCTCTGTGAAAGTGTCTTGATCTGGTAGTAAATCTGATTTCAACACTGAAGGGTGCTCTGCTATGAAAACAAGACAAGGTTTGAATGTACTTATTACGCATGGGTTTTTATTCAACCAATCGTCTTTCTTGTAATGAAAGACAATGCAAGTATTTAGTGTTGTGAGGATATAATTTTGTTTGATGCTGTAGCTTTTTCTCTTTTTCAGCAAAGTAATTCTACAACATAATAACTGCAAAAAGGAAAAATAAATGAAGCAGCTTTATGATTTTTTTTTTGTTAAATTGTTGTCAGGATAAATAAATGTTGGCTAAGTAGATAAAATAAATAGTAAATAAAAATGCTAATTGGGGTTATCTTTGGAGTGCTTTCTGCTTTGTGCAAAAACAGCAAGTCAGTGGGATTTTAACTAACCTCCAAGATAAACCTTCAAAGTTCTCTCCTCTGGCCATTTCCATTGCACTAATATGCTGAACCAAGCAACTGATCTAAATGTCTTAATTACTGTGCAACCTGAGATAATGCTTGCATTAGCCTCCTTGAGCAGGGATGCACAAATGCAAACGCACCCACTTATTATGCCTGAATGTTAAAGCAAGGTTAAAACATACCTTAGCGTAAACACCTTTTGTGTATACATGGTGACTGATTATTTCCTGCTTATGTTAGAGACTGATGCGTGTGTTTATTTATACACGTCCCCTAAAGTCTCAGTGCCGTTGACAGCTGTGAGTATGACTTGTAACGGGCTAGTGAAAAAAGAGCCATTTAGGAAATAGCCTCTCACATCTTATATCCCTCAGGATGCACTGCTTTCCTTGATAAATGTTGGCAATTATGTATAGATGGACTTACGTTTTAATTATAGGTGGAGATTATTTGCAACTAGGGCAAGGTATGTTGAGAAGCAACCACCATTTCTTACATAACATAAGAAATGTTATGTTACCTGACTTTATTTTGACATTTTGGGTGACACTAGCTGAATAAAAGTCAGCACAGTCCAAAACTTTGAGGAGGAGATGGCTAAAAAACTGTGCGTGGGATTGTTATGGTTTATTTCTCATACTAAGAGAAAGATCTTTAGGACACCCTTAAAGCTGATGCTCAGACACATTCATTGCTAGATGAGAAGGCAACATGATTTTTTTTCCAGAAACCGGTAAGGATCTGTTACATTCAGCACGAGCTTTAGTATTTCGAAACAAGTTCTTTTCCATCACCCCTGCAATTTAATTAAACTCAGTATAAAGCACCTATCTCAATTCAAACTGAAGTAAAAAGCAAATGTGCTAGAATAATTTACAATTTTATTTTCTCACTCTCCATTGGACACCCTATCACACTTTTAATCACACTTGATTAAAAAGTAATCCAGTATTTGGTGGCCAGTATTTAAATGTTAAAGGTAATAATTGACTACTATCAATGAAACATGGCAGCTGACCTGGGACCATGGTTCTCTCCATTTACACTAAACTGACTAAACATGCACTTTAATTTAGTTAAACATTTTCAATAAAGGTTATTTGTGTCTGTGTGTGTAACTGCGTCAGATTGACATCATATTTATGTCTTTTGCACTGCAGAAACAAGGGCCACTGATCCCCAGGGGTTCTCAGTTTATGCAGCAGACAACAGAAATGGACCCCACTCTTGCCTTTGTGTGTGTGTGTTTTGTTTTTTTGGGGGGATTGCTGTAGACTTACTTCTCTTTTTAAAAGGCATTTTTGTTTCTAGGTATTCTTTGTGGGCAGGTTAAAATGGGGCACAAACTGTATGCAAAAGATGGATGTAGCCACCACTGCATTATTCACTGAGTGCCAGCAGGAAGCCTAAGCTGATCTGATTGAGGGGTGGACCTGATGCTGCTGGTCACTACTTTAGCCTCGCTCGTTCAATAATATGAATCCATTTTTTCAACCACAGGAGTCCCCCTCTTTCTGAACATTAGAAAAATGTAGCTTTAAGCCATTTTTGCGATCTTCAGGAACTGTTGTCTTCTACTCACAACACATCAGCTCAGTCCTTAGATGTCTAGTAATGTACTCCTGCCAGCTCCAGTACAATGGAACAAAGTGAAAATGTTAGTGAAGAGCATGCAGGTAACTCACTGCAGATAGCTATGTTCAAAATTCAGGAAAGCAACCATAATTATTGCAGGTCACACAGTGTTTGCACCCTTATATTTTGCTGTTGTGTTAAGTGAGTGTACTGACTGTATAGGCTTCGTATCTTGTACCTTCGTGTACTGGGATGGACCCCCTTTGTTTAAAGAGATGCCTCAATTCCTCATGGCATAGATTCAACAAGGTGTTAGAACCAGAGATTTTCGTCCATGTCACATGACAGCATTATGTAGTTGCTGCAGTCAGCGGTGCATTCATGATGCAAATCTCCTGCTCCACCACATCTGAAGGGTGCTCTATTGGAATGAAATCTGGTGAGTGCGTTTGCAAAAAGTAAGCACATTGTCATTTTCAGGCAAAACAGCTAGAGATGGTTTAATCTTTGTGACATGGCATGTTATCCTGCTGGAAGCAGCCATCAAAAGATAGTAAACTGGTTATAAAGTGAAGAACATGCTGAAGAACAAGCAAGAACATTCAGGTAGGCTTTCTGCAGCTCTTGTGCCGTTGTAGCCTATCGCGGTTTGGTGTGTTGTGCATTCAGAGACGCTCTTTTGCATCCCTTTGTTGTAACAAGTGGTTATTTCAGGTATTGTTGCCTTCTTATCAGCTTGAACCAACTAACCTGTTGGGCACCAACAACTATACCACAATAAGTGTCACTTAAATCACTTTTCTTCCCCATTCTGATATGTTAAACTTCAGCAGGTACGTCTACATGCCTTGACGCATTTAGTTGGTGCCGTGTCAATAACCAATTAGATACTTGTATTAACAAGTATGATCAGGTGTACCCAATAATGGATAGTGGTACAGCTAAACACTACCTGTATATTATAGTTTATATTTAAATTATAGAGTGTGCTTTAGGAAAAAGTTTTACTGATCCAATCCCGTTCTCCACACTTGTGTGTCAAAGACTTTGGGGCACATTCCCTCTAAGTGAGCGAGGATTTGAAGGTGTCAACATGTCTAAAAGTTAAGTGCATGGGCTCTGATGTAGATGCATACAATTATACACGCTGTGATTCTAAATATCTGCAGAATTTCTGAAGGGACTTAGCTAGAATTCATATTTAAACTAGTGATGGAATGTATTAATTGTTCTAGTCTCCACAAAACGTACACCACACCAAGCACCGATGGTAGAGAGTTTTTCTGTTACTAACAGCAGCATCTGGTTGCTTACCCCACATTGTTCGTGTAATTTTCATTCAAATCACATGGGCTCCACTTATGTTCATGGCTTCTCTTGCTTTTGCTAGTTTGATAAAAAATAAAATAAAATAAATAGATTTGAAAAAGCTTTGAAAAATTTAATGCTACAAACAGAGAGTGATCAACAAATAAAAAGCTTTTTCGCTCTAATTGCAAAGCTTTGTTTCTAGGTTTGTCGTATTCCTCCTTTTCATGCCGTTTTGAGACTTTATGAACACACACATTCAAGCACTACAGCTGGGCACACATATGACTTCAATTAAGGCAGTGAGAACTTTAGTGATTAGGCCTTAGGGTGGAGGTTGGGGAGGGAACACTGCCTTTAGCTGCTTATTTAACACTGTCTCATTCAGAGTAGAGGTTCAGATCAGAGATAGTTACATTTTATGTAGTCAATCAGGGGTCTTCTTATTAGCATCAGTTAATTTTTTTACATTCAGTGCTGGCAACAAGGAGCCTTGTCACACTATAGATTCTAATACAACACCTGTGAAATGACAAAAAGCTGAAAAATTTGCTTTTTATTCTTCAAGATTTGGAGTTAAACATGAGCACTTGTTGTTTTGTTTTGTTTTGTTTTTTAATGCCTAAGGGATTCAGTATCCTTTTTCAACATGTTTATGCTGAGGTAGTGGTAAAGATCTATCACACAATACAGAAGTTTGCTTGTTTAATGGCAAAATAGTTAGTATATACTGATTCCATCTTTTGAATATCTTCTGGGTCTGTTATGTAAGGTTGATTTGATGTTCAAAGACAACTTTGAAGGAAGTGGTAAAAGGTAAAGAAAGTCTAACTACTGCTCTCTTAAATTGCTATCCAGTGAAGAAAAAACATTTATAAGAACTTTAGGGTTGAAGCACCTCAGCGTCTGACAGTTATTGCCTATGTTTACAGTTACAGTGACAGTTATTTCCTATTTCCTCTTTTAGATTAAACACATAAACCCTCATTACTTCACATCTACATCCTTTACTAATGATACAGGGAAGTCCCACTGATACCTATTTCAGTACACTTGGAAGCCAAAAACATGTTTTACTCCCTTTTTCACTGCAACCCACTGACAGTGAAAATATCAGGAAGCAGCACCTTCGGTGAAACGCCAGGCCATTTATTATTCTGCTCTCCGGCTGTGACGGGTCTTTTAATTCCACGAGACCTTTCACTCTGCTTGCAATCAGGCCTCCTTGGTGGGCAGTGTTGGCCTTCTTTGTGGGGTTGCTCTGCAGGTGGAGTCAGATTGTTGTCAGCATCAATAGTCCCACACAAAGCCCACCCATAACATATACATGGCCTCTGAGGTCAGAGAGACACACCCTGGATGAGACGAAATGGAAGGCTCAGCTAGACAGCTGACTCAAGGTCAAGCCTCCGTGGAGCTTTAATATTCTTTTTGAAGTCTTTCTATGACTGGCTGTCTAGAAAAATAACTTAATTTCAGGGCTGCTTTTTTTTTATTATTACTTCACTGCATCTTCTGGTTGTATCTAAAAATTAGATTAAGGCACTTCCTCTGTTATATATCTGCACAGATGTTGCACCCATGGCACATTCCTTATTTTTAAGTAGTCAAGTCTCAGTTGAGTATTGTATTTCAAGCCGAACAAATGCTTAACCTTTATAATCTGTTTACAATCCAAAACATCCCAAACCCTCTTAAAGAGCTGACATAGCATACTTAACATTGATTGATCAACTTGATACACAGAGTTTTAACATGCTTTCTGTATAAACATGATATTAAAGTGAATTTAGATTTCCTTTTAGTCTTCTTTGTGCTTGTTAGAGCTTAAAGCTGTAGGTTTCCTTTACTGCATTTTTATTTGAGACATCTGACAGTTAATAAAACTGCACAACTAGCCCAACCAGTTCTCACTCAGATACTTCCAAGGGGTTTGCCATTAAGCAAAGGTATAACTAAGCCAGATCTTCCCAAAGTGTGGCAGGGGGGGCGCGGTATGAAAAGGAAAAAAACAAAACGATTGGACACTGCTAGCACTGGGCGCCCACAGAAACGCAAAGCAGGAGATGAAGCATAGCTGAATATGTTTCCAAACCAACCTCATTCTAAGCCAAAGACTAGAAAATATAGCGAAGCATATCTTCCCTTTGGCTTCACCTGCACAAGTGCCAAGGTAGGTCTCCCCTGCAGAATTGGTTTTCCCTGCATCGGGAGCAGCGCTGGGCTCTCCAAATCACGGACAAACAGTATCCCACATTCTTGATTTTTAGTTCACAAACACTTGTTGTAATGACTAACTACTCCTGACATTTTGGAGATGTTAGCTCTTTATACAGTAAAGTTACAGCGGGATACAAATAATATCAGGCTGATCCTGCCACGATTTGTCCCCCGGTTCAAATCACAGACAAACAGTATCCCACAGTTGTTTATGTTTTTAAACCCATTTTGCACAGAGAGGCATTTTTTGAAAAATGTATTGACAGCAATGTTGAATATTATTACACAGGAAAAAAAACAACTACACGTAAAATAATTACACCGTGACGCCTCTGTCTGTGTAAATGGAGGGACAGTAGCTGCGTGTAAAACCTGCAGATAGTCAGATTAACAGTATTTTGTCTCCATCTGCCATTCCACAATTCATCTCATGTAAACAATAACGTGGCGCACAGCGTGACGTGAAAAAAGGCGCATACCTTTGACGTTGTGTGACAAACTCTGTATTCCTCGTCCACACGTAAACGCAAAAAATGAGTTTTAAAAAATCTCAGTTTTCGGTGATTCAAAATGCTGTTTATGTGTGGACGAAACAGCTGCGTTTTCAAAAATACCCGTGTAGGTGTGGACACAGCGTAACAGAGTTAGTAGTTTATTTTATTACTACCTGTAATTTATTGCAGATTACTTGTATTTGCTTAATTGTTTATTAAATGTTTGAGGTGTGAAATAAACCGCAATGGAGCAGAATATGGGTGTGTGTGGTTGGAGGATGTGTTAGTGCGTGTGAGTGGGGGGGGCAACATTTTTCATGTAAAACAAAGGGGGCCCAACAAAAAAAGTTTGGGAACCACTGAACTAAGCATTGGTGATTCTATAGCCTGTTGTGCCTCCCTTACTACTTTCACCATTGTGTTAGCATTTAGTTAGCTTGTTTGGAAACAGCTTTTATCAGTCAACTTGAAAAAAAAACCCATAGTGTTCTGTTAGCTGATTTCCCTGAAATCCCTTCCCTATTCATGTGCTATAAAACAACAGGTAAAACATTACTCCAGAAACTTCAGAGACCATCTTTACTTTGGTAACAATACCTAGTTAGACCTAGCTGACTTCTTTTAGCCTGCTAGCGACACTAACAAATCAACTGGTGGTGTCTTGATTCGGACTCCCAGCCATGGCTAGCCGACCTGGACACACTAGTTATTCAAGTGTATCTCCTCAATACTTAAGGCACAATTTTCAGCATTTAGCTATTAAGTGTTATATTTAATCATCTTTTCTTCGTTCTACTTTCACTCCCACAACGATAACTCCTCTTTGTTTTCATTCAGTGGCTTTAATTGTTGTCATAAGGTTCGCTTCAGGGGAACTCGGTTCTCTCTAACCATCTCTACAAAATTTTCACATTACCACTGGTATAGTTTAAAGTTTTTGAGCCCTATTTGACTCTTGTCTGTTTCCCCAATCAGTTGCTTCCCTTGCAACTGGCAACCGGCTTCAACTACGCATCTGAACTTATTCAGACAGTTTGTGACCAAATCAAAAACCGGTATTTCCAGTAATAGAAACTGATCCATTACCCAAAAGTTTTCCAAGCCTCCTGGTGCATTCCTTAAGAGGCTACCTAGTGCAACAATCATGGAACTGGATGTAGGAATTTTTATTTTCTTTGTATCAGCTGCTTCAGTTTATGACTAAGGATTTTTCAGAACAAGTTTGATAACTTCACTGTGTTCAGACTCGTTATTAGACTAGTCTTTACTTTTTCACCTAATTAGGAGGAAAAAAGGTCATTGTACTGGAGCTTTAAAAGTTTCACTCTGCATAAGGATAAGGGCACCTACAGTATTGTATTGTCCCAAGCAACATAACAAAAAAACTAAATGTTTTTTTGTTATGTTTGTTTTTTGGTGTTGCAGCTGTTACTGGCTAATTTTCCCCTGGTGGTTTGTAAGGTGAAAAAATGTTTCTTAAGCTTCCGATTAAGTGTTTAAAATGGTTAGAAGAAAACATATTTAAAGTAACATTGTTGATTTTGCAGCTGTTGTATATTTATATATTCACAAGAAACGAGAAGAAGTTATAGGAAAAGAAGGAAAACTTTATTATCGTCAATAAAAATCTTGCTTATTCAAGACAGATTTAATTTGCATCCTTGTCATGAAATACCTGTCATTCAATGAATATTTCCACAAGACTAAGCCTTCTTTTAACTTCCATCAGCATAACAGGCAGTCATTATTATTGATGGCTTGACAGGCACTAAATATCAGCAAAAGGTAAACTGGCAGTTATCTGAAGTGCAGTATTTACTACAATGATGTGTTTGTGAGATGAATGATAATTAGAGGCAGCACTGGAAGCCCCACAGAAAGCAGTGGCCGGAAGAATGGAAAGTTTAAAAGAGATGCGCACAGAAGGAGAGGACACTTACCCCTTAACTTGAAACTATGTGGTCTGTAATTGAAAGGATAGTGAGCAAGTCAGCTCTCAATCCCAGTATCTTCTGTCAAAAGGAGCCACACTACAAAGGCTCCCACAGTTCACTCATGCTCACTTCTTCAGTGACTTTATAACGAGGCTGTCCCTCTCTAATACACATTGGAGCTGTGAAAACAAAGCTCTTATAATTAGATATCGCCAACCCTCATACGATTAAGGTGTGAATGCACCCACATAAGCGCGCCATCACAGAAGTTCTTACCCCCTCCAAGGTAGAAAAAAAAAGTTGCTTTTCTAAATCTTTTTTTAAACCCTCCAATTTAATTTGTGTCACAGAGACCCTTCATCCTAAAAGGACTACTGAAACTGCAAGTACTGAACGCTCAGTACACTTCAGTCTCGCTTGTAAAAGGAATGTTGTGCTTTAAACTGCAAGGATGCAGTTCTTGCAGTGAATAGCCTGATCTGATTGCAGATACCTGTATAGATGCTGTATACCAAATTCCTTTATTTTGCATCATCTTAAGGTAGTAATCTGGACCCAGCACTGTAGTTCACAATGACTGAGTTTAAAAGAAAAGAGCCTTTGAGTAACTTAGTGCTCTTTTTTTTTCTTCTTGACTCTTGTGTAACTGTATTTGGCATGTATTTGGTAAGTGAAAAAGAAGAAGAAATATGATTATGATTTAAGCATAATGCTAATACATGAACTCTAAATACTTACAGGACATAATACTTAGGGACCCAGATGATTACCTAACACAACAATTCAGGTTCTGGGAGAAGAAAAAACTTAGATAAACCCAAAATAGGTTTAAGACTTTGATTTCTTTTAGTTTACAGTAGATAGTACGGTACAATATTATCTAGTGTACTATGTCCAAGGAGCCAGAGCTTCTTGTAATTTTAAAGTGGTCTGAGCACTAGCTTTCTGGGCTTTGTGGTGGTATTTAAAAGTTTTTCTTTGGGCATTTGCTGATTCCAAACATTGCCAATGCGGTTAAAGTGCATCTGGCTCGGAAAACACGCAATGGAACACTATCAGTCATAGAATGATAACATAACAAAACAAGCGGTTTGGAATGTGTGAATGTCTTTATCCAAAGACAACCTGTCCAGGGTGTAACCCGCCTCTTGTCCTGTGCTAGGCTCTGGCTCCTGTTCATACTTTTATAGTAGTGGATAGCCTTTTAGTTAGTCTGAGAAAAAAATCCAAAGAACCAGATTTTAGACCATGAAGGGACAAACCAAATCTACAACCATGTTAGCAAACATCCTGTCTTACATCTTACATCTTACAGCCACGTTGCTAGGAATGTCTTTATTTTTTCTGCTGTTATAAATATGTGACAAATTGAATTTTTGCCTGGAATTAAGGCATTAGCAAAGTTCTTATGTGTCAGAGATGTGTTATATTCTTTCCTGTGGTTGTGGTTGTTAAAGTATTTCAGTACTGGACTGTCAGGCCGACTGACATAGCCACCCAGGAGCATGACTGCCAAGTTATGTATGTGTTAACATGTGCTGTCGTTTTACCTTTTAATCATGTTGTTATTGACTGTGCTTATGCAGATAAGATATGTATAAATGCTTAAGTGTGTGCAATAACAGCTGACTGCTGCTATAACCAAGAGGAGATTGTAAAAGAAAACAGAAATTCCAAGCTCTTTTGTTTTGGGAAGTAACTTTCAACTTTCAAGTTCTCTTAAACATACCCTACAGCAACAATTTAATCTAAAGTAGAAGAATCTACTTTAAGAGCCTTTTCACCAAAATGTATTTATCAATTTAAAGCAGCACACATCCAACTGACCAAACTCTGGCTCTAACAGTACTGCAAAAAATTAGTTTTGCATCTATACCCATTGTGAACAATGTTGCAGATTTAGCTAAAAGGGAATGTGAGAAAAGAAACATAGTTTTGAATAGAAGTTTGAGGTCAGTGTAACACACATTCAGTACTAGTGTTCTGGCATATAATGAATCAAATTGTTCTGTACAGCAGCAGGTTTAAAAAGAAAATAAAGCCACCTAAATGTTGTGACTCCTGCACTGCAAAAAAGGAATGAATGGAAAGTTCACACAATGTAAGATCAGTCTGCCTATCTGCTTCATCACTGCTTTTGTGATGAGTTTGCAAAAAAGTTTAGGGTACCAGCTAATGAGCCAGGCAGTAAGTTTTATTTACACATTTAAAGTGAGTTCCAGGCAGGGTAAAAAAATCCTTGATTAAAACAGAAACACATATGCCCTTTCAGGCCTGTTATTAAATAGGTGGAGTCCCATGATTTGGTGTCAGACACTGCTCTATATGCTTTCATATTTGCAAGCTAAATATGCAATATTTAGAATTAGAGAGAATGAAACTCATTAATCTCCTAACACTGTTCAGAATGGTGACTAACATTATTAGTCAGATTACACCCTTCAGGGTCTTATGTAGTACCAACAAAAGGTAATTGAAAGAAACAAGGCAGTGCCGCAAGTAAACCAAATGAAGTCAGAGCAAGCAGGGTCTGAACATCAAAACAAACCTGCAGGTGGTTGGTGTAAAGGAAGTGCAAGAAAGGTACAAGCCATAAAAGATAGACAGATAAGGAAACTTCAAGAAATTCATTTTTTTTAATGAACACAGATCCACTTCTCTATTTTCATTCTCCTCCATTTTATTGTCTCTGAGCAGGGATGTACCCAGAGGAGGAGCAAGGGGTGGCACTGCCCCAGAAACCTGAAATATAATTATATAATTTTATTTTGTACATGAATATTATGTTTTGTACCTTTTATCATTTACTTTAAAGCTATGTTTACTTTTTCTATTATATAAATCTATTAACACATATCATCACCAGTGTAACTAAATAAAGCTACAGCATTTAGGTGATGCTCAAAGAAATGAATCAGTGATCCAAATGAACGTAACGTAATCTCCACCACATCAACTGTCCACATTCAGTATACTATGAACCTGACTGTTGTCAAATGATGCCACGTGCCACGTGAAGGAAACACCCCATCAAACAACTTACTCGAGCTCTAGTTGAATTATTTACACTATCCAAAGAAGTCAGAATATACAGATTTGTGGAGTGTGGGTAAACTGAATGTAGCTGCAGAGCTCTGGTTGAAAGATTATGCCGATGTCTTTTTACACAGCTTATACTCACCAGCCACTTCATTAGGTTCAAATATTTTTCAATGCAAGTATCTAATAAGCCAATCACATTTCAGAAAATCTGTTTGCTATAAGTAGATACAGTATTATGCACAGACATAAATGTTGAGTCAAATCGGCAAAGTGCTGCTTTAAACATATATGTTAAAGCTTAATGTGTGTAATATATTAGAATGTCATCCATTGCTCCAGTTTCTTCGTGCCCATGTGTGACCTTTTCTTGGGTGTAGTGGTGGGTGAGCTGATATACCAGCTAATAATTGAATACTATCTACAAAGAGAAGTGTAAGAGGAGCAGAGGGAAGAGAAAGAAAGTTCAAAGTTTCTAATAGCACAACCAATAAAGATGCCCGTGTGAATTTCGTTCTATAGTTATGTCGCTGTGGAAATTTTGCTCTGCCCTTGGCCTTTTATGTATCACCATAACTAACCACATTTTTTGTTGTTGTTAAAATCTAAGCCTTTGATCAGTGTTCATTTGACTGCACTTAGGTCTTTCATTTCTACTTGAAGCACAAAACTATTTCCTTCATGCTGTGTGTGACAAAACAAATGTATCAGCTCACTGGAAAAAAATAAAACGCAAAAGCAAAAGGCAGTCTGACATGAAGCAATACTTGAAAAGTCCCTTGTTTATTTCCATCTAAGGTGGAAGAAACCTTCAAATCAAGCGTTTTTTACACACCCTTTTTTGCTGCAGTTTCTTTTCCCTGGAACTCTGTCACTTTTGTAGGGTTGCTGAGCTAGATGTAGCTTTTTTCCTTTGCACACACAAATACACACACATAAGCACACTTACAGCATTGTAAAATTTATTATTTGTGTACATTGCGAAACTGTCACTACTTGCCTACACACGTTAGCAACTCGATACAAGTTGTTACCTAATTAATAAACTATGTGTAAATAATTACAGAACACAAAGATTTGGTTTGATCCTGGAAGGAGACACAAATCCCTACAGGCTTGTATCAAGAACGGCATCAAGAGTTTAAAAATCTGGATGCCCTGAGCTCCCTGCTGTATGATCCCTTGTGTGAATAAGGGAAGCAACAGAAAGTTCCTTTAAAAGACTATGTGATAATATTAACTGTGGTATTCTGCTTTGACTCTTCCAGTATCCATGAGCATTCCTTTACTAACTCTGCATGGGATTATGCTTTTATAGGTTCACTGATAGGTAGAACATTTTGCAATTAGTAACCTAGAGATTAAATACAGGACAGGAACAATAAGACCAGCCATTTGTGCCCAATTAAATGACGCCTTATCAATGTGACATGGAGTCCCAATAAAATTTGGCTTGTGGCTCAACTTGTATTTTGTCAGGGGTATATTGTTCCAGATTCCAGGGTAGGCTGAACAGTTACTAGCTATTGTACTAACTGAATTTAATAAAAAAAGTATAACTATATTAATACAATTAATACAAATACAATAATTATTTCAGAGCTTTGCATATGTTGTTGGTATTCATGAAACAGACATGCCATCTAAATTTACAATAAGTCTGAAACAAAGATACTTTACTGTCATGGTCCTGGGTCGGTGACCCAGCGCTTTAAGTTTATTATTATCATTTTCTAGTTTATTATTATGATGATTATTTTTGTTTGAGTTCTCTTCGGTCTGCCTCTGAGTCTGCGTCTGTATCTCTGTCTGTCGATGGTGTCACCCCATCTGTTTGTGAATCTGTCTGTTCAGTTCAGCGTCTTGTCTGGTTCCCTGTGTCTGAGTTTCCTGTTTTATTGTGAAGGTCTGTGTCTTATGTGAGTGTGCTCTGTTTACGTTTCCCCTGTCTCGTCAGCTGTGATTTCTCCCAGGTGTGTTCCCCTCCTGTCTCTCATCCCTTGATTACTACCGTCTGTGTATTTAAGCCCTGTGTTTCTCTGTGTCAGTGTCGCGTCGTACCCTCAACTAGCTGTGTGGTCTGCTTCTATGTTCCTAGTGTTTAGTCTCCTGCTCCAGTTTAGTATTTCTTTTCCAGTGTTTCAGTCCTTGGTTCCTCTGTTCAGACTTTTGTTTTTCTTTTGGTGAGTTTAGTTTGTACGAGGTTTTTCCCAGCAATAAAGCTGCGCTTTAAGTTTCACTTCCGTGTCTGAGTTCTGCATTTTGGGTCCACCACTCCTGCTTGCCTGCCACACAGCGATTCATGACATTTACCAAGTATCTGGAATTAAGAAACAGACATCATCCATCCATCTATTTATTTTCTTAAATGTGTATCCAGCCAGGGTAAAGCCTATTCCAGGTGACAGTGGGCAAGAGGCAGTAAAACTCTTGACCCATCCATTACAGGGCTAAAGCAGAGTACAGATATGATGGATAATCCAGGATTTGTGGGTTGGTGTTTGACTAAGGAGAAAGCATATACCCCAGCTGCAACAGAAGCATACAAAATTAAATGTTGATTAGTGAAAAAGTTAGAGCATAGTTCACGTCAATGAGAAAGAAGCACAAAGAAAATATAGAAGATCAATGGTGCACTCATGAAAAGTATTGGCATTGGCTACAGTAAACAGTTGTTAGCACTCCAGCAAGGTTCGTTGTATGTTATGACTTCTGTCTTCTCCATGGTAGGGGCTAAACTGAAGGAGTGGTTGTGTGGTTCACAGCTGCCCCCCTGGTGAAAGCACATAGCTACATCATGAAAGTATTGATCTGCAAAGCTCCGCTAGTACCTATGGACCACCATCACACCATAGCAAGCATTAACCATTCATGCTCAAACCCAGGGTTCAACAACTAAGACAATGCAGGGGTATAAAAATCCAGAAGTCGGATGATGATTCATCTTATTAGAGTCTTTCTGATGTTAATAATAATCATATTAACATTATGATAATATATAATATTAATGTTCTTAAAACATGGATTCAAAATAAGTGACATTTACCCTTTTCTCATCACACAGTGACCACATTATATAAAAACTCTAAAATCAATTGGGAATGCAAGTTCTCATTCACTGATTTTTTTTAAATGCAGCTGTATTTTGTTTAAACTATTATTTTTAGATCTAAGAATGACTAACATCCAGACCTCTGTCATGTCGTTGCTGGGTACAGTCAAGGCTTTAATTAAATGAAACATTTTCTCCACTCTTAAGGAACATGAACACCCAGAGATTATTTTTCACTTTCAGTTTACACTCTTAGGCACAATAGCAAACCCTTTCGGTCCATATGCCAACATGTTACAAAATGGTTTGTATTTGTAAATTGTACACAGGTATCTCATTTAATAAAGTGTAGTGTGTTAAAGAGAGTGTCTGTTTTTTGTTTTTTTTTTGTTGTAATTAGAAGCATAAACCTCATGCTACAGCTACAATAATGTAGTAATGTCCTGCCACAGTGCAGTAAAGCCAATACATGTTCCTTTTAAGTAACAATAACATGCATATATAGCCACATGGCACAACAGTTGTGACTTCATTATCACTGAATGAAATAAATAAGCGTCCTGTGTTCTTCTTCTAACACAACAGCTGTTACGCACAGATTTCAGGTTTACAGAGTAGAACTGTTTGAAGTAACAGAATCCTATGATCCATCAGATACATCAGCACTTTTTTGTTATTAAGATGCCAGTTATTTGCACACAAAAATTAAGTTTTAGTACTCTTGTACAGTGGAAGAGGATATTACAAAGATTTACTTTTTGGCAAGCTGTACAAGCTCTCTTCCTCATTGGTGCATTTTAAAGGTTGGTACGGCCTCTTTTTTCTCCTCTTATAACTTTATTAGTCTGTCTCCAATAAGACAGAGGATTTTCTATCCAGTAAACGATGACTGTGAGTATCATGATGGACTGTTACCAGTTAGTCACACTACAGAAAACAGCTATTAAAGATCGCAACATAGTGATTTTCTACTTTCTTTTTTGAGAAATATCTCGGTCCACATGAAAAAACAATAAAACAAGGTCAGGGGCTGTCAAAAGCAGGGCAAAGTAATAGGTAATGTTATAATTTTAACCATATAGAAAAAATGGCCTAACAGAAGCACACATACAAAAATACCATGCACGGTCTGGAAAAAAAAAAGACTTTTTTAAGTTATAAGACAAGACTTCCATTTTCCTGAGTTTGTGAAAATCCTTGGAAGGAATTTTTCATTTTTCAGTGGCATAAAAAGCTTTTCACATGCCAAACAGCTTAGAAACAGCCACACTTATCATAATACCTGTGTATAAAAGAACAAGGCCTGTGTGGCCTTTTTTTTCTAACCATCAGCCTGTGATTGATTATGGTGATATGCTGTATATGTACACCACCTCCTCAGTTTTATGGTATCTTGATTCATAGAGATGTACCATGCATCCCTGTGTTTTATTACAAATGCAAAGCCTCTGACTCACCATTGCATTCTTTATGACTTTGTGGGCTTGCCACGACTGACCACTTCCAGAACAGCACTGGTATATAATTCTTTATAAAGTGATAGCAGGTAAACTTCCAATTCACTTTAGTAACCTTTTCTGTTCCAGTACTAATGGTTACCAGATATGATCCTCTTGCCTTTTGATGTGTCTAGTGTTCTAACAGATCTGGGGAAAACTAGTTTTTATTACTATCCACTTTAAATATGTAAATTAAAACATGCTTTTATTTATTGCTGAAGTGAGCAGCACAGTAAAGTAGATGTTGTTGCTGTTTTTAAGAGATCTTGAATTTGTAAGGGTGCTACCTTGGTCAGGTCTCCCTTCTAAGAGAAATTGGATCTCAATGAGACTTCCCGAATTCTTCTTCTTCTTGGTCTTTTAGGGTTTCCACAGCAGATCATCTGTCTCCATCTCATCCTATCCCTAGCATCCTTTTCTGTCACATCAACTCTCTGCATTGTGTCATGATATGCGTGAACAGGAGGGTGGTGTTGTGCGCATAATAAAAAGTGATGGAAAAACCTAAAAGACGGTGTCATGCCTGCTCCCTGAAGCGATATCATAACATGGTGTCAGAAGTGAACTAATAAGGCTATACAAGAGTGTCGCACACATGGAAGGGCTTAAGCCGCCAGCTGGACTTGATTTGCTGCAGGGGAACCTCTCGGAAAATTGGAGACGGTTTCGGCAAAGGTTCGAGCTGTATCTCGCGGCTACAGGAGGTGCTGGCAAGCCACCCAAGGTACAGTCTTCACTATTTCTTCACGTTGCTGGAGAGGAGGCGGTTGAAGTGTACAATACCTTCACGTTTGCGGAAAATGGTGATTTGAAAGCTAACAAAAATAATGGAGAAATCTGAGGAATACAAGATACAAGTTTTTCACGTGTGTAAAGGGATATGCCAATTAGCCAGCACATCATGGAGCTAAAGCTAAGGGCCAAGTCATGTGAATTTGGACAATTGCAAGAATCCCTCATCAGAGATCGAGTAGTGTGTGGAATTACATTGGATGCAATGAGAGAAAGGCTGTTAAGAGAAGATGATATTACTCTCGAAAAAGTAACTCAGCTTTGCATTGCAGCTGAAACCACTAAAGCTCAAATCAAGCAAATGCATGAGGAGGATCCCAATGTTCAAGTCTCTGCTCATGAAAGTAAACACGTAGATGCAGTGAAGCATAAGCAGACATGCAAAAAAGACAGACAATGTAAGATGAAACCGAACGACAAAGACCAAGCAAGCATGTTTAATTGCAAACGATGTGGGACTAAGCATGCCTCACGCCAATGCCCTGCTTATGGCAAACAGTACAAGAACTGCGGGAAAATGAATCACTTCGCCAGAATGTGTAGATCGAGAAAAGTGCACACTGTCGCCGATGAAGCCACGGATTAGCAGGCAAGTCTGTTCATTGGGGCTGTAAATGTAAAAACACAGACACAGGCAGATGAATGGACTGTAGAAATAAAAGTGGGCCACAAACCTGTCAAATTCAAACTTGATACTGGTGCACAAGCCAATGTGGTTCCATACAGTCTACTGCGAAGAATAGGAAATAAGCAAATACTTAAACCCACAAATGTCAGGTTGTCAACATACACCGGAGACAAAATAGTAGTTAAAGGAAAGTGCACATAGGGAGTGAAATACAAAAAGAAAAGTTTTGTTTTGGAGTTCATTGTCGTAAAATCAGAAACCAAGCCAATTCTGGAAATTCAAACGTGAAGAAATGGGATTCATCAAGAGAGTGATGGCACTGAATAAAAGTGATGAAATGGACATCTTCAAAGAATTTGCTGATGTGTTTGAGGGCATAGGTTGCCTGGAGGGAGAGCACACCATTCAAATTAATGAGAGTGTGGCACCAAAAGTTCATACACCTAGAAAAATCCCTGTCACTTTGAGAGAAAAACTCAAAGTAGAACTAGACAGAATGGAAAAAATGGAGGTGATTTCAAAAATTTAAGAGCCTACCCAGTGGGTGAATCCAATTGTCATTGTGGAAAAGGCTACTGGACGACTGATAGTCTGCCTAGATCCACGTGATCTCAACACAGCAGTCATGAGAGAGCACTACCAGTTGCCAACAGTTGAAGAAATAACGAGCCGACTGTCAAAGGCCAGATACTTCACTGTGCTGGACGCAAGCTCAGGATTTTGGCAACTTAAATTGGTTGAAGCCAGCTCTCGTCTCTGTACATTCAACACACCTTTTGGTCATTCCAGAAAGACCCTGGCAGAAGATAGGTGTGGACCTATTCACCTTTGACCAGCAGGAATACCTCCTCTTAGTGGATTACTATTCCAAGTTCATTGAGGCTGAGTGGCTGAAGTCAGGCACAAGAAGTGCAACAGTCATCACTCATCTTAAGCCACAATTTGCCAGACACGGAATTCCTGAAACAGTGATTTCAGACAACGGACCACAGTTCAGCTCCCGTGAATTCCAAGACTTTGCAAAAAGAGTGGAAGTTTTGTCACAACACAACAAGCCCCCACAATGCACAGTCAAACATGATGGCAGAGAGAGGAGTCAAAGGAGCTTGCAAAGAAGCTCTTGTTAAAAAAGGAAAAAGCCGAGAGGAAAGACCCTTATCTGTTGTTAATGAATCCAGTACACCGTCGGAGGCCATTGGAGCGTCACCAGCCCAGCTGCTAATGGGTCGACGCATAAGGACAAGACTCCCAACAACATCACAAAGATTGAAACCCCAAATGGTCACTAAGACAGTGGAGCAGTTGTTGGAAACAAGACAACAGAAACAGAGAGAATACTTTAACCAAGGAACCAGAGTACTTCAGCAACTGCAGGTTGGTGACACTGTCAGAATGTGGCAACACGGTGTATGGAATCCAGCCCAGGTGACAGGTTTATCTGAACATCCAAGATCTTATATCGTTCAGGTGCCTAATGGACAGACGTTTAGGAGGAACAGAAGGTTTCTAAGGCGGTCAAGGGACAATGAAAACGTGACACAGCAAAACATTGCTTGTCTTTTATTGTCTCTGTGTGATAAAACACAGAGACAAAGTGAGATGGACATGCAAAGTAAAAATGTCACTCCCACTGAGTTTCCAGGTTCCCCACCCAAAACAGCAAGTGGACGTATTGTTTCCAAGCCCAGAAGGCTTATAGAGAAATAAAATGAACATTATGTTTGAACCTAAGAAAGAAAACAAAACATGGGGAAAAAAATTGTGTTCACCAGAGATGGGCAGTAACGCGTAATCCGATTACTTTTTTCAAGTAACGAGTAAAGTAAGGGATTATTATTGCAAAAAAGGTAATTAGATTACTGTTACTTTCCCGTAAGCATGCTGCGCTACTGCGTTACCGTGATTTTTTTTTTGCGAGAGTGTCTCATGACAATGATGTAAGCGAGTGCGACGTTCGTGGCAACAGCTGTGTGCAGATCAGCAATGGACAGTGTTGGGACTAACGCGTTATTAAGTAACGCGTTACAGTAATTACGTTATTATTGTGGTAACGAGCACGGTAACTAGTTATTATGCCAAAATCAGGAACGCGTTACTCGTTACTGGGATTTAGATAGGCTCGTTACTCGTTACTTCGTGTGGTGGCATCGGGGAGCTTCCACAGATTCAGTAACATTAGCAAGTGGTGGAGGCCAGCAGGTGGATGAAGGAAAGTGGAGGCAAGAGGAGAGACCCGAAGCGGCCGCCCGTCCGAGTGTCAGGTGAACTGAACTTCAGGTAAGAAGTTATAACCTGCAGTCCATCTGGGTCAGATATAAACCAAGTTTAGGTGGAGTCTATTTTCGTTATGCTGACTTTTTCGTACTGCGTACTAGCTAGCATGACGGGGTTTCTATACAGCTGGGTGGGTGCTATGTTACTGATGTTGAACTTTATTTTGTTCATAAGGTTAATTATTAGAGTTGCCAACCGTTCCCTAAAAACGGAATCGTCTCATATTCAGAGAAAATATTACGCGTTTGCTGGAGCCACAGCTGTAAAGCTGCTGGTCATGATGTCGGTTTGGTTATCTGGTGAGAGGGAAACATGAGGATGAAACCAGGAGATGTCCTTACTGAACCATCAGAGCTGAACAGGTGATGGAGAAACAGGTTTACCTTTTAGGTGACATGAATGAGTTGAAGGGAAGTTATGAACTGTTTCTGAGAGACAAATAACACCAGGATCCTTTTCTAAGTAGCTGACAGCTGGTAAATGTGCAGGGGCGGGTCTAGCAAAGTGTTGCCAGGGGGCCAGGTAGGGCATTAACAGGGAGAGGGGGACACAAAGAAATACTTTTTTTTCTTATTCTCATTTAAAATGACTAGCTTTTAAAAAAATAATTATCTGAGTCTTACCACAAACGATTGATAGATTGATACATGTATACCATCAAGACAGTGAACATCACTGTCACAACAGTGTTTGTTTTCATTCAAAGGCTTTATGATTTTTCCTATAATGGTGGGCCGGTCTCTAGTCAAAATGCCCGGGCTGATTGTTTTGTCCCAGTCCAGCTCTGTATGCAGCTCATCTGCAGTCTGGTGTTGCCTACATCTTCCTATTCAGAAGGCAGAATTTCCGAGTTCTGAGTACAATCAAAGCACCACGACTGCAGTTTTTGTGTTGGATGTAAAAAGTGCACATGACGCTGTGACGTAGGCTAGAATCATGGTGGCGGTCAACGACAGTCCAGGCGTGGGATTTCTCTCGTGGAAATATGCACATTATCTTTTCCTTTCTATTGGTAGGTGGCACAGTGCACTGTGGCAAGTAAGGAAGCTAGAAGACTGGCAATCTTGCTGGCTATCCAGTTACGGAAGCAACACATTAACAAGAGAAGTCTGAGTAAAACCAAAGTTACTTTCCCTAGTAACTAGTTACTTTGAAAGTAACGAGTAACTTGAAGTAACTGAGTTACTTTTGATGGAAGTAACTAGTAATGTAACTAAGTTACTAATTTAAAGTAACTTACCCAACACTGGCAATGGATAATATAACGAGTGCGGCAGAGAGTATGAGCGTGCAGCGTTTAAAGCGTGGAAGTACTGACCTTACTTTGAGTTTGATTCCTTAAAAAGTGACAAAAACATTAGCGTCCGCTGTTCACTGCGTGGGAAGAAAACTTCTTTTTACAGCGAAGAAAAAACCCTAAACTTCCGAGCAAGCACAGACAGTACGCTGCCACAGGAATGTGAAACTCCAGGATCCTTCCACTGACCGCTACGACACACCTGCACCAGGGCAAACCTCCGCCTGCCCCACTCCTGCTATACAGGTGAAAATAGAGCAACAGGGCTGCTGAGTCTTTGATTTTATTTATTTTCTGCTGTGTTTTACGTGCATCTATTTGAAAGACTGAGTGTAAACACAAAAAACTATTTTATTTTATATGCTGGAATGTGCAGAAAATAGGTTTAAATGTTAAACAAATTTCTTCCAGTCAGAGAATGTTGCATATAATTAAATTTTTGCTTGATGCATAAAGTTAAAAGATTAAAGCTAATAAAACTAGTTTCAAAAAGAGACTTTTTCATTTGATTACATTTTATATGGTGGATTATGCAGAAAAAATAGAATTGGGCTGAAAGATCTATTGTTTTATTACCTATTCAGGTTGTAAATCATTTTTTAAAAAGTAACTAAGTTACTAATTACTTTTGAAAATAAGTAATCAGTAAAGTAATGGGATTACTTTTTGGGGGAAGTAATCAGTAATTAGTTACTGATTACTTTTTTCAAGTAACTTGACCAACACTGGTGTTCACAAGAGAGAAATGTGAGTATGCCTTGGGTCGTGTTGTGAGTTACTTTGTTGTTTACACCTGTTGTTCGAAAAAAAAAAAAGAAAAAAAAGTGATTTAAGATTTGCTCCATCTGGCCCCTAGCTAGAATGACATCATCATAACAGATGGTTTAAAAATGAGTTATGATGGTCAGCACCTTTTCATGTGTGTTTAGTCATCTGTTTCTTATGGATGCGACTGTATCATTACCCCAATTAGGCATTATTACCCACAGATAGTGGGATTGTTATTGTAGTGGGTCAGGGCTGTTCGGGGTTCTGTTTGTACAGTTATGTTTTGTTTATGTTGCCATAATGACAGGTGACGCCCTCTCGCTGCGACGGTGTGTCCTTCCGGGGTCAGAGGGCGCCCTGTGTTGTTGTTGCCGCGCTGAGCAGTTAGCTAGCGGCAGTGTTCTTCTGCAAATGTAAATAAACGGCTGTGCTCCCTGGCTAGCTCACGGGAAGCAAGACCAAACAATACCTCCGTCTCCTCCTTGTCTGAGCTCGCCACATTGGTGTCAGAAGTGGGATAGCTCACCCTCGCCGTAATGGAGAGAGACATTCAGAGGCTGGAGCAAGCCGTCGAGGAGAACATTCCCCGCTTGGGAAACTGGCGATGGAAGAGAGAGGATGTGAGCGGCCATGTAAGTCCCCCGACGGGTCCCGATGGTGCGAGCGCACCGCGGTGGCGGCCCGTCGCGACAGATGCTAGGGCAATGCTTCATGGGCTACCTCTGTCGACCCACACGCCGAGCCCCCAACCGCGAGCAGTTATGCCTACCACGCCAGTTAAGGTACCGAAATACAACGGGCTAACCCAGTTAGAGCCCTACCTCTCACAAGTGCGGCTAGCCGCCAGACATAGTGGCTGGAGCGAAGAGGAGACTGCTACACACCTAGCACTAGCATTAGAGGGAGATGCACTGCAGATACTCCTTGACCTAGCCCCGGCAGAGCAGCATGAGCTCCAGGCCCTCACCGCGGCACTCGAGAGGCGATTCGGGCAGCGGCACTCCACTGATCAGAGCAGAGAGCAGCTAACCAACCGGAGCCGTCGACCAGGGGAGAGCCTGGGCACCTTTGCAGCAGACGTGTTGCTGTATGCTCGTCGTGGCTACCCGGAGTTTCCAGCAGCGGCCCGTGAGGAGCTTAGCCTGCATGCTTTTCTGCGAGGACTTTTCCCAGAGCGACTACGCCAACACGTCCGCCTGGCCATGCCTCAGACCCTCTGTGAGGCGCTCCTTGAGGCTGAAAGGGCAGAGCCGGTGCTCACCTCGCGACCTAACCAGCAGGTGCCCCCCCCAAACTACCCCCAAATCAGAGCCGCAGACTGCGACGGGGAGGTCGCCGAGATGTCCCAGCTGCAACCCTCGGTGCCCCGGAGGCGTCCTCGTCGACCAACCGACCGCTGCTACCGGTGCGATGAGCCTGGCCACAGCAGCGCAGCAGCGTAGGCCTCAACGTCGACCAGCGCCAGCGGTTGAGGTGCCTCCTGGACGAGAATGTGGACATCTTTGCCGCCAGTGACAAAGACTGCAGGCAGACGAGTCTGGTCCAGCACACCATCGACACCGGCTCTGCCCACACCGGCTGCCCCTCTCAAAACTGCAGGTAGCGGAAGAGAAGATCCGTGAGATGGCTGCGGCTGGGGTGATCGAGCCGTCCAATAGCCCATGGGCGGCACCCGTGGTTCTGGTGGGGAAGAAGGATGGCAGCCCGAGGTTCTGCGTGGACTTTCGCCGTCTCAATGCAGTCACCAAGAAAGACTCGTACCCGCTGCCGCGGATCGACGAGGCCCTAGATTACGTTACCGGCTCCAGTTGGTTCAGCTCCCTCGACCTACGCAGCGGTTACTGGCAGGTGGAGCTAGCCCCCGACGCAAGGCCTAAGACTGCATTCACCATTGGACAGGGGCTGTGGCAGTTCAGGGTCATGCCATTTGGGCTCTGCAATGCGCCAGCGACGTTTGAGAGGCTGATGGAGAGGGTGCTCGTGGATATCCCTCGTAGCCGCTGTGTTGTGTACCTGGATGACCTGTTGGTGCACGGTGGCGACTTCGACAGTGCACTGTCTCACCTGAGCGAGGTCTTGAGTGCCATCCGACGAGCTGGGCTGCGGCTCAACCCCGCGAAATGCCGCCTGTTGGCGAGAGAGACCACGTTCTTGGACCATGTGATCAGCGCTCGAGGTGTCGCCACTGACCCCGCAAAAGTGGCTGCGGTCCGGGACTGGCCGACTCCCTCGAACGTCCAAGAACTGCGGAGCTTCCTGGGCCTAGCCTCCTACTACCGTCGGTTCATCAAAGGGTTCGCGACAATGGCCAGCACCCTCCACCGCCTGACTGACAAGGGACAGCTGTTTGGCTGGGGGGATGCCTGTGCTGCGGCTTTTGAACAGCTGAAGGAGGCCCTCACCAGAGCCCCAGTCCTGGCCTACCCCGACGCCCGGCAACCTTTCATTGTGGACACTGATGCTAGCAATGTAGGGGTCGGGGCGGTCCTTTCCCAGCAGGACGAGGCTGGAGAACGGGTGGTGGCGTACTTCAGTCGTGCCTTGGGGTGAGCCGAGAGGAACTACTGCGTGACCCGGCGGGAGCTGCTGGCCGTAGTGCTAGCGGTGCGGCACTTCCAGCCATATCTGCACGGCTGCCGGTTCCTCCTGCGCACTGACCATGCATCTCTGACTTGGCTCCTGAACTTCAAACACCCAGAAGGGCAGGTGGCCCGCTGGCTGGAGGTCCTTCAGGGCTATGACTTCGAGATCCAGCATCGGCCAGGTCGACAGCATGGCAACGCTGATGCCCTCTCCAGACGGCCCTGCGTAGCCGTCAAGTGCCGCTACTGCCTGCGACAGGAAGAGCGGGCCCAGGAGGTGCTGGGGGTGGCTACTGCTCAGGCCACAGCCGGCGGAGGGGGGTGGCTCCCATTGACAACGCAGCAGCTGAAGCGGGAGCAGGAGGCCGACGCGACGTTGGTTCAGGTGGGGGCCTGGCTGTAGGCGGCGCAACGCCCCGCCTGGACGGGGGTGTCGGGACAGGAGCCCGAGGTGAAGGCCTACTACTCCCAGCACAACAATCTGGAGACCCACGACGGCCTCCTGTACCGGAGATGGCGGGCCCCCGGTCAGGGCAGAGATCTCCTGCAGCTGTTGGTGCCTCGGTCGCTGCGGTCGCAGGTGCTTGAGCTGGTCCATGGCTTGGTGGGGGCAGGACACTATGGGAACGCCAAAACTCTCCGCCGCGTCAGGGGATGGTTCTACTGGCCTGGCTGTCGACGGGATGTGGAACTTCATGTTGCACTGCTGTGACACCTGCACGGCACAGAAGGGCCCAACTCAACGCTCCACTGCCCCCCTTCAGCAGTACCTGGTGGGGGCCCCAATGGAAAGAGTGGGAGTGGACGTCCTAGGGCCTTTCCCCGTCACAGAGTCAGGGAACTGGTATGTGTTGGTGGCTATGGACTATTTCACGAAGTGGCCAGAGGCCTACGCGGTGCCGGACCAGAGCGCAACGACGACGGCCGAGAAGCTGGTGGAGGAGATGTTCACCCGTTTTGGGGTCCCGGCTGAGCTCCACAGTGACCAGGGGCGTAACTTTGAATCGAAGGTCTTCGGGGAGATCTGCCGGCGACTGGGGGTGGAGAAGACGAGAACCACACCGCTCCACCCACAAAGCGATGGCTTGGTTGAGCGCTTCAACCGCACGCTGGCCACCCAGCTCGCCATTCTCACCAGCCGCCACCAGCGAGATTGGGACCGACATCTGCCCCTGGTCCTTTGGTCGTATCGGACTGCGGGGCAGGAGTCCAGCCAGTGCACACCTGCCGCTCTGATGTTTGGACGGGAGCTCCGGACGCCTGTGGATCTGGTGTTCGGGTCCCCCCCCGAGCCGGAGATTGATGGTGGGCCAGAGATGGACTACTACAGGAGGCTCAGGGAGCGGCTGCAGGTGGTTCATGGCTACACCCGCCAGGCCCAGGCCAGCGCCGGAGTACAACAGAAAAGAGCCTACGACACCAAGTGCCGAGGGGGGGTTTTCATGCCTGGCGACAAGGTTTGGGTGTACTGCCCGGTTCGCAAGAGAGGAGTGTCCCCCAAACTCTGCAGTCACTGGCAAGGGCCGGCAGAGGTCGTGGAGCGGCTAACAGACGTGGTGTACCGTATCCGCATGCCGGGCCCGGGGCGCATGGTGGTGTTGCACCGGGACAGGCTCTCACCGTACCGACCGCTCGCTCCAGCAGACGCCGGAGCAGGGGATGATGGTGGCACCCCATGTTCTGACCCAAGTGACTTTTCCCCCGCCGGTCGTGACCGGCCGGTGCGCCAAAAGAAGGCACCTGGACATTTGCAGGACTTTGTGTGGGGTAATGGGGTCGTCGGGGACGACTGACCCCTTAGGTGGTGGCTATGTAGTGGGTCAGGGCTGTTCGGGGTTCTGTTTGTACAGTTATGTTTTGTTTATGTTGCCATAGTGACAGGTGACGCCCTCTCGCTGCGACGGTGTGTCCTTCCGGGATCAGAGGGCGCCCTGTGTTGTTGTTGTTGTTGCCGCGCTGAGCAGTTAGCTAGCGGCAGTGTTCTTCTGCAAATGTAAATAAACGGCTGTGCTCCCTGGCTAGCTCACGGGAAGCAAGACCAAACGATACCTCCGTCTCCTCCTTGTCTGAGCTCGCCACATTATATAAACCTTGTAATGTCTCGGGTGGTTACCATTGTGAGAATTTTTAGTTTGAAAGAACTCCAAGGACAATAAAGGTTAGAGCTCTTTATTCAAAATAATACTCCTACAGCTGTTTCACAGATATGTGTATACACACATGCACATGCTCAGGTTAAGTTGTTGAACCAGTGATGTCTATCAGCGCTCAATTACCATCGCTGAAAAAAAAAGCATATTCTGCATGAAAATATCAGTAATGACATTTTTGAAGCCCGGAGAAGAATATCAATGCATCAGATCTTACAAAGGCTTAAACTTCAGAGACGGGTGTTTGACATTTGGACTCCCTCTTTGGCATGACCTTTGCAGCAGTTCACCAAACATATCTAGTGTCAATCTAACCGTTTGCCTCTGAAATTTGAATTCATATTCCTGCTGACTAGCGTGACTGGGAGGAAGCAGCAGAGCAGACAGCAGTTTTATAAAGGATGTGACAGCAGAACAAATGCAAGGCTCATCAGTGTAAAAAGTGCAACTGTAGATATAGTAAGGTCTGATGTTATGAAATGGTACTCCAGAGGAAAATTGAATTTTTCCTAAACATTGGTGTCTGTCATGTGTTGATAATGAGGAAGAAACTACAGGCAGAAATGAAAGAAAAAAAATGTTAATTATGATATATAAGATCAGAAAAAGATAGATCCATCCATCTATTTGTATATGTATCAAATATTATATGCTATATTCCACTGGTTACTTAATGTTGAATGACTGTTGTAGTGCAGGAAAAGTAAAATGAAATGTTGAGCCACAGCTCCACTGTGTGGTGAAATAATAAACCTCCTGTAGTTTTAACTATGCCTTGACAAGACTCCTAAGGAGTAAGCAAAACCTCTGAGAGAGAAAAAAGGTTGAGGTGGATAACAAGCTTCACTTTGCACTTCAGCTAAACTAAACTGTTTGTTAAAGAAGATCAGAAGAAAAGAGGATTTAGCCTGAGGTTCACATCACTTTCAAATCAACTTCTATCCAAACAAACATCTTTCTTACAGAGCTATTTACCTTCAGATAAAATCATATTGCATTCTTGGGGAACAGGTTTGTTTGGGGTTATTCCAGCAGCCAAATGCATTGGTGGATGCTCAGACAGGTTAAATACCCATCTTCACAAAATCTTACACAATCTTACTCATTGTCTTCATATCACCATTCAATATGACTTTTAGTTGGCATATGTCACCTTAGTTGCCTGTGCAATGTGATAGTTCTGTTGCATCATCATCAGAGGCTATTAGTAAACATGTTTTCATTCCTTAAGTGTACAACAAGTTCTTCAAATGGAATATTGCTGTGCTAAAACCACTGAGTAATTATGTGTTGTGTGCGCCTGATTATAATCCTCTGTTTTATTGTCACACTCAATCATGACTCAGAAAATTCCATTTGTCACACCTCTTTCAGCCCAGAGTGGCAGTAAACAACAGCATGAACGTCTCGTTTTTTTGGGTTTTTTTTTTTTCAATTTTAATGATTCATTTTAATATGTCAGATCTTCTTAAATCTAACTCATTTGAATAACTCATTTTGACAATAGGGACATGTGTTTTTAAGTCCTTTGCTGCACACCAACATTCAAGCTGTACTGTGCATAGTCGTTTTACGGTATTCCAGTAATCCGCAGGTCTTGCCAATATTCTGAAAATGCACCAGGAAGTAAGTCTCTCAGTAAATCAAAAATTCAAGCACATAGTTAAAACGTTGTTGGAAAATTAATACCTTTCATAACTTTCTACTAAGTAACACCAAAATGAAAACAAAAACCTAAAGTGGTTTCATGTTACAACTGTCTCAATTTCCATGAGATTATACACACATAAAAACAAGATTTGCACTCGATGAGTTCAACTTCTCCCCTCACCCACAGCCAGTTGATAGCTGCCCCTCAGTGAACCTGGTTATGCCACATGTTTCTTCCACTTTAAAGGGAGATTTCTCTCTCACTGTTGCCAAGTGCTTGCTCATAGGGTGTCATCTGAATGTTGGCCTTTTCTCTCTATTTTTGTAGGGCCTTCACCTTACAATATCAAGTGCACTGAGGTGACTGCTGTTGAGATTTGGCAACATGTAAATAAAATTGAATTAATTTGAATTGAGATACCCACATTTTACAACACCAACACAAAAAAAGTCCCAAAAGAGAATCGACATTTTGGGATTTACTTACCTGGATGATTGAGCATGCATCAAGACATTTAAAAATCATGCAGAAAATGCACAAGCCCAATTCTGAAAAAGCTGAAATGACATGTAAAATCTAAATAAAAAAAACAGATTGCAATGATTTGCAAATCCCTGGGTCCATATTTTATTCACAAAAAAAAACCCATATAAAATGTTTAAACTGAAAATGTTTTAATTTGATCGCAGCAATACATTTCAAAAATGTTTTCCACTCTGTAGCATTCCCTCTTCTTTAGACAACAGTTCATAAACATCTGGGAACTGAGGAGGAAGTTGCTGGACCTTTGGCAGAGGAAAGTTGCCCCAGTCTCCTCATCCATTCCAATGTATAGGACTCTGGGTGTTCTTTGTCATATTATTTTCCTCGAGATTTGCCAAACTTGGTGGAAGGTCTAGAGAGTATGCGAGCCAGTTGAGCAACCACACAACAAAGATGTGATGTTCTAATACACATTTCGGTTGTGCCTGTACTACCCCACATGCACCCATACGCATTTAAAAATGACAGCTATGCACTGTGACAAGTGTCATCTTTATTACAGGTCAAAAGGTTCAGGACACAATGAAAAACTGATAAGAGCAGGTTAAGAGGACGAAAATGACGCAATCATGACACAGCAATATTTGAACATTTCTTGCACTAATGCAGGCATGCTTAAAGCATCATTGTTTTATGTGAGAACATTTGTTTGGGAAAAAAAAGTTTCTCAGTAGAGCTGCAATTAGGTCAGCAGGTCATCATTCCATTAGACACTGAGAAACTTTAGCAATCATCACACCGCTCAGGGGTATCGTATGAAGCAAGTTCTGCTTCAGCCAGAGACATTGTCAGAGGAACAGGTAATAGAGATATGGAAAGTACGTAAAGACTGCATCAGCAATATCTAGTATCCCAAGTTTCTACATTGCTTTGTTTCTTAGTTCATTCTTGATTCTGCAGTTCATTTCAATTGCATTAGAGCTCTGAAGCTTTAAACGGGAAGATCTAAGGGGTATATTATGAAGCATGATGATGAATGGATTAGTGAGAAATGCTGAGCTTAAAGTCAGATGTTTCCATTTTGCGAAGGGGCTCCCTTTTTACTCAGCTGAATCCAGTTCAATTCAGTTTTGTTTATGCTAAACCAATTCACAATAGTCAAACTACAGGTCTCTCAATATTAGAGAGAAAACCCCAACAATCAGACAATTGCCTTTGAGGAAGCACTTGGCGTCAGTGGGAAGGAAAAACTTCCTGTTAACAGGAAGAAACCTCCAGCAGAACTAGGCTCAGGGAGAGGCAGCCATCTGGAACTGGTTGGGGGGAATGAGGGGAAAGAAAAAAGAAAAACAGGAGCATAGGGAGACTGGACAAAAAAAGGAGACACAATTTAATGAAATGTAGTAGGACTATATAAGCACATGCAGAGTGAAAAGATGAGAGTGGATCATGGAAAGTTCTCCAGCGGCCTAGTCCTATTGCAGCATAACTAAGAGACAATTCAGGGTCACCTGATCCAGCCCTAACTGCAAGCTTTATCAAAAAGCAAGTTTTAAGCCTATAATCTTAAAAGTAGAGAGGGTGACTGCCTTCTGACTCAAAAGTAAATGGTCTGTATTTGTATAGCGCTTTACTTGGTCCTAAGGACCCCAAAGCGCTTTACACTATACACAATCATCCACCCATTCACACACACATTCACACACTGGTGATGGCAAGCTACAGTGTAGCCACAGCCACCCTGGGGCGCACTGACAGAGGCGAGAAAAGGACACAAATAACCCGAGGTAAGTAGTTTAACTGGAGATGGGCCGATAACTGAAAGCTCTCTTCCCTTTGTACTAAGAGAAATTCCACAAGTAAGGCTAAGCACTGTACCAGGATGATGCGGTCCTATGAGGTCTCAAAAATATGATGGGGCATGATTATTCAAGATCTTGCATGGGAGGAGAAGGAAGTTCAATTCAATCCTAAATTTGACAACAAGCCAGTGAAGAGAAGCTGATATGTGAGAATTATGGCCTCTCTTTCTAGTCTCAATACTCCTACTGTTGTGTTTTGGATCAGGTAACTATTAGGGCATCCTCACAATATGACATTGCAAAAATCCACACTAGAAGTAATGGTTGCACTTACTACTCACCGAAACTCTTCAAATAAACTATTCCGCTGTCAAAGGAGCTTGCAAAGAAAAGCGTCTGGACTTCTTTAAGTTTCTTCTTTAAGTAAACTTAAAGAAGTCCAGACGCTTTTCTTTGCAAGCTCCTTTGACTACGATGACCTGGATGACTGAGAACCTTCACAGACAAACTATTCCGCTGTAAATAATTCGAACCACTCTTTCTGGGGAAAAAAAGGAATATTGTAAATGAGTATATAATCAGCTAAAGCAGCTGGTTCAAGTAAAGAATATTTAGGTGATGGTTTAATTACAGAAACCTTAAAAGCCTTAAAAACAAAGATAAAGTGATGATCATATTTAAAATCAGTAGTTTAAAGGAAATAATGACTTTAACTTAGCCCATAGAGATCAATATGAGAAAAGTCCAAATAAATATAGGATGCCTTATGATTGCTCTGTGTGATGACAAACTCCAGTGGTTACATTTTTTTATAACTACATTTGTTAAGTCATTACTACTTTGAACTAAGGAAATACAAGTTTCAACAGAGCTGTGGTTCTTTGTCAGCTTGGTTGCACTGCTGAAAACAAGCCTCGGGTTATTTGTGTCCTTTTCTGTCTTTCATATTAGTGGAATGCTATTCACCTCCAGCCTATGTGTTCTTTGCTTTAAGATATATTATATTAGTGGTTCAAACTTGTCGGATAAGTTACTCTTTTTCAGAGGAGCCTGTTGTTCCTCTATGTTGTCATACGCAGTGAGCACGCTGCACTATATGCTATATACTGGACCCTAACCAGATCAAGGATGTGATTACAACAGTTAGTACCCTCATTTACATTTTAAGAGAAGCCACATTAATCTAACAGTCAAATCAAAGCACCTTTAGAATCAGAATCAGAATCAGAATACTTTATTGATCCCTGGGGGAAATAATTTTTTTGTTACAGTGCTCCATTACAAACCAACAGAAACCAACATTAACAAGACAGACAATACGCTAAGAATAGTACAATATATACATATATATATATATACATAAGTCACTCATTAATAAATAGCTGGAAAAGAAACATGTGTAGTTGTAGTTGTAGCAGTAACCAGTGTGTTAAGTGGATGAGTTGTACAGGGAGATGGCCACAGGCAGGAAAGATTTCCTGTGTCGTTCAGTGGTGCTTTTCGGTACTCTCAGTCTCTCACTGAACGAGCTCCTGTGACTGACCAGCATGTCATGGAGTGGGTGGGAGGTGTTATCCAACATTGTCTTTATCTTGGACAACATCCGCCTCTCCGACACCACCTTGAGGGAGTCCAGCTCCATTCCCACAACATTACTGGCCTTACGAATCAGTTTATCGAGTCTGTTGGCATCTGCAACCCTCAGCCTGCTCCCCCAGCATGCAACAGCATAGAGGATCGCACTGGCCACAACAGACTCATAGAAAATCCTGAGCATTTTCTGGCAGATGTTGAAGGACCTCAGTCGCCTCAAAAAATAGAGACGACTCTGGCCCTTCCTGTAAAGTGCTGTGGTGTTTTTAGCCCAGTCCAGTTTATTGTCAATGTGTACTCCAAGGTATTTATAGTCCTCCACAATGTCAACACTGACCCCCTGGATTGAAACAGGGGTCAAGTGTTTCCTGGTCTTCCTGAAGTCCACGATCAGTTCCTTGGTCTTTGCCACATGATTCTGCTCACACCACGTGACAAAGGAGTCGACCACAGCCCGGTACTCTGTCTCATCATCCCTGTTGATGCATCCAACCACCGCAGAGTCATCAGAAAACTTCTGAAGATGGCAGGTCTCTGTGCAGTGGCTGAAGTCTGTGGTGTAGAGGGTGAAGAGGAAGGGGGAGAGGACAGTCCCCTGTGGTGCCCCTGTGTTGCTGATTACCTTGTCAGACACACACTGTGGGAGACGTACATATTGTGGTCTTCCTGTCAGGTAATCAACAATCCAGGACACCAGAGAAGCATCCACCTGCATCGCTGCTAACTTATCACCCAGGAGGGTCGGCCTGATGGTATTGAAAGCACTAGAAAAGTCAAAAAACATGACCCTCACAGTGCTCGCCGGCTGGTCCAGATGGGTGTAGACACGATTGAGCAGGTAGATGATGGCGTCCCCAGTTCCGAGACGAGGCTGATAAGCGAACTGAAGGGGATCCAGATGTGGTCTTACTATGGGTCGCAGCTGGTCCAGGATGAGCCTTTACAGGGTCTTCATGATGTGGGAGGTCAGTGCAACGGGCCTGTAATCCTGGGGGCCACTGGGACGTGGCGTCATTGGTACAGGGACGAGGCATGATGTCTTCCACATCACTGGGACCCTCTGCAGACTCAGCATAAACAGTTTATGAAAGACTCCACACAGCTGGGGGGCACAGGTCTTGAGGACGAGGGGACTCACTCCGTCTGGTCCAGCAGACTTGCCTGAGTGAAGTCTCCTCATTTGCATCTCAACCTGGTATTGAGTGAAGGTGATGGGTGGGGGAGGGGTGTCAGGAATCTCACAGGAGGCAACAGCGCCATGTGAAGAGAGAGGCTGGCACAGTGGTGTGGCTCTGGATTCCAGGCTGACTACAGGTGAGGTTGTGGGGGTGGGAGCAGACACTGTGGTGTCGAATCTATTGAAAAACAGATTCAACTTGTTAGCTCTATTCTCACCTCCCTCAGCTCCCCTGCTGTTGGTTGGCCTGAATCCAGTGATGGTCTTCATGCCCCTCCACACCTCTCTCATGCTGTTCTGCTGGAGTTTCCACTCCAGCTTCCTCCTGTAATTGTCCTTAGCCTCTCTGATCTTGTCCTTTAGTAACACCTGGACCTTCCTCACCTCCTCTTTATTGCCCCCTCTGAAAGCCCTCTTCTTGTTGTTGAGGAGGGCTTTGATGTCCTTAGTCACCCACGGCTTGTTATTTGGGTAACAATGAACAGTCTGAGCTGGAACAATGGAGTCGGTGCAGAAAGTTATGTAGTCTGTGATACACTCAGTAAGCCCATTGATGTCCTCGGCGTGAGGCTCACAGAGTGTTTCCCAGTTGGTCACCTCGAAACAGCCCTGTAGTTCCGCTGAGGCCTCCTCTGACCACCTCCTAACCGTCCTCGTGGTCACAGGTTCCCTCCTCACAATTGGCACATAGCGGGGGGTGAGGTGAATCAGATTATGATCTGACCTACCAAGTGGGGGGAGGGAGGAGGAGCTGTATGCATCCTTGACATTAGCATACAGTAGGTCTAGAATTTTTTCTCCCCTGGTGGGACAGTCCACATATTGTTCCGTTTTTGCAGAAGTGGTGCAGTCTAATGAAGCAGTCTAGTGACAAAAGTTACAAATAGTTGTTTGAAAGATGTTTGTTTAAAACAAAAATTACTGAAGGATTCATTGTGGATTCATTGTGAATGAATGTATCTAAATAAAGTTGCAGCCAGGCTTTTCTGTCATTGTTTTGTTTATATGGGGCGTGAAAATATTTCTTCGTGCCATGTGGGGAATGATGTAAAAAGTTTGAGAACCACTGACTTAAACAGTGTGTGTACTTTTTTTCCAGAATTGGCTGCAGCAACTGTAGTACTTTTAAATTGTTGATATTTATTGGCTCTTCTTGTGGAGAAATGCAGGCTTAGATCTGTTCATTGTAACTGGTTATGTGTCGCCAACAACGCCTATTACTCACTGGTGTGGTAGCATGTAGATTAGTGGTTCTGGTTTTGTTTCATTATGCAAATATACTTTTCATGAGGTTGGGGAAACCTGCAGTAAGAAGAGTCTGAAAAAGTCACTTGGATGAGTGAAATGTGAAATGTTTCTCGCACTGAAAATACTACATTCAAATGAAGAGAATCAGCTTTCCTTGCCTGGATGACTTAGCATGCATGATGAGGCTAAAACAGTTTTACACATCATAAGGAAACATTTAAGCAACACTTTCATTTAATAGTATCTGATCTATTTCTATTCTAATAGGAGAACCTATTAACTTACACAGTGCATGTTCTTTTTTCTAGAATTGGCTATAGCAACTGTAGTACTTTTATATTGCTAATTTATTGGCTATTGTGGAGAAATGCATGCCTGGACCTGTACATGTTTGCAATTGGTCATGTGTCGCCAACAACTCCTATTACATACGTGTGCACACCTCCTACTTTATTAGAGCAAGCCTAAATTCCAGTTGAGTTACCAGCTAACCAACATCTTACTCACTGTTGTGTCCGTATGCAAATTTGCAATCAGTTGAGGGAGGTGTGGCAGATTTGAGGCCTGAGACACTGGTTGCTTTCTTTCATTTGTATTTTCAAAATATTGCAGGAGATGAGCCAACGGCAAAAATATGGAGGCAAAATATTCTAAGAGAAAGTGAGCCTTTATTACCTGAAAAAAGTCCAATGAGGTAAATACGTAGAAATCCAACAGTTTGATGGTCCTGGACGCAACAGGAAGTTAAAAAACGAAAGAATAACTCATGCTAAACAAAACAGAAACAGATAGTAGGAGAAAGATAAGACAGAAAGACTATAATAATAATGTCAATTACAATTATTTATACCAATAATAATAATATCACATGAAATAAAACTCAATGTATACTAGAAAGACAAGTCTAAGACCTGCTAAATAAAAACTTGATGCACTGTATACAGCAACTGGGTTTAATGTAAAGAGAAGATGTAGTTTTCAGTAAACATATTCTTCTCTGATAAAGTTGTTGGAGTCTTGTGCTTGAAAAATAAGAATTATTATTTTTAAAAACTATTTTTGTTATTTTTTGTTGTGTTCTCAGTTATGTTGTTACTTTCCTTTGTTAAAATTCCTGCTTGACAAAAAAATGAAATGAGTCATTGAGTATTTGCTGAGTAGGGATCATTTTATCCTCTTAAATATGTGCTGTACAAATTCGCACCCTTTCAGAATGAATTGCATTTTAGTTCTATGTTGTGAAACCCCGAAAGGAGTAAAAATGTCAGGATTCATTTGGGTCTGTTCCCATGACCACCCTACACATTATTCAATCTCTTGCAGGTTCATGTAATAAAATTACATTTTTTGGTAACACAGCAATGCCACGCATTACTGTATTAAATCCAGTAAGAACATTAAAGTTATAATTATGTTATTACTTGCTTTACAAAGGCTCTTCATCTGCACCTTAGGCAGATAGAGGAAGACAAAAGAGAGTGACAAAATCTGCAGCATCAGAATCTGTGAGATGCTTTCAGCACTGACGAACGTGTACGTACTATATACGTGCCATCAGGTGAACGATCCACATCTTTGTGCAGAATCCATTTACCTGCTTTCATTTGCTGTTTTAGCTGTTTGGTGGTTGTTGAAATTATTTTTATTTTTTTTTAGCTTTGACCTGAGATTCTGGCGTTTCTGGCAAAATACCTTTATATTTAAAAATTGATTCAGGATTCAACAAATCGATATCCCATTATTCAAGCTTGAATCGGAAAACTAAATTTTTAAACCTACCCCTAGATCTGAGGAGTAGAAATTTAGCCAGTACTTTTATTTTTACTGTATGAAAGGACAAGCGCTTGTTGGTGAAATGCAAACTCCACCCAGCACAGAAATAGTTGTATTATGCTGCTAACACATTGTCTCTTTACCAATATGTTAGCCAATGTGTTTGCCATTGGCTCAGAGCACATGCTAACACAAAGCTAGTGAAGAAATCAGAATGATGGTAAAGCCAGTGCACGCAGACCCCAGCCCAGCAAAGGCAGCGATGGGGAGTCAGGCTTGCAGCGCTTTAGCTTTCATTTCTATCTTTATATGTTTCTACAACAGTTGAATCACTATGGCAATCGCATTAAAGTCTCTTTGGGCTGGTTTCATCGTTGCATTGTGTTGTTGGCTTTGTGTTCATACTTAAAAACTAAAAGAAAGATCATCTGTTATCATTAGGATAGGGATTTGTGTTGGTATATAGACTGTTACATAGTAGGGTTTGCCCTCTTTGTATTTGTCCACATTTTTTACCAAGAAGACAGATTTGTTTGAAAGAGGGATAGTAGGCCATCTATGTCCACTGTGGACAGAGGTGGTGGTTTATGACATCAGTTATCAGCCACCTACAATGCAGTGTTGAAAATCTTTCGCAGGGGGGTTGGGCAATGTCTCAGAGGTTTCATTCTGAAACGCCCAGCGATGGTGATGACCATCTGTTACACCGCCTTTTTTTCACATTTTGACTTACATGAAATATTTAGTAACATATTGAACTGCTTTGAAAACACATGTATGTATTACACATAACAAGTAATGTGTAATACATACACATACAATAACTGGTATGTGTAACAGCCCCAGGTGGTAACCGACATTGGTTACCAGTTGTTAATTATAAACAGAACCCTTTTGTGTGTTATTCTGTCAATAGTTAAAAAAGCTTTGAATGAATTCCGATAAAACTTTGTAAGGGTGTAGACAGGGCTCATGTTAACAACCCTTTAAAATATGGCTTACATCCATTTGGGTCTTCAAGGTGAACTCAATGGTTTATTGTGCAACAACAAACCATTGAGCCTTATAACTTTGATTTTGAAACTATGATTCTTACAAATGTGTGTGTCTTATCTACATATAAAAAGCACTGCATAAAGATTTTAAAAATGATGTCACCTCTGATGTCTGGCCTCTCCTTTAACATCAATAGATTGATCTGAAGATGTTAGTGATAACAGTGATATATAGAGCTATTTAAAACTATGTTTCTTGTTTGTATTGACAACATATGGGCATTTAGAGAATGATATATGGGGATTCTAAATATTACATTATAGTTTGCATCCAAATGCCATGCCACATCTAATCTGTGATCGTACTTTTACATCTGCCTTTCTTTCAAGTTGACCCAAAATGCTTTGTATCTACAACAAAAGTGTCAAGAGAAAGAGAACGAGCTGGTGAGAAGTTAGAAATATACCAATCAAAATATAGTGCTATATAATAACCTCAAGTTATTCATGTCCAGTTTTTACTCCTTCATAATGATGTAATCAAAGTAAACATCTGTCATGCTACCATCACCTGTTTTTTACTGCACTACAACCATCTTAAAATGCATTTAAAAATAACAATTAAAACAAAACAAATATATACAAAATATTGTATATATTTGTTAATAAATTCTATCCTATTATAAGTAAATACTAAAGTGTGAGGTACGTTGGCAGGAGCTTTGCACTGTTTGAGTGCTTCTTTTTGTTATTATTATTGAGGAAAGAAGACAAAAACCCTAAAGTTGAGCCTTTAAAGTGTAAAGACACATCCAACCTTTATATGCAAAACATAAAGTGAAATAAATCCTCATGCACATGAAATGCAGAGAGAAATGGATATTGGCCAACACCTTGAGATCTTGCTTAACTGCATTTACAGTTGAACGATTGTTCTGTGGAATCATTCTTTTAGATCTGCCAGATAATCATCTCTGGAGTATCTCCAACTGACCTTCTTTTTCTTTTACCTATCTTGACATGCCCTGGCAAAAAAATAAAAAAATTAATTTACAGGTTGTGTTTTTAAGGGAAGCCACTGTTAATTAAATTAATGGTGTAATCATAACCTACTGTTCTTGCTGGAACAAGACAATATGAATATGTCCTCAGAATCATGCAGCTGAAGCAATATCTCTAGAAAAAATGCCAGTTGTTGGCTTTAAAGATAAATGTCATCTTTTTTTCTTGAATTCTTGTCCAATTTGTCTTTTTATAAACAAGTTCTATTAGCTGTCAGACACCAAGGACCTTACACAACGGAGGAGATGTGAGACATCTAATATTTAAGGCTCTTTCTGTCATGGTCCCTGTGCCTCCCCGGCCAGCCCAGTGTGGCCACAAGTGTTTGTTGTTTTACTCTCTCTCTGCTCCCCTCGCCTTGCTCTCTCTCTCTCTCTCCTACCTGTCTGCCTGGGCGGAGCTCTGATTGGGCTCCTGCCCTTGGCCCACGCACCTGCAGCTGATCTCCGGTGATTTGCAGCTCTTCTTAAGGCAGGGGCTCTGAGCTACTCGTTGCTGGAATATTGAGTAACTCTTGTTAGTATTGCCTGGCTTCACTGCGATTCTGTTGTTCCCGTGCTTGCCTCCGACTTACCCTCATCTGTGTTAATAGGTTTACCTGGATCAGCCCTTTTGTGGCCCCTGGACCCCGTGAGTGTGAGTGGGCTGCTTGTGTGGAGATTGTTTAGACAAGGAGCGGAGCAAGTGCTAAGAAGTGTGTTTCCCCAGCCTATTGATCCCCGGAACCCTGGTGTTTCCTCCCCTTCACGTGTACATATCGCACCAGTGTGATTAATAAAGTATTGTTGAACCGTGCTTTCTCAGTCTGCGCCTGAGTCCGTTCCACCACCGTGACACTTTCAAGATAGAGTTGGACATTAATTGCTTGAAACTGAAATAAAAAGTAGCGGTCAAAATAATCCACAGAAATTAATGTACACAAAAGGTTTATTAATCTGTTTGGGATCGGCATAATAAGGCTGCTGCAATTATAGCAAGGATTATGGCCCAGACTGGATTCACAGCAGCACCACCTACATGACTAAAAAGAAAAGCAAGCCTTGCTATGTCATCACCATCTTGAAATACCTCCAGGCCCTCATTTGCAAAGTTATTTTGAATGTGTTAGAATGTTAACTTTAATTTCAGTGGTCAATGAGGCATAAAAACAACATGTATGGAGTCTATACATTTAAAATATTGTGGCGGGGCGTGGTTTACGGTGCTGCTGCAGGGGAGATGGACGCACCTGCACGTGTTCTGCAATCTCACCTCGCTGGCATAAAAGGCTGTGCTGTCTGTCTGTGGGTTGTTGTTGGTAATGTATGTGGCTGAGCTGGATAGCTGCAGCCACGAATTGTGTGTAAAGCAAGCGAGTGCAAAATAAAGATGCTGAAAAGCATGCAAACATTGTCAGATCTGCTGTAGTATTATTACAAATATATAGATAGATAGATAGATAAAGGACCTCAGATGTACACAAACTCCTACATACATGCATACACCTGCAATTTGCCTGTTTTGTGTCTCTGGAATGAGTACACTGTTGACAAATCCCTAGTCTATGAAGCACAATTTCAACAAATAATATTCTGAAGAGGAACGGAAGAGGATTAAAACTTTCACCCATATTCCTTCTTCCAGTATTGCATCGTTATTTAATTTATGCTTTGTGAAAGTGCAGTGTTTTGATAAGGGCAGTCACCACACCCCAACGCTGAACAACGCACAAAGACTGGGAGGCGTCATTTCAGACAGATGATATAATGCTGCATTCCTCTGCGCAAATTCTGAGAAGACATTCGTTATACCTTGTGGTATTCATGCTACATATTTGATTTTAAAGCTCCACCCTTGAGTCCAATGGTCAATATCCATTTTTTACATTCACCTACATCTTTAGTTTCTTTAGGACTTTTTTTTTTTTTTTTTTTTTACATCTTTAGGACTTTTTTTTAAATCATTTGGTAAGTTTCAATACCTGTCAGCTTTGAACTGAGAATGAAATAACTGTCCCTGAATTGAAACAAATGCTTTTTTCTATTTCAAATAAGATTCATTTAAAAAAAGAAAATATCGTAAATACTTACTACTTTGAAAATATTTATGTTAAACATATTCTGAATCATATCCAACACCTGCTATTGATCAATTTATCATCTTCGCACTTACTTTATACTCCCACAGAGTAAATAGAAGCCCGAGGGAATTTCTTTTTTTTTTGTCAACTCAACAGGTTTAGACTACTTCTCCAAATTTCACAACACCAAATATAAAATGATGTGTTGAAATAGTATTTGGAAACCCTCCAGAAGTCTCTGATGTTCACTTATGTAGGGATACTGAAAAAAAAAATGAAAGGGACACTTTTTAATTTCAGGACAGCATTGAGTCAGTTCTAGTGATGTGTCGGTCGCGAACGAAATGGCTCTTAGAGCCGGATCTTTGACGTGAACGACGTGAGCTGACTCCTTATCGCAAGCCGTGTTTTTTTTTTTTTCTCTCACTCTCTCTCGCACTGTTTTTCGCTTCACTCCGCATGCGAGCCTTGTGCTTTACGCTGGGAAGAGGGGGGAGAGCCAGGGACAACAAGGTCACATTAGAAAGGTATAGTAAGCATCCACAACTATTTTCAGTTGCAGATGATAAAGGATTCAGAAAGTTTAGTCATGCAGGCCCATATGACAGAGAATATGCATGATCTTTTAGTTTTCATATTTTAATTTATATTTAATTGTGTTGTGGTTTGCAGTGTTTTGTGTTGTTTCACTTTAAATTTGTTTAAAAGGAAAAAGCTGAACATTTAAATAGTTAAAAGTTGAAATGTGAATAGTTGGTTTTTGTATTATATGATTTATTTATTACATTTTCTGTGGAGAGAATAAATAAAAGTATATTTACGGTGCCCCCTAGAGACAAAGCACGTACAAACACGTACGAACTCCAAAGGACGTACAAACTTCGAAGCACGTACAAACTCTAAAACACGTAAAAACTCAGAAGCACATAAAAACTCAAAACACGTACAAAACACAACAGAAGTGCTCCAGGATGCTAGGGGCAGTGTTGAGCTTTTGTTACCTGGTGGCTACACAAGCCAGCAAGTACCAACGACCGGATTTGGTGTGTGGTAGTAACAGGTAAATGAACTTTTTTTTAAAATTATTTGAATATATATGAGTGCTTGTGTATAAATACACAAACAATACACATGCTTTTAATTGTGTAATTTAAGTGATCTAGGTAGCTCTGTTTTGGAAGTTCAGTTAACGCTAGAAATGTGTTTTGGAGTTTGTACGTGCTTTGTCTCTAGGGGCCACCGCATATATTTATATATAAACATATATAAATAAAACCACTTTTTTTTTTTTACATTAGTAGCTCCTTTTGTGCATAATTTTATATTATTGTTAATAATAAATTAATTAAAGCAACAAAACAACCTGAAGAGCCGGTTCGGAGCCGAAAGAGCCGGCTCTTTTTAGTGAGCCGAGCCGAAAGAGCCGGTTCTCTAAAAAGAGCCGGAAATCCCATCACTAGTCAGTTCAACTTCTGAAACACTGATCTGGCCAGTTAAGTAATAGAGGGGGTTGTTAATCAGTTTCAGTTGCTTTGGTGTTAATGAAATTCACAACAGGTGCGCTAGAGGGGCAACAATGAGACAGTTCCCAAAAGCCGGAATGGTTTTACAGATGGAGGTCACTGAAGTTTTTTTCCTCTTCATCTTTTCGGGCTGTTTTTTCAGTAGTTTTGCATTTGGCTAGGGTCAGTGTCACTACTAGTACACTGTTCCAAAAAATAGTAATGTCAAAGTATCTTACTGTATATTTTACAGTTTTGTACTGTCTTTCTAGAATATCATTAAATTTACATAAGTAGACTGTGATTTTACATGTCAAAGGTAAAATAACATAACATCACTGTAAATACAGTAAAACACAATTTACTTGTTTTTTTAAATATATTTTTTTGTACATATGCATATTTAGATTGTAAAAATACATTCAAAAATGTATCATAATTTCACAAATATTTGTCTGTTATGTGAGAGAATAATCTGTTAAATTCAAATGTAATACTATGGAAAAATATATAAAATGATCAAAAATTAATGAGAATAATCAATAATTAAAGGAGTATTTGAATTATAATTTTGCTGAAAATTTCATGTCATCTAGGTCTGATTCAATAATTCAGAGGTAACAAGTGAAAATATAATTAATAGGAATAAAAACTAAAAAAAAAACATATAAAACATTGCACGGCTAATTATATATTTTAAAAAATAAAAAATAAATGTAGAGGTAGGAATTGCAATTAATATAAATCTCAAAGTGTTCACAACATTCCTGAACAGAAATAGGCCTCTGTGGCCATGAAAACAATGTGACATGTCATTGGATGTTGGTACACATAATAACATGACGCTAAGCATCGGCCAATGAATGTGAACTAACAACCACAAGGTCGCGGGTATGGCTGTACTGTAGGAAAATCCTAACATAAAATTATTTTACTGTGCATTTTACAGTTTTGTTCTGTTCTTCTAGAATATCATCAACTTACGTAAATAGACTGTGATTTCACATTTCAAATGTAAATTAACGTTAAATCACTGTAATGTAAGAAAACATAATTTTCATGATTATTAAATGTATCTGTCTGTACATATGCATATTTAGATACAGATTCACAAATATATCACGATTTCACAAATATCTGTCCGTTATTTGAAAGATTGAACTGTTGAATTCAAATGTAATGCTATGGAAAAGTATATAACATGATTCCTATAAGCTTGTGTTACATCACATAAGTATTATTATCATTGCTATTTAGGGCGATCGTGGCTCAAGAGTTGGCAGTTCGCCTTGTGATCAGAAGGTTGCCAGTTCGAGCCCCGGCTCGGACACTCTCGGTATTGTGTCCGTGGTCAAGACTCTTCACCTACTGCTGAGGGGCTGATGGTGCGATATGGCAGCCTCACCTCTGTCAGTCTGTCCCAGGGCATGCAATCCATTATTATTTAAACCAACTGTTAACTGTATATTTCTGTACATTTACGTATTATGATTCATATTGCCACATTCATTGACATTGTTTTTAGGTAATTTTATTGTTTGGTCACGTTAAAATGTTCCTAATTTAATGTCTAAAAGCACTTGGAAAAGGCAGAATTCCATGTAAAATTAGCGCAACAAACTGTATTGTCATTACTGGAAATAACCGTATTTTTATGAGAAAGTTATTTTCTGTTATTTTACGGTAGTATTTTGGCGACCCAGCTGCCAGAATATTACCGTTTTTTTAAGATGTTTTTTTCAACAGTGTAGCATGAAGCGATGCCTGGACCCTACAGAGGTTGCACAGGTAGTCCAACTCCTCCAAGATACCACATCAATATGTTGTATTACAGGGTTTGTAAGAGAGCTGGACAAGGACTGTAGAGGGTACTTAACCCATCTGCTCCTTTGTGCAAGAGGGAACAGGATGAGCTCTGTCAGAGCAAAAAAAAAAGATCTGATGAGCAGAACGGTGGGGTGAATCTCTCTGACAAAACAATCAAAAACAGTCTTCATGAGGGTGGCCTGAGAGCCCATTTCTTCTGCCGGGCACTGTGTTCACTGCCGGGCACCATGAAGTCTAACTGGCATTTACCACAGAATACCAGAATTGGCAGGTTCACCACTGGTGCCCTGTGCTTTTTACAGATGAGAGCAGGTTCTCCCTGAGCACATGTGACAAACCTGAAAGGGTCTGGTGAAGTCATGGAGAACGTTATGCTGTCTGTAACATTGTTCAGGATGACCGGGTTGGTGGTGTGATCTGTGATTGTCTAGAGATTGTCTGGCTTTGTAAGCATTTTTTATTTGGAGATTATGTCTCCATTATCCCAAAGAGATTATTATCTCTTTGGGATGGGCATAATGACGCTGCTGCAATCAGAGGCATATCCACGGAACGACGCACAGAGCTGATTTCAAGTTGAAATCCTTGAAGCCATTGTCAGTCTTTTCATTGGGGCAGTGGGTGCTTTAAATTTACACCACTAATGAGCCCCCACACTCATCTGGCCTATATCCAACACATCTGGGACACTATGTTTCGGTCCATCTGACGTTGCACCTCAGATTGTCCAGGACCTCAGTGATGTCCTGGACAGACCTGGGAGGAGATCCCATGGGACACCATCATCGTCTCATTAGGAGCATGCACAAACACTATCAAACATGCATACAAGGCACGTGGGGGCTAGAAAAACTACTGAGTACTATTTTGAGTTGCTGCAGTGATATTTTTGCAAAACGGACTAGCCTGCTGCATCCTTTTTTTTTATATCCCCCACCCCCCACCACCACCACCGTTTTTTTTTGGTTTTTTTTACTTTAAATTATTAATTTAGTTTCTTTACATTTTTTGAGCAGTGTGTTATTGTTCAGGGACCTTTTTATAATTTCCAATAATTTCCACTGGTTTCCTCATTATTCTACCAATATGTGAGGCATTTGACAGGAGTACACAGTTTTCAGGCGCATGCTGAAGAGCAAGTTGAACTGGTTTGACGATAGAAATCTCAGCACAAAGACGTTAGAGTAAACACCCTCACTGCTAGTTTCTCACATTGTCACACAGATACTGGAGATAAGTTCATGACTGACACGACAACAGACTAGCAGCAGCGATCTTTGTTTGTTTCAAATCATCTGGAGAGAGTACAAACCACTATATTCGAGTAGTAGCAGACAGCTTTTTCTCTGGTCTATTTGGCCAATGAAATAATCTTACCTATCCTTGTTCTCTTAATGGAAACACAGGTGAGTAACAATATTTCTGATAGAATCCTAAAAATAGTCACCCTATAACTGCATTTAAAAAATCATTTTAAAAAGTATTCATCATTTAGTATTTCTCAGTCTCTAGTCCCCTTTGTTGTAGAGCTGTTGTGTAGTTGTCAGAGAAAACAAGCAATGCGACGATATAGTAGAAGGGCACTGGCAACCCTTTAGATCGCATATCAATGGGACAAAAATAGCAAATCTGAGGGGACGAGTTTTATTTTACTGAGTTAAGTGCAAACATAATTAACCTCTGATATATAATCAGAAATTGGAATGTATTTGGGGATCATTAGTCCTGATGATTCGGCATTGTCACTCAGGAACCTCACATAGAGGTGTTTATCATATTTCACACAAATAACACACAAATAACAAAAGTTCACAGCATAAAATATTTTCTCCTGTTAACTGCATTTCCAGGTACAAGTGAACATGGCACACAATGAATTCAAAGAGGAGCAAACCAAAGAACTGGTGGAGGAGATCACAGAGGAACAATTTCTCAAAGATCTCTACCTTTTTATGAAGAAGAGAGAAACACCAATAGAAAGGATCCCACATCTGGGCTTCAAACAAAGTAAATATTATCTATTACAGCACATTTGGATTCACAGCTCAAGAATGTGTTAATTCACTGTTGTTTAATGTGAGAAAAAATGATGTATAAACACTTTAGAAAGTATGTTATATTCTCATTAGAAATATTTTTAATATTTCAAAAAGGAAATGTGTCTGTACAACATGTTTTGATAGAGAACCTACCAATAAATCAGTAGTAGCGACAAGAGTAAAGGAAACATCTGTAAAACTATGCTTGATTTGCAATTTGCTTCTCTTTGCTAATGTTTGTAGATGTAACTTTGGGTTAAATTTTGAGCTAGTAATCAAGATATAAATATTTGTTAAATTATTCATCGGGTCATTGAACAAAGATGAATTATTACAATTATCGAATCCAGTTTCTTTAAAATTCATCCATCATGAATGCCTTTTCTTTAAATGCTATGAAGATGCCATGAAGAACATGTTCTTCTTGCTACAGTTTCTTCATTCTGTTTTAAAACAAGTGCTAAAGCAAACCACTGCTATTAGCTTCAGCTCAGAGAGACTGTGATATTTAGTTCTCAGTTATTAAATGTTTTGTGAAAGTAATTTTTTTAAAAGGGTTTCTAGTGAAATTAATATTCCTAAATTTGCAACTGTGTCAATTTTATTTTAACATGTATGTCTCTCCTTTTTTCAGTTGATTTATTTGTCATGTTCAAAACTGTCAATGACTTGGGCGGCTACCACCAGGTAATAATCGAATAATCTCGTTATTATGAGAATAATTTTGATGATCATGATGGCTATTATTATTATCATTAATAATAATAATAATAATAATAATAATAATAGTAATATTGTCATTGTAATAGTAAGTTAGTATTATAGTATAGTAGTATTATATTAAAGGTATTTTCAATTAAGCTTGCAGTAAAAATAATATTGCTAAGATGTCAAAACTCACAGTCACACTTTTGTATTACTCTAGGTGACTGCTCAGCAATTGTGGAAACAGGTTTACAATACACTTGGTGGAAACCCTCGAAGTACAAGCGCAGCCACCTGCACCCGCAGACACTACGAGAAGTAAGTTCAAATTATGCCTGTCCGTCCATCTGGCTGTGAATGGGTGTTATATTGTCTTTATCTGATCCTTTTTTTTTATTTGTGTAGGCTGCTGCTGCCCTATGAATGCCACGTGAAAGGCATTTCCATGAGGTCCATGATGCCTCATCATCAGCCAAAGCCATTCCACTTTGTTGCCGGCTACAGTAAAGAAGAAGACGACGGTGTCCAGAGACCAGCGAAACGCAGGCTGGTATCCATACCAGTGTATCAGGTTGGTATTGTTTTTTACTGACATACACACAAAAAAAATTATAACAAAATTGATTTATTGCTTTGCATTGATTAAAATTATAGAAATATTATTTATTATATTAAATGAAAAATTATTCCATATTGAACAATTTACTCTTGTGGCTATTTAGAAAACCTTTCATTGTTAGTTAAATATTTTATCTTTAAAACACAATAAATAAATTATTACATTGAAGGAAATTTATGGGGTTTTTTGTTTTGTTTTTTTGAAGAATGGGTTACGCAGGAAGTTAAGAACCTCATGGATTGTACTGAAAATATGTAACAGGTGCCAAAGCCTTGTTAAAGTCATAAAGAAAATAATGAACAACTATCAGGCTAACAGCAACACTGTGTAATTTTTATCAAGCAGGAATGAGAGTGGAATTACTTTCTTATGTAGCTCCATAACTACTCTTCAAACCCTGATGAACCGTTGTGTTTCTCCAGCAGAACCCTCATAACCTCCAGACAGACCAACACGGAAATCTCTTCCCTCTGTCTGTCCACTACCCTCCCTACTATCAGTCAAGCCCCACAGTTCTGCCTCCCTACATCCCTATGCCCCCCTCAATATTGGCCACACAACACCCCCCTGCTCCCAAGCCCCAATTCCCTTACAGTCAACCTTGTGTAAACTCAACAGAGAGGGTGAAGGAACCATTAGAGCACTTGCGTTACCTGGCTGAGCAGTACAAGACCTCATCCGGACTGGCTGAGCCCCTGAACCTCAGCGTTAAATCATCAGCCCGGGACATCAGCAACAACCCTGTTTCGTCATTTGCTCCACCTTCAGCCAGCAAGAACCCAAAGTTTTTGAACAAACCATCCACTCTATATGCCCATCATCATACTGGGGCTCTGACAAATGAAGGCTCTGAGACACAAGATGGGGAGTCAAGTGATGGAGTTGCACCCTCTCCTTATACCATGAAAGCACAGGAGGAACAAGTTATTGATGTCGATATTACGGCACCCTCAAGCAGCCCCATATATGACTCTGCTCTGCCACTGGGAACAGAGGCTGCTGCAGTGGTACAAAAACCCTGTTCTCCAAACACAGACCTTGCAGTCACGCCAAAAGAAGAGACAAAAGTGATTCCAGAAGTGATGGGGCTCAATCTTAGCCAAATACTGTCCAGTCTCCCTCAAGAGAAGGATGGCAAAATGGAAATTGAGTTACCCCTGTCAGTGTTTCATCAATTGCTCAAGATGTGCAAGTCCTCAGCAATGATGCATCAAAGTAAGGTTCCTCAGCCTACTCAGGAAGGACACCCTGCAGAAAAGAATTGGCCTAACGCAAACACTTTCCCTACCAACCTGACATTTCACACAAATCCCCAACGCCAGAGTTCTGCTGACGATCTAACATTCAGAAATGTGCCAAACCTCAGTCACAACAATAAAATCCAAAACCAATTCATGAGTTACAAGCCTTTACCTTCAGGTGCCATTTTGAAAAATGCAGTAAACCAGGATGTCTTGTCAGTTGATCAGCAGGATATTAATAAGTCATACAACTCCAAGTCACCCAATTTCTGGGGTGCCCATAAGAGAGAGACCCAGTCATCCATTGAAGTGGAGAGCGACCCTAGTCCCCCCAGGACTCAGCAAGACTTTGCTTATAAATTCTACGCAGGTGTCCAGGGAGGGAAGCAGCAGGCGGAGACGGAGCCTTCAGCTATGCTCATGGTCAATTCCAGCTCTGCTCCTCTCTTTCAGCTCACCACTGAAGAAGTCATGAAGCTGAAAAAAATCATCTCAAACTCATTGTAGAGACCAGTTAAGACAATACCACAAACACACCAACACCATGTTAAAGCTGGCTCATGCTCATATTATGGCTCTATATTTTGAATATACTTCAGGTTAATTTTCAATCAATTTGTATCAGCTGAACACAAAAAAGGAATACAAGCAACCATTCAAATCTGCTTGATTTAAAGATAATCTGCACTATTTTTGTGTTCTGCACTGAAATGTTGATTGCATTTAACACTTCAGTCTCATTGTTGTGCAATCTTGCTTAAAGCACATGAAGTAGATTATTTTTTCTATTTGTTAATAGTGGGGTTTTTTTTACACCAGTTATATTGTGAAATTAATCTGTTGAAACAATAAATTCTTTTTGTAAACCTTTCCCATCTGGAGACAGTTTTATTTTTGTAAGCTATAACTGCAACGCTCTACACATTTACATGTAGTGAACACTATTTTATCCTTTCATTTTGTGAATCATTTCTCTTAATCCTCTTTTTTCACTTGTTTTTAAAGCATGACGCTATATCTGAACTTTACTATCCAAATGTGACATTTACTTGTTCCTTTTTTTTTTAACATTTTCGTAGTTGCAGTAGAATAAAAGACGTGTTTTCACTTTAGTGAAAAGAAGATACGTCAGTTGTCCTTTAGTGAGCATTGTTTTTAATTACTACTCTTTGAAAGCGTGGAATTTTAAGGTGTGACAACCACATTGAGAAAGAAGCGACACTCCCACTGCAGTAAACTTAGACGTTAATTTATTACGTGCAAATTGCTAATTAACATCACAAAAGTGCTGCGAAATCTATTATGATTAAATTGTATTTATTTTATTCTTTTTTTTGAATAGTGCTTTAAACCATTAACAGTGGGAACAATACTGAGTAGATCAAAGTTGATCCTAATGTTTCCTGGGTTTGTTTTTTTCTTTTTATTTCCCCTAAATGCATTTTTGACATTTCAAAATGCTTGAAAAAAAAAAAACCCAACGGTGCCTGAGAGACATGTGACATGTTCAGACAGGAATTTGACTGTCACTACACAGCACAGTATTGCTTAACCCGGGCCTTTGTATGGGTTAAAATAATCATATAATACTCGTGTGTTGTCTATCCATTTATCCATTTTCTTCCAATTACCCAGGGTCAGAGACTAGCCCAGCTGTCATAGGCCAAGAGGCAGAGTACACCCTGGACAGGTTGATCAAAAATAGCTTTTTTCTTATGTAAAAGCTGTTGACAGGAGTACTAGCCCAGGAAACCCTCGAGCCAAATGTAATTTAGTGCTTCCGTGTTACACATATTCTATTTAAAGAGTGGAACGCAGTGTGCTTCACATCCTCAAACGTGCGCACTGGCATCAAGGACCAACTACTACAAACCTAAGTTATCTGAAAAGTTCACTTTCAGATTCATAATTTATAAGGAAATTTGTATTAATTCAAATAAAGCACACAGTGTATTTTTAGCTTTACATTTACAAATTGTTTAAAAGTCCTTTATGATAACATACAGAGCTCAACAAATTTATTAGACCACCATCCAGTGTAAGGTTCATGTCACAATTGCCATAAATAAACATTACCAAAATAATGTCTTATCTCTAATTGTTATCTACCAGTATGCTCAAGCTCTGTAATCAAAATTATATTTTTTTAATAATGAAATGTAATTGTTGTTGTCATCCATGAATTTTCAAGTTTCTTTTTTCACAAAGCAAGGCGAAAACAAAATACTAAAACACAATACATAACATAAGATAAGATTTTAGCAATTCCTGATCATGACGTGAGGCCTCGAAGGATTCTGTGCATCCTTGGCATCTCCAGATACCAGATTAGATTAGCGCTAATCGCTTATTGCATTCTCACACGTCCTCTTTAGCATTAAGGCACACCCAGTGACAAACTTCTGAGAAACCCTTCTCTGATTCCTACCTGCTTTCTCCACGAATAGTAATAACCTTTTTCTTGTTCCACAGGATGTTGACTGGAAGTATAGAGTTTTATATGCTTCCAAGAGGTGTGGCCAAAACAATCATAACATCAGTGAAAATATTTGTAGACAATGCAAGGTGTGCTCTTGATTACAGTAAAAAGATTTTCCTCCTAGGGTATTTGCCTTATGACTCAGTAGAAATATGCCAGACTACTTCTGCTATTTTCTATAATAGCACGATGCTATTGTTAATCCACATTAGTACAACTAAAATTTAACGCATGTCTTCCTGTGTAACAATAAAACCAGGCGAAAATATAAATGCACATGTTGCTGCACATGATACTCAAATTAGCGAGACATGATTTTATCCCAGTGGGTGCCTAATAAATGGATGTTTTCATGTTTATCACAGTAACTAAAGATAAGGGGCCAAGGTAAATGGAATCAAAATTAGAGTGGAATCTCATTATATCACCTCGACTCCAAAAATTGCTAGCTATTGTTGTTGGATAAACAGTTTGGATTCATTCAGGAGTAGCATGAAAAAGTAAGCACAGTTGAGTAATTCTGGTGACCTTCCAAATCATGAAAGACCACCAATTATCATGTCCTTCTCCAACTCCTTGACCGGGCAAGGTAACCAGAATTGGGCTGCTGAGAAGTGTGTTTCGCTCTTTCCCAGTGTCCTTGGCAGGGTGATCAATAACTGTAAAAAATGGGACAACACAAAAAAAAGAATCAATCAAAGAATCAAAGAAAACAAAACAGTAGCTTAAAATGTCATCAAATGCACCTTATCTCTGTTGGGTAATATAGGTGTCTGGATGATAAATTGACATGAAAAATCATCCTCCCTCTCCCTCACCCATTAATATTTCCATTATGTACCAAAGCATCACACCCTCTTGGCAGCTGAAGTGATTTCAACAAATGGGTCTCGAAACCACAACTCCAACTGCAAGTTTCTTATCAGATGATCTGCTGGTATGAGGATATGGTTGCTTCACTTACAAGAATAAGCACATGTTATTTGCTAGATTACTGTCACAAGGATGTCAGTTTGTCTTGTTTTCCAAGTAAGTCCAAGAGGGTTTTTTTTTTGTTTTTTTTTGTATGTGTGTTTGTCTGTTACATTTTTGGTATAGTTTGTGTGCATGTCATTCTGTTTGTAAGAACGATAGCTCAAAAAGATTTGAACGAATTCTGATCAAACTGATCAAACTTTAAAGGGGTGCAGAGTGGGGTCCGGTTAACAAGCCATTAAAATTTCTATTACATCCACCGAGTTCTTTAAGGTTAACTTGTTGTGTATTGTCAACGCAATGCACAAATTTGCACACAAATCACTAAAGTTGTATATTTGTATTATTGTGATCGTAATGCAGTACAGGTCTCTAAAGTTGCACATTTTGATGAAAAATGACAATAACTTTTCATATTAAAAAGAACATGTTGCCATGGGGTACTTTTGGAGTATAGTTGAAAATTTTTGAATTTTATGTACATTGCAGTAACAGGTTATAACCACTTAAAAACGTAGCAATTTGAGTGCATGTGCAGTGTTCCTGAATATCTATTTTTCTGGAAAACAAAAATAAACTTATGTTCAAATGTTTCTCATTTAATATGTATTACAAAAATCCAAATTAATTCTTTTAAACAATGACATGAATGTTACATATTTACGATACGCCACAAAATAAATTAAAGAAATAATAATTCTGCTCAAGTATATTAAAATGGGTTTCAGTGGTGCAAATAAAAAATGCCTGCACTTTGCACATGTTTATACTGCAAACTTCTTAAAGTATCTTTGAAAGAACAAAGAAGAATAAATTAATATATAGAAAATACCATGCTATTTGTTTAAAAGTAAACACAGAGTGTCTGGTGGAAGTCCATGCTTTTTTGTGTTTTGTTATTTAAAAAAGATACATCTACCTTATACGTATATTACCTAACTGATTAAATTGTTATGCAACCTCATTAGGTGCAGAATATTTCAGAATTGCAGAATTTGTCTTTGGCCATTTAAAGGCCTCGAGTCCAAAATTGTATTATTTTTTGAGATGTGAGTTTATTTCATATTCTCTCTGCCAAGCATCTTTCTCTTAATGCAAAGTTGGAAATCTGTCAGGTATATTCTCTATCCCACAGCTATGCAAAGTATGTTTATGCATGCAGTGTAACAATCTGACTCACTAGTGGAATTCTGTTAAAAGAAACATGGTTGAACCACAAATACAAAGCATCTGAAAACTAAACAAAGCCAGCACTGTGAAAGCCTGTCTAGTTGTCGTCTCCGGTTATTACCTTGCATATATCAACTATCAAACTGTAAAACCTGTTCTTTGAGACATCTTTTGACTGATCTCTGGCCTTAGCTCTGTACACAAATCACCACACTCCTGAACACAGTATGTTCCTTTTGACAAGGTCTATTATGTGCATACTTGAACTTGTAAGTTTTGTTTGCTAAGAAGTTTAATTATCAGCTAGTGTTTGGCTTCTGTATGCCACTGAATTTTTGCACGCTTTGTCTATGTGCATGTTTGCTGTAAGCTTCAGTACAGTATGAAAATCACACCTTTCATTTTAATTATTCTTACAGTAATATATTATTCCCAACTCGAAGAGTTCAAGAAATCCAAGACAGTTGCCAATCTTCCCAGGAGCAGACATCCCAGCAAATTCACCACAAGGTCAGACTGTGCAATGCTCAGAACACAAGAGCTACATCTCAGGCTCTACAGGCCTCAGTTAGCATGTTAAATGTTTACGTTAATGACAGTAAAGTGAGACAAAGACTTGTTTGGAAACTTTCTTCTCGTGCATTGCATTTAACCAAAGCGCAGTACAGCTGGAACAATGTCCTTTAGAAAGATGACAGAGAAAGACACAATTATGGCCTGCTATACACAACTTTGTGCATGCTTTTTATATGACAGAGAATAAACTTGACACTCAAATAGGTTTAATGTGCAACTTGTGACTGTAAGTTTCCGCTTACAGTTAGGTATATTGTTAGCTATATTGTAGCCACATCTGGCCCACAAAATATACCTAAGTCCTGGGCCTTGCCTACGGAAAACTTACCAGGGTCATAACAAATATTAATTTTAAAGTGTAATGTTTCATTGCTTGTAGTTACGAGGTAAGCTGTGCTGGAATGTCATAATACAACAAGTGATTATGCGTGTGGTGGTGAGCATTAGGAGTGGATTTACTATTTAATATGACTAAAGAGAAAGCAAATCCTGCTGGCAAATACATACAGGTGTATTTGGCAGGCTTTAAAAACACTGCACGCACAGAGGTGTAGAAAACCTACCTTTCCTTGTAGTATGTAGAGAGCAAAGAGCGGATATCAGTAGATAAATCTGGAACCTCAGTTTGCTTTCTGGGCGAGGAGGGTGTTGCTGAAAATATTGAGGAAAGAAAAAAAATAGAAGGAACAAAGGAAACAATCATTTGAAATTTTTCAGTTGTAAAACTCTTGACTGATTATCTTAACTCAATTTCTTACTGGAGATGTTTCAAACTGATAAGTAGTCAACTAGAAGGAACTAAAAGACTGAACAGCATTTTCTTTTTCCTTTTAGAGACATTTTCTTTCTGTGTGACTTGTTTTAGTGATAGGGACGTAGTTTCGAAGAGAACATTTTGTTATTTAAACACACCCGTATTTAAGGTGCTTCATTTATAACATGTTGTCATTTGGTCTGACTGACATGTTTGTCAGCAGGTGTCTGAGATAATGCAGCTATTCACGTCAACAGTATCTGGTTTGTTCTTTTGTGTCATTGTTCCGTAGTATTATTTGTCTTTTAGATCTTGCTATTTACTCAAACTCGTTTGTCAAGGTGTTACTCCAGCTTTTTACAGATGAAGACTGTCTGAATTCCTGTTATGGAGAGACAGACAAAAAAAACCTGTTCCCTAGTGCGTACTCTTTGAATTCATTGTGTGCCATGTTCACTTGTACCTGGAAATGCAGTTAACAGGAGAAAATATTTTATGCTGTGAACTTTTGTTATTTGTGTGTTATTTGTGTGAAATATGATAAACACCTCTATGTGAGTGCGAAGTCAAAGTCTCTTAAACGTGCATGCTTTCTAATTACCAGCACAGGGCGACTTCTCTGGTTGCAAAAAAGAGATGAATGAATAGATTTCTATGTGTAAATGATTCTCTTCTTACTTGATTTAAATCCATTAACACCTTTTATAGTCACAGTCTTATTCAATATAGTATGATCATTTTATAAATCCCAAAAGGTTGATTCTGTTCATCTGGAGAAAGTGTTTTCAGTGGGAGAAACGTATTGTCACTCATCCAAGTGACCAACCTTATAAAGAGTACATTGCACAATGACTGAAACTAGCACCACCGAATGAACAATGTGCTGGGAGGTCAGTTCCTTGATGCAAATTCTCATGACCATTGATTAACAACTACTGATCGAAGTCCATTGATTAAAGACCATTGATCAATGGCCATGAGTACCATTCACAGAGACATCGCTACTAGGAGTGGGTTTCAATAATCTAGTTATTGATTAAAATTGATTTTAGCTTTAATAAAGCGATATTGATTCATTAAAATCCTGCATCGATTTTTAAATATACATGTATTTTGCCATAAACGGCAGAATCTCAGGTTAAAGCTCAGAAAACTATTTCAAACACCATCAAACAGCTAAAACAGCAAACCAGAACAGGTAAATGGATTCTGCAAAAAGAGGTAGACACAAAGCGCGGACCCGCCGACGCATCAGAATCAGTGAGATGTCAGCTTTCTCACCCTACGTGCCGTCAGGTTAAATGGACGCAGACACGCCGTCGGGTCTGAAAGCCGACAGCTCACTCATTTTGTTGCGTCGGCAGGTCTGCACTTTGTCATTTTTTTGTGCTAGATTCTGAAGCTGCAGGTTTTGTCTCTACCCAACCAAAATTGACTGAACCAGCAGCAAAAGAAGATCCTAAGCTTCACATTTCGCTTCACATAAACATTGTCATGAATTCTCTTGTTTTTGCTGTTTTGCTTCCACCACAATAACATCACACTTCCTGCACAGCTCTCTCTCTCTCTCTCTCTCTCTCAGCGTACCTTAAGAACAGTTTCCCATCCAAAAAAACCCAAATTTTTCTGCATTATTTTCTTGCTTATTACCAGTGATGGGAATAACGGCGTTACAAGTAACGGCATTACTAACGGCGTTACTTTTTTTAGTAACGAGTAATCTAACTAATTACTATTCCTATCGTTACAACACCGTTACCGTTACTAACAAGAAAATGCGGTCGCATTACTATTTTTCAACAAACAGACGGTTGAAGCTGTGTTCAGCTTACTGCACCTTATATCAGTTGCATGGAAGTAGCTGTATAATAGTAATAGTAATATAATAGTAATCTGGGCACTACAGCTTTAAGCAGCTGCGACGGCAATCACTGTCTGGTAGACGATCAGTTTTTGGCACAACACCTGGAGCTAAGGGGGCAAAACAATCGCATGAATGCTGCTGTTTGACTGAGGAGGAATAAAGTAGTGGCGGTAAGCCAATTACATAACCACTTCAAGATGACAAAGCAACAAAGTGATATTTACCAGTTTTTAAATTGTGTTGATAGGCGACGTAAAACCAGAGTCATGATAAACAATATATATGCGGTGTTTTTTCCTCAATAGTTTCATCACATTTACGTTCATGCTAGCAAGAACTCTCTGCTTATGACCAAAAAATAAAAAAACAAAACAAAAAACAGCCCTTACTGACTAACACTGTTTTGCAGTGTTAGTCAGTAAGTGACTGGCTGCTCCCGTATGGGATTAGAACAATGCCACCTTATCCCATAGTCCAGCCAATAATGCGATTCACATTCTTATATACACAGCTAATCAACCTGGTTGACAGGCTATGACAGCGTCCTTATGTGCTGACACCGGTGTTTTAGCTAGCAAAGCGGCGTGGCTGATGTGGAGTGAAGCCACGTTAATGACAACCATTGGAGATGTGAGCAGGATCAGATGGAACAATTGATGGAAAAAGTGTGGACTTTATACCAGTTTTTAAATTGTGTTGATAGGCCACGTAAAACCAGAGTTATGATAAAAATATGCAATGTTTGGTTTTCTTCCTGAATACTTTCGTTGTTTGTATTTACTGCAGGAAGAAACGGTAAAAATGGGGTTTTATAAGGAAAACGCTGGCAAGCACTCTCCGCCTGTGAGCAAAACCAAAACCAAAAAAACCCCACGTCGACCAATCAAAAAATGATATGGCAACATGACATTTAGTTGTTTAAGAAGGGGGGAAGTTTTAGGAGTGACGGTGGTGTTTTGAGAAGTGAGAGATTTGCAACGTTTAGCGCAAATCTTGTGTAGTTAGTGTGTAGTATAGTCAATAGTTTTGTTGTGTGTGTCAGGGTTTTCGGGAAGAGCCGTGCTGCTCTCTGGCAAGAAGCACCATGCCCTCCCTTTGTTTTAAATGCACTTTACAACAACACGCAGCAACACTACATATGAGTGGGCGGGGCCTCCCTGCTACTGCAGATAAGGAGGTGGTCTGCTTTCCTCCAGCCCAGAGAGAAGGGTTACATCTCCTGGATCCGGGTACGGTTTGCCCCTCTGGGGGCAGGGGTACCCGGACTTGGGATATAGACTATATTCGGGGAGTGTGAATGTGTGTACAGTGTCTATTTGTGTCTGTCTCCACGTCAGGTGAGTGCCGAGTATTTGTTTGTGTATATGGGGGTGGGAATGTACGTTTGTGTCTCCGTGCTCCTGTTCGTCTGTGTCTATATGTCAGCTTGGGTCTTAGACTCCACCTCTCTGGGAACATCTCAGGCTCTCCAAGGTATGGAGGCCTATCTCCCCTCACCACACTCCCTGCCATTGGCTGATGCCCTCAGACGTTGGTGTGTTGGTGGTTCTTGGTGTCTGGGGCTGGGCACTCTTGTATGTACCGACTCACTCCTGGTGGCCGATTGGCGGGGCCTGGCGCCTGTGGCCCGGCTGGGCTCCTTCCGGGGGATGGGGTGCTATTAGGCCTCTGGCCTCTGACCCCCCCCCCCCCCCCTAAAAAAAAGGGGGGGGGTAAAAGGTAAATGGCTGCAAATAACTTTGTTGTTTGCAAAACTTGTGCATAGGATTTTAAAATTGACAATTTATATTTTCATTTAAAGTTATGAAATATGATTCAATAAACATGTTTGTGGTTGTTACAGCAAAAAATATAACTTTTTCTACTCAGATTTTATGTTTTTTGTCTGTTTTTGGATCAATTGTGTTAATACAGTATGTCAAAATGAAAACATAACTATAAATTCAGACACGCGAGGTTGTGCTGAAAAGAATGATACCAAACAAGGCAAAGTAAATAGTTTTTAAATGGTAAATGGCCTCTATATGTATAGCGCTTTACTTAGTCCCTAAGGACCCCAAAGCGCTTTACACTACATTCAGTCATTCACCCATTCACACACTGATGATGGCAAGCTACATTGTAGCCACAGCTGCCCTGGGGCGCACTTAAAGGTGAAATGTAGCGGGAAAATCAAAAGTAATCAAAAATGGACAATTATACCCTGGACCCCAGAGGGTTAAACATTTTTTTTTAAGTAACGCAATAGTTACTTTTCTAGTAATTAATTACTTTTAGAATCTAGTAACTCAGTTACTAACGCAGTTACTTTTTTTGAAGAAATAACTAGTAACTATAATAAATTACTTTTTCAAAGTAACTTGCCCAACACTGCTTATTACCCACCAGTCTACTGTTGTGTACAGCGCTGTTGGCCGCTGGTTTTTTAAATGACTTCAGACAAGAAAGCCTAATTTCTGCAGTTCAATACCAAAGAAATGTAAACTTTTTAAAATTACCACAAATCTATGGAGCACCGCAAGGGACTCCATGCGCAAATCTTACGTCACTTTCTCTCTTCACCATACCAAGACATTTGGACAACTTCATGCTCCCAACTTTATGGGAGCAGTTTGGGGATGGCCCCTTCTTGTTCCAACATGACTGCGCACCAGTGCACAAAGAAAGGTTATAGCTGGAAAAGGGTGGACTGATATTATAATAAACCCTATGGATTAAGAATCATATTCATATGCGTGTAATGACAGACAAGTGAATACTTTTGACAATATAGTGTAGGTGTTATATGCCAGTGGCATTTGGCTTGGGCTGAGCTATTAAGCTTATTTGTTTTGCATCACTCTTATGCAACATCATTGTTTTTTAACCTCAAACAACCCTCTGAATATGCTCTTCACAAATAGTAGCGAACCAAAGTCAGAAGTAGATCAGATTGGAGTGGATCCTCAACTCTAGCCAGTCGCAACAAAAATATCAACGCTAGCGATATTAGAGACAAATATTTCACCTGTAAGTTGGCAACAAACCAAACACTGGTAAGGAACAGTGCATACTTAATTCATACGTCAGGGTGTAGAAATGTAAGTCTAAATGCTTATGGAGTTCAGCATCTGAGGATGTGCAACCAGGCAACACCAGATCAGGCTACTGCTAAATTCCTCTTATGCCATGTGGTCAAACAAATTCAGTAAATGTAGCTTCAATCTGTTTTTGATATTAAGTCAAAGTGAAAAAGTCTGTTTTAAAGTCAATTTAAAATAAACATTCAATGATAAAAATTAAAGCTGTCAGATGTAGAAATTAAAATCAGTTACTTTTTTGTTGTTGTTGTTTAACCAGGAAGTGAAACACTTGAGAATGAGACTGTCCTTGGCCAAGTCAGGCAAACCAAATGACTGGTAAGATAGTTTAAGGTTTTAGTTGAACACCATCTCTGGGGCTGCGGCATAAGCTGGCATCACTCAGTCATTACTTGTTACTCTACCTATTTCATGGTATAGAGATCCCTGCTTCGTCATTACTGATTTCCTGGAGCTCGGCATTTGTATCTTCATGAGGTTGTCACAGCACTGTTTCCAATGGCCTGCAAAAATAATAATACAAATATTATACAATTATGTAGCAGATGTATAGAAAATTGACATCAGCAATTATCTTGTCAAATTATTTTGAAATTAGCTGGCAAGCATGTTTGTTATTGCCCTGAATGGGTGTTTAAAAGCATATCAGTAGTATAATTGTTTGCATTGGCTAAAAAGCAATATTTCAGTATTGACCAATATTAAACCAGATTTACACTGTACAGTAATTTCAGTATTCTTGAGCAATGAAAGACATTCTCATCTGATGACACGGTCTTGATTTACCTGCTGGACAAGAGGCAGCGCAGACTGAAGCCACTACACAGCAAAATCTCCAGTGTTAAATTAACACTAGAGAGTGTCTATATGGGTCCACACCTCTGAGTGTTAAATACAACACTGTTGAGTGTTAAATTAACACTTTTGACAGTGTTATATGTTTAAAAGTAACCTAGTCAGTTTTGAAGATTAACAATGGCTAACACTGAGCAGTGCTGATTTTCTAACACTGGAAAATAACTCAAAATGTTAGAAATATTCCAGTGTTAGAAAATCAGCACTGCTCAGTGTTAGCCATTGTTAATCTTCAAAACCGACTAGGTTACTTTTAAACATATAACACTGTCAAAAGTGTTAATTTAACACTCAACAGTGTTGTATTTAACACTCAGAGGTGTGGACCCATATAGACACTCTCTAGTGTTAATTTAACACTGGAGATTTTGCTGTGTAGAAAAACAAAAACTCTTAAAACTGCAAGGCATCATCAATCAAGCTTATCTAGACAAAGAGGCCTTTTTTTCATGACGGTGTTGCACTCAGATTTGGCTTGTGTGCTCACTGTCTGTATGCAATTAGAATTAAATAAGCTTATGCTTATTTTCCCTATTTAACATTATTTATTATGTTCATGATTGTTTAACATAAGAGATCTAATATGTAATTTAATCACAATTACATATTAGATGTACAAGGTGCTCTGACGTTGCATCTTTTTTTGCACGTTGCAGCCCACATGATGGTTCTCTGAATACTTTCTTTCAAAACTCGATAAAATTTATAAATAAATCCACACTGACAGATCACTGACAAACAAGAACTCCCTTGTTCACATCAACACGTGACGTAATGTCACATTCTCCTACTCACAATATCACTGCAGCAATATGTTCTGCAGTTGCCTTATTAAAAGAAGATTACAATGAAGATTAACAGTAATAGCCCTGAGGTATGCAGAATGTATTTTTATTTAGAGACACACCTTTTTTAATGATCATGATTTCTACATGCATGACCTTTCCAAAGAAAGACAGACAGGACTCTCCCTGTGTATGTGGGATTAGTCAAATAAATGTGCTGATGACCCTCCCTGCTTGGTTAATCTGTGAACAAGGCCACATGGACACCTCTAGAAAGAACCCGGGTGACTCCAGGCCTCGTCATTTAATCCAATTAAGCCCTAGACACATCTCATGGAAAATCACCTGATCGCATGTGGAGTTCAATGTTGCATCTCTCTTTTGGCTTCTAATTATATATGCAGAACAATTTAGTTGTCTTTTAAGTTTAAGTATAGGTTATTGAGTGTACACTGATGGCAGTCTAAAATGAAATAATACAACAAAGTATGTGAACTGTTTACTACTTCCTCTGTCTACTGATGTGTGAAGAGGCACATACCAAACGGCGTCTATAAACTCAGCTAGCGCACTCACTTTGCACGTGAACAAAACCCTTTCAGTTTGACACCAGGAAGAGAGACAAGATAAATCGGAGGGTTATGTCAAGAAGGGCATTTGGTGTAAAATCTATCCCGATTCACCGTGGGGACCCGTTTGGGAAATACCAGCGTAATGCGTTAAACATCTCACGATGTACAATATTACAAATACACGTCAGCTGGTCTCTTGACTTTCTATAATGTCACCTGCAGCATTGTGGGTACAGGTGGAACGATATGTTGATGCAGTAGATAACCCTTACATTCGTCCCCGTGTATAGATAAATATGTTATTGCATTTTTTCCCTTTTTTTCCAGATAAGAAACAAACTGAAACACCTTATCAGATTTCAGTTCAACATAAGAGAGATTTTTTCTCCGTAACACAAAGTACAAAAAATGTCACGCAAATTTATCTGATTCTATGAACAGTATTAATAAATGCAGGTAAGTAGCAGGTATCAGCATGTTATATAGAATAATGCTATGTACAGTCGGGTCCATAAATATTGGGACATCGACACAATTCTAACATTTTTGGCTCTATACACCACCACAATGGATTTCAAATGAAACGAACAAGATGTGCTTTAACTGCAGACTGTCAGCTTTTATTTGAGGGTATTTACATCCAAATAAGGTGTAGGAATTACAACAGTTTGCATATGTGCCTCCCACTTGTTAAGGGACCAAAAGTAATGGGACAATTGGCTTCTCAGCTGTTCCTTGGCCAGGTGTGTGTTATTCCCTCATTATCCCAATTACAATGAGCAGATAAAAGGTCCAGAGTTCATTTCAAGTGAGCTATTTGCATTTGGAATCTGTTGCTGTCAACTGTCAAGATGAGATCCAAACATCTTGTTCGTTTCATTTGAAATCCATTGTGGTGGTGTATAGAGCCCAAAATGTTAGAATTGTGTCGATGTCCCAATATTTATGGACCTGACTGTAAACCTGATATGTAGCCTCCATCCAGTCATAAGAATGGAGACTGAGTTTGATTCAATTTCACTTTGTTTGTCTAGCTCTATTGTATTAAAACGCAGGTGTGACTGCAACTATGTTAATCTGTATTTTCTTTGTCAGTCATGCAAAGAAATATGCGGAGGTGGCATACTGTATGTGTTGCATATTTACTGTATGAATCTGCACCCACTGATACAGCAAACCTTGTAATGTGTTAGTTAACCACCAGCTTAAATGCAGAGGCCTGGCTTTGCCTTGAAGCAGCCATTTAGTCTTTCTCCCAGCTTTCCTGTCTTCTCCCCATTGTCCTATCAAAATAAAAGCTAAAAAGCACCGCCCAAAAATAAGAATGAAGTTAGAATGAAGCTAGTTATGAGTTACTTGATTTCCACGCTGCTACTTTCTGATTTTATTTTCTTTTTGTGCTCCTGGAACCTTATCAAAAACAAGATTGTGCATCTTAGAATAATACTTTTACGTTTTGGCAAAGGCCTGCTAGGAACTAGGCATGAAAACCTACAACATTCTCAGTAATCAGGGATCAACACGATACTGCAAGCAACTATCAACTATCTTATGTATGCAGACTGAAAAAAAAGTGGGGAAAACAACTACCGTGGCTCCGCCCAAAGACGATAAAAGTTAATGAAATCATATCGTCACTTTTTCCGAACATCCAATTGAAACAAGACGTTTTTACAGCCGAGATACACGTGAATGCTAATAAACTGATTGTGATATGAGGCTATTTCACCTACCGGTTGCACCTTCTTTGTTTAATGAAGATATAAATGCTGTCTTTTTGTTTTTAATCTCCTTATGTTTCGAAAAAGCATCATAAAAAATCCAAAGTTGCAACAGAACAACAAATCGTGTGATCAGTTTCAAATGTCTATGGGCTTGTGAACTGTGCTGCACGTGTGCTTTTTGGTGCACGCACACCTCCAAAACATTTCATTACAATCATCCTGCAAGTTTGATATCGTATTTTGGGGGATTATGCAAGCTTGGCAGAAGTGTGAACTTTCTTTGTTCAAAGAGTGTTCACACTTGTTGGTTTAGTTTTGTGCACACCCTGTTCTTGTATAAACGTACTCATAATTTCGTTGAGGTAAAAACTGGACAGACCAAACTTCCCTGTAACGTCTCCCTTGCAAATCAAACGTCATTCTGTGTAAAGATTGTGTAAGAAGTTCTGCTAGTAGGTCATGCCAGGGATTTGACTGTCAGTGCTTGTAAAGCCCAAAGAACGTAAAAAAAAAAAAAAAAACAAGCAAAAGAAACAAAGAGTTCATTCAGGCCTCACTCATGCTATAGATGTGCTGACAGAGGGCCTTCCTCCAGTGCTGTGTGTCTTCAAGTGTGTATGTGGTAAGCACGTAAGTTATGTCCTCCCCTTGATGTTGTGTATTGATGTATATTTTCTGGCAATTGGCAGGATCTCTGTCAGACATACAGACAACGGTATCCTGGGAGGAAAAACAAAGAATAAGTTTTGATTTTATTATGAAAAAGTACAAAACGAGAGCTTTCCTGGAGGTATGCAAAAAGCTGAGACACTGCAGGTAGCCTCAACGCTACAGCTGATCTACTGAAATACCTTTTGTATTACCTAAATGGCTTCATCACAGGCAATAAACTGCTCATCGCTGCATTCCATACTGCATTAAAAAAGCTGAATGGTCATTGTTAGCTAATAGAGAGAAATTCCATGGTATGTTTCCATGATGCTCACCTGCAAAAGCTGCCAAGCTTCATGTTGTGGGTATGCTGCTCTGAGCATACCCACAACATGAAGCCACCATTTAACTGTATCACATGTTAAAATTGAGCTGCTCAAAAACAAGGCTCCCTGAAAATCTCACACTTAAAGAGAAAATCTATACTCAAGTGTTTGCAGTTCAGATTTTCTTCAGTTGAACTTAGTCTGTCTTGTGGTGAGTCTATCCTTGCAACAGTGGTAATTCTGATACACCAACATCTTTTTAAAAAGAGCTCGTAATCTCAGTGTTGTTCCCTGCCGAAACAGAAAATTATTTTTGGTTTTAAAAGGGTAGAAATAAGAGGGGATTATAGGAGATGCTATCTTCTTTTCTTTTTTTTTATCTCTAGCTTTGAACATACATGACTGATTTTAATTAGAGCTATCTATATAATTTAAAAAAAAGCTGTTTTGAACTGCGCGAAATATTTCAGTCTCCTCACCCTTACAACACTTTTCCTCTCCACTAAATAATTCGTCAGTGCACTCTAGTGGCCTTGGTGTGTAATTATAATCAACACTGGCAAAATGCTAAATGAATCACTGCCTTTATTCATCAGACTTTGCTTGTTTAGAACCAACCTTTGTGATTGGAATCTCAAGCAAGGGATTGTCCTCAGACTCCAGGTCTTCTTGACTTTGATAACAGAGAAGGGCTTGCCTCTTGAGGACACCATAGACAGTTTCAGAATAATTACAGTCCTCTTCTGAGCTGAGCTGAGCAAGAGCAGTGAGAAAAGTCATAATGTGAACAATAATGATAAATGAATAACAATATTGAACAATTAAAAAAAAAAGTTCTGTCACCTTGATTTTGATTTGGCCACTTATCACTGGCTGAATCATGCACAGAGGCTGAGCAACTAAGCAACAACACATACTTCCGTACAAAGGCAACCAGAATGGATTATCCTCTGGCAAAACATTTAAAAGGATTAGGAATTTTAAAAAGATTCATTATTTATGTATATTTAGATTTTAAGGAGGAGAGAGGAGAGGAAATGACAGGACAGGAGACTCACCTGTCGCTGAAAGTGATAAATCGTGCGTTTTGAAACCTTCCCGGACATGCTCAATTCTCAGGGTTGTGTGAGCCAAAAGGTTGTACTTAGGTCCCCTTGAGAAAGAAAGAACTTTGCACAATCATTCTTTTTTTTTGTTGTTGCTTTTTTTTTTCCAAGCGACACCATAAAATGTTTCCTTGTAGTGTCATGCTCACAGTGTCAACAGGTCAGGTGATAATGTTGGTGGCACGCTTCCGGATCTTACATCTCCACTGGAAATGGATCCGCAAACAGCTGCAGACTCGAATGCAGCACGGATCTTTTTCCCAGAGGAGCATCCCAAAGAGCCCCCCAGACGGCTCACTCTCCAGGATCCTATGGCCCCAGGGGAGAATTCATCGACCACGCAACTGCTGTACAGCTCAACGCGAAGCTGAAACCCTGGACTTACCTCGTTGCTGCTCACACAGAGAAAATGCATTTACTTTTTTTTTTTTCAACAAAAGCTTGCGAATGTGTTTTTAAAGAGGATGAGAAAGCAGAAACTTAGCTTTCAAACTGAAATAAAAAACACTTGACTCACAATATTATAGTGTCTTCAAAACAGATGTCAGTTAATGTCCTGTCTACCATCACCAGGTCAGTGTCATGGATCTCTGTGCCACACTGGATCAGGCAGAATACGGCACAGCGATGTAGTTCTGAAAGTAAGAACTTTAGGTAAACACTTGTTATATATTGGGAATGAAGAATATTTTGTGTGTTTAGCCAGTACATAGGGATTTAGTGCACATAGTGTAAACCAAAAAATGCACCAGATGCTATCACATGCTCTTTTTTTTTTTTTTTTTACATTTTGACTTACCTCCTTTGTTTTTGAAGTACTCTGAGTCTTTCCACATGAGGGGGATTCGCAGGTCTAGAGAGTGCACATCATGGTGTTAGAAATGTAAAAGGCTAGTTGAAGTACTTTTAGAAATCTTTTAAAACACACCTGAAAGTGCTACTTTTCCTGTACATGGCACCAGATCGTCAGATGGCCTGCAGTAAATTACGTAGTATGTCAATCAACCACTCAGAATAAGGTTAGGTTTGGGGTTGGGGTCCATTTAAACAGTCAGCTTAACTGAACTCTAATTGCTAGCTAGAGGCATGGATTTTTGCACAAACATGATTTGTTTCTATTCTATGATACAAGTGTATATTTACATCATCCTCAGTATATAGTTCAATTATCTGACCTGCATCCCACACTTTGTAGGATTTGTACTTTCCTCATCCTCTGTAGTTGGCTGAGCAAGGCCAGAATGCGGGTATTGCAGGTTAGGAGGCTCTTGGAGGCCTCCAGGGCCTGCTCTCTTTGGGAACATGCTGCCAGTAGCTTGCAAGCTCCTTCACGCATGCGTACCTCCCTCTCAATGTGCTGAAGCACTGCAGTATCCTGCCACAGATTTGTGTAAAAGAAAAGACAATGATATCAGAATTCAAAGGGCTACATCTTACATCATTTTAGAACTACGATCTTATGTACATTGTCGAAGATTTTGTGCTATTGACTTTAATTACCAGCTGTTACATAAGAGCTCAGAAGATGTTGGTGCATCACTTTAATCCTTGGATATATAAGCAGTGCCAAGGTTCTTGTTAAAGGTTTGTGTTAACAAGGATGTTTTTGAGAAGTATAAATATAGTAGTGTGTTTCAAGCACAAAGTCCATGTGCAGCAGATTGAATTCCTTCAAGGAATTCTTTATGCACCATCCACTTAGAAGCACATTTCCTAATGAGCTTTTCTCTGTTTGAGAGTACTGGTTTATTACTCCACAATGTGGGCATTACAATATAAAGATCTAAAGTGCACGTGAGTAGACACACATCAGGTAGCATGACTATCAACAGTAAATTTCCAATCATTATGTACTTATTGCTGTTAACTATCAGACCTGTTTGACAAAGAACTCTTATTCACACTCCTCTGAAGTGATTAACAAGTCATCATTTGAGGTGAAGTACAGCTTTAGTGATCAGAGGACTGTTGCATAATTCGGTCATGTTTTCGGAGTCTAAGCCTTGTTGGTATGTGTAATTCACTATGAACAGAGCTCAAATAATTAAACAAACTCTAGTTTTACAGTTGTTTTTCTCCCAGATCTAGAAATATGTTTTAGCAAATAAATTTTTCTTTCACATATAGTACAGTGGCAAATGTGTGCATGGAAAATGGAAAATAGGTTAAGCAATTAATTGAAACTTGCAAACATTAATTGAAATATATTATAAAGGCAAAATCATAGTTTGTGTTATTCTATTGAGCTTGAAAGCCAATATTCGGTATGACCACTTTTATCCTTGATCACAGCCTCGGTTCTCTTAGACAAGCGTCTAAGAGACAAGCTCTCCGGGCTTCTTGAAGAACAATCAAAGCTTTTCTTTGGATGTGGGCTGCTTTTTGTTCTGTATCAAGATGATCCCACACTGCTTCAAGGATCTTGAAGTCTGGGTTCAGAGGAGGCCAATCCATGACTGACAGCATATCATTATTTGTTTTTGTAAACTAAACTAAACTAACTAAAAATGTCAATAAAAATGTAAATGTCACAGGCCAGTTTTTGCATTGTTTGGCATAGCTACGGCTTTTCTTCCTGTATTCTCTTCCTTAAGAATTGGTGATTCTTACTCTTTATTTCTGATTAAGTTTCAGTGAGCAGTAGATGGATCATCTGAAGGGCCACCTGCATGTCTCAGGTCCTGTGTCAAGTCTTTGCTTTATTTTATTCCCCCTTTCTTAATGAATGCTGTTTTCTGCTGTAGATACTTTTTAGGCCTGCAACATCTTCTTTTATGCTCAGCTGGTCCAGTTTCCTCAATTTCTTTGAGGTCACACTTCACACCATGCTAGCTAAATAGTTTTGGCATTCTGATGTGTTTTTGCAACAAGGTGCTAAAAATACCATTTAAAATTGTTTTGGTTTTTTTGATAGGCTGTCTGTTATGCATGGACATCATTCCTTGTTCAGATATTTACAGATCTATGAAGTTAACAATTAAGGTTACATTTTACACCTAGATTTTTAGATATCATCAAAAGTAATGTATCAAATCACTATTTACATTAATCTAAAAGTCAGTTAATATTAAAATAATATGGTTTTACTAACCTGCGTATTATTATTCATCTTCCTTGTGTGCAGGACGTAAGAGGACTGTTCCACCACCGCTGAGTCAGGAAGTACACTGAGCGAACTGGATAATCTCATAGCTGAGTGAAACGGCGTTAAGAGTGGACCTGCAGACGGAGCAGTCAGTTGCTCAACAGAGAGATCAAAACAGTCTTAAGCCTCCCTACAAGAGGTTGCAGCATGAGGGATTAAAGTCTCAAACGTTTTAGTCTTTTAGCCATCAGCTCCAGCATAAGTACCACGAACACCTAAATATAGAGGAATTCAAACACGGGCAAACCATAAAATATAAGATAACTATTTTTGTTCAGAACAATGATACTGTTAGGGAACAATAAACAAGGGAACATTGTAAATATGCATCCAGTATCCAAAACTACATGACATATTTGCCAACCTGTTATAGATTATCATGAAATTAATGACGACGCTCAAAATAAACCAGGGCTTGTCAATTAAACACATTTTCATGCTCATTTTTGGCTACCTTTGTGGCAAACTAGGGAGAATTACTGCATAGCAATGAGGTGATCCTGAAGTAGTGTGCAGGGCTTCACTCTTATTAAAGTTTACAAAGAACTGGTAAGTAATGGTGAAGCGGTACTTGAGTAATAAGAACTAATCAGCAGCACATGTTGGGGTAACATATAATACATGATTAGCAGTTTTAATGCCACAAATTATGATTACTTGGGTTTAGCAACTTGTCATTATCTAGTTAGCACAAGGTGCCTGGATCAGCAGTTGTAAGGGAAGTGATGCTCAACATGTTAGCTTACAGTTAGGTCCTAACTCATTCGCATCTTTGTTATTATTTGTTTTGTTTCATCAGCAGGCTGTAAACCCATTTTCAACAGCAAACTAGCATGCATGTACATTAAGACAAGACAAATCTAGGTGTAATACTTTTTATTCAGATCTTACAGAATTACATCTTTCACTTTCAGTGAGCCAATGTAACCCTTAGGGTAGAAAACACAATGTGTTTTTATGAAACAAGAAGTCAAACGGTGCATAACTGTGTGGTACAGTCAGTGACTACTATTTCAACACTATATATAAACATATTAACATACAGCAGAAACTCTGATAGTTTGATTATTCTGTTTTGAATGGGTTCCTTTTTTTTTTTTTTAAACAGAATTTCTGTCTATTTTCCACATATGTTACATTTCTAAAGTACACAGAAGAGACATTAAAAAAGGCTTTACACTGAAATGTACAACTGTACATGGTCTTAATCTACCGAACTGTGTTTTTCTTCCTGAGGTCAAAGTCATCTGAAAATTAATCAAGAACGGACAAAAAAATATAAAAAAAAAGAAGTTGCTACCATGTACAGTATTTACAAATTCACAGTTGTATCAAAAAGAAGAAAAAAAATAGGTAAGACATCTGAGGTTTGAAGTATTTTTTATGAAAAATTCAGCAAAAGCTGCCACCACTTCAGTCAAACTATGAGTCACAAATGTTTTGTTATCCATTTGTACAGTGCTTTAATATTTAAACTAACGGAGGTTTAAAATGTTATTTCAACAAACTGATACTCTAGTAAATGTTTGCAAATGTGAAACTGCATTTATCAGTATGGTGAATAAAGAATTAAAACTAAAAGCAAAAACAACAACAACAACAACAACTTTTCAGTTATAAATTATTATTTACAGAAATAAAAATTTGAAAAGCCAACAAATTCCATTTCTTAATCCAACTACGTAGGTGGCTTTTACCCCTCATCCACTTCTGTGAAAATGTTGGTTAAGAAGTACTGAGACACACTGGTGGGCTCCTCTTCAAGAACACAGCTGTCCACACAGTCATCCTGCAAAGAAGGAACAAAACAAAGAGCACATCTCCATGTGAGCGTGTATGAATTACACTGAATGAAAAACAGCTTCAATCCACCTGTACCTTTCTTACCTCTGTGCACTGTGAAGTGCTAGGATCTGGGCTCCTGGGACTTTGATCACAGGTCTCTCTGATGTTCACTGCTGTTTGTGTTAGCAGTGTAATCGATGCTGGACGGGTTTCTTTTAGTGGCTGTGTCAAACTTTGTGTGGAAGGGACATCATGTGATGTGGAGGCTACAGGCTCTGGCAAAGATTGTCGTCCTTCAGTCAGTGGCGTTTTAAGCTTAGATCGCTTGGAAACTGGTTTGCTAGGTGGAAGATTTTGTGGAGGGCTGGTTTTCTTTGTTACAGAAAGCGAGGAAAGAGAGCCTTTGGGTTTTCTGTTAGATATTAGAAAAAATTAAACATTTCTCAATAATTGATAGAAGCCAATGTGAAATTTTTCAAAATGAAACCGTTCTTCACCCACCTCACACACCTCTGTGAAGTTTGAGCTTCTAAGCTGCTGGTAGTGCCTTTTCCATCTGTCACAATCTCCTCATCACGGCTGCAGCTTCCCCTTTGTGCTTCCGTGACAGCATCACTGGCTTTTGGCTCCTGGGTGGTGTTTGTTTGGGTAGGCGCTGACTCCGCTGCTTTCATTGACTTGGTCTTGCTGGTTTGTTTTCTCCTCGCTGCATTAGGTTTAACTTGCAGTTTGGCTGGTTGAAAGATTCATACAGGGTGAAAAAGCAACATTTAATGTTCACATTTAAAAAATGTTCACACATTTTTTAAAGTGCATTTGGTGAGTATGTATTTATCCTCTGCATACCTCTTCTTCCAATACTTGTTTGTCTCTGCTTGTTAAGTGCTGCTTCAGGCTCATTATTGTCCACTGCATCTGGAAACTTTGGTGGATTGTCTGTAGTATGTTCTGCTCAATTAAAGCACACAATTAAAGTTACACAGCATGAATCAGCATGACAATCAGTAGCTTGAAAGTGACAGAATAATGCAGTCACTCTACCCTGTGGATCCACTGTTTTCTGAATGTTATGATCCTGATGGATGGAAAAACACAGCATGTGAAAAAGATAAAAAAAAAAAAATCACATTCTGACCGCCAACAGTTCTTCTTTACAGCTTTACTTACAATCAGTGTAGATGGGTCCAGCACAGTCTCTTCCACACTGATGAGGCCTGTCACACTCTTTATCTCTTTGAACATGGGCATGGGGACATTAGACAGAGACCCCTCTCCTGCCGCTGCCACACTCTCTCCAGAAACACCACTAAAGGATGAAGTAAGGCACAGAATTAGACACCAAACTAAACAGACTACATGCTTGCTCACACAGCTAGTTGATTAAAAGCAGACACAAACCTTGGTTGAGGTATTGATGACTCTGCTACAGAAAGACAAGAGGGGTTCTCAATTGCACTGTTCACCACCTCCCCTGATGAGGACAGCGGGATCTCAGTCAGAGAGAGGATGAAAAATGGTTCGTCGGGATCTGAAGGCACCTTCTCTGGCAGCACTGAAATTTAAAAAAAGAAAAAACCAATAAATAAGCAAATCAAGAAGAACATTATATAAAGTTTACACAAAACTTAAGTGATATGACTGGAACATAATATATGATTGACTTACTCTCTTGAAATATTGGAAAACTTTGGATGTCGTTTGTACTTAATGTTGATGTATTCTAGGATTAGGAGAATTAGAGAAACATTTAAGGAAACTCAAGAGAGACTTTTTCACTTTAAAACTACCAGAGAATACCTCTAACTACCCCTGTTAGGATTGGATATATAATATTAACTTATATTATATATTAGCAAGTCTTGACACAACATTAACAGATTTGATTGCAAAGCTTGTAAAAGGATTAAAGACCAGACAAAACAGAGTCATTATTGAGCTTACCTGGGTAGAAGACACTTGGTTCACAGGAACCAGAGGGACTTCAGAAATACTTGAATGATGGTCATGTTCACTTTGTTGTTCATTAACTTGTGCCAAACATCCAAGAGGAGAGCTGGGATCATTTGGATGGGGATCCTTACTGTCTAAGGTGCCCAGTACTTTCTCCAAGTCTACAGGTTGAGATGTTACTGTACAGACTTCTACATTTATTGAACAATGTCCTGATGTTAGGTTTTTCTCTGGCAATTTCACAGATTTCTGTGCATCATTATTGTCCCCAGGGTCTTGTGCTGGTGCTATATTTGAGATTGTATCAACATGTTCTGCAGATTTACTGATATCAGCTGGCTGTAGTTTTGTCTGTGTAATTCTAGAGGATGATCCCAAATTAGGTTTCGGTTTGACCTTGGGAAACCGCCGCAATCTTTGTGGGATATTTTGTTCCAAGCTCACTGAGCTTGACATTGGGCCACATACACCATCTGTCTTTTCCCTCTCTGATGAAGATATTTCCTCTCGGCATTTATTAGAAGAGCCAGATTCCAGTGATGGTTCAGAAACTGAATAAGCATCAGGACTTTTAAATTCATTTGATTTTTCTGGAGAGGTAGGACTGCAAGGTGGCTGGGCTTCTGCATCTTTCATTCTGTAGTCACTTGATTCAGACACACAAGTCTGGCTACAGGGTTTTTCCACAACCTGCGTGTGTATAACAGGGTCTTTTGTGGATTGCGAGTTTGACTGCATAGTTCTTGGTGTTTGCGGCAGGTTTGGTTTGGGTTTGATTTTTTGCAATCGACGACTCCTCAACTGAGAAGCAGATTCAGCTTCACTCTTTTCTTGATTAAGCGGTGACTCTTGAACAGGTGCAACAAGAACAGCCTGGTGGACGCTGCTCTCTTGGAGTGAGGCTGATTCTGCATCACCTGCTTCCCCAGCTTGTGAGACTGTGACTGCTGAGTCAGGTGCTACCACATTTTTACAACTACTCACAGATGTGGTAATACAAGGCATATTTTTTTCTGGATCAGATGCTGACTTTGTCTCACTGCTGACCTGATCCCTGCTGGGTTCAAATTGTGATGCAGAGAGTTTCACGTTTTCTGAGGCACTCTGATCTGAAGTTGCTGCACCCAAGTCTAGTCTAACATTTGTTAAACTAGACTCCTCATTTGTTGATAGCTCCTCCGAGAGTGTAGATGTAGAAACTATATTTATTGATGGTTTTAAAACTGAAGCAGGGTCAGTGTTTTCACTCAGTTTTTCAGAGGACAGGGTGCATACTGGTTGTGGTTCCACCTTTGCTGTTGTTTTTTCAGGTGATCTCATGTTTGAAGTTGGGCTTAAGTCCTTCTCTAAAACCGGTTTTACAGTTTGAGGTTTAAACCTTGAAATTCTTGAGGACTGTGCTAAATTTGGTTTAGGTTTGACCTTTTGCATTCGACTCCTTCTAGATGGTGATGGAGTTGTGTCTTTGTTCACTTCTTTTTGCCTGACAGGTAAATCTTCTGGATGTGAAACACATGAAGGAGGTTTCTCGGCGCTCTCTTGACCTGGTTCTGATTCTGTGCATGGCTCCTGTTCAGCCTTTGAGATCGCCAAGTCTGATGTTGCTGAATTATTGAAAACACTCTTGGCTGTTTCAACACAGGACTGAACTTTTTCCTCTGTGGGCTCAGATGACGACTTTGTGTCATTAGTGACTTGATTCCCTTTGAGATCTAACTCAGATTCCAAGTTCTGGCATTGTGAGGGACCGCAATCCGTTATTACTGCACCTAAGTCCGGTCTACCATCTGTGGTTGTTGGTAAAAGAGTATCTACACTTTCTACATGTTTTTCAGGAGAAGCGGAGCATGATGATCGTGGTTGTTCATCCTCTGTGGTTAAGCATCTTGATTGTTTGCGAGATTTGGGGTCTTGCGTTGGGATGGGGTCTCTCTCTTCAGGCTGCTTTGTGGTTTGGGATTTAGATCTTGCAGTTCTTGATGTCTGTAGCAGATTTGGCTTGGGTTTGAATTTTGGTAATCGACTCCTTCTAGATTGACAAGTATTTGAGACTTCACTTTCTCCTTTTTCAGTGATAGATAATTCTCCTGCGTGTGTTTCACCCGTAGGTTTATCACTGCTCTCCTTGGCTGGGGACACAATTGAACATAACTCCTCTTCAACCTCTGTGATGAGTGAGTCAGAGTTTGGCGGATCCTTAAAACCAGTCTCAAAAGGTTCAACATGGGAAGTAAGTTTTTCATCTGTGGGCTCAGATAATGACTTTGTCTCTCTCGTGGCCTGATCCCTATGTGGTTCAAATGTAGATTCAGAAAAGCTGTGACTCTGGAACTGGATTTCTGCAACTGACTCAACCCCAACAATATCTGGTTGACTCTCAGATGGCTTTGCTGTTAGTTTAACTTCAGTAGAGGAAATGTCAGCTTTTAGCAATGCTGGAGAACAGTCTTTAATGTTAGCAGACTCTGTGTGGCTTTCTTCAGCTGTCCTTGCTGCAGATATATCTGGTTGGGATTTGGATTGTACAGTCCTGGAGACTCGGCTAAGGTTAGGTTTAGGTTTTATTTTGGAAAAGTGACCTCTCTTAGTTTGTAGAGTATTTTTGTTTGAACTCTCTGGATGTGGCTCATCACTGGTTTTAACTGCCATTTCATCACTGACTGTTTTGCTAACTTGTTGTTCCACAGTGGCCACAGTCTCCGATGTCTGTGTGACATCATGATCAAATGTAGACATGGAAGGAGTGGCACTTTCCTCCTGTACAGCAGCATCGGAAACAAGCTCTTTTTCTAGGTGGGTGGTTTCATTCACATCAGCTGATGCCGTCCCTGCAGTTAAATATAATGGCACATTTTACATTGACTGTTGCTCAGTCTAACAACAAATGAAACTGTCCATTATAAGGACTCTTTTCTGTCTTTCTAACCTGTTACATGATCTCGTATGTCTACTTGATTCTGTTCCGACTGAGAGACGTGACTCAGGTTTCCGATGGTCAGCAGGGTTTGAGCAGCCTCGTTGTAGCTCTGATCTTCAGACACTGAAATAAAAAGACAAACAAAAAATATGAACTTTAAATCTAAAACTATATATAAAATTCATAAGCAAATAATCATAAAACATCTTCAACATACCTTCTGCATGTTCTGAAGAAATAAATTCTATAACATCCTGCAAAGCAAACACACATATCATAAATAACACCAAAAGCTCTCCTTTCTATTCACAAAAGCTGTTTTACAAAAACATGAAGTACAGTACACTGCTTCATTTACAATATCTTTTCTACATCTGTACACATCTGTACAGATATGTACATCTACAGCTGACTGTATAGCAAATAAAGATGACATTTTAGGCACCTTTCTAATCTTATTGAACACTGAACTGGTTTACTACAAACCACATTGTTATTTATGCATGTTATAATTTTCATCGATCAGGCATAACATTATAACCACAGGCCTAATATTGTGTTAATCCTGCTTTTGCTGCTAAAACAGCCCTGGTCTGTCGAGGCTTGGACTCCAATAGAACCCCTCTAGCTGTACTGTGGTATCTGGCACCAAGATATTAGCAACTTTTAAGTCCTATAAGTTGCAAAGTGGGGCTGTCCATGGATCAGACTTGTTTGTCCAGTACATTCCACAGCTGCTTAATTGGACTGCAGTCTGGGGAATCTGGGAGTCAGTCAACACCTCAAACTCCTTGTTGTGCTCCTCGAACCATTCCTGAACCATTTTAGTTTTGTGGCGGGGCGCATTATCATTCCAAATGAGGCCAAATGAAGGTGGTCTGAAACAGTGCTTAGTGAGGTGGTGCATGACAAAGTGACATCCATATGGTTGGCAGGACGCAAGGTTTCCCAGCAGAGTATTGCTCAAAACATCACACTGCCACTGGCGGCTTGCCTTCCCCCCATCGCACATCCTGGTGTTCCCTAAGTAAGAGGCGCAAATGCACCCAACCACGTGACATTAAAAAAAATGTGATTATTTGGACCAGGCCACCTTCTTCTATCAATGCTCCATGGTCCAGTTCTGATGCTCAAGTGGCACTTTCGGTGAAGGACAGGGGTCAGTATGCACTGTTTGTTCTGACACCTTTCAATCAGAACCAGCATTAACTTGTTGATATGAGATACTCTAGCTCATCTGTCGGATCGGACCACACAAGCCAGCCTTGGTCATTGGTGGCCAAGGCTCACTGATGCACGTTCCCCACATGCAGCAGTGAGCCTATCAGGACCCTATCGCTGGTTCACCATTCTTCCTTCATTGACAGATACTGCAGACCGAGAAAGTCCCAAAAGAGTCTTGTCAAACTCAAATCCTTTTACATTTTGCCCTCAATTTTTTTTAACTTTGAGGACAAAATGTTCACTTACTGCTTAACATAACCCACCCAGTAACAGGTGCAATGATGAGATAATGAATGTTATTTACTTCACCTGTCTGTGGCCATAATGTTTTGCCTGATTGCTGTGTAAGTAATTCAACCACATACTGAATACATGTATTCAAAACAAAAATGGAAAGACACTGCAGAAAAAAATAAAAGGTTGAACTTACTCAGTTTTGAGCCTTTAATAATAGATAAAATTGTGTTTTCAAGATTAGTGCTCTGGAATGATAATCATTAACCCCAGATCTTTTATTGGGGTTAATGATTTAATTAACTTGGTACTACTTCTTAAGCATAGGTCACTTACAATCAACAGGTCCAACTGATGTTCACATGGTTCAGCTGACCCTGTCTCATGTTGTGCCTGCTCACAAGCAGAATCGGGGCAAAGTGCATCTTGGGAAATGCCCAAAACATCAGGCATAGTGGCCAAGATATCAAGCTACAGGTGGCATAGGAGGAGTCAGAGGAAGATTGGAATGTAAAACCATGCGCAAATAAAAAGTAAAGCAAAACATAAAAATGTTTGTCATGGGAATTATTTCAAAATAAAAAGAATGATTGGTGTTTTAGTGAGGCATGTGATGGAGAAAATGTTTATCATACCTCAGCAATTGTCTCATCCACTTCTTTAATCTCAGGACGAGGAGTGTGCAGGCCGGCAGGCACAAACACAGGTGCACTGCTGTCTTTACTGGGGCTACCTGCGAGTTCCACCTCCTCCACTTCTTCATCCTGCCATTGATGACTGTCCTCGTCACTAAATTCTGTCTGAGAAGCCGTGAGAGTGACAAGTGTACACTTTTTGGATTTTGGGGCCAAATCATGCTGTGGTAGGATTCTCTTCTTGGCTGCCTGTTTGGATTTTGGTTTAGCAGCAGATGCAGTGGACCCAGCTGCTGAGGCTGGTGTCGTTTCAGATGCAGAGGAGTGTACTTCATCTTTGGCTGGATAAGTCAAGGGCTTGATGGGTTTAGGCACTCTACCACATCTACAAAACAAAATGAAACACTAATAAAAACACTTTATTCATGATCAATAGGAATATTGTTCGGAAATCTATCAGCCCACCAGACAATGTTAGATGACAAGCAACCCTGTATTAACAGTATTGATAATTACAAAATACATTTTCATATGTTTCTGTAATGGTGAATCCATCAGTATGTGTAAACTCTTTAATCAAAGTCATTTTTTAAATGCCAAGGAATAATTTTTATTGTAATTCATCAATTTTCAAATTTACCATCTTTACAAAATTGCTGAAAAAAAATAGTAAAGAACATTATTATTTTTTTATTAAGATGTCAAATTACAGCTATTTGCTTGCTTCGTGAACAGAAACATTTGTTTGATTGAATTAATTGATTAATTGTTTTGATTAATTGCTAATTTCTCAAAAAAGTCTAGTGTGCCGGCTGAAATCTGGGAATACAAACATGAATTCGGTTTGAAATCCTTCACTCCTGGACAAATATGCTGAACAAATATTTAATTTTTAGTTTTAAAAACGTTTATGAGAGATTTCTAAAATATTTGTGTTTTCTTATTTTTATGAAAGGTGGTCTAACAAATTTGTTAAGCGCTGGATACAGTGGATACAGTGTTTTTCAGTAAATTAAATTCATGTACCTGGTAGGTCTTGGAGGTTTAACGATGGCATCCTCCTCCTCCCCTTCTGAGGAAATATCATCACCGACTGGCTCCCTGCTGGCTTGGCTTAAAGATGATGGATCTTTATTTACCTACAGTAAGTTTCAGTAAAGCAAAGCCAGTATTCATAAAAAGGTTTCAAGGCTTATAAACAGAAAATGAAATAACCTTATTACAAGTTCAACCACTTACACTCTCATCTTCTTCATCCAATGAAGTACTTTTAGCTGTCGTACAAGGTGAAGGCTTTTTACTCCATTTGCGGCCTAAAGGCAGTAGTGGTTTTGATGCTCTGCCTCGTGAGAGTTTAGCTGGCTTGATTGCAGTGTCCTTAGCTGTATTTGCATTTTGAGTTTTCTCTGACCTAAACATTTGAAAGAAACTGATTTTAATCGCAGAGATATGTACAAAAAAAAGAATATTCACAGCAATATGATTTTAGTGTCATTACGTGTCTGAGTCTTTGTGGTTGTCAGGAAGCTCTGCCTCAGGTTCTTCACATACGCCGTCCTCATCTGAGAATTTAAAAGCAAAATAAAAATGGCGTGGCACTTTAACAAAAGCCAAGAAAACATGGGGAAACGAGTACTGATTTGGAAAAAAAATGTTATTACCCTTAATTTTCAGGAAACATTAAAAAAAAAAGTTAGAGAAAAGGTAGTTACCACGAAGTCACCACATACATGTAGGTATGTGGTGATTTTTTGTAACAACAAAACCGCTCACAGTCCCTGTACCTTGCTCAGTGCTCACTCGTTTGGTTCTCTTGTCATTTGGTTCCTCATCCAGAGCAACTTGTCTGTTCTTTCTTTTGCCTCTTTTTGTCTTAGCGTCAGAAACAGGAATTTCTCCATCATTACAGAGATCCTCATTCTCTTTCTCCCCTTCCTCTTCCTCCTCTTCCAACCCCAGGATCTCTTTCCCATCCTCATCCTCCTCATCTTCCTCCTCCACATCACTCAGTTTCCTTCCCGATTTTTTGGCTGTAGAGGGAATAAGAGCACATAGACTTTTGAATTGGGAAAAGCTAAAGGAGAATTCCCAAATATTCACATACACCCTACAATGATCACACGAGAAAAGAAATCATGTTGACGTATCTTACCTTTTGTCTTTCTCTTGCCCTTTTGGGACGATTTCTTCTCAGCCACTGATCTCAGTTTCTTCTTACTTCTCTGATATTCCAAAATCTTTTCTAACAGCTTAGAGAAGTACTCTATGTCCAGTTTGCGCCTCTCTCCTACAAAACAATCATCAGCCAACTTAAATTAAATTTAAGAATGTACACACAGAACGTTAATCATTCGGTTATTTTGATTCCAAAACGTTTGGCAACTGTGTAAAATGTGAAGGGAAAAAAAGGGAAAAACATACAATACTGTGAACACTTTGGATTCTATAATTAACTAAACAAAAACACAGAACTTTGTGCGCGTGTGTATTTCCCACTATGCTGCATAATCTCCTCTCTCTCTAGTTATATTACTAATTAATATTATATTACTTTTGATGCTTCTCCAGGTTCTTTTTTTGAAATTTGATATAGTGTCTTTTTACCATTTTCAATTAAATATAACCTTTAAATGACATACTTGAATAATTACATTTGAAGATTATTACTAAATACTTACTGATAGCTTTGTCAATCCTCCAAACATTCTCTCGTTCTTCTTTCTTGAATTTGTTCTGAAAGATCAAATTCAAAATTGCAGTTCTGTGTATTTAGTTCAACTTTAAACTCTTTCTTCTTATCATGCACATTTGTATTTATCGCTGACCTTTATCTCTGATCGAGCTCTGTGTGGAAACAGTTGACAAATCATAGAAAAATCTGTCCCCACCATGCTAACTGCCAGGAAGAACATGTCTGTCTCTGATGAAAACAAATTTAAGAAGAAAAGTCACAAAAAAGGCATCAAAACAAAATAATAAAAACACTTAATATGTTACCATATATGTGGCTTATCTTACCTGATAAGCCACTGTATTATAACCATTCACATGTGAAGTGCACAGCATCGTCTGTGGTTATAATTTTCTGCATTCAATTTTACACATGCCACACTCTTAACTATTACTGCAGACTGTATATAAAAGATGGCTTCAGGACCTGAAAAGACGAGTCTGTGCAGACGAGCCTTTACCTGCAATATTTCTAATAGCAAGTAAATTAAAATGTCTTTACTGCTGCTCTCTTGTTCTTTGTTTTATGGTCCCCACTGGTCAGAAAGGAGGATACAACAAGCTATAGTTTAGCGCAGGCAAACTTGTAATTAACCAGTCATTACCATATAAACGTGGCGTGTCTCGGATTAACTTTGCCTATCACATTTGGTGAAAATGCTCTGCATGAGGCTTCAAAACAGGACTTTGCTAATCACCAAATTATATACAGTATCTATGTTGCAACAGTCCCTGATAGCAATAGCCTCCTCAGAAGAACAATGCTGCCTGCAACACAACAAAAACTGCTCAAGCAGGAGTCAAGGAAAATAACAACAAGCACAAGGAATTGATCCAACCTAAGAACTCCTGAGATCCCAATCTGACAAAGTATCCGTGGGATGGGGAAACAAGACCCATCACACAACTCACAGATTTGCTTCCAATGTCTCGTTCTTTTGCTCTGCAAGGCCAGTGCTGCTTTGCATAAGGTTACTTTAATATTGTGGCTGTCTCACCTTCGCTGGTCCAGCGTTTTGCATGGTTCAGTTTCCTGAAACTTGAGTAAGTTGTAGTGGAGCCTCGTTCAAAGATGGGGTCTCGATTCTCTGCTGGGTTTGGCCCTTTGGCTCGCTGGACTTCCACAGTTAAGCTGAGAGATAAGATGAAAGGGTTTTAAAAAGCCTATAAATGGTTCAAACGTTCTACAATATCATAATAGGAAAGCAATTATTTTATATGGATGGGGCAAAATAATAAAAATAATAATAATGCATACTTTATTAATCCCCTATAGGGCGATTACTCTCTGCATTTAACCCATTGACTCAGTGAAGCAGTGAGCAGCCACCAATCCATCACAACGGTACTTTGCTTAGGGGTACCTCAGAGTAACAGTTCAGTGGATTCGAACCACCGACCTTCCAATCATGGCGCGACCACTTTACCTAATGAGCTATCCCTGCCTGGGGATACAGATCAAATGGTCTACAAATCTCTGCTAACCTCTCTTCGTCAATAATCAGTGAGCCATCTTCTGCAACTTTGACTTGAGGAACCATAAGTGCTTCTTCCTGCTCTTCCTCTGCCTCCTCTGCTTCTTCCTCTGTGTTGCCCATAGTATTAGGGGGGATTTCAGGTTCCTGTGCCTGCTCTGGAGACCTTCAAACATTAAAAAAAGAAGAAAGAAAATAAAGAAAAATCTATTAATTACAAGCAACTGGTATACAAACTTTCTACACATTCTGAAACGTGCAGCAAGCCACAGCTTTTGAAAGACAAACTGTTTAAAATGCACTGCTGCCTCCACATTTAAGTGCGCCAAAAAGTTCAAACACTTAAACCAAGTTCTCTGTTGTATCAGATGTGCAGTCACTTTGCAGTGATTCAAACAGACTGTGAATTAACACGTTAAAAGAATAATGTTTGGCTTGGGACAAACTCAATTCTAGTGTTCAACTTTGTTTTGTTTGATTTTTTTTTCATAATACTTTTTGTGATGAAAAACTGTGTTTATGACTCTTTCTTTGAGGAACAACAGATGATCAGCAATTGCACACAGTGAGAACTAGGGCTGCCATGATTAGTCGACTAGTCACGATTACATCGACTATCAAAATCGTCGACGACTGATTTAATAGTCGACGCATCATTTGAAGCTTTGTAAGATCCCAAAAGACGCAGGAATAAGTAGTAGGATTTAAGAGTGTAATAACGGACTGAAACAGAAGAGGGCAGCACTGCATGTACAAGGATGCCAGCTGACGTTAAACCCCGAAGAAGAAGAAGTAGCTCTGTCCCAGAATTCATAGCGCAGCCCAGCTCAGTTTCCAACAATGGCGGCAGCTAGTTAGTTTTAATGTTACTCTTATTATTCTTTCTGGGTCACAAAATAAACGTTTAACATATTTTCAGGCGAGAATGTAGCTGTGTAAACCTCAAATATCTGCTCAGTTTATCAAGACACCACATATTTTCAAAAGCGCTCCGACGTTTTCGGAGACGTCTGTTAGCCACTAGCTCGATAGCTAGCCGAGGGCAAGGCTCACTAGAGCCGTGAGAACACCGGACTCCCAGCAAATCGTTTTCAAACCCACCGCCGTCTTTCGCTACTCAGGTTAAATATATATAAGTCACTTGATAACTTAAAAATGTTATTGTTTGGCTTTTTTTTAGTATTTTATTTGTTCCTGAGTAAATCTGTTTGGCTGAGATTAAAGTTATAGTTTTTACACAGCTGAATAAATGTCAAGGAGACAACTGATTATCAGAAGTGTGAGATGCTGGAGAATATACTCCGGTGTCCTGTTATATTTTAGATAGCAAGGAGTTTATTAAACTTCACCGAAACAATCTGCAAATTTCATTAAAATTTAATAAACTATCGTCTTTATTTTTAGTTAGCACATACCTTAAACACTTAAAGCTGTAAGCTAATGATAGTTATATAAGAGCAGATGCGTGCTGGTGCAATAATCTATATGTTTTACGTCCAATGGATGCATGATCTGATTAGTCGACTAATCGCAAAAATAATCGGTGACTAGTCGACTATCAAAATAATCGTTTGTGGCAGCCCTAGTGAGAACATGATTCACATTGAAGTAATTTCCATTTGAATTACAGGCTTAACATAGACAAACCATTAAAAAAAAATGATTTAAAGAATATGACAGCACAAACATACGCTTCTCTTCCTGGTGAAGGTGGGAGCACAGTCTCATTCTCTTGAGTCAATTCTTCTACACCAGATCTGGAAGAATTTCAAAATTCAGTTTTCTCAAGTAAAATCAGTGTTCATCAATATAAAACATCATAAGTGAAATATACGGTACATGGACTGGACTGTTCTACAGGAGCGCACTTTATGCAACATATCTCATTCACCCATTTACACACACATTCATAAAAGCACATTTTTGCATCTAAGTGCTTTCTACCTAACATTAACACCGATGAACACATCGGAAGCAACTTGTAGCTGCTTGCCAAGGATACTTTGGCGTGCACAACGGAGCAGTCGAGCATCAAACCACCAACCTTCTGAATAGTAGACAACGTGCCTCCTGCCTGCCTCCCGAACAATGGCCTCCCCCACACTTTAACATCACATAATTACATGAGTTTCACAACTTTGCAAGATACTCACGTCATGGGGTTAGACGTTGGAAGATAATGGATAAGGTCCCGCATGGTCATTTTGGCAGGATCTAAATTAAATACCTTCGAAACGGCCTTAGCTTTCTTAAGTTTCTGCAGAATCAAATGATATCACACCTTTCAGTTAACAAATCATGATAAAGCTAACAGTTTATATCTGATTAATACATTAATTAACTCAGACAGCTGAGAAAAGATGGCTAAAAATGCTTAGTTAATGACAAGGACTCACTTTTTCTTTGCGTCTCTCCTCTCTGAGCAAATCTCTGAGCTTCTGAGCCTTCACAAGCCTTTGTACATCTGATGGGTCATTTAGAAGTCTACTCAGGGAGAGTGCCGATGGTGTCAGTGAAGGCACAGTCTTTGATGATGCAAGTGTTTTGGCTTTCTCTGATAGTTCAGTGGATTCTTTGTCTGGTATGGAGGGTCTATCTGGTGGTCTGGGATGAGCTTCCTTAACTTGTCTGTCTGAAATGTTCTCTGACTGTTTGCTACTGTCTGCTGGAAGATGGGTTTGTTCTACTGACTGTACAGCTGGGGAAACAGCTGAAGGTTCTGAAGCGTCCAAAGTAATGGAGGTGGGTTTAGGTTGAATTTTAGGCAGCTTGCTGTCTTCTGAAGGCCTGCGTTGCCTTGGAGACTGGAGTCCCTTTGGAGTTGCTGTTGTTCCCGTTTGACTGGATGCTTTTGCCTTGTCAAGGCCCGCACCAGAGCAATCAACAGATGTTTGAGAGACTGCTTTGATGGGAGACTTTGGTGTCCGAGAGAGAGCGGAGGGGCGGCCAGGGGCCACTTTAGGCTTAACAGAAAATCGTTTCCTTCTTTGGACAGCCGCTGAAGAGCTGGTACCATCCACATTTTGCTCACTGCCATCCCTAAACGGTAGCAAGGAAAGTTATTGTTGTCAAACATAACAAATAGTCTTAAGGCTTCTAAAATAATTCAAAGACACTTTACTTTAAACTCACCCTGAAGCTGCAGCTTTTTCTGACAGGGTAATGTCGGACTTATCCGTCAGAGCACTAGCATTGTTGCTGTCCCCGACCTCTCTCGGGGCCTCACTGGCCTCCTGATTTGCTGGAGTTGCTTCCTGAGGTGCTGATCGCCCTGCTGTACTTACATTGGGACGCACACTAAATCTTGACCGACGGAACATTTTGACCTGAAAGCAAAGCTGCATCAGTACTGAACAAATAGCCATGACATCAATCTGCAAATGAAATACTGTTAAACTCCATCTAACGCCCTAATACGCCATCAAAATGTATTCAGGTATTGTAAAGGTGCTCTGGAAATCAACCAAGAAAAGATGCCCTTACAGAACAGCAGTCACAGGTGGGGATCTTTTTCTGCACCAAATCTCGTCTTTACATAAAGCTTTTCAATAAATTATTTGCTAAATAGAAATGAACACATAAACATCTCTCCATGAATGGAGTTTGACACTAATATGCATTTGCTTCGTCTCAGTGTTGACAAAAAGCAGCTTACTCTACTGCAGCTTAGGCATATTCCGCCTACAAAACAATAAACTTCACCTGCACAAAAAGTATTTAAATGATCTCTTCTTTTACTGAAAAATGCAAAACTCAGCTACTTTGTTGACAGGGCTGGTGACGTCGACAGTCGAGAGGCCGTTAAGTTTGATGACAAACGCTTTAAAATCACTCGGAAACACCGCCAGACGTGGAATAAGCCAACAAACACAATTTAAACCAGTGAAAATTACGCAAAATGCAATCTTAATGGTGGAGAAAGATTGGGAAAGTGCACAAGCTGGACTCAAACTCGGGTAAAAACAGTTTTAAGCGTGACGCTCTGCATGCGTTGGGTCGCCCTTTTCATGAAGTTTTGGAGCTAAGACCGCTTCACTGATATTTTTATCGCGTCCACATCTTTTACTTTACTTGTATTAACGTACCTGGCTAAGAATATGTCGTTTTGTGGAAGAAATAAGCCTTCATTTACCGACGAGGAGTGGTAAGTAGCGGACCCAAAGCACACGCTAATCCGCCATGTTTTAGTGACGTAATAGTTTCTTCTTCTTCTTCTTTGTGTTTAACGGCGGTTGGCAACCAACGTAAAGGAGCATTGCCGCCTCCTACTGTTCCGGAGTATGGGTCAGACAGTGAGTTTACAAGCTGTATCAAAAAAATAAAACAAACAAAAAAAAAAAACCCTACACTCTTTCATAAACACCTATAGCCTTCAGAAACCCCACCAGTTCCCTCACCTGTGCCCTACTACCCTCCAACACACTCTTCAGATTAAATCCCCCAATTCCCCGCTCCTTCAACCTATTCTGCAGAACTGTCCTCTCCACATCATAACCCTTGCACCGCAGTATGCTCTACTGTCTCCACCTCCTCCTGGCACACTCCACAAAGCCCCGTCTCATGTTCTCCTATCATCTGTAGTGTTTTATTTAATGCACAATGTCCCAGTCTAAGCCTGGTAATGACCACCTCATCTCTCCTATTACCCCTATACAACCTACTCACTGCCACCTCCTTCTTAAGATGATACAATTGCCTGCCCGTACTCCCTGAATCCCACCGCTTCTGCCACTCCTGAACAACCTGCCTCCAAACAATACCTTTCGCTTCAGATCCACTGCTTGTAATTTCCATTTCAGTCCTATTTTTAGTCAACGCTCTTTTCGCCAACCTATCCACCTTTTCATTTCCACTGATCCCTACATGAGCTGGCACCCAAAGAAAGTGAATATTGCCACCAAAACACCTTATTCTGCTGATAGTCTCCAGAATAGCATACAGCATGCCCTGCCTTGTCTTCGAACAAAATGATTGTAGACTTGAAAGAACAGCTGCCGAGTCAGAACACACTACCACCTGCCTGATTTTCGAACACTCTACCCATTTCAGTGCTACCAAAATTGCTACCATTTCAACCGTGTATACTGCCAGTCCATCCGAAGTGCGTCTGTGTATTCCAATATTTTGTGACGGAACTGCTATTCCAAACCCTGTACTTCCAGTAACTGGACTTTTAGCACCATCCGTGAACACATGAATACACTCAGGGTATTCAGTCAAGCTGTGAAAATGAAATGCTGAAACAAGATCGACTCTGCCTTTCAATTTTCTCTTCAGATCCAGCAAGTACCAGTCCACAGGAGGGGTCTCCAATAACCATGGGGGAACCACAGAGAACACTACTGCAGGACATATTTTAAGTTCATACACCTGACACTCCTTAGCCCACTGATTCCCCACCTTTCCAAAATGATCCTTCTGACTTCTTCCATACTCCCAGCATTCCAAAAGTACCTCCTTTGTGGGATGTGCGTCACCATGACCACCAAGATGAACCCAGTAATTCACAGACACTTGCTTCCTCCTAAGATCTAGGGGCATTTGACGTAATATTTTCCTGAGTGAAGGGGGTTATGGGAAATGTAGTTGGGTTCAAAAGAGTTGGATGAGGTAAGACCGCGATCTCTGTAAGCAATCCTGTCTGCGCTTTACTAATAATAGTAACAACAACAACAACAACAAAGAAAAAATAAAAAAGCTTTAGTGTAAAGTATAAAATATGTCTGTATAAAATGTAAGTGTAAGAAAATATGTGATTTTAAATTGTGCCTTCCCTCCACCATGTTTTATCTCCTGAAAATAACCCATTTCTTTTCATTTCTTTGAGAAACAAACTAATATGCATATTTAAGTAGCACGGAAATACTTGATTTTCATGGTGGTTTATCAGGTTATGTTTACATGTAAATGTAGTCTTTAAAAAAAGAAACCAAGAGTCCAGAGTACTAACTATTATATAACTATAACTATTAACTGGTTTAGCGCTACCCATTACTATAAACTAATTAAACCGATAGGATAATAACTGGTCAGCCCCATGACTGACTCTAAATCTGTGTAGGATTTATCTGTTTGGTTTAGGTAAACAGGACCTCATACACAGTGCCCAGCAATTTCTATCAAAAGAATTAATCCTTATATAAAAAATATATTGATTCTCATTCAGTATCCTCTAATTAATCTGATTTAGCTCACTGTTTTCAGAAAGATCTTCTTTTGGTGACTTCTGGTGACAGATTATCCACCTCCACCTTACCCTAGCATCCTCTTTAGCCACGTGGACCAAAAATGTCAGGGCCATTTTTTTGTCCCAGTCCAGCCCTGCCTCCATCTCTCCCTTCCACCTGCTCTCAATATAGAGCACAATGTCATCTGCAAACATTATAGTCCACAGAAACTCCTGCCTGAACTCATCTGTCTGCCTGTCCATCACCACTGCAAACAAGAAGGGGCTCAGAGTGGATCCCTAATTTAATCCCCCCAACTTTGAATGCATCTGTCACTCCAGCTGCACACCTCACCTCTGTCTTGCTGTCCTCATACATCTCCTGCACCAACTTCCCTTCACTTCCTTATGTAGAAGTGAAACACCACAGTGCTTTCTCTAGACCTACAAGGACACAATGCAACATCTTCTGACCTTCACTATCAACACTCTGAAAGCTGTAACTCTCTTTCTTGGCATGATGGCAGGCATACCACTGCTTGCTGATCGTCAACTCTCTTTTTAACAATTCTTTTCCATAGCTTTATTTTATGACCCATTAACGTTACCTTCTGTAGATGCTACAGCTCTGCACATCACACTTTTTCAAAAGTTAAAACTTGTACCAGTACACTTCCTCTCACTCTTCAGGATTGTGTAAAACAATTTATTCAGTAAGTCCACAGTTCTCTCAAATTGGCATCTCTATACTTCCACAGGTAGGTCATCTGGACCACCTGTCTTTCAAATCTTCATCCACTTCATAGCTTCCCTCACGTACTCCCCACTAATCTTCAAAAAAACAAAAAAAAACACACACAGCTGTGAAGTCAGCTGCACATGAATAACATTAGTGCAATGACAACTTTAATCAGAGTGAGTTCAGAAGATCCAAAAGTGGGACACTAAAAACAAACTAGTGAAAGCAAAAAGTGACTTTGAAAAATTTATTTCAAGGAATTAAAACACTGATAGGAAAAAAAACTAAACATGAGAAGAATGGCAATCCTGCAGCAACCAATCAAAGAAGACTGTAATGGCTGCATTGTAAAGTGAAGAAAGCTGATTTTTTTTTTTTTTTAGTTTTTCTGAGATATGCAGAGTTTTAACGAACAATTTGAACACTATTATTCATTTACATTATTTGTTCTCAACAGAGATGGGCAGTAATGCGTTACAAGTAACGTGTTACTGTAAACCGATTACAGGCACTTGCCCTGGTGGCCATTCTTTCAGTGGGCATTTCTCAACAACAACTACAAACACTAGTGAAGTGAATGGGCATTTAATTAAATAATGAAAGATTTAATTCAATAATTAATGGAATATTTAATTAATTCATTTTGTCACTCCTGGCCCTCCACACCTCACTGCCATGATTGTTTGTGTAGTTATTGGATTCTAAAACTACTAGAATAGAATAGAAAACACATAAGATGCAGTCTCTGTTTTTTCTTCACCTTATTGATTTGAACTGAACTGAAATAAATCCGTTCTTTTCTGTATGGTAATGACCAGGACCTGTCCCAGCTGTCTCTAATGGATTCAGTATTGTCTCCAATGTTTCTGATAACTTCCAGTTTGGGAAGTTTCCCATGCAGGTGAGGAATGCAGTGACTGACAGACTACCCCTCCTTGATTTAGGACCCATGCCAAACACTGAGTAAAGACTTCCTTGCATTAAACCTGCATAGCTGTTTTCACATTTATAACAAATCACCTAAGTGACCGGCAGTGATCGTATAGTTAGTGCTCTGAGTTGTTGCCTAAACAACCCCTCTTCAAATCGGAGTTACAGCAGAGAGAATATGGCACTGAAGCAATGATGACAGCTTTAATAACCTATTTCATCTTCAAATATTCTTGTATGAAATTCTCTTAAAGTAGCAACTGAATTTCAACCAACTCAGCTAGCTCTGCATATTTTATTTCCTCTGTTAAAATAAAATGTGGCGGAGCCCAGCTGTAATTGTACCTTGCATTAATATGGTGTATTATTGATGGTGACACAGCACTGCTTAGCATGTCGTCCTGAATCTCACAGGTGTGCCAATGACCTGTGCAGTATATGAGGCACTAAAATCCTGGTGGATTTCTGGGATACGAACAGGAGGGAGTCATGTGAGCTCTATCAATATTGCCCCACTTACGTCTCAGACCTGTATTTATGTATTTATGCACTGAAATCGCGCTGTAATATCCAGTTAACTGTCCACATTTGTACTCTGTTTTTCCATTTATTATATTTTTTTCATTAATTTGTCTGAAAAAAGATCCACGTAGTAACCAAAGAGAGCCTAAATCAATGGTCTCTAATAGCAGCCAAATTATAAGAGCTTTCATTAGTGATGGTGAGATGAAGCCTTGTGATGAACTGAAGCTTTCCATCCAACTGGTCGACTCATGGTTCGAAGCATTGTGACGATTCATTGGCTCTACTGCGCCATCAAGTGGACGATTAAAGTCAGATAGGCTCAATGATTATAATGATGTGATGTGTAAACCTCTAAACTTAATAAATAAATTGTTTTCATGGTTATTTATCCCGAATATTGTCTCAGTATGTCTGATACAAAAGAGAAAGTGGAAACTATCAGGACAGAGTTTTGGTATGATTGTGTAACTGTGTAATCATGCTTATGTACATCTGGACAATGACACAAACTAGTGTGTGGTGCTTCACTTTTTAATAAACTAAAAGACGTTTAAACATATTGGCACCCAATTAGCCTTTATTACAGGTGCAGTTATAACCACTTTAAACTGTTGAGTTGAATTCATAATCTTAAATGCTTTTCAATGCTTTTTATAATCTTAAATGTTTATATGCTGGTTATGTTGGTCTGTATGGGAGAGGCCCCAGACTTCAGTGTGTGAAAGACTAGGTTGCAGGCTGACAGGAAACGTAGGCTTTTGGATGATGCTATTTGAATAACTAGGCTATTCATTATTATCTTTTATTCATTTATAATCTTAATATTAAGCTTTGAGTAGTGGCATTCATTTAAAGCATTTATTCAATATATTACATATATAGTTTAGAGATCGATGCTGTCTGCGTACAATGTTCATCTCCCACACGTGTGTTCATTAAAATCATCGTTTGACCGACTCTCCTGGACCGGTGTTGTGATTTTGAATCCCTCCTGTATCCCTCCTCAATATTTGAATATTAGAAGAGATGAGATCTAAATGTTGTCAGACAAATATTCTCTTCCTTGCTGGTTCCATCGAAGGAGAAATGTTCAAGTAAGTATGTAACTGGGACGTAATCCAATTCCACAACACAATGTGACGGGGAATCAGCTGTGTTTTGCTGCCCAATTTATTTTGAATCTGGTGCAAACCGGCGAGCCAGTTCCTGAATCAGTCACGTGGTACGGACTGCCTGCGAGGCCTCGAACATCACTGCATACGTAATCAAAGCAAGCCTCGATACGCGCTTTACAAAACTACCACGAGATTACCCGACACACGCTTCAAAGCTTCGACACACAGGAGACATCACTACTGCACACAGCCTTCACACGACAACAGGTGCACCACACTGCTAAGTGTGTTTTGTGTTTAGAGTTTTGCTAAATGGGAGACTGAGCTTTGCAAATGGTGTCCTAACCAAATGAATAGTGTTTAAGATTTTGGCAACAGTGGGACTGATTTGATGAAAGAGTTTTCATAGTTGACAGTTTAGTTTTTACAATGGGGTTTAGTGTTTTAGCAATTCAGAAAAACTGTAATACACCTGTGCTTTTCCCAGCAACTGAGGCTTTTACCCTGCACAGTTTAAGGTATGATAAAGCACTGACCTTATAAATGGCACAAAATACACATTTTAGCTGGGAGCTGGTCATTCACAGGGGAAAGGCCCCATTGTACAACAACAACAACAACAACAACAACAGTAGTAATAGTAATAATAAATTATTATTAGTCAGGCAAGTATATCATATATTTTGAATGTAAAATGACATTTTGGCACAGTTTTAGTGTTTTCCAGGCATCGCTGGTTTACACATTCGCCTGCAAAGTGAGAGGTCACTGGTTAAATTCCATTTGGTTACTTCAGGAACTTTTTGGGGTTACTTCAGAAAGGGACATCTTCGTCAAAGCCATGTTTGTGGTGGAATTTTGATCATTTACCACTGGACATAAGATTTTCATCTCTAAAAATGTATTTTGTCCAGTCTGTCCCAAACTTCACACGTTTGATGACAGTCTGGCGACGACTACATGCCAATATCTGGTCACACATGGTGCCACAGTTCTCATATAACATTTTAATCAAGACTACCCCACTGTGATTGAAGTATTTCTTGCAAAACAATCATAACCAAACAAAACCTTTCCTGTTCTGTAAATGAACAGTAGGACAAAAAGATTACTAGTCATTGCGGAAAGCACAATTAATGTTTTTGTTTACATCGTTGGAACGAGGAAAAATTCCCCCACCACAAAAACAGAAATATTCATGAAAGCAACCTGTAGTGCAAACACGAGGGCTGACTTTATGACTTCCTGCACTAGAAACCTGCCGATGTTGCTGATATGGATAGATCACCAGTCTTCCTTGTCTTTATCTTATTATCTCCTGTTGAGATGTTGCAGCAGAAAATACAGCCCTCCCTGTTTAAACTTTTTTTTTTTCAGTGTTTCAACTGAAAAAATAGAATGCCTTTGATCCAAAATAGAACACCTTTGATCCAAAATAGAATGCCTTTGATCCTTTGTTATGTCATCATCTTGCTGAGAGAAAAAACCCTTAAGTACGAGGAACTTTGCTCTGTTAAACTTTGTTGCTCAACGGACCTTGACCTGACAGCAAGCAAACCCTTTTGGAGAGTTTTGATTGAATTTCGCGTTACTTAGCAATTCACTGATCAAGCCGACACATTTCACCATGTCAGCTAACCCATCCTTCCGCTCAAATGAGCTTGGAATAGTTAAAGGGAGCATTTTGGGAAACCACTACAAGGTAGAGGCTTTCCTCGGAGAAGGGGGCTTTGGTATTGTAGCCAAATGTCGTGATACCATGACCAACCGAGCTGTGGCTATTAAAGTGAACAAGAGCCGCCCTGATATTCTGCAACAGGCGAAACTGGAAATTTTCATCCTGGAGCAGCTGCGAAGGTTGGATCCAGATGCCGCCAACATTGTTCAATGGAACGGCTTTTTCCACGACGGAGAGCGGGTTTGCCTGAAATTTGAACTCCTTGATCAATGCCTGTGGGACTACATACGGGACCGGAAAAACCAGGGTCTCCCCATAAGCGAAGTCAGGCCAATTTTAGGTCAACTGACAAATGCTCTGTCCCACCTGGGTTCTGTGGGAATAGTGCACGCTGACCTCAAACCTGGAAACATCATGGTTGTAAACCGCCATGAGTCTCCCATCAAAGTCAAACTTATAGACTTTGGCCTCGCATGTCCTGCGTCTGCAGTGATGCCTGGTGACCGTGTGGGGACGGTTGGTTATTGTGCACCTGAGGTTATGCTTGGCCTTCCTTACAATGAAGCAATTGACATGTGGTCTCTGGGGCTGGTAGCTGTGGAGCTTGCTACAGGGGTGCCACTCTACCCTGGAAATGAAGACTATGATTATCTGAAATTCATCATAGAGACTCAGGGTCAGCCACCAGATCATGTGCTAGACTCTGGCGTGTACACTGAAGACTATTTCATTGAAGACAAAGACAAGCAACAGCGCTGGACATTTAAGACTGACCAACAATTTCAGTATGAGACAGGATATGAGTCCCTGGAGACAAGACACATAATACTTACACGTCTGGATGACCTCGAACAGCTAATGATGTTTAGACGAGGACCAGAAGCTGGCCAACGTTTATTTGTCAGCCTAATTAAAGAGATGTTGGCCTTGGATGCACACCAGCGGATAACACCCTCTCAGGTTCTCCGGCATCCCTTTTTCAACCCTAAGAGTTCCCTGTGCATTGACATGAGTGCTGAAATATCACAAAACCCTGTGGTCTTTCAGCACCCTTCAAACTTGCAAAGCAAGAGATCACAGAAAATCAACTGCAGTTTTCAAAACTCAGTTGAATTTTCTCAGCAAGTATTCGTCCGCACGTCAGCCAGTCCATCATTCAGCTCAGATGAGGTTGAAATCGTTAAAGGGAGCATTTTGGGAAAGCACTACAAGGTAGAGGCTTTCCTCGGAGAAGGGGGCTTTGGTATTGTAGCCAAATGTCGCGACACAACAACCAACCAAGCTGTTGCCATTAAAGTCAACAAGAGCGACCCTGATATTCTGCAACAGGCACATGTGGAAATTTTCATCCTGGAGCAGCTGCGAAGGTTGGATCCAGATGCCGCCAACATTGTTCAATGGAACGGCTTTTTCCACGACGGAGAGCGGGTTTGCCTGAAATTTGAACTCCTTGATCAATGCCTGTGGGACTACATAGGGGACCGGAATAAACAGGGTCTCCCCATAAGCGAAGTCAGGCCAATTTTAGGTCAACTGACAAATGCTCTGTCCCACCTGGGTTCTGTGGGAATAGTGCACGCTGACCTCAAACCTGGAAACATCATGGTTGTAAACCGCTATGAGTCTCCCATCAAAGTCAAACTTATAGACTTTGGCCTCGCATGTCCTGCATCTGCAGTGATACCTGGTGACTTTGTGGGGACGGTTGGTTATTGTGCACCTGAGGTTATGCTTGGCCTTCCTTACAATGAAGCAAGTGACATGTGGTCTCTGGGGCTGGTGGCTGTGGAGCTTGCTACAGGGGTGCCACTCTACCCTTCGGAGAATGACTATGATTATCTGAAATTCATCATAGAGACTCAGGGTCAGCCACCAGATCATGTGCTAGACTCTGGCGTGTACACTGAAAACTATTTCATTGGAGACAAATACAAACAACAGCGCTGGACATTTAAGACGGAAGAACAATATAAAGGCTCTGTTCCAGGGACAGGACATGAATCCCTGGAGACAAGATACATAATACTTACACGTCTGGATGACCTCGAACAGCTAATGATGTTTAGACGAGGACCAGAAGCTGGCCAACGCTTATTTGTCAGCCTAATTAAAGAGATGTTGGCCTTGGATGCACACCAGCGGATAACACCCTCTCAGGTTCTCCGGCATCCCTTTTTCAGCCCTGGCCTCTCTAACAGGATCCCATGTATCAACATTGAAGGACCATACTGAATCAGTCTCCAGCATGGCATCTTCCACCCTGGACAAAAGTGATAAAAACACAAACTGGGATTGGAAAATGATATTAACAGCAAATTACAATGCAAAAATTAATTAAGCTGCTTCAATAATGATCACTTTGGCTTTTTTATTTTTTTTTAATTTTCACTCCCCCCACCCCAACCAGTCATGGCAGAGGGCTGTCCCTTCCTGAGCCTGGCTCTGTTGAAGGTTTCTTCCTTTTTAAAGGGAGTTTTTCCTTCCCACTGTCGCTAAATGCTTGCTCATAGGGAAATCTTCTGATTGTTGGAGTGGCCAAAACTCTAGGGGAAGTAGCAATTCTTGTGAAAATTAAAAAAAAAAAAAAGCCTACCAATCTTCAAAGCGCAGCAGCGGACACCTTACCATCACATCAGTCCTTCAATCAGACCTAAAATACCACCTTTACAGAAATAAATTCCATACAAATTGGAAATAATTGTTGTTTTTGATTGTTTATAAATATATAGTGCTACCCTTCAGCCTCCTAGTAGACATAACTGTGTTATAAATGTGAAACTCCTCTGATTTTCAGAAAAGTTGACCTCTGACCTTGAAGTCAAGGTCACTGAGATTTAAGCTTCACAGAGATTTTCAGTAGATACAACCATGGTATTGACTTGAAAATTCTACACTATCACAGACTTAGGTGCCCACAGCACCTCGCCATATACAAAAGATTTTTCTATTCATATATGTATTATTAGTTTATTTATTTCTTTATCCCGCTCTCTCTCTTTTTTTTAATTCACCTTTCTGTTGCGATGCTCTGGACATTTCTAAACCCCACAAGTTCCGTCTCAATTTTCAACCCAATTTTCCTATACATTCACTTGAACACGTCCAGCCTTCACCTCTCACCGGTCCTCGTCCCCTCTTCTCACAGCTTCCTGTGTGGCCTCCCAAATCAAACACAGGCCCAAATCAGCCGTTTCTTCTTCTCTGTTCATTCTCTCTTCATCTTTTCAGTCTTTTCTTGGCGGTTAACTCCCAGCATGGCAAATATGAACTCAGACAGTCCAATGCAGTGCTTTCACACAGTCATGTCACTGGTACACTTTCCAGCTTGTAATTCAGAGCGCATGTTCCATTAACATACATGCTGCTGGACCCTTCAGTGTTTTAGGTCAGTTGTACAGTCATCTGCCTGCTGTTAATTCTTCAAATCTACGGTGTTGTTCTGTCTGTCTTCTGTCTTCATCAGGAGATTGACTGTCCTTTAAGCTTCTCCTCAGGATAAGGGCAGGATGAGAGGTGAAGCTGTAAAATTTCAGCTAAAGCCTGGCCTGTTTGTCGTTCCAATTATGTTAATCTATCATTTTGCCACTGTACTCATCTGAGGTTGAGCCAAGTCCATGGGCACCTGTATTAACACACTAAGACATTTATTTAATATCATTTTCATTACTATTTCTTAGCACTTTCATTCTCTAATTCCTCTGTTTTCATTTTGAAACGTCTCTCACAAGCTATATTCAGACTTCCTGCTTCACTTCCTGCCAGACACACACACACCCACACTCTTCACTTTACTGGATTTTCATCCGTTTCTACAGCCTAATCAAGCTCTTATTTTATGTTCACACTCTATATACCCTCTGTAACTCTACTAATTCTAATATAAAAAGAATGCACCCTCAGCACAGAAAAACAGAAAAGTCAGTGATGTACTAATGTAGCAAAAATAGGTGTAAGAGCCAAAGTCAATGTTTATGTTTTGCTTATTTGTTATGGTGGCACAGGTGTATAGCTTTACCTGCGTCTCAGGTGATGGCATGTGGGTGTGGTCACAGTCTATTTACCTGATATCGGTGTTCGCAGCAGGTGTGTTGGGTGAGTGGTTTGTGGGCAAACTTTTCTGTTGACCGTCATTTTTTGGCACACCAGTTAATCTATGCGCTATTTGTAAATTGATTGAAAGCGCAAACGTTTGTTTTTGTTTTGTTCTTAAAATAAATGCGCAAAGTACAAGTACGACTCATTATGGATTATTGGAGGCGCGTCACAGGGACACAACCAACTCAGGCGGCCGCGGCTTTATTTATGGATGAAAGTCGCAACATTTAGTCAACAGAAAATTGTTGCACGTGTCATAGGAGGATTCACAGGTGGTAAGTTTAACACAGAAGGGAAACCCTTTTGACGGGAAGAGCAGTGGAGCAGCCAAGGGAAGTAGTAAATATAAACACAAATTGCTAAAACTATAATTTATTTTTAAAGAAAGCACTAAAATACTCTGGCCAGGCAGGAACATGAAGTTAAAAACATTAAAAGTAATTAAAACTATACAGCCAAAATGCAATGGCCTCAGCCATGAAGGTCAAGTCCCATAAAAGTCCAAACGGTGCAGAAACCAACAGGATCGTCGCCGTCCTGTCTGCCTCTTCATGCTGGTGCCAACTAAGAAAGGAGAGAGGGCCAGCGGCAGTCACCATTCTTAGATTCCACTGGAGGTACGTCTTACACAGGATTGATCGGGACTTACCCCCAGCGGCAGTCACCATTCTTAGATTCCACTGGAGGTACGTCTTACACAGGATTGATCGGGACTTACCCCGGATGGGCAGAGCTCCTAACTCCGCCCGCCACTGTGTTGTGCTTTCACACGCGTAGCCATAATCTCGCCGTCCCGGGGACATAAGGCGCCATCCCGCTGCCTCTCAATCTCCTGCCGTGGGCCTCTCTCGGCAAGGAGCTACCTCCCGTCAACACCAACACAGACCTCTATGCTCAGCCCCGATCACTCTCTCCAGTGCGCGGTCGTCCGCGATCTCCGGTCTCGTTCTCCTTTGCCGCACGCCTCGGCCAGCTGCCTATAGCCGGGCCTCTGTGCCGCTCTGCGCGGCCGTCGCCCACACCGGTTACCACGCCATGTCTCTCCTCCTCCTCCCCTCTCACGTTCTCTCTTATTAAATAGCTATCGCCAACCCCAGGTGTGCCAGGCAGGCACTTTGAAGCTGTGGAATATAATGTTGTTTTGATGCATGTGAAAAAGTGACGATGAGTGAAATAAAAGAAGCCGAACATGAACTGGAAGAAAAAAGATCTGCAAAACTGACGGCTAAAGCGCTTGCTTTTAAAATGGAAACTTTGCAGAAAGAGCGAAAGGCTCATGTTAACAAGATTAAAGGGTTAACACGTGATATTAAAGAATTGATGAAAAATGATGACAATGCAAAAACTGTGCAGCTTAACTTGGAAAAACTGAATGATTTGTATAAAAATGCCAAAGCAGTTGATGATGCATTCATTTTATTGATTCCTAAAGATGAACAAGACGCTCATATTGATTGGTTTGGACGCATAACAAAATGTAATGATGGTTTTGTTGAAGATGTGAAACAGTGGCTTCTTGAAGCTGGACGACCTTTTATGGAAAAAGGCAATGAAGCTGAGAATGTGCCTACTGCTGTTACTTTAGATGTGCCTGTTTCTGCTGAGACTGTTTTATCAAAGGAGACGGTTTCTTCCACAAACAATAAACATAACATCTTAACATCTCCAAAGCAGGTTAAAACAAATTCTGACATACAAGATGAAATACAGCCAGGTGACAGTGTTTCAAACGTAGGAAGCAAAAAGAGTAAAATCAGTTCTTCAAGCTCAAACTCCAGAGCCTCAAGTACAACATCAGCACGAATAATGGCTGAAGCTGAAGCAGCTGCACTGATTGTAAGGCAAAAACCGCTTAAGGATAAACACGCCTTGGAGGAACATGAAGCACAGTTAAGGAGACAGCGGGAGCAACTGGAGCTGGAAACAAATATAGCTGCCACGGTTGCAAAAATGAAAGTACTGGCAGGCTCAAAAGGATCCAGTATTAAAAGTAAACTGTCAAAAATATCAGATGGTATGGAGTCATATTTTGAAAAGGGACAAAAAGTAACTCAAGTATTGAATACTCGTCCTGATAATCCTGTACATGAAAGGCAACATGTGCATATCTTTAGGAAGCATAAGGTTGCAGACTCACAATCGCTCAACCACAGGCAGAGTTCCAACACAACCTCAGACTCTTTCTGAAGATCCCTTGACATATCAGCCAAACATTAGAAATTCACGTGAAAATAAATGTGTATCTTCTCAAATTTCTAGTCATGAAGAAGACTGTAACATCTTATCTGTCATGAGTAAGCAAAATGAACTCACTGCTTTATTAATCCAACAACATAGTCTTTCTTCATTACCTAAAAAGGAGATGCCAGTTTTTGATGGAGATCCACTTCAGTACCAGACTTTTATTAAATCGTTTGAACACAACATTGAAAGCAGAAATGAAAACCCTGGAGATTGTCTTTATTATTTGGAACAACACACAAAGGGTCAACCAAGAGAACTTGTAAGGAGTTACCTACACATGACTTCAGAAGCAGGATTCAGAAAGGCAAAGTCTTTATTACGGCAGCATTTTGGTAATGAACATAAACTTGCCACGGCTTACATGAGCAAAGCACTTGCTTGGTCTTCAATAAAAGCAGAGGACATGAAAGCTCTTCAAGCTTACACAATATTCCTAAGAGGCTGTTGCAATGCTATGGAAGATCTCAGTTATATGCAGGAGCTTGACATGCCTGCCAACATGTTAGCTATAACAAAGAAACTTCCCTACAAGCAGAGAGATAAGTGGAGAACTGCAGTCAGTGATTTCCATGAGAAGTGTAATCGACAAGCTACATTTAAGGATCTTGTGGAGTTTCTAGAAAAACAAGTGAAGATCGCATCTGACCCAGTGTTTGGGGACATCAAGGATATCTGCACAAAAACCAGAGACACAAGAAAACGTAAGTCTCAAACTCACACAAGATTCAAAGAAAGTTCTTTTGCTACCTCTGTGATGGCATCTGAAAAAGAAAATGACAAAGTTAAGGAAAAAGAAAGAGCCACACAAATAAGGAGTTGCTTGTTTTGCAAAGGTGAACATACCTTAGAAAATTGTCAAGAGCTGGAAAGAAAAACGCAAAAAGACAAAATCACTTTTCTAAAAGAGAATGGAGTCTGTTTCGGATGTCTTTGTAAAGGACACATTAGTAGAGACTGCAAAAAGCGCCTCAGTTGCAAGACGTGTGGTTTAAAGCATCCTCAAAGGTTACACATTTATCAAAAGACAATGAGTAAAGAACAAGAATCAAAGGAACAAACTCAAGATCGTGCCATAGTCTCTATTCAGACCAGTGCTCTTACTGGGGCCGGTAAAGATGAATTCAAACTTTCAATCGTGCCTGTGAAAGTTAAGGCCAAGAAAGGAAATGTAACATTGTACACCTATGCATTTCTTGACCCAGGCAGCACTGCATCATTTTGCACAGTGAAGCTGATGAATAAGCTGAAAATTCATGGAAGAAGATCCAACATTCTGCTGAGAACTATGGGACAAAATAAAGTTATTATGTAACGGAGCGAAGGTGATTTTATTTCCACAGTGTTTTTTTTAAAGGAGGGAAACCTTCCTCCAAACGGACAGGGCAGTGGAGCCGCCAAGGGAAAGCACACGAATAAAAACTGTATAGTTAAAATATAATTTATTATATTTAAATAGTTAAAAATATAAAATGAATTAAAACAACCCTGGCCAGGGGACAACACAATAAAAATCAATAGAACACAACATTAAAAGTCCAGTGGCGTATAAGAGTCACTAAGAATTAAAAATCCAGTGAAGCGGTGCAGGAGGGAAACCCGGCGGCGTCCTCGCCTTCCTCTCCGCGTTCTGCGCCCCGGTGCGCTAAAGAAAGGGAGGCAGCGGCAGTCACTACTCTTTTAGGCAGCTTTCATTCATTAAAAGGGGACAAGTCAAAAGACTTACCCCGGGTGGGCAGGGCTCTTAACTCCGCCCGCCGCTTCTTTGTAACCGCCAATCGGCACCGGCCTGCCTCGCCGCCTCTAATCTCCCGCAGTGCGTAATCTGGCCTTCTGTTGCTGCAGCAGTCGGGCCGCTCGCTCCGCGTCCCTGGTCGCTGGCGCTGTATCCTCCTCTCTCTTGCTGCTGCAGCAGTCGGACCACTCGCTCCGCGTCCCTGTTCGCTGACGCTTTCTCCTCCTGCCCTGCTTGACACCAAGCTCCACCAGTGCCCCGGGCTTGCAGGCGCCACCGCCTGACACCACTCACTCCTGCCCGTCTCTCAAGCCTCCCCTCAAGCCTCTTCTCTGTGGTCTGCCAGGCCCTCTTATTGGCCTCTGGGACCTCCCAGGTGTGATCAGGTTTATAATCAGGTAGGGGCAGAGTCTTTCCAGGACAAGTCACCAAATAAATACCATAAAAACATGCAGTAAAACTCATAAAAATAAACCAGTGTACAATATTAAAATATTAAAAAAGTAAAACACAGCAAAACATGCATAGTAAAAAACCCTAGATAACTTGTCCCTTTCCACCCCGTGACAGTTGAAACGGATATTATTGCAGATTTAGAAGTTGCTGGACTAGACGGGAATGAGTTTTGTGATCTTCCCATTCTTTATACTCAGTTCACTATGCCTGTGCATAAAGGAAACGTTCCTCACCAGAACGATATAATCCGGTGGCCATATTTGAAGTCTGTACATCTGCCAGAAATTGACTCTGAAATTGATTTGCTAATTGGCTCGAATGTGCCAAAGGCTCTGGAACCACTGGATGTCATTAGAAGTGTTGGAGACGGACTGTATGCTGTTAAAACTGTCCTTGGCTGGATAGTAAACAGACCTTTGGGTGAGACTCAAACTGAAGCCCACAATCAGCCACAGATAAGTGTCAATAGAGTTTCAGTGGTGAAACTTGATGAGCTGTGGAATCAGCAGTTTAAAACTGATTTTCCAGAGTGTGCCAGAGATGAGAAAGAACCTTCTAAGGAAGACCAACAGTTTTTGGATAAAGTTTCCAATACTGCTAAGCTACATAATGGTCATTATTATATTGGACTCCCATTGAAAGACTTAAAGGTCTGCATGCCAGATAATAAAAGTGTTGCTGAACAACGCCTTCAGAATCTGAAGAAAAGACTTATGAAGAACTCTTCTTTTCTGCAGGACTATAACAGCTTTATGGCAGATATGATCTCTGAAGGTTATGCAGAAAAGGTACCAGAGGACAACTTAGAACGGACGGATGGCAGGAAATGGTATTTGCCGCACCATGGTGTTCTGCATCCGCAGAAGAAAACCCTTAGAGTGGTGTTTGACTGTGGAGCCAAGTATCAAGGAGTGTCGCTAAATAGCAAGCTCTTACAAGGTCCAGACTTGACCAGCACGTTAATTGGAGTTCTGACAAGATTTCGTAAAGAACCTGTTGTCATTGCAGCAGACATTAAAGCCATGTTTCATCAGGTTAAAATACCAGAGGAGGATCGAGATATGTTGAGATTCCTTTGGTGGCCCAACGGAGATTACACTCAAGCCATGGTTGAATATAGGATGACAGTGCATGTGTTTGGAGCAACATCATCTCCCAGTTGTGCAAATTTTGCACTAAGGAAATGTGCTGAAGATCATAAACAACAGTTTAGCCTTCAAGCCGTGGATACAATCTTGAACAACTTTTACGTTGACGATTGTCTCGTCTCAGCAGCCACAGAAGAGGATGCGATAGATCTCTATCGTGAACTCTGTGCCATATGCTTGAAAGGAGGCTTTCCACTGAACAAATGGATAAGTAACAGTCGTAATGTGTTGGCTGTAATACCTGAAAGTAACAGAGCAAACAAAATAAAGGATCTAGACTTGATCAGTGATGAGCTTCCAGTGGAAAGAGTTTTGGGCATTCAATGGTGTGTTGAATCTGACGTTTTCAAGTTCAGAATCACTCTAAGAGATCAACCTTTGACAAGACGTGGCATCCTTTCTGTAGTCAGCTCTGTTTATGACCCCTTAGGAATGTTGGCACCAGTAATCTTAAATGCTAAAAAGAGTCTGCAAAATCTGTGTCGTAAAAAGATTGGATGGGATGATGCATTACCTGGTGCAGTTATAAAGGAATGGACTATTTGGATGCAAGAGCTCTACAAGCTGGAGGAGTTTAAGGTTGATCGTTGTTTTAAAATCAACAGTTTTGGAACTGTAAAAACTGCTCAGTTACATCATTTTGCAGATGCATCTGAGGACAGCTATGGAACAGTGACTTATTTGTTACTAGAGAACGAACGAGACCAGGCACACTGTGCATTCATTATGGGAAAGGCACGTGTTGCTCCTTTAAAACCAGTTACAATCCCTCGAATGGAGTTAACTGCTGCCACCTTAGCAAGCAGAATGGATGCAATGTGGAAGAAAGAGCTGCAGATGGAACTGAAGGACTCAGTATTTTGGACTGATAGCACATCTGTACTAAAATATATCAACAATAAAACAACAAGGTTCCGCACCTTCATCGCCAACAGAGTTTCTGAGATTGTCAAAGTTTCAAATGCTCAACAATGGAGATATGTGGACAAGGATAACAATCCAGCAGATATGGCTTCTCGAGGTTTAACGGTACAATCCTTTTTGAAAAATAAACAAACTTGGCTCTCTGGACCTCCATTTCTTCTACTACCACAAGAGGAGTGGCCTCAGAATCCTGATGAAGTGAAACAAATATCATCAAGCGATGCAGAAATTAAAACAACAGTGAATGCTGTTCAGACGTCACAAGAAATGGATCCGATTTCTCACTTCATTCAATATTTTTCATCCTGGACTCGGCTGAAGCGTGCAGTAGCATGGATTCTGAGAGTTAAAAAACTGCTTCTGCATTACAGTAGAAGAAAACTACAGATTAAACATGATCCTGAACAAAATCTTGAACTTCAAATGAAGAAACACTGTCTGGACACCAGCAGTCTCAAAGTTAAGGAGCTGATTAGCGCTGAAATGGCTATAATCTCCTTTTGTCAAAGGAAGCGGTTTGCTGATGAAATCTCCTGTTTAACAAAAGGATCGAATGTTAAGAGAACCAGTCACATTTATAAACTTACTCCCATCCTGGAAGAAGGTGTGTTGAGAGTTGGTGGACGACTCAGTAGAACTGCAATGCCAGAAGAGAGAAAACATCCTGTTATTCTGGCCAAAGACTTCCACATTTCTAATCTAATCCTTCAACATGTCCATGAAGTGGTGGGTCATGGAGGTCGTAACCACATGTTATCTAAACTGCGTCAAAAATACTGGATTTCAGGTGTCACAGTACCTATAAGAAAAATTGTGGCTAAATGCGTTGTGTGTCGGCGCGTAAATGCCCCACCAGGACAACAGCAAATGGCAGACCTGCTCCTACACAGAGTAACTCCTGATGAACCACTATTTACGTACGTTGGAGTAGACTATTTTGGACCATTTCTAGTGAAACGTGGAAGGACTACTGTAAAATGCTATGGTGTGATATTTACATGTTTAGCGTCAAGAGCCATTCATATTGAAATGGCATAATCACTGGACACAGACTCTTTTATCAATGCCCTTCGTCACTTTATTGCCAGACGTGGTCAAGTAAAAGAACTGCGATCTGACAACGGCACCAACTTTGTGGGAGCCCATCGTGAGCTGAAGGAAATGATAGCAGATTGGAATCAATGTCGTATACACAATACCCTTCTTCAAAAGGGCATTAAATGGACTTTCCATCCCCCAGCTGGCTCACATCATGGAGGTGTATGGGAAAGACTTATAAGATCTGTGAGAAAGATTCTTAATTCCACTTTAAATGTATAAAGTCTTGATGAAGAGAGCCTCAGGACTGTTTTATGTGAAGCTGAAGCCATTTTGAATGCTCGTCCTATTACAAAGGCTTCTGCAGATCCAAATGACCTTGAAGCACTTACTCCAAACCACCTGTTGGTTCCTGGATAACTGGAAAAATTGAAGAGACAATCCAGGACAAAAGGGGATTTGTTCGTCATCTTCGGATCAAGGCAAAGACCGGGTTCCTAAACAGACCTATAAATAAAGTCTGTCTTTTGCAGGAAGCAGAGAATATTTAACACATTGGACTGACTGGATAATCTTTAAGTGACCTACTCCTTTTACTTATGGGTTATTAACTTTACAGATGGTGAACCACAAGTAGTAGTACTGATGCATGTTGCACTAAAGGGCGATTGAAATACTTTATGAATTATTATTACCTGACTCCCTTTTTCTTTGTCAACCTCTTCTTTTGAATACTTTCCTGTACTTCCTCACTCCACCACTAAGTTTTCTTGTTCTCTTTCCAGAGAATACATCAAACACCTTCTTGGCAGTTTCCTTTACGCCTACTCCATTTTTCTTCCATCTACCATGGTAGAACAGTTTGAATCCACCTCCAATACTCCTGGCTTTGCCTTCCATCTTGGTGCTTCCTAACACCCCCCCCCCTCTTGTCTTCCGGCCAACAGTAGCGCAGTTTCCACTAACACACAGCTAGCTAACAGTACCAGATTGAGTCACTGTTAACCCAGGCCATTACTGATCTAGTATGAAAATCTCCTTCCTGATGTTTGCTTTGGCAATGCTGGATTCCCTAGCTGATGCAGCCCTCACCAATTATCTGGGCTTGGGACTGGGACACTGGCACTAAGAGTACACTGGCTTGTGGCCCCCTTATGGCTGGGAGAGAAGCAAAAACCTGAGCTTGCACTGTTATTTTGGTTAGATGACCAACATCATTCTGTCCCTCATCGGGTTTACTGGTTTTTGAGATACCAATTTGTGCTGCTCTTGACAGAATTCTAGTTAATATTCAGTGGTTTGCACTGTTAATAGATCACCCTGCGACTGGTATTACAGTAATTTGCCCCACTTAGGAAATCTATCCTAAAAAAAAAAAACAAAAAACCCATACATACTTTATTTTGCTATAGTCACCAGATGATAGTGAGCAGTGCAACTTTCATCCTCATTTAGGATTTCTATGACTGCAGTAAAATTCTCTTCATCCCTCACTTTTCCCAGCTGACACAAGACCAAGTGATAGGTAGAAAAATCAATAGATGGAACTCAATGGCAAGAATTCACAGGGTAACTGAATGCACCTTAAGCAGACCTTTGACTGGCGATAGGATCAGTGGATTCCAGATCTAAGATGCAAAAGAACTGCACAGCTCTGCCTGATGAATGTAGATGTTCCCCTATTAATACAGGAAATATGCCTTGCAAAACAGGAAATACCAGCAAGTGGCAGAAATGTATCAAAGTTACCTATAGATATAATTTCAGTTTGTTAAAAAGGATGTTTTAAAAACCATTATCAGAACCAAAGGGGAAAAAACAAAAAAAACAAAAAAAAACAACAACAACACATTTGTCAAATACCTTGCAACTTGATGAATGATTCATTTTATTTCCTTAACAAAGACAGCATCAGCAATGAACCACTTTGGACATCCTCTCTCACACAGCACATCTTTCTTCAGCAGATTTTGACATAACATTTACTTTGTAGATCAGTGGTCGTCAAAAATGAGGGAACTACTGATTGGAAAGGGGAGGACCCCCCCCCCCCAGAAAACAAAACACCATCAGAGGTGGAGATCTAATAGAAGGGTGGGTCTGGGATAATAGTTCATTTCCGGATTGTCGTGCACCGAGCAGCTTCTCCCAAACATCATGATGGTAGTGGAAATCTTCATTTGTTCCATTTACTCCAACTATGAGGACAAATGAGAAAAACTGTGACAAATGTCTTCACTCTAAATTCAGAGGAGCATCATAAAAACATGAACTTACTTATGGACAAAGTTGTGGTCAAGCAAAAGGATTTCCAAAAGGATCCTCAAAGGCAGCTGTTGAACCAGAGCTCTGACCGACAGATGTATTCTGTTAAAAATATTGAGGGGAAAAAAAACAAAACAAAAAACTCAAGTATAACAATATCCTTGTTATCAAAAGGATCATTGGGATTAGGATGATAAAGTAAAAGGTGGTCATAAATAAAACTCTGTACCATAGCTACAGGTGGCACTCCAAATGGACTGGAGTCAGGGGCTCCAAATGCTTTGTCAAACATGTCCTGACCAAGTTCTGATCCCTGGGGTGGTGCTGAACTGTTTTGGATGGGAGCAGAGGAGAAGGCAACATCCAAGAGCCCTGGAACTGGAGCAGCAGCTGGTTTAGAGGCATCTAAATTTGAACATTACAAACACAGGACACAGTTACCAACAGGTCACAGTCACCAGATTATGACATAAGCCATTTCAGCTAGTTTAGCATTACCAATTGACGGCATCTTATTGATTTCAAAGTCATCGTGATCTGCAGCATCCTGCACGAGGCCCACTTTAGTGGAGAAGTATTGATCAAATGCCCCCGGTTGTTTGCCACTGGAAGCTGGATCTGACCCTGCTGCAAGCTCTCCTTTCCTGGCTGGGATGGCAGGAGGCTTGGCGAGCTGGAAGTCCTTGAACATGTCTTTCCCAGTCTTCTTCTCTTTCTCTCCGAGGGGATCCAAAGCTGTGAAGGCACTGTTCTCTACTTTTGGAGGGCCCTCTTTAGCAGGTGCTCTTGGAGGCGGGCGTGACGGACCCTGTGGATCACCCATACCTGGGAATGCATTAGGCTGGAAAGGATTGGTAGAGGCAGGCTGACCCCAAGAAAGGTGGGGTGGAGAGAGAGGAGCGCCAGCAAACTGTGGTGGCATCTGCTGACCCCAACCTGTTGGTGGTATGGGTAGACCACCAAAGGCAGATGGCTGTGGGAAGGCAGGCCTGGGCCCTGGAACTGTCCCTCCTGGCATGGGGAACATGTTGGGTGCAGCACTGGAGGCTCCCCACATGGTTACAGCAGGGACACTTGTTGTAGCTGGTGGACCCAACTGGAGATTCCCTAAATATATCAAAAAAAAAAAAAAAAAAAAAAAAAAAAAGTTTACAGACACAACAGGTTTTTTTTTTTTTTTTTTAAAAAACAAAAACACAAAACAAAGATGTGTGTGAAATACAAATTCCCCCTCTTGTGTATTACCCAGAGCAGCTATGGCAGAGGGAGCAGAGTTTGCCGGTGTACTGTTGAAGAGGTCTGGAGCAGATGACCCCTCAGACTGACTGGAAGCAGCGAACAGTTCTGCTCCAAACAGATCACTTGATGTAGACTAGTCACAAAACAAATAAATAATAAAATGAATAATGCAACACATTTTGTAAGCAAGTCACAACTATGTGGCAGTTAAGATTTAACAAATGCTTAAGAGAAACTAATAATTAACTATAGTTAAGCATACGATTGCATGCTTTGCCACTTACCCCTGCTCTTTTCACTGAAGCGTGAACATTAGGAAAATAGATTATGAGCAGCTGATTGTTAAAGTCATTCATTCAAGCCAGTTTGAGAAGCATGCGAACACCAGTGCATGCATAAAGAAAAGAAGTTATCCAAACAACAAGACCATGACCAGAGTTCCAAAATTAAAGTCCCTAACCCAGTGCATTCTCGGTGCCTTATCCTGTCAAACACCAATGCATAACCCAAAAGCTCAAGAAGGGAGATGTTAGCTCCAAATGTATAGTAAACCTTTTTTATTAAAACGCATAACACATGCAAGCCTACTACCATTGGCGTAGCCGTGTTATTTCACCTTTGCGCTCCTTCGACCTCGTCCAGACTTAGAGTTGTGCGGAGGCGGGCTTATGAGAACTGAATCCTTGCTATGAGTCACTGGCAGCTCTGGGCGATGGGTCATTTCATTAGAGACAGGGGAAGTTTTCAAAGAGTCAAAAAATGGATTTTTGTTTGAGAGAACTTGTCCAGATTCATTTCCATCCATCATGGTAGTCGTGTTTCCCTGAGTTATTTTCCCCCCCAGCGGCCACTGTCCGTTACTGAGCGCGAGGATCATGGTTTCCCTGGATAACCCATTTATTTGCTGACTGAGATGTTCAGAGTCTCCATTTAAACCACCATTAATAATTGTCTTACTAGTGCTGCCAACAGTGCCGTTTAGGTGATTGGTGGTGGTGTTGACGGGAATCTGTGCATTATCAGCTGCCAATAGAGTGGGTGATTTAGAAAGGGGGTCATCTCTGAAAGGGTCACTGTCTGGGGTTGGGAAATAGCCAAAAGTTGAGGAAAATGGATTCTCTGTCTGGGGATATGCCCTATAGTCAGGGGCACAGGAAGTTACAAAGGAATTTCCCTTTATGCAATTTTGATTGCTGTCAACTTCAGCAGAAAAGTCCAGTAAGAGAATATCATTAGAGTCCTGGTTAACACGAGAGGGGACAGTGAGAAAAAGAGAAAAGGATAAATCATTTCTGCAGAAGGGAGGTAATGATGTGTTAACAAGATGAACAATGAATCACATGGTGTGAAAGAGGAATGCCTTTTTAAAACTGCTACTTGCTGATTATGAAGAGTCACTGTCAATTTAATGCTGACAACTTGAAGGTCTAGGGGCCACTTCTAGCTCGCTTACTGTAATCCTACTTGCTCTGAACAACAAGTTGGACTACAAGTCAACGCCGGCGCTTGCTACTTACCCATAAATTCAGGTTAATGAGACATTTCAGCAGCACCGACGTAAAAGATTTGCCACAACTCTAAGTCTAACAGATTCTACTTGTAGCAGTTTTAAAGTTAACAACAACAACGAGACTAGTAAAACACAAAGCATAAACTCAATTCCTAAAAGACTCTTCATAGATTCTTAAAATGAACAGAATCTGATGACTTCACAAGTCTTTTCAGAATGGAGTTCGCAGAGGGCGTTGAGATTTTACTATAGAGTCATTTTTCTTACAAATACGTTCATTACATAAGATAGTGATAATAATTAGCAGGTACACAATTGTGTAAACACAGTAATAATACACTTCACCAATTACAATTCCCATATTAAAAGAAATATTTACCATCATGGTGTGACACTTACATTTGGAGCCTGAATGTCTGGAGGGGTTGACATATCTCCAAAAAGGTCATGCTGCTCTACTGGCTGGATGTGAAAATGAAACAGAAACATGCCATTTAAGAAAAAGCACTCCAACATTTCATTCACTGTTAAGATGGACACATCATTACAATAACTCTTACTTGAGCTGATTTTACGTCATTGCCCATAGATAGCAAGGCATTTCCATTCTAGAGACAGAAAGTAAAAATGTACAAAAATAAATTTAAAAAAAAGCCAGTAACTGCTTTAAGAAAAAAAACAAACAAAAAAAAAAAACTTAATTGCTTACCTCAACTATATCACTGCCATTTTCAACCTGTAAACAGAGGCATACTGTTAACGAACAGACTTTCCATTGAAATGACGCATTCATCACTAAAATGAAAAATGGCTGAGGATGTGATTCACTGAAAGAACACAGAGAGGCAGTGTTGACTTTCAAGCAGTACATACAGTGTGTACCCTGTCAGCACTCCCAGAGGACCACATGAAAGTGTTTTTCTTTCACAAAGAAAATGCTGCCATTCACTTGGAGAAAATTTTTTCCAGTCTGAAGTTAAATGCTTCTGCTTCAATTACCTTCTGTTTTCCCTCGGCCTCTTTCTTCCTCAGGTTGAAGATGACTTGGAATAGATCCTTCAAATCGATTACCAGTGGCTCTGCCTGTATGGAAACAAACACCAAAAATCTTTGGAAATTGGAATCAGTTTGTCTTTGGTGCCTGTGGCCGTACCACTTAAAGCAGTTATCAAAAGAAGGTAGGCTCAAATGTTAAAATCTCCAGCTTCTCAGTTAAAAAAAAAAAAAAAAAAAAAGGTTACTTAAGTAAACCTTTTACCTTCATGACAACCATAAAGGGGTGAACTGCCGTTTTATGACATCAAGTTATACATTATTAGACACATGGCTGGTTGACAGTTACATCCCAACTAGGTAGCGAGCTGTTAAGCTTTCCCCTGAGCAAATTTGAGTCATCAACTTGACCTCTCAACCTTTAAGCTTTAAGGTTGTCTAAAACAACATGACGTGTATACTGACCAAAATTTATGCTTTTAGTTTACGTAAGTAAAATTCTACCATTTTATTTGCTTGCTAGCATTAGCTAGCAAACAAATATATTTGAATGAATAAGCACTCATTCATACATAATGTTAAAACTCAGGTTTGACAGGCAAAGTTCACAAGCCAGTAGGTGGCACTGTAGTGCCTAGGCTTCTTTATAAAATGGAGAGTCTATGGCAGGGATGGCATTTTATATCATGAGCCACATAACAGCAACCTTTAATTTTAAGTGATACGGACCAGTGAAATTCCCCTTTCTGTCAGTGTACAGAAGTTTAACTACACATTTAATCCCTCATATCTTAATGTAAGAAAAAACGAAGTGCAATTATAACAAGTTTATGGTGTTTGACACGATAAGGAAATGCTACTGTAGTAAATGATAGAAATCCATCAGGATGATTCTTTGGGCCCAAATTGTAACAAATTAATGTGTAAAATTACAGAAAGTGTTCTGGTAGCTCATTGCCTTGACTGTCCTACAATCATAAAAAAAAACAAAAAAACAAAGTGTGTGTTAATTTGCAGAAAATGTACTATTTTTTTCTATAGTGGATCCGCTTTAAAAAGCAAAAACAATTCTTTAGTTAGAATTAGAAAAACAGGAACTTTCCTGTCATTTAATTGTTTATCTAGTACCTAATTACTTTGGCTTGGTATGAATGAATGTGTGTGTGGTCATTATCTGTAAGGAGAAAAAAAAAAAAAAAAAAAAAAAAAAGTAAAACTTATGAAAAACAAAGTCTATGCTCTACTTCACATTTTCCAACCTGTCCAATGGACCAGATTGACACACTTTGTCTATGGCAGTTCTGTGTGTTACCTGTTGTGCAGTCTTTATGGCAAAGAACTGATGCTGTCCTTCAGCTCCACACACATATCCAAAAGCCCTGTTATCCGTTACATCTCTGGCAATGAAGGAGATCTTATTCACCACATGCTCGTGTTCGATCACCTGAGAAATGTGGACAAGGATTTTCGGTTTTGTTTGCTTGTCTTTTTTTTTTTTTTTTTTTTTTTTTTTTTAAGCACTGCAAATAAATTCTGTGAAGTCCAGATTATATTGCAACAGTAATCAGAACTCACGCCCGATTTCTCATCAATGATCTTGATGCCCGACATGGAAATGTTGACCCAGATCCTCTGCTTGTGCTTGCCTTGCGACCGAGCAGCTGCTGCCATACCCTGGAGAGAATATGAAAATAATATATATATATATATATATATATATATATATATATATATATATATATATATATATATATATATATATATATATATATATATATATATATATATATATATATATATATATATATATATATATACACACACTACTCTATTGAAGGCAAATGATACCCACCAAACAGATGTATATACACCAAAGCTCTACTTAACAGCTTTAAGAAACAGTTTTGATATTTTCTTCATGAAAATCAGCGATAGAAGAAAAGAGTTTCTGATCCCACGTTGTACCTTAAGTTTCATCATGGAATCTTGGCACATCTTGTCTCCACGAGCCTCTGGAACATCGTCAATGCCGATCAGTTTGGCCTTGTACCTGACACCATCCCCTTGAAACCTGCCCAGCAGGTATTCATCTGTCTTCTCTGTTACTGGATTAAAAAGACAAAGAAAGAAAGTAGTAAAATTATAATCTCTGCCACATCTTAATAGCTGATTAAAGCAGTATTGGCACCATTTTCTTCTCCACTCACCTTTCTTTTTCTCTTTCCTGAATGGGACTTTGGATGCCTGTGTTATAGGAGAGTTGGGAGGGGTGTTGGAGGTTGAGACTGTAGAGGTGAGGCTGGGATCGGCAGAAGATGCGTGCGCTCGGTCTACCTCTGCAGACATGGTGTGGTGTCAGTCTGTGGACAAGTGGGCAATCAGAGGTAAAGCAGCTCCGTATTCAGGGGCAATGAGGTCGTCCAAGCATATGACTTAACACCCACACATGCTTCTCTTGGCGTTGATCTGAGGCAGAAAAAGTGAAGTTGGACACCAAGTGCGTGTTGAGAAATGGAAAGAAAGAAGATGATAAGTTAAATAAAGCACACTACAGTCTTTTCTGGTAAACCCGTTTGTTTGGGGGGGGGGGGGGAAGAAAAAAAAAAGTGGGTGGGGGGAGACTTGCTCTGTTCTAGTCTGCCACTGAAACAATTTTTTCCACATCATAAGCAATTATTACACACAGTAAACATTTACAACGAGAGGGACACATAGGGGAAGCATAAAACATATGACCAATAAAAATAGGCAGCTCATAAGAAGGCATGAGACACTTTAACACTGCTTTAAAAGCATGCTGTGTCAGTTGATTGGCTCAATAAAGAAGTAAACTGTCCTAAACCTTAAGAACCTCCTGCTTAAAGAGACATATTGGCATATCTATCATAATACCAGTCAACTCTGAGTTAGCAGTATCATGCTGGTAAACTGCTTTAGAGAATATTAACATATAGAAAACATGTCTTTTAAAAAAAAGAAAAAAATAAAAATAAAATAAAGTTTATCTTCCATGCTACATGAAATCAATGAATTCCTTTACATGGTATTGTCATAAGTGTGTGCATTTCCTACAAGAGGCACAAACAACATCACAAAGGATTATAGATGAAGCCACAGCATCACCTTACTCTTATCATGTTAGAGGTACCAAACTGCTGTTACTTGGAACACATCCATTATCACTTAGACACATTATGAGTTAAAAAGATGTGTGCAACTCATGCGTGTTCTGACAAAAAAAAAAAAAAAAAACCCACAAAGAAGAGAAAGACCCCCCCCCCCCCAAAAAAAAAAACCCCAAAACAAACAATTCCTGCTCTATACGTGTAGGAACGTACATACCTTTAGGTCCGGCTCCAGAGGCTCACTGGCTAGAATATCAGGGCAAAAAGCCTGTGAGTACCGTAGGACAGTCCAAAGGTTGAAAAAGAGCAAAGGTTGAGCAATTACCTGAAGTTAATCTTACGCTAGAAAAGCAAAAGATCTCGTGATGTTGAGCTAAGCAAGAACAAACGGAAATTGGAGCCTTTAACAAGAGTTTACCTACACAGTTCTGACTTTCAAGGAAAAGTTACACTTGACCTTCTGATACTCCAGAATAACAAGGAATAAACCATCTGCAAGACAAGTGAAAACAGAGCTGCACCATGAGATCACGCAAAAAACGTAAAGAACAATATCTACTCTAAAAATAACTGCCTAGGCTCAAACCAGTTAATCAGACAACTGTCCAAAAGCCATAAAGGAAGTGAGAGGTATTCAGGATAAGATAAGAGAACTTTATCTAGCTTTGTGGCAGCTTTTACACTTTTTTTTTTTTGCCTAACACCTGACCACAACAGAGACAGACAGAAAAAAAATTTCTGTAAAGTATCATTTTATTTCCCCTCAAAAGTGTGTGTGTGTGTGTGTGTGTGTGTGTGTGTGTGTGTGTGTGTGTGTGTGTGTGTGTGTATATATATATATATATATATAAATTTTGATACCATGAGAGATGTCCCACAGGTGCTACTGCAGAACTGTAAAACAATAAAAACCAGAACAAAACTCTTCATCTGCCTGTACCAGTTTTGGAGGCAGAGAAACAAGCGCAGTAAGCCCTTGTTTGCTTGGTTCACCATGCTGTCATGCAAGTTACCACAAATCGTACTGACAGACATGCTGTTTGGGCTGCACTGCTTGGAAGCATAGAACGAGCAAACCCTTAACACTTGCTGCACAACACATTAAGCCTTCACGAGCATGACACATGATTGCACTTGTGCACTAACAAGAGTGGTGTCATAGTCCCAGTACCTGGCAGTTAGTCTTATAAAAAGGGTAAAATGTCAGCAGTTGATTGAAGATTTAAGTTAAAGGATTACATTTTAACAGCTCTTTAACAGCCACAAAAACTGGCAGATAAGTGCGGGGCGGGGGGGGGAATGTGTAGCATCCAGCCATGTCACAACACAAACACTCGGCCTCAGACAGCAAGCATAAATTTATGTTTGTCAGCAGAATCACAGCACTGCAAAAGGCAGAAATGTCACAATCCTGGCCCCGTCAGGAAACGTAAACTGCTGCACATCTGGAGGAAATCAGGGAATGACTCAGTCTGCAAGTGTATGAGATGGTGAAATACCACAGGCCCACTGTGAACACACGGCACTGAACACAGAACACTTTCATACTAAAGGGTTCTGCACTCAAACACAGGAGTGACACAGGGGTGATAGAAGGTACAGAATTGTGAATGCTTAATAAAAAATTATGTGAAATATCTCAAGATTCAAATACAATTTTCCAAGTCAGGGTTAAAGCTGAAAAAAATTGAGAATTGAGTTCACAAAGAAACCTAGGGAGAGTGTTGGACTCCCACTACAGACGGAAAAAAGAATCTCAAAGTAGGCAGCAGAGGGGGGGGGGGGGATCATTATGACGAAGTTTTCTTCCAAATTTGGAACATTTAAAGTAAGACAGTTCAGCCTTTGACTAAAACTGAACTTTGGCTTTGCCTGCCTTTAGCTTTTATTAAGCTTATAAAACATTTCAGGCTAACATTCCTATAAATACCCGCAGCTTTTTAAATGACTACCTGTAGGATAGTCCTCTTGCGGAATCTTAATTCATGCAGGGATGTGAAAACAAAGTTAAACACCACACTTACCTACCTGTGTTTGGAAACGCGCAGTAATACGCCTTCTGGGAAAGAGAGCGGGTTTTTCTCTGCCGTGATGCCTCCGCGATTCGGCTGCGAAATGAGTTGAATCAAACACAGCTTGGCAAAAACGAGCGAGAGTGTGATGTTTTCCGCCGACTGCCTTGGACAGAACGGAGAGACTGCTGCAAACTCCTCGTTTAACCCTTGACTGACTGACAGGGCTAACTCGCTGCAGATTTCAATTGGTAGGGGGGCGGGCTCTTTACATGCAGGCCAACAAAATATCGCCATCGGCTATAGTAAGTGGGTCATAAAAATGAAGTGCGTGATGTACAGTATGTATGTATGTATGTATGCGTGCGTGTATTTATATCAAATTTGCTTACCCAGACGTGGATTTTTTTGTTTTCTTTGAAAAAAAACAACACAAACTTTTAAATAATTTTTAAAAAATGCCAGAAAGAGGCAATTAATATAGTATTTATTTATTTATTCAGTCATTCATTTCAACTTAATGCTACACCTATAGTCTACATGCATGTCACAGGTAGCAGTGGTGCAGGAATTAGTCAGATTCTAAACAAATAATGTGTAAAGTAAAAAATATGTTGGCCTAAGATTGAGCAGGAACAACTTGAATATCTTGCTGTTATAAATTGAGGCATAAAACTGATATTTTTTATGTGTTTTTCTGTACATTTGTATTTGGTTAAGGTTGAGCTATTTTCTAAGTGAAACTGCTGTTAAAACATGGTGGAAGAAGCCTGTGGGCTCCAGCCGCCATTCATTAGTGAATTTCTTGCATTACCCCTCCCATAGCCACTGACGTCACTGTTTTCATGCATGGACCATCTATTTTTGGTAGAAATATGTGGGACCTATTCTAGATTTGGGACTGGCACTGGTGGATTGTGCTAATACCAGCTATTATACAATGTTTTGAGAAGCTGGTCCAGCAATACACGGTGCATTTGGAAAGTATTCACAATGCTTCACTTGTTCTACATTTTGTCAGGTTACAATATTATTCCAGAATGCATGAAAAAAAATGTTTACCTCAAAATTCGAAACACAGTACCCCATAATGAGAAAGTGAAAAGGTTTTTGCAGATTTATTAAAAAAAAAAAAAAAAATAGAGTTCAGGCGCATCCTGTTTCAACTGTTCAGATGTTTCTACAATTTGATTGGAGTCCACCTGTGGTAAATTCAGTTGATTGGACATAATTTGGAAAGGTGCACCTTTCTATATCAGGTCCCATAGTTGACAGTGCATGTCAGAGCACAACCCAAGTCATGAAGTACAAGAATTTGTGTGTAGACCTCTGAGACAGGGTTGTATCAAGGCACAGATCTGGGAAAGGGTACAGGAACATTTCAGTAGCCTTTCCCACTGTGCTCACTGGGACCTTAATTGAAGATCCCAGTGAGCACAATGGCCTCCATCATTTGTAAATGGGGCAAGATTTGGTGAAGATTCAATGGTTGCGCTGACAGAGCTCCAGTGTTGCTCTCTGGAAAGAGGAGAACCTTCCAGAAGGATAACCATTTCTCCACCACTCCACCAATCAGGCCTGTATGGTAGAGTGACCAGACAGAAGCCACTTCTCAGTACAAGGGACATGACAGTCCAAAGGACTCTCAGACCATGAGAAACAAAATTCTCTGGTCTGATGAAACATAGATTGAACTCTTTGCCCCAAATGCCGACTGAAACCAGGCACTGCTCAGCACCTGGCCAGTACCATTCTTGCAGGAAAGCATGGGGGTGGCAGCATCATGCTGTGGGGATGTTTTTTGGCAGCAGAGACTCGGAGACTAGTCAGGGTTGAGAAAGGTAAATGGAGCAATGTATAGAGAATTGCTAATAACCTGCTCCAGAGCACTCTACACCTTGGACTGGGGCTTCACCTTCCCACAGTACAACGGCCCTAAGCACACAGGCAAGATAATAAAGAGCGGTTTTGGGACCACTCTGTGAATGTCCATGATTGGCCCAGCCAGAGCCCAGAATGAAACCTGATTGAACATCCCTGGGGAGATCCAAAACTGGCTGTGCTTGAGGCTAATTGCTCCCAAACCTTTTTTCACTTTGTCATTGTGGGGGTTTTGTGCGTAGAATTGAGGTGAAAAATGAATTAAAGTCACTCTGCAATAAGGCTGTAAAATGACAAAATGTAGAACAAGTGATTTGCTGTGGATATTTTCCATATGCAATGCACCCTATACCCTGTACCTATTTTTGATTAATATCAGTGTGAGTTAACAGATCTTCATAGGACACCGTCACAGCCATTCACATTGCAGTGTGCCATCTTGAATGCCAGGGGCGCTATGTGAAGTGCGCTTTGTAGGTTTCAGGGAGAATGTTTACTACATTAGCAGTTTTAGGGTTTTTGCTGATCAACTGATTCTTAATTCAAGAATATTCATGTTGTGTGCTCATCCTGAGCTCCACTCAGGCTGCCTTTTGAGCCTCCTACTTTGCAAACTCTATAGATCTGACTGCACCTCTAAAAGTGCTATCATCACGGTCATGGATGGTACGTTGATGGTGGGGCTCTTCTCAAAGAAAGGTGAGACAGAATTTGCGAGGCTGGCTAGTTGGTGCTTAAAGAATAATCCAGATCTGACACCTCTAAGCCCAAAGAACTCCTCACAGACTATAGGAGGGCAATATCACCAGTGTTTGTTACCATTCAGTGGATCAACAATGCCATCATGGTAGTCAGGAATGCTCAGCAGCAACTCTGTCCTCTGAGAATTCTTTGAAAGACCCAATAAACAAAAAAAATCCCCCACAGGTTTTCTTCTGCTGACGTTCCTTTGAGAGCATTCTGAAGGTTGCATCTCTGCATAGTTAACCAGCTGCACCTCAGGAGAAACAGGAGAGTTCTCAGAGGGTCATTTACACTGTCAAAAATGTTTCAACTGCCCACTTCCCCTCTTGAGACATCTACAGCCCCCACTGCCTCAACAGACTCATCCAACTCAGTATAACAACTCTTTGAACTGATGCCATCTGTATCTAAACAGAGGATGTATCGGAACAGGAACAAACACAATTCAAAACAGATTTTATCATTCTATATATTACTGTATATATATTACTGTTTACTATTACCTATACATGGGTTCATTTGTGTATGTACAGTTAGACCCATAAACATTTGGACAGACAACGTTTTTCTTTACATTACCACAATGAATTTTAAATGAAACAACTCAGGTGCAGTTTAAGTGCAGACTTTCAGCTTTAATTCAGTGGGTTGGACAAAAAGATTGAATAAAAATGTGAGTAACTAAAGCATTTTTAACACAATCTCTTCATTTCAGGTGCTCAAAACTAATTAGACAAATTAAATAACTGAAAATAAAATGTTCATTTCTGATACTTGGTTGAAAACCCTTTACTGACAATGACAGCCTGAAGTCTTGAACTCGTGAATATCACCAGATGCTGGGTTTCCTCTTTAATACTCTGCCAGGCATTTACTGCAGCAGCTTTCAGTTGCTATTTGTTTGTGGGCCCTTATCTGTCCGAGGTTTAGTCTTTAACGAGTGAAGTGCATGCTCAGTTGGGTTAAGATTAGGTGACTAACTTGGCCATTCAAGAATTTTCCTGACTCTAAATGTTCAGAAGACTAAGAGATGGTTGTTAACTCCAGGAAGAGCTCAATGGCCCACACCCCACTGCACATCAACGGATCAACAGTATGAAGTTCCTGGGTGTGCACATATCAGATGACCTCTCCTGGAACCTGAACACCACCACCATCATGCAGAAAGCCCAACAACGACTTCACTTTCTCAGGAAACTGAAGAAGGCCAGTCTCCCTCCTCCCATCCTCACATCATTTTACCAGGGAACCATTGAGAGCGTCCTCTGCTGCTACATCACTATCTGGTACGGGGACTGCACTTTTGCTGAAAAGAAGCCTCTGCAGCGGATAGTGAGGACAGCAGAGAGGATCATTGGAGGCCCTCTCCCAACTCTACGACAAACACATTATCCGACGTGCAAACAGCATATTGAAGGACACTTTCCACCCCTCACATTGGAAAGTGAGGGGTGGCAGACGGCTTTCCATCTGGCAGACGGTTTCGCAGCATCAAAACCGTAACGGCCCGACACTGCAAGAGCTTCTTCCCCCAAGCAGTCAGAGCCCTCAACTCACTACCACCAAAGGACTGACAAACACTTTTACAAACCTTACAATACACTACTCACCAAAAGACTCAAAAACAACACAAACTTCCACAAATGCACTACAAACTCGACCTAGGAACAATATGCTTATTTTGCATACTCAGTCACATAGTTACTGAACACATCTACATTATACAATATTTGCACATTTTGCATCTTGCACATGTCTTCGTCCTGTCTTATCTACAATATCCTGACCATAACTTGAACCTGGTATACAATAACTACTGCACAATCATCTCATTTTACTGTAATTGCACATGACCAATTCATATTGTCTCTGTCCTCTCTTTGTTTATTGTACATAGATATAGTTAGTAGTAGTACATTTTTATTGCTTAATTTTACCCAAATTTAACGAGTTAATATTTATTTGTAGTTTCTAGTTTTATATCTCTTGGAGATATATTTTTTATATTCTTATAAATGGCCCACGGGGGGCTTGGGGTGAAACGGCATTTGACAATAAAGACCTTGAATCTTGAATCTTGAACTGAATCAAGAATATTCCACTTCTTTATTTTTATAATGTCCTGAGTTGCTTTGGCTTTATGTTTTGGTTTATCATCAATCTGTATTATGAAAACTGTAAATATAATGAAAAGGAAAGGTATTACAGCCTAGATTTAAAATGATGTAATGAAATGCGTGGTTCCAAGAAAACAACTTACCCAGTTACAAAAATTAACCCTGCCTCACAGTTGGTACAAGTAATCGGACAGTTGGCTTTACACTTCACCTAGCAGATATGAGCTGAGCATTTACTGTATGAAGTTTAAACAAACTATTTATTAGCCCGCTAGAGATGTCTGTTGAAAAGGGATTTGTCAATGTTGTGTTTACAACTTTACAACGTGGTTAAAAAAAATGAGTTGACTGAAGATTTTCTAGTTCTCTCAGACAGTCAATTATGTTGAATGTTCTTGAATTTTGTAATTAAATCTCTTTCTGAGTAGTGTGCATCACAGCATCACAGCTTATTTAAAGCTGTACTTTCATCATTAGTATTTTTCCCCCAAAACATGTGACATGAAACAGAACAGATTTCTTATTGCTAAGCTAAGCTACATCAACCATTGATCTCCGCCACTGTGGGTCTACAGTACATACTGACTATTGAATTTAAAAATTAATAATAATACAGGATATAAGAACTGCATACACTATATGTAGGCTGATCATCGTATTATTAAATGGAGGAATGAGAGGGAACTGGGGAACGTCAGCCAGAGTGGCAAAGCTCAACTGTTGCTAACGCAGCAAAATTTCTAAAAGTGCAGGCCTAACATTTTCTCTGCTATGCACTAATCTCACCACAATTACAGTAAGCTGAAGGTTGAAAATGGGTCACAAACTTCCTTTGTCTGTTTTGCTTTTGATGCCATATGGTGATTTAGCCATGTAATAACCGTTTTTACATTTGCTGCTTTTAAGTGGCAGGTGTGGCGTTCCCAGGAGGAAAATATTCAAGTAACATAGAAAGTGTGTTTGTTTCATGTTTGCAGAGGCATCAATAGATGTTTGTTTGGGATAATTAAAAGATGGAGTGTATGTATAAGCAGAGATGGTTACAATTACACAGACCAAGGACTCCAATTTATTCAGCAGAAGCAAGCTGTTGGGAAAGGAAAGCAAGTATGTGTAACTATTACAGAACTAATAAATGCCAGCTTTGACATCCGCAGTGACATGAGTAGTGATGTCAATGTGGTTCTCAATTGAGAAATGGTTAGTTTCACTTCTGCAAATGTATTTTATTTTCTTCATTTCATTTCATGTTATTTATTTTTTAATTAATGTGAATTAATGTGAACCTGATAATGAAATAGAAATTATAGGAAGTGATGGCAGTATAAACAGAGGGTTAACAGCCCAGTGCTGGTACCATGCTGCAGAACTGCAAATATTAGCCAACTGAAACCCCCCTGTTTTTATAATCAGTTGAAGAAACCGCCACATATTTTCTGATTTCACATTTTTTCCAGTGCGAAAGATACTGCTTTTCTTTTGCTTGATATGATCGTTGACACATTTGGGTTTTGCAAAAAAACAAAACAAGACAGTTTTCATATTTTCCTTTCAGTTTTATCCAGTGAAAATGATTGACTCATTAAAAAGTAAATAAAATAGTTTTGCAATGATAATAATTTTTAGTTTCTATTTATCCCCCAATTGCATTCATTGTAAATGTAAAATAAAAAGGAGACACAATCTCGGCATACCTCAGCAAATTCACCAAATTCTGCATGAGGACTTCAAACCTGATACGGTGCAGATTTCTCAAAAAGTGCAAGCGTGATGTGTTGTTGATGTTAACAGACGTACAGTATAGTGTGTTTTGTGGGTTTAGAGCTGAGAAATGAGAGAGAAAAGGACAGAGGAAGGATGTCTTTCCTGACTCTGTATCCTGTGTTCTGCTGACGGAGGCTGGTTTTTAGGAGATGAGCCCCACGGAAGCCAGATTACTGTCTCGCTGAGAGTCTGTTTTCCCCTTTGGTCGCCAGCCGCTGGAATGGTCTTTTTCTGAACCTCTTATTAAACACTTTGATGTTATCAGATATTTGCCTTTATTTGCAGATCATCTGGAAAGAATATGCATGTGACAACATGCTGTATTCAGACGGATGTTGGTAGTGTCTATTATTATGTATGGTTAGTTGTTTTGTGTTTTTTCTTCCATGCATATCAGTACAAGAATCATGTTTTCCTGCCATGACGTGTCTTTCCAATTCAGAACCACTGTCCAGTGACTTATGATAAAAGATATGGTTCCTTGTTCTTCTAAATGTTACTCATTCTCAGTTGAGGTCAGCGGCACACCCAGTGTTACTAGCACTTGCACACAGAAGTACATGTTTGATGCTACTGTCTGTACTTAAAAACTACATTTTTTTAAGAAACTCGTTGCAAAAAAAGAAAAAAAAAACGAGTACAGATGGCAAAAGTCAGCACTGGCACATTCGAGCCTTTATTTCACGATAGAATGCTGACAGAGAAAGTCTAATGGGAAGTGTCCTTCCCTTAGTTTATGACAGGAAGGCCACAATCCAAACATCAAGCATTTTAGGGCGTGAATCCTGGAACTGCCTGCCACCACAGCCAGAACCAAAGATAGCCACTTATCTCCAAGCCATAATTGAGGTAGATTTTTTTTGTCTATGTCCCTCTTTGTTCTTTAACCCTCAAGTGTCTTTAGCAGCTAGTTCTTAAAGAACAACACACAGCAGTGGGGCAAATGGCAGTGCAGGAAGCACCATCATGGTATTCTGATAAATACGATGACAGCATTCTACTGGTAGTAGAGCGACTGTGTAGTATGCTGTTCCACAAGTGTTTCCACACAGTTTCAGCCCCCCCTCAAAAAACAGGAAGTCTTTCTAGTCAGGAGATTTGCCAAGCACCTTAACTACCCTCTGGTTTCCTGGGAAAGCAGGGAGGAAACTGTGGAACCTCATAAAAGTGGTGACTTCAGCACATATTTGTGCCTCTCCATTAGGCCACGACCACACTGCCCCTAGAATACCCCAGCTTTGTTTGCAGATACAGGGAAAGAACCAGCACAGAGCAGCCCCCAAGTTAAAGATCAGTGTTACTCCCTCAGAGCAACAAAAGCAAAAACTTGTCAGCCCTTCACCTCCCAGCACTTTACAAACGTTCTCTCTGCTCTGTTAATAATAATTGCCCTAATCGTGACTAATCAACTTTTCAAACTTTTATTGCAGTTTAATTATTGCTTAGCCTACATTTAAGGACTACTTTCAGCATTCTTCACTGAGAACTAATCTATTTTGCCTTAAAAAAATTATACAAACTGCACTCCCTCCACTTGAAGAACAAAGTTCTGCAGACTCAGCAAAAGTCTCCCCGATCACATGACAGATTGGGTGCAACAGTTCAAACCTCACTGTGCATTGTGCAAGACTTTATTTATTTTTAAAGGTATATTTAACAAAGAAAATAGATACTCTAAAACTTCTTGAATTCATGTGTATGCATTACACATTGCTTTCCAAACTCTACAACTGCAGAGTAAAAAATGTTCCTTCCACCTAAATCCAAAAACAGTGACTGAGTGAAACAAGAGGACAAAACTAACACTGCCGTTATCTGTTCAGCGTTGCCATCTTGTGGACAAAGAGCTCTACTTCAGCACACCAACTATGCTAAATTCAACCTTTTTTCAGCAGTGGGATTGAATGAAAATTCATTTTCATATTTAGTGTTGTCATTCCATTTCCCAATCTTAGACGATGACCTAAATGCACCGTGGATGCATCATGCCAATGTATTACAACAGTCAAGAACTGAGTCTTTAAATATTTGTTCTGCTTTGCTGCTGACTTGTTTGCCTGGTTGCGTAATCCTGGAAACACGAACATGAACAAATGGTCTTAAAAAAAATGTCTCAAAAGAAGAAATCTGAAAATAAACAGAAAAAAGAATAAATATAATTTCTAAATGTGTGTATCTGCTTTAAACCCAGTGCTTAGGATCATTTGCACCTTCCCATAGTTTTAAAAACCATTTTTTTATATTTATATTTTTATATTTTTGTTGTATATTAGGCTAAAGATGAAATACGTGATTCTTAATAAATCCATATATTTTCAATTAGATCAAATTGTGATTAAATTGTTTGTTAGAAATATCCAAATATCCATTGAGTGTAGCCCTTGTTCGTCCAAATAAATTTAATAGGGTGTCCAATTTGCACTTTTATCATTTCAATGTATATTTTTCATTTGTTATATTTTGGTGGCATTTAGCAGGAAGTTGTAATACTTAGAAACACAATCTTTCTCTGTTATTGTAGTAAATCATGGCTTTCTTTACCAACACACTAGCTCATAACTAATCAAACAAATGAATGTAATGTAAACAATAACCGCTCTCTATAGATTATGAAAGGAGAGGATTTAATACTTACTTTTATAGTAGTTATTGTGTTTTTGTGGGTGCTTTGCTCGCATTGTGAAGAATAAAGATTGAGGCTGTCTGAGTAAGATGTTTATATGCAGACAAACACTGTAAACTCTGCTTTGGGAGTTTCCGAGCACTGAATTGATTTTTGCTGCGCCTGAAATCCAAATTATTGACTGTGACAACAACAAAAACACAGTCCGTTTGCAGATGGATAATCATTAACAAGGTGGTAGCTTAAAGGACTAAAGGAGAACAGGCACGGTATCATTTGTGCTGTCAAAGGTTTATGATGAGGCTTGAAATCGCTCTCCAGTTGGCCCTCGCTGGCCTCTGTCTAGCTCTGGCACTTCTTGGGGAAGGCATGTATGTATATTTCCTGCTTCACTTACACAACATTAAGGATGTTTGTTTAATCATTTACTATTATTATTTGGAGAGTTTATTGTGTCTAATTTGTGTATTTTAGGGCTAATCCTGATCCGCCAGCTGTGGACTGTGCATGGAGTCGTTGGTCAGGGTGGAGTTCTTGTGATCCTTGCACAAAAACCAGAGTGAGTCAATTAGGATTTTGGTCAGTGTCAGAGACTGTGAACTTTAGTGCCCAAGCTAGAATGCTTTTAACTTTTTAAGTCTATAATAATAAATAATCAGACTAAACAGGGTGAAGTAGTGGTCTACTACCTATGCACAGTGCGGCTCACAGCCAATCTTCTTTTGCAGTGCTGCTCTCTGTCTTTATCTTTAATGTGACTCTATGTATTATCCTCAGAGGCGTTCTCAAAGTATAGAAACATTTGGCCAGTTTGGAGGTAGAGCCTGCCTGGAATCGATAGGAGACAGGGAGTTCTGTGTACCTGATGGTCAATGCGAGCTACCGCCTCCCCATGCGTGCTCAGACTCAGAGTTCCAGTGCGAGTCAGGTACCACAGTATTAGTACCTCAGTCTTTATCGCTTTGTTTTTGGGGAGCAGTATCATGCAATTCTCTGTCTCTACACAGGGTCTTGCATTAAAAAGAGATTAATGTGCAACGGAGACTATGACTGTGAAGATGGATCAGATGAAGACTGTGAGACAGAGCGTAAACCCTGTGGCTCGGCAGTCCTTGACAGCAATGAGCAAGGCAGGACAGCAGGATATGGGTAAGTTATTAAAGAGCTCAATCAGTGGGAAATAAAGAGTCACTATAAATTAGCATGACAGTAAAATGAATACTTGGTAGAAAGAGTAAATCATTTACATTGGGGAGACACATAAAAATCTATTGGTGACAATGTTTACAGAAAACCAGCTTCCTAGCAGAGTTGGCATTTTAAATGTGAGCTGCTTTTAAGCAAAAAATTCACAGATTTTTTTCTTAATATTTTTAACAATAGCTGGTCTGTTATGAAATTTTTCACCAAAAGACTGATGAACACCTTAATTTCACTGATAGGTGTCATAAATGAGGCAGGAAACAAACCTACAAAAAGATATCGGCTTATAAAAATGCAGAATCTTCAGGCAAGGGATGGACTTTTTTGTACTGGGAGCTTGCTGTGCGTACTTAATTTGGTGCCACTAACCAACCATGCTTGGCCAGGCTTGAACTTTATCCTATTAAACAGACAATTAATCTTTTTATGGCTTTTTATATTTAACTGAAATCATAAAGGATGACCAGCTCACATAAGAGGAAATCTTTGTCTGGATGGAAGTACTGGCTATTTTACCCAGAGTCTAAGCCATTTAACCTGGATCTTCCGACTTTAACGTCCTGTTTAATGGATAGATAGAGTGCACGAGTGGTATCAGTCTTTTCACCTGACTCTCACAAAGAAGGAGAATGAGGATGCCTTCTATAATATTAAAACTCTTGAACTGGGATAACACTGTAAAAGTCTTAAAGTGGCCTCTATGTTCATCCACCAGAATCAACATCTTGGGTGCAGATCCTCGAATGAACCCGTTCAACAATGATTACTTCAATGGGAGATGTGATCGAGTGAGGAATCCAAACACTGGGACGTTTGACAGGGTGCCCTGGAACGTTGGCGTGCTTAACTATCAGGTAAACCATGGCAACAAAAAAAATTTCAGTATTATTTTTTATTTTTTTCCCTTTTTTTTTTTATTAAAGTTTCTGCATCCATTTTTACAAAAGACAAATTGAACAATATGCCGTTTTCTTTTTGAAGAACATAAAACAATATGAAACATACACTCCCACCTCATAATTATAGGAGTACCAGTGGGTGTACAAAAAGAAAAAAGAAAGGGTCCAATCTAATAATACGAATAGTAAACCCTGGAGTACAAGATAACAGTTCCTGAGTGTACAAGAGAGATGTGGAGAGTTTCAGAGCCCACACCCCCACACAGACACGGAAAAAACAAAACACACAAACCAAGAAAAAAAAACAAACAAAAAAAAAAACAAAACACAGACATAATGAGTGGTCAGCTTAGTTGCAGAGATAAGTCAAATCTGTAAGAGAAAAGAAATATGTATAAAGTAGGTAAGTAAATGCCATCATAAGGCGCAGGCACAATAGAGTCCATATACTTAAACTTAAACATCTTACTTAAACATAAGATAAAATAAAATAGAATAAAGTCTGAGCTGGCTAATTGGGAGCGTTGCGAGACCGCAAAGTCTGAACATGGTCAAAAAAGGGTTGCCAGGTCTTAAAAAGTTTGGCCATAGACCCACGCAGGGTGAATTTAATCTTTTCGAGTTTGCTAAAATGCAAAGCATCTCTGATCCAGATTTCCCAGGATGGGGGAGAAGGGGACTTCCAACATAACAATATTCTGCGTCTTGCCAATAAGGTGAGAAATGCTACCAGATCCGCTTGGGGCGTCGGCAGGACAACTGTATCAGGAAGAACCCCAAACAAAGCAGTTAAGGGCACAGGTTGGAGGGTTAGCTGGATGATCTTTGATAAAATCAGAAAAATATTAATCCAGTATTGTTTGAGGGATGGACATGACCAAAACATATGTATTAGAGAGGCAGGTGTTTGATGACAACGGTCGCAATCAGGGCTAAGGTTGGGGTATATTTGAGCTAGTCTGGCTTTAGTCCAGTGTACACGGTGCAAAATCTTACATTGAATCAGCCCGTGTTTGGCACATAATGAGGAGCCATGGACCCGGTAAAGAATTTTATCCCAAGAGTCATCCTGAATCACACACCCCAAAACCTGCTCCCATGCCATTTTAATAGCCGAGGTTGAGGAGTTGCCAAAGGAACATATTCTCCCATACAGACAAGAGATCAGGCCCTGTGATGAAGGGGGAGGTGATAGAAGGTTATCAAAGTCATGACAAAGAGGTCTAGATGGGAACTGAGAGGATTTCTCCTTAACAAAACTCCGGATTTGTAAGTAGCGAAAAAAGTGACTTTTTGGAAGGCCAAATTTCAATGAGAGCTGTTCAAAGGAGGCAAATGTATTCTGAATATACAGATCAGAAAAAGACCTGATACCCAAGGAGGCCCACAAATAAAAAGCACCATCAACTAACGAAGGCTGAAAAGAGGGATTTTTCAAAATGGGTGACTGAAGGGGAAAAAAGGTCAACTTAAAATAACGACGAAATTGATACCATATTTTCAAGGTAACTTTGACAATAGAGTTATTATAAGAACCTGCACTCGGAGGCTGCTTTTGGGCATAAATCAGGGCTGGTAAAGAGGATGAGGCACAAGAAGAAGTCTCCAAACTCAGCCAGGCCGGGGCATTATTCATGCCTTCCCCCTGTAGCCAGTACCTGAGAATACGAATATTACATGCCCAATAATAAAACATAAGGTTTGGTAAAGCCATCCCCCCCATCTTTTTCGGTCTTTGAAGATATGTCTTGCGTATTCTAGGGGTTTTTTTTGTTCCAAATGAACCCAGAAAGAATCTTGTCTAATTTAACAAAAAAGGAAATTGGGATAAATACAGGGACACACTGAAAAAGAAAAGAAAATCTTGGGAGGATATTCATTTTAATTGTATTTATGCGCCCTGCTACAGAGACCATCTGTCCAAATCCTGCCTAACTTTCTCCACAAGTGGGTCGAAATTAAGCTTGAAAAGAGCATGGAATTGACTTGTAATTTTAACCCCTAAATATGTGAAGTTGTCCGATACAACTCGAAAAGGCAGTGCTGTGCACTGATATTTCTGTGCAGCAGCATTCAGGGGGAACAGTTCACTCTTAGCGAGATTCAGCTTATAGCCAGAAATAAGGCTAAACTGTTCAAGTATTGAGAGCACCAAAGGAAATGAGGATGCTGGTTCTGAGATATAAAGAAGCAAATCATCTGCGTATAAGGAGACCCTTTGTTCTATACCATTTCTAGTAACCCCGGTGATACCTGGGTTTGATCTCAGCGATATGGCCAGGGGCTCAATTGCAATTGCAAAGAGCAACGGCGACATGGGACAGCCCTGCCTAGTCCCCCTAAACAGAGGAAAAAAGTCAGAACATGTGCCATTTGTTTTGACAGCGGCAAGCGGGGAAGTATAAAGAAGTTTCAACCAGGAGATGATTATTTTACCAAAGCCGAATTTATCCAGAACATAAAAAAGGTATCCCCACTCGACCCTGTCAAAAGCCTTCTCAGCATCTAAACTGATCCCAAACTCAGGGCTGTTGGAGTCTGAGGGATTGTAAAGAACATTAAACAAACGTCTAAGGATAGAGAAGGCATATCTCCCTTTAATAAAGCCAGTTTGATCCGGGTTAATTACAGATGGCAAGACTGCTTCCACACGCATCGCTAAAAGTTTAGCAAGGATTTTATAGTCCACATTTAACAAAGAAATGGGACAGTATGAGCCACATTGTAATGGATCCTTATCCTTTTTTAAGATCAAGGATATAGATGCCTGCAGTAAAGAGGGTGGGAGGGATCCAACTTCCAGTGAATGCTTATACATATTTATCATGAGCGGGACCAGTTTAGGCATAAATTTACGATAGAACTCAACAGGAAACCCGTCCTGTCCGGGACACTTAGAACACTGCAATTTGCTGATAGCTTGCAGGATCTCTTCTACAGTTACTGGTCCCTCCAGCTGAAGGCTGTGTGTCTGATCAATTGATGGGAGCTTAAGATGATTGAAAAAGGAGTCCAAAGCCTCAGTGCTAAATGCACACTCAGACACATAGAGAGATGAATAAAAGTCTCGAAATTGGTCATTAATTATTTTAGGATCCGTAGAAACACCGCTTGATGTCTGAATCCGAGGAATGGAATGTGCAGCTGCTGCACTACGAAGCTGATGGGAGAGCAGTTTACTGGCCTTATCCCCATACTCATACTGGGAGTACTGACACTTCAACAACATCTCTTCAGCCTGCAGAAAAATTTCAGTATTATAAACTGATTGTGAACACATGTAAAGGATTTTGTTTTGCCACCCAATACTAATATATGTATTCTGTTGTTTCAGACGTTAGTGGAGGAAACAGCTTCGAAAGAACTCTTTGAAGACACTCACAGCCTTCTGCGTGAAATCCTCACTGAGATGAGGGTCAACATTGATGCTGGTCTTTCTTTCAAATTCACCCCAACTGAGGTGTCTTTGTCGAATACTTCTCTAAATGTTAAACTAGAGAGTCAGTATGAGAAGAAAACAATGATTAAAACGGTCACCGAAAACAGCAAAATTAAGGTAAATATCCTCTAATAATTTCACAGAATCTAATGTACAACCCAGAATAATCAATATTCTATGGACAAGCTGCATCTCTATTTTTTTCGACCCCACAAACTTAGAACAACAACTTTATGCGGGTGAAGGGCAAAGTTCAACTGAGCACCTACAGGATGCGCTCCCGTGAGCTCAAAGTAGCAGATGAATTCCTGGTGCATGTCAAATCTTTACCTTTGCAATACGAGAAGGGAATTTATTTTGCCTTCCTGGAGGACTATGGAACCCATTACACAAAAAATGGGAAAACCGGCGGTGAATACGAATTGATCTATGTCCTCGACCATGACACCATTAAGCAAAGAAGTATGTCTATTTGAAATAATTCTTTTCTGCTATGAAGCTTCTTCAGCCTTATGGTGTGTTGATTAAATACAAGTGATAAGCACTAATTATCTATACTTTATTGTTCTTGCAGATATAACGCAGAGAGAAGTTCAAGAGTGCATCACATTAGGCATTGAAGGAGGCCTCAGTTCCATACTTACGACGGACAGTATAAGCGGACACTATAAGCCTAAAAATTGTGATAATAAACCAGAAAAGGACGAAGGTTTGCATTCCCTGTTTTTCCAGGTTAAATGAACAAAGCTAGCATGCTTGATGATTCTGACTAAATTCCCAACCACTTTCCACAGTTTAAGTGTATTTTGGTGTTTTACTTCAACTAGTCCGGAAAAAAGAAAAAGAAGAAAGGAATGCTGTATCCATGAAACTTAACTGTATTAAAACAGAAAAGTTCAAATCCAAAGTTAAAGTCTAAAACTGAATTTGGAGCGAGTCACTGCACTGATTATGAAAAGTCACTAAAGTTTCCTTTTCTGTTGCCACACAGATAAGGCTGAAGGAAAAGCTATGGTGGATGAGGTGATGACATCAGTCAAGGGAGGTACCCTACTAAGTGCTGTTAGTATGAGGGCTAAACTAAATAGGGATGGAGTGATGGACCTTGCAACATATCAGGAATGGGCCCGGACCATCACAGAGGCCCCTGCATTGCTCCACAGTGAGGTACGAATAAAGGTCACAGCAAGGCGAGAGCAAGTTAAACTGAAATACACATACTGTATAAATGTATGTGTTTATGCGGGAGTTACGTTCTAACCCGCAGTAAGTGAAATCCGCGAAGTAGCCAACTTTATTTTTTACAATTGTTATAGATGTTTTAAGGCTGTAAAACCTCTCACTACACACTTTATACGCTTTTCTCAGAAAGGCATTAACATTTTCACACTTTTCTCTCTTGTTTAAACTCTCTCAAAGTTCAAACCTTTGTAGAAAAATAACTCCAGTATTATAGAATGAAACCAAAGGCACCCGCGGTACAGCACTTCAGAGTCACACTGCTAGTGATCGAAGATTTATGTAAATTTGACAAGCTGAACGCATTCTGCACTGTACAGGAGACACGGCACGAGATTGACTGACCATGGTCTACAGCCAATCAGGATGCAGAACACAATGCGCTGTAAACAAAACAAATAAAAAAAAAGTGTGCAAAATTGCACACAAAACAGCGAGGCGCCGAAGGTCAACCGCGTTATAGCGAGGGACCACTGTAATGCCTACATTCTGGGTATTTTACCAGAAAGGATACACAAATTATACAAATGCTTAAAGGTAGGCCTAGTGGAAAAAGGGGGTAACAAGTCAGGTTTTTACATGAAACAACAATAAATATGCAGTAAGTATATAGTATAAGGTCAAATAAAAGAATAATGGACTAATAAAATTCATCACGCACACCAACATAATGAATATTAAATCGATTTCATTAAAAGCTCCTTTGGCCGTAGTATAAAGTGTTACCAAAATCTCTTAAGGGATTGCTATTGTAGAAATTTGATCTAATGACTGTAATCAAACCAGACTTTTATATTATCTAGGGCTATCATCAGTGTCTTCACTAAACTGGTGACATTACCTAACTCAATGAATCAGCACAGCATTTATGCAGGTAGCTTCTACTACACATATGCCATTTACTTTTCTTCTGGTGCACTCGCATGGTTTAAACTTTCTCAACTGCGAATTGCTGTGAAACTTTATACATAAATGTCATCCTTAAAATGAACTGCCATACTCCCTACTTTACACTTTCCCTTTAGGGAAACTTATGTAGACAACAATGCAGTGAGCTCATAGAATTGTTCAATGCCACTGAACAGTTGCAATGTGATAGATGAGTGTTTACTAAAAAACTTAACACAGACATGTGTTTTGTTACACCTCTGACCTAATGGATTACTGACTACCTGACAGGCACACTGCAGTATGTGTGACTGAGCAGTGCTCAGTGTGAGTTGATTATATATACTACAGAATCTCCACAGAGGACTGTACTGTCTCCATTTCTGTTCACCTTGTACACCTCAGACTCAAGATACAATTGCGGGGTCATGCCACCTACAGAAATACCCTGACAGTTCTCCAGTGGTTGGATATTATTAGCAGCTGGCGAGAGGAACAGTGCAGTGGGTGATTGTGCAGAGTGGTCTGGGAGGAATTGTTTTCTTCTGAATGTAAATAAGGCGAGAGAAATGGTAATTGACTTTAGATGCATCAGCAGCTACATCCTCCATGTCTATTCTGTTAGAGGATCAGAATCAGAATACCTTATTAATCCCTAAGGAAATTATGTGTTGATGTGGAGAAGGAGAACAAGTACCTTGGTGTCCACATCATCAACAGGTTCAGATGGAAGACCAAGAAAGGGATGAAGAAGCTATATATATATATATATATATTTATTTATTTATTTTTTTTTTTTTTTAAACTGAGATCCTTGAGTGTGTGCAGCCTTAATTGGAGCTTTTCTATCAGTCATAGTTTTGACTTTGCAAAGGCAAAGGCTGAAAGTTTAAAGGCTACTTTGTGTTCAACACTCACTGCTAAATATTAGCATGCTAACACAACAAATTACGATAAATATGAAATGAAAAAATGTTAATATATTCTAACAAAACTCATTCTAATATATGTTAATATATGTTCTAATGTATTCTAACATATTGCATATATATTTTGTTGTTTATGGCAGCCAGAGCCCATCCACATGTTAATTCCACTGGAAATCCCAGGCGCTAGCTCCACGATATCAAACTTGAAGCGGGCTATAGCAGAGTATGTGGCAGAATATAACGTATGCAAGTGCAGGCCCTGTCAAAATGGAGGCACTCTTGCTCTGCTGGATGGAAAGTGTATCTGTCTGTGCTCGCAATTGTTTGAAGGCGCCGCTTGCCAGACTTACAAACGTGATAGAAATAGTGTCCAAGGTAAGCCTAAACAGTTGTTTTCTCAATGCAACCCAACTTCAACAAAAGTTGGGATGCTAAGTAAATGCTAAATAAAAGCAGATTTTGATGATTTGCAAATTTCATAAACCCATATTTTAGTCACAGAATGTATATAAGATTTAAAAAAGAAAACTGAGGCAGAAACTGGAACACAATATTGGATGCCTCAGCTCTTTAGACAATCAGGCGGCACTGAAACATAGTTTTCTGCACCATCCGCAAATGCAGATTAAAGCTCTTTTGTGCACAATAGATGCCATATGTGAATATGATCCAGAAACACTGCGGTCTCCTTTTGGCCAAAGATTACTTAAAATGGACTGAGACAAATCGGAAAAGTGTTCTGTGATCAGATTAATTGATATTTGAAAGTCCTTATGGAAAACATGGATGCCACATCATCCTGTCCCAACTTTTTTGAGATTTGAGATTCAAAACAAGTTAATATTTTTCCATGAAATAGCAAAATTTCAGTTTAAACATTTTATATGTTTTCTATGTTCTATTGTGAATAAAATATGGGTTTATGAGATCTACAAATAACTGGATTCTGGTTTATTTACATTTTACACAGCGTCCCAGCTTTCTTTTTGGAATTGGGGTCGTAAATCTCATCATTCTAACAAGGCCTCGCTCATGTTGCTTTAAGTAATTTTCCCTGCATTTGTTAATTTGAAAAATGTGTGCCAGGTACAAGACCGGCTGTTGTTCATGAAGGTAACTGGTCTTGCTGGTCTGCCTGGTCCAACTGCAGTGGAGGGAAACGCACCAGGACACGTGGCTGTAACACAGATGGTATCCCTGGAGCTGCGTGCAGAGGAGACAGAAACAGTGAAGAGTACTGCTAATAGCAACAGAACTAAATTAGAGAGTTTCTTTCTTATTCTCTCTGATACATATATGGCACAAACAAAACCTTAAGGCATATTTTTGACATGTCGAGGTGTAAAAAACATGTTATCGGGATCTAAATTAAACATTTAGGTTCAAATGGTCTTTGTCTTTCTCTCTAACTGTGTGCATCTTTCAGCTTTGCTTCACTCAGATAGTGTTGGCTGAATTATATTAATGGGCTAATAGCTCATCTTTAAAGGCATGTGGCCACATTCCATCTGGCTGTACCGTGCAAATAAGAACCAGATGAGTAGAAGGCAACTGGGTGGAAAGAAAACTGACAACTGAGGACAAATAGAGACCGTCAGTGGACAGAGATGAGAGATTTGGAGGTGCTGGACATACAGCAAACATAAAGGATGACATATTTCCATCCTACTTTGTTTATATGTAATTAAAAGCCCCCAAAATATCTTTGAAATCTTAAAGGATCATAAGGTATTAGAATAGAATAGAATTCAACTTTGTCATTGCACATGTCACAGGTACAGGGCAACGAAATGCAGTTTGCATCCATCCAGAAGTGCTTTAGCCATGATATAGATATATTACAATATATATCTATATCATGAATGTGGAACTTGAAATAAATGTAATTCTTGTGTTTAATACTGTTTATGAGTGCCAATGAAAATTAAAAATACACCTTGTATGCTGCCATTCCTGGAGAATACATGATCCATTGTGGATTTTGGATCAAAACTTTACTCATTTTACTTATATGCCTGTAACTCGGTATGCAGCATGTTCTATACGTACATGTTTGAGAGGAGAACGCTGCATCCCGGTTGAAATTTTCCTGAAAAAAGTACATAGCATGTGTAGTTTACAAATTGTGTGTAGTTTGGATTTACAAATTCCAAATCAGAGAAAAAATGTCAATGAAATGTGTTTTGGTTTCCGTTTCCTGTCCAGGACATTTGAAAAGCATCAATCTTATTGCCAATAATACACCTGTGCTTTTTATAATGTGAGAAGTCACAAGTCCAGTGCTGTAATATACAGTGCCCAACCTCTTTTTCACTGTTTTCCTTCCTTTTGTGAAATACTGGCACTGGAGTGGGAGGTTTTTCCAACATTGTGCTGCAGAAGGCCTCATCTTTGACATACTGTGGTGAAGTATTTTGTATGTTTTACTTTTTCCAATATCAGATTTCTGGGAGTATCGCTTGCTGTCATTACTTAAAGAGTAAGTTAAAAGTCCAAAAGATTGTGTGTTTGTGTGAGCGTGCATATGTGTACATTTCTGTGTGAGTAAATGGGTGTGTGTCTACTTGAAGGTTGTGTGTGGGGGAATGAATGCATACTTGAGAAATAACCATGGGGGGTGGTGGCCCCTGGCCTTTAGGATGTCAGCATAATGGAGTAAAACTTTGGGACCGTATTGAGCTCCAGAGAAACTCCATTCACTGCAGTCAGCAACCCAGCCTCAAGCCATTATCTTAGTGGAAAACGTTTTGTTCTTACCTCCGTCCTTAGCAGCACCATTTGCAGAAAATAATGAACTCCTCTTCATCAATAGACTGCCCAGTTCTCTCTTTCTTTTTTTCTTTTCTTTTTAACAAATATTAAACACATACTACATGCTGAATCACGCGGGGCCGTGTGAAAATTTGCACTCTAAGAACTCGTTTGGATAACTTAATAGTTTAAATTCTACAATGTTGTAGTCATTTTTTTTGTAGAGGGACAATATTTATGCATATTTAAACTGCATACTGCATATTTTCATATACATCTGTATTTGATGTGCTATGAAGTAACTGTGATAAATACTAAATAATAATATGCTTTTCCTTAATCAAACAGTGTATGATAGCAGTCCTCAACCTTTTTTGCGCCACAAACTGGTTTATGTCCGACAATATTTTCACGGACCAGCCTTTAAGGTGTTGCGGATAAATACAACAAAATAAAACCAGTACCGGTACAAAAAAAGAGAAGATTTATTCATAACACGTGGGAAAAGACCCAGTGAAACCGAGTTAACGATAAAAATTATTAAAAAACATAATGATAAAAACCCTGAAAACCATAAATTTTCACACCCGAGCTTCAACTCTTGCGACCCGGTACCAAACGACTCACGGACCGGTACCGGTCCGTGCCCCGGGGGTTGGGGACCGCTGGTCTGTGAAGTATCTGGTTATTCACAATGGGGGAAAATAAGATTTGGGGTCACTTAAATAAAATACACTTCACTTTGATCAAGTATGAATAACTACATATAGTTATAACATGCAAGTTATTCTACTTGATAAAAATTAAACTTAAATCAGAAAGTTCTTCATTTTGCTTGTTTCTCCAAAGCTGCAGAACAAATGCTCAGTTTCCATTTCTGTGGCATTGTTTTTGAATCTCACAAACATTTGCTTTCTGTGAGGAACAGGTAACAAAAAGCCTGAAGAATAGTGTGAAACTACCCCGCCTCGCACTCTTAAATGACTAACACAGTTGGAGTCGCCCCCACCCCTCTTCCCTGGGTCACTAAATGCATTGAAATTTTAGAGGGCTGCTACGGCAGATTACTTCACACAGCTGTCCCAGCACCGTGGAAATGAAGTTATACCCCTTGTCAGCGATGTTTTGTGTTCCCTCTCTAACTCCTTGAGAACTTGCTCTTCAGCAGGACTGCAGGAGGGAACCGGGGGGAGGGAACCAAAGGACAATTCCTCTCCGGCTATCCACGAGAACCTGATCTGATTGGTTGAATAAATATTCCCTCTTTGCATCATAATTCAGAGAGGCTAGAAAACCCCTGACATTCAACGCCCTCTCCCAGTCCAATCCCTTCCCCCATTAACCCTGAATCATAAATCAACCCCCTCCTCCACCTTCCCAACCTCTCTAAAGCTCCGGGTACTCCCTTCCTCAGGCTCATCTCGTAACCTCTTCTTGTTGTGGGTCACTGGGGTTTATTCACTTTACATTGCTGTTGCAGTAAGTTTGTTTACTTTTGATCACAGCTAAAGGGTTGCCCATATCTAAAGAGGCATTTAGAAACTTTAATGCTTGTAGCTTTTTGGAAATGAAATCAAACAATCATCCTCCCACAAAATATAAATCAATAAATTCAAGTCATTTCATTTGAGTTTTATTGTCACTTTTTGGCAATTTGTATGCAATTCACAAAAAAATGAAACTATCCTTTTGCTACAATAGATTCTCCCAAATCTGTTGCTGCTATGCGATCTATAGTTTAGGGTAATGCTACATTAATACTCAAACTGAACATGTTGATTTTTTGCAGGTGCAAACTTTGATCTTACAGAGCTACAACAAATGGTTCTAGTTATTATTATCCTTTTTCAGATTAATCATTTACATGTGTTTAATGAGACTGAAGGGATGTCTAATGTCTAACCAAGTAAGATGCCTCACTCACTGTTTGAGAGTCTGCATGGGTTTCAAAATAAAAGGGAGAACAGTGGTGGTTTCTGCTGCTTTTGCTTACCTTTTCCTTTTTGTTTACCTCTGTTTATTCCAGCTTTGGCTTTCTTACACATAACAACTTGTTGCCCTTGAAACTTCTTTTTCTTTCTTTACTTTCTTACTTTCTTTGTTTCGTCTCTTTTAACTTCATTTCTGTGGGTTCACCTCAGGCAAACTAGAGCATAATTGAATTAAAGCAGTTCTCCAAGACTGCGAGTATCCAAATAAGCTCAGCAGAAAAAAGTCAGGCTGGCGAATGAGCTGCTTTAGAAGTCCAGTGGTACTGTAACAGGAAATGACTTGTTTTATTGCCACTGGGCTAAGAAACAGGTTGGGACATCAAAATAAACCACGGGATTGGGCCAAATACGTTGAATTCAAATAACATATTTCATAGTTTAGATGTTCTTTTTTTATTTTTAGCCAATAACATTTGAAGCATAAAAATAACAAAATGATAAGAAGTTGCATATGAACGACCGTGGACTGCCTGAATATTGTCTGCAAAGTAAACAATAAAAGTAATAAAAATTTGCCTGTCTGCTTTGACACGGCATATTCTAGAGGTCGAATGATTTGAGGTGGGCCAGAGGGGAGGATGGCCGAGCAACAGTTTGAGTTATGATGAGGCAATTTTAATGAGGTTGTGCTCCGTGCACGAAAAAAGCCCCTGTTGACTCTTTTCTGTTTCAGCACAGGGAATGAAACACTACTTTCCCATTTTTCTTTGGTACCAAAAGTTAATTGAAAACATTTCAGGGCAATGTATTGTCGGGGGCCCCCGTATGACTCTCATCCCTTCATTATCCCAAACAATAATAAAAAGGCATTACAATTATTAATGGTTGGATTGGAGGCCTGCTCTCTTAAAGTGCCAGTACCAGCCTTTTTCTTTTCATAACAAAGACCCAGAAAGGCCCCTTCTGCATAACTTTTTTTTTTTTTTAACAGTTACGACCTTTCTAGGATTTATTATTTGGGTTATTCTGTTTACAGCTGTCAATTAACAGCTGATGTTTTCCACAGTGTAGTCAGTGTACAAAACTGAAGGAATTTATCCTCCCAGCCTCTGATAGAAGTTGGAGACAATGACTATATACTTCTATATACTTATTTGTAAGTAAACCAAAACAGATGAAGAACTGTTAACAGAGCATCAGCCGGAATTAGACTGAGCCATTAAGCTAAACTCTCACATAACCCCTCTCTCTTCTTCTGAGGTAGCTGCCTCTTCATGCTCCCCCCACTCCCAAACACTAGGACAGAGTGAATGAAGTGCAACTCGTATTGTGCCAGAGCACCATTGTGTGTGTGTGCGTGTGTGTGTGTTGGGGGGAGGGGGGGGTTGTTTCTGCATAATAGAGGTGCCACTTGACTTTTCTTTCATCAATGGGCCCATCTCGTTTTCTTTAAAAGCAAAATGGCTGCCATTATTGGTTTCAAAACACCAGAAGGACGGGACACTGGCTGTTTCGGTATACTGAGCTGACTGACTCATTGCATGAGTCACAGGCATGTAGACAGACAGCATGTGTCACTGTTATCACTGATTCAACATAGTTGTCACAAACAATTCAGTGACTCTGGGCAACATCATTGCAACACAGTACAGGATATGGATTTTTACAGGTTATTATGATACCACTGACCTTTTAATCTGGGTTAAGTTAGCTCTAGATTTTGCTGAGTGGTACTGACACTTAATATTGCAACTCAGGTATGGTTTAAATAGCAAAAAAATGCCAGTGGTGTAAATGCAGACCAACGAATGAATGAAATGATTACTTGCAACATTGAAGAATGAAAACCATAAATTGTGTTATTTTAAGTTATAAAATAAAACAGAATACTGTGAATAAACCACTTCAGCATTCTCCTCTGATGAATACACACAACGACAAAACTATGCTTATATGCAAACAGAACTGCTCCCAACATAGATGTTTACATCAGCGCTGTAACTTGCACTTTTATATCAACCGATTCGCACTATAACCAGGGTTTGCCTCTTATCTGTATTTAATTTTATTCAATTTAATAACGGTACGGTACTCTGTTTTTGGTAACCATTGTCCTTGATGTAAATATGTAAAAATTGTGTATGTTTCTGATCTGTGTCTTGTGTACTGTTTGTTTGTACATGTGTCTTTCTTGCTGCTGTTACACCCAAATTTCCCCTTGTGGGACAATTTAAGGATTATTCTATTCTATATACTAGAGAAATACACACGGAAGTCCAAAGACAAAAATAGTTTTAAAAATACTATTTATTTAATGTGCATGTACATTCAAAGGTCTGTGTTCATAATGGGCACTTAATATCTTCATTCACCCAAACACAGACACGTTGTCTTATAATCAGTGTGCCTTTGTTAAGACTTTGGACAAACACACGGGGTGAAAATAAACAAACCGACTGAATACTTCTCCACAAATCCCAAGGAGGAGGGTTTTGGCCTTCTGCAGTCTGTTTGAGTTTGGAATTAACATTTTATACCTTAAGCAAACACCATGTTTTCAAGGTCAAGAGATTCTTTACACAGATTCATTATCCGCCTTGGGATTTTAACACATTTTAGTGGTTTTAATCAACTTTTGGGTTTTTTTTTAAAGTGAAAGTGTTGTAGAGCTTTCACAGTCTTGCTTGTGAATAAAAACGACCTTGAGGCATTTTTGCTTTCTTTTTTTTGTTTTGGATTTTAATGAAGCACATTTCCTTCCTCTGTGGTGATAATGCAGTACAGGACTTTCTTTAGATACAGTGCAAAATCTCATGTTCTCTCTCTCTATATAACACCCAAACAAATATTTAGACTTTTTTTTTTTACAATATACTATACAATTTATGTATACCAACATACAAAAATAGCTTCCTTTAAAAGTATAATATGTTTTTTTTAATGTGTAATTGAAATATAACTACTATCTTATCCACAACAGTGACTGACAAACGTCAAAAGCCCTGTTTTTAAATACATTGTTGTAGACATGAAGTAGAAGGTTTTGGTTGAGTTATAAAATAGAATGTTCTGATTAGAAGAACACAAATTTTTAGTTTGGTCTCTGTTTCTGGTGTCCAGTCCCACGGGTTAGGCTCCTGTCTGGTCTAACTGTCCCCGATAGTAGGCACCTTTTCCCACTCTTTTCAGATAATTATGGCTAAAACCAGAATGGTAGTCAGAGTATTGAACACAGCAGTCTGAAAATGTGCGTTGTCACTTGAGTTTTCCACATATGGCTCATCCTCCAGATCCATATAATCATTCTCAGTGTCCTCCTCGGAGTCTGAGAAGCCGCTTCCCGCGTACCTGTCACTGGAGTCGGAGCAGAAAGTTTTCATGCTGACTTTGATGTACTCACATATGTTCCTTTCGATGCCGTCGCACACACAGGTGTCCAGCTGCTGCGCTTTAGGTATGGAACGCATGTTGGCTATCACTTTGCGACACGCATCTGAGCACCTTTCTCCACCGAAAAGTTTGCGGCAGTGATATAAATAATCCCCCATGGCAGAGCTGCAGTGCGGGTCCATTTCACACTGCAGCCGGGCCTCGGTGCAGCCCATGGTGCTAGTCCGCGGCAGGCACGGCTCGATGGTCCTTTTGGTGTTTCTGCAGTTCGGGTCCTGGGCGCAGTCGCAGTCCTCCAGAGCCGGGCCGCTCCGGGTTAAATTGAGCTGAATCAAAGAGGACACGCAGTGACTGGGGCACTTTTTGCGTTCCCCGCTCAAAACAGACGCGCAGGCATAGATGTACTGATCGTAGGCGTATCGGCACTCTGGCTCTGCATGACACTTCAGGATGGCTTTCCAGCAGACCAGTCGGTGGCTGTGGTTGGGAGATCCGACACAGAGACCGAGGATTAGGATCAACACGCCGTATATAAAAACCGCTGTTCGCTCCATCAATGTGGCACGACTTCCCATTTCCTCCGAGAATGAATCTTAGAAAAGCGTTACTCCATCCTGTCGCATCAACAGTTCAGAGAGCTACTCCCTGATGATTTTAGATCACGTCACAAGTCGGTGACTTGAAGTTAGCGGTGCGCCACAAAGTAGGCACAACAAGCGCATCACGTTAAGATCCTAAAAGTTCCAAAATCCGTAACAAAGTTCCACTTTCCCCCCCTTCCGTCCGTGCGGTTCCTCTCTAGTGGCCTCACGTTTGCATCTGTCGTCCACAAAAAAAAGTTTTGGTGAAGTTTACAAGGGAAAAAAAAGAAAAGAAAAAAGAAAGACCCACAGCTTGTTTATTCCACATGCAACTGGGAACACTCGATCCTAAAGTCACTCTTTTCACTATTAATCCACATCCACTCCAGCTGCAACCGCTTTGAAATGTGGGCTGTGTAGTTGTGGGGTGACTAGGTTCCGCAGGGACCGCGTCCCATTGGTCCGATAAACTGTTATGATTCGCTCGTCACCCGCGGTCGTGACGCAGACCGCTGAAGACCGTAATTGATGTATGTGTAGGAAACTTTAACACGTTTGTCATCTCATTGTGATGAAATGAGTGCTGTGCAATACTGCAAATTTTGGAATGATACAAAGTAAATACGTTTTGCGTTTTAAACTATAAAGGCAGCCTTCTTAGGGAAGATCAGCCTGTCGTGATTTAAATAGAGATAAATCTTCAACATTTTAATGATACTTTGTATAATAACAAATCAACACAACAAAACCTAGTGCATATTTGGGGTACATTTTTTCATACCCCCCCCCCCCCGCGCGCGCACGCACGCACGCGCACACACACACACACACACACACACAATTTAAGACAATTCAGTGGGCTACATACTGAACTTAGACAATAGAAACAAAGTATCGATACTATCGCGCTAGTATCTATCTGATACCAGCGTTGGTATCGATACTATTGATGTTTGGATCCACCTCTAGTGAAAATTCTCATAAATGTAAATATTTGCACATTTGTGTTTTAGGACACCACACGTTGCAGTTATTATGGAAATTATGTTCTTTCTGTACCAATGTCTTGCTTTGCAGCTTTAAATTACCCTAGATCAAAATTAGAATTTAAAACATGCATAATAGACAGTCATTCAAAACTGCTCATCCCTGCAATGAGACTTGGGTACAATGAAGCAGAATGTCTTTGGAAAACATCGGAGTTCTGCAGCCTCCCTGCAGGCAGAAACAACAGCTGCTAAAACACATGCAGCGCTCCTGTCTTACACTTTCCATCATAAAACTAGCATGGAGTCCATATGATACACCATACCCAAGAGTTCTGTACTAACACATTCACACGCATTAGTAATAACATTACAGCTCAGAGATTTTAGAGCTATGGTTTCCACATATGAAGCTGGGAAAGTACCAGATGCCTCCACAGCAAAAAAAAGTAAAAGAAAAAAATTAGATATGGCTCTTTTTGTTTCAACAGTCCATCCTGTGCAAGTGTAAGCAAGTAGCTGTGCAAAATCCAGTTCTTTACCATTTGGTAAAGGGTATTTCCTATTTCCTAACAATACCACTTAGCAAGGAAAAAGAGGCATTAAAAACTGCAGGCACATGCAATGTAAATAAACATTAAGCGTGCAGGCTCCACAAATAAGAAGAGAATAGATCTGTTGGGGGCCAGGAGAACAAAGTGTAGGGAAAGAAGCCACGTCTGACCTCGTCACTTCACCAAACGATGACCGCAAAGATCTGGCAGCTCTCAATTCTTGGACCCCCCGATTCCAATTAGAGAGATTAGAAAGGAGTCAAGACAAGTGCAGAATAGTTTCTTAGCCAAACAACCCAAACACCCTCCTTCAGCCTCATCCAGCTGGCATTCCAGAGCAACAGGCTGACTACAGACTCAATTTAGAGCAACATCAAAGTGGAGGTTAGAGAAAGCTCAAATGGTGAACTGCTCAAGGATTCCCATTAACTACAAAGGAACTGACATCATCCAGGACTGCTTAGGCAAAACACGGCCCTTAGCAGAAATCGAAATGCTGCAGACCAACAATACTCTATGTGTTTGTTTGTTTGTTTGTTCCTTATGTTCAAAGTTCGGTTAGAATTCTCAGAAATACAAAGCTGCTACAAATGGTTGTTTTGAGCGTAAATTAAAGAAAAAAGCCTGGTCACACTTGTGTTTCACTTCTTTAAAGGGAGTTCATAATGCACAGCAGAACCCAACTCCCATCCGTGTTGGATTACAGCCAGTTAGGAACAACAGCCAGATTCAGTGGAGCCAGCCGCTCTGTATGATGGACGAGGCAAATGCTCTCCCCCAAACTGTACCTCCTAAATTACTCCAATAGATCACTCACATTTTCTGCTTTTATACCAAAACTTCTCACGTTGCTCTGATGGAAATACGAGGCCAGCGTCTTTTCATTCTGTTCATTTTATTTCAAACGAGTATCCCCAGATCCTGGACATGCAGTAGTTCAGGGGGATTTGTATGTAATAGTGTTTCCAGAACTGGAATGCGGTTCCCCAGAGTAGATTTGTAAATACACATGCAGAGACAGACATGTTCCTCAGTTTGTCTCCACTGCTGTCAGAAGTCATTACACACAAGCTGAACTGCCAGAACAATTAACTGGACTTTGTATTCAAGTGCTTCCAAGTCTTGAGAGAGGCAGCAAGAGAAGTGGGGGGCAGAAAAGGAGTCAGTATTAAGAAGCTGCCAAATGTTTTGCTGCCGACATTTTTTCATTTTTGCTCTGCCTCTGGAAAGTTCTCAGATGTCTGTCTCAAATACGCTGGATTCAGAGGTTCTTACACAAAAGGCAGGAATTATAGAGTTTTGTGAAAACAAGAAAACAGCTTCGTCTTGATGGTGGATAGTTTTACATGCATATGCAGTATAAGTGTCATCTCAAATTAGGGTGAAAACACAGCAAGTCATTTGGTTTTGCAGGTCTGCATCTGAAAGATTACACGAGAGGGATCACATCTCAGGGATCGCAGTAATTTTAGCTTTGCGAACAGAATGGCAGCAAGGTCGGCACACAATGAAAAAAACCAAAAAAACAACGACTGTGGCATAGAATCAGAGATGTTATAAGAACTTTGGATCCAGTGCCATGAAAACGATGGTTCCCAGAGGATTAAAGGATTGAAAGTCTTGTTTTTAGGCAAATTTTGTTGAAGAATTCTGGGTTATGTTAAATTAATCTTAACTTTGATTACTTCCTGCCTTTTCTGTCACCCATAGAATGTAAACAAAATATATGGACACAGTCACCATTATGTCACACACTAGTTTTGGCCTACTGCTTTGTATGTGTCCAAGAGTCAAGCAAACACCTAACGCTGGTCCCAGAACCTCCCATTATTAACTTTGATATGAACTGGGATTCATACTGAAAAAGAAGAAGGTTAGGAAAATAATCTACAGCCCTCTCCTTGGAGAAAGAGGTGGAAAAAAACATTGGGTGTATCTCACTGAGAAGCCACGTACACTACACACCCATATAGCAGCAACTTGTCAATCACAAGGGAACCACACATGTAAGCATACTCTGCTTTATCATTTTTTAAGTTTAAATACGACCTAATGAAGAAGACCTGAAAATAGTAAGTAGAACCATGATTTCACTAGGAATATGCTCAGAGAGGCAATAAATCAAGTTAAAAGCAGAGAAATTTGATCATTGACTTTTGTACATTTCAACTTCTTTTCACAAGGAGAGTTACCCCCTGCTGGCCATAAGAGAGAACGGAGGTTTAATGGAGGTTTGATTTGACCTCACATTTCAGACCAGGAAGGGCGACCATGAACGTTAAATAAATGAATTTCAGTCATTTTTTAGAAACTTTTTGTTAATTATAATCAAAGACCTCTTAGTTAGTTAGTTAGTTAGTTAGTTAGTTGTTGATATTAAGGGAGTTTTTCCTTTCCAGTGCTTGCTCATGGGGGTTTGTCTGATTGCTGGGGTTTTCTCTTCATTATTTTAAGGTCTTTACTGTACAGTATAAAGTGCCTTGTGACAACTGTCGATATGATTTTGCACTGTGTACATATATTTGAATTGAAATGAATTTAATTTTTGCTTATCAAAGCTCTCAGTCACATAGGCCTAGAAACTGGTCAGCAACTGCTTGTCAGTCTCTGGTTACTAGAAAAAAATGTCTACTCCCCAACCCTTTTTGCAAGCAGTTGCTGGAGGTTACTGGCTGTCACCATGTGAAATCATTCACATAAAAGGTATTGCACCAAAAGGATCCTTGTCATTGCTATGATTTCTAGCTGACTGCCAAAGTCAACCTTCAAAATTCTCTACCCCTGAGTGAATGGGACTTTAGCAATAGATTTCACAGCAAATTTCCAACCAGTTGGGGAATACACAGAGACGGATGACTGCCTGAGGGACTGGGGGCCCAAGATGATTCTGTTGGTAAACTTGTACTAGATTTCATCCTAACATAATGAATTAGCATTAGAGAAACCCATTGCAATGCCTACTCTGTGTACTCACAGACCTGTCTGCATGGTTGTAGATAGTTTTATATATGTAGGCATGTTGATATATATGCTTGCAGAATATTGTTTCTCTTTTCATATTGTCCAGACTCCAGCACACCCCCTGTTCTTATCACACCAGATATTTTTTAGGATCATACCACATTTCTGTGATTTATTGCACCCCTGTGTGGGAAGCGGTGCACCACAGCAGGAAAAAAGATTTGACTGACTTTGAACTCAAAGACGAGAACAAAACTTCAAGTTCAAACACAGGTCATCCTGGTGTGTGATGTGAGGAATAACAGATTTGTTTTGCTGTTCTGGTTTCCCATCAGCAAGACTTTAAAAATTCCTTTGGCTTGCTTTATGGAACACACTAACACCACAGGGAGTAAGCCAACATTACAAAAGACTTGTGTTCTGTGTTCCTCTTCACAATTTTGGAAGAAATCAAATGGGGCCTCTTAAACTGATCGGAACAGAGAGTTAAGCTTCAGATAGAGCAGTAGACACTCGTTTTGCCATCACAAAGTGGCATCAATGACGGAAATGCACTCAAGAGTCGGTCAAGCGGCGGCTTTCGCCTCCCTCCGATGGTGCATCTGGAAGAAGACACCCTCACCACTCTCGTCACCAAAATCCGCCTGTACCGCACACTGGTATTGCCCATTCTTCTCTGTGGATCTGAGACCTGTTTCATTCTCAAGCATGACCTCAACAAGCTCGAGGTCTTCCGAATGTGCTGTTTGCATCAGATTCTCCGAGTGTCCCTCTGTGACCGTCTCAGCAACACCACGATACGTAGTCAATGTCACCAGCAGCCTTCAATGGAGGAGCTGATCCAGATGCGACGACTCTCACAAATTAAAAAGAGGTCGTGAATTCTGCAGGGCTGTGAGAAGGATGCAGAACAGCCAGTTTCGATTCTGTACATGTAAGCCTTTCCATCTGGCATCTTGCCAGTGACAGGCACGTTTAAACTCAGTCTTTCAGGCATAGCTGCTGTTTCAGGAGACCGAAGATGAGATGTGGCCTATCCTAACATTTGCCTGAGTAATCACAATGATGTTCAGAATTAAAGACACTGTATGAGTGGCATGGGCCATTGTTCCCAGAAGATTCTGGCAGAGTATTTTTGGAAAGCTGGGGCTAGACATAGTAAATATATACTGGCTGGTTTCTGAGATCCTGCTGAGTGTCAGCAGTTTCTGTTGTACAACTCAATTTGACAAAGTTTTATATGGTGTAGACCAAGACGTGCACAATAAGTGTTAGGACAGTGAGACATTCCTCTTACAAAAACATCTACAAATGTACAATTACTTTTGTTACAATACATACTAACCCTACAAGGAGAAGAAATACAGACTCCAGTTAATGAAGACGTTGTGGTCAGAGCTCAGATGAGGCTATCTTCAGTGACAGTAACCACATGCATGCCTTTAATCCAAACACACCACCCTTTTTAAGGCGCAGCACTGGTGGTGGTCTGGCTCAATTGTCCTCATCCATGACACCACAGAATAAATCAAGAGCATTTGAGGAGACTCTTTTTTTCTGCTTCTGTATACAAATGCTGCAAAAGACCTTGGTACTCGATTTGAACCACCTCAAATAAAAATAAGAGACACCAACCTTTCTGCAGAATCATTTCAAGGACACGCAAGCAGGATAATGTTTTGTCCTGATGTACTGATCCATGTCAACTATTTTCCTGCCATTAAGTAGTCATTATGTATATACTCTATATCTCTTATGTGTTTTTGGTCATGCTGTGCTCATGAGCATTAATATTTCCTAGTGAAATAGTGGCCAAAACATTTTCTGGCAGCTTACACAAGACAAAAGCAATAGTTACAAAAAAAAGCTTTGGGTGGATTACCGGAGTGGGTATTTTATTGTACTACAGTCACTCGGATGTCAGACTGAAGCTTTTGGCTTTTAGATGTGGGAACATGAAATGGGGTCTCATGTGTAGTGACCATGGAAACTCCAAGAAAAAAAAGTATTTGATGAATGAAGTACTGGGTACAAATATGGATTCTTACTGGATGGGGAATTAAGTATTTGCAGTGACAGCTCCAGTCAGGGTGGTCTGGGAACACAGAGTTTGTTTAATTTAAACATGGGCTCTCTGGGTCTGTGTGCTGTCACTGTGCAGAGAAAAGCTTTGCCAGTCAGATGGCAGGTCTAATATCTAGCATCATGGAAGAAGTTTTAAAAAGCTTTTATGTTTTCTTTCTTTGTGTTGCACAACCAGATGGAAATAATATTTCAAAAACTATTATAAAAGGTCAGTATTGTGCTGTTTTAGCATGCTAAGATCTAAAGATAAACCCTACTTTATCGATTTCTACTAACGCACATTGAATGGACTGATAACATCCGACGCAAGTGCTTTATCTTCATTTTTTTCTCATCTGTGGACCAAATTTGATTACAACCAGTCAGTCCTGTGCATTTCTGACTGGATAGAGTAGCTATCATTGCTTCACTCTGGTCATGCTACTTTGCAGGGACATAAACTGGAGAAGCTGCTGTTTTTGTGATTGTCGGCACAAGCAAAACTGATGTGGGATTGAGGGGGAAGGATGTTGATTTTATTGAGTAAGCTGTCAGCACCGCAGATGCACCACAGACACACAACTATAGCACTCTTCATCAGAGTGTAAGATAAACAGAGCCTGTCTGGACATAGGCTGGATGTCAGTCAGGTAGTGAAGTGACTCCAAAAGCAGACGGCAGCTAGTGGCCCGCTGTGGTTAAGGAGGGAAAAAGGCAAAAACAAAATGTAACGGGAAGAAAAAATTTAAATCAGAAATGTCAGTGACACCTGATTTATTTGAAATTTTCTTGCATGCTGGCTAACATTGCTGTTTCAACCCTCTGTTAATGTGGTATTTTTTTGTCTGATAGCTCTTTTTTGGGAAACAAATTTCTTTAAAACACAGTAATTCACACATTTTAAATACTTGTTCCAAACATACTCCAATCATTCAGACTAAATAAGACTGTTATCTTGTCTTATACATGAGCGAACACAAACAGTACGCACACACACTCACACACACACACACGCACACACACACACACACAGTAGCAAGGGGAAAATGAACAGGCTGAGTTTTGCTTTTCCTGCAGAATCTAAATATTGACTCTGTAACCTATAATCATACACAGTCTGAACAAAATTGAAATAAACAAGAGTGCCTGAAATGTGTAAGTGTTAGGCTGTCTCATGGGCACCGAGGCCCTTGAATGCTGACACTGACAAATGCACATTAAAAAGGAAGTGGTTTAGATTTCAGAGAAAAGCAGACAGTATGGATTCCACCCAGCATACTAGGGCTACATAAATTATTCTGCATTCTGTATACAAAAGAGCTCCTTCAAAAGCACCGGGCCTTCAGCTTCTGATCAAACATCTGCTTTAAGTTGACAACAGTTAGCTTTTATGAGTCACATACAATTTTCTCACATGTTATTTATTTTTTAATTTAAGTAATAATAATTCCATTATGCTCTCAGGGGAGCTTTAGACTTCACAGTAAATTTCCAAGTGACATCAGCAGCCATCGATGCACGCAACCGTGTTATTATTGTGTTGCGACAGTGTTCAGTTCATTCAGATGTATTCCAGACATACTTATTTTTATTTTCCATGATGGAAGCTACTGTAGGCTATAATGCAGCCTGTATATGCTGACTTTGTAGTCGCTGTTGTTCTACACACAGCAGTGACTGCTTTTCTAAATAAACTTGATTGATTGAATGAGGCGTTTTCTGCTGGATCTTTTTGTTTTTCTCTGTGAGTCTTTATGGCTCATTAGTGCTGTGGCAAAGCTCAAAGATTTCTGGCACTGCTGAAGCCTGTCAGCATGTTGCTGCTGCCAAAGATCATCAGGAGCTAGCAAAGAACCACAAAGGCTGAAAGAAATGAAACGTGCTCAGCATTATGGATGAATAATAGAAGGGTCTGTACAGACTGCTGTTGCTCTCAAGTGTGCCTCTGCTAGCTGGAGCTAGAAGCTAGTTAGCTTAGCTTAGCATAAAGAGGGGAAACCTGTTCAAATGTGTCAAATTCTTCCCCATTCTTTGCTAAAGCTCACTTTTTAAAACAGAAGTTTTCATTTGAGGTCAGTGCCAGTGGCCAGTTACTTTACTTTAATTTACTTTAGCTCAGCGTAAAAAAGGGAAACCAGGACAAACAGCTAGCCTGGGCCTCAACATCGGTTGCCTCAAGGTGCTTTATGTTGTAAGGTAGACCCTACAATAATGGACTAACTGAACACCATTTAACCTGGGGGTTAGGGATCCTGGGGATATTTTGTGCCATTCTGTTTGTTTATTTTCAGGCTATTTTGGTTGTGCTGAATGAATATATCTGATATTTCCCAGAGGATACTGTTATTTTATGTTATTTTTTGTTATTTTTTTTATGGCATATCTCTAAGCTACGCAAAAACCGCCACATTTTTTCCTAAGGACAAAAATATTTCAAAATACAATTTTTGATCCCACATTTATTTTGACATCAACTAATGCATTTCTTTATGTTAAGATTTTTATTTTGGACTACTGGCCTTCAATTTAAATTTTTTGGATTTTTACACCAGGTGGCACTATTTTTTCCATTCAAAGCGTGAAGCAAAATTTCATACTTTATTCTGTTTTCTGCAAGGGTGCCTTGCTACTGAAATGATAAGAGTGTGCCACTATTGATGTTGGATAGGTGTGTGTGTGTGTGTGTGTGTGTGTGTGTGTGTGTGTGTGTGTGTGTGTGTGTGTGTGTGTGTGTAACATCCACCTTTGAGTCTTTTCTCTTAAAAGGCCACAGTCTGTGTTATAAACTAATTCAATAATTTAAAAAACAACCTTTCAGAGCTTCAAAGATATCTCAGCAGCAAGAACCAAAACAAAATTGGACTTTATTTTGGTAATGAGCAGTAGTGCACTCATGCACTCATTTTGGAGATGGCAAGACTACAGCACACAGGAGGCTCTGGAAATGATCGTGCACTATGAGTGTGAAGATGAAGAAAGAGATCAGCTGGAATCCAACTCTGACTCATCTGAAGATGGGAGTGGAGAGGAGATGGTTGAAGCAGTGACAGGATAGACTTCTCCATCTCTATATTTTGGTCATCAGCATATTTTGGTCTCCCACAAAGACTGCAGCGTTCTGCTACGTCCCAGCAGCCAGAGGTTTGATTCTGGGACCTACACACATAACCACCAGCTATGCACTGCTGCCGATGGATGAAATCCTGGCCAAGGCAAACCTGCATGGGAAACACTTAGAGGCTCATGTGGACACAGAGGAACTGCAGGCTTATGTAGGGATGCTCATTTTGGACTGTGTTTACAGGTCAAAAAACAAATCAATTCAAATCTGCAGGGTGCTGCTGCAAGCCCCTTTCTTCAGCCAATGTAAGGGCAGTGTGACTTTTGCACGGATGAAAAAGAGAAGACCTGGCAGCACCTTCTGGGACGCTTACTTGCAAAGACCACGGTGTGTCCATTTGCAGCCGCTGCTCCACCTCAGCTGGAGTCCACAAACTATAATTAATATTTGATATTTATATTTCAGGCTGAAGTAGTTTTAAAATGACTGTGTCATTTAAAGTGGAAAAATATTACTGTGTGATATTTTTACAGCATTTTTGGGAAGTTGCCATTTTTTGTCCTTCGGCTAAAAAGGGTCAGGATTTTTAAGGATCATCTGAGGTTTAAACACCGCAGCCTCCATGAGTATTGTTGCTAAACATACCCATTCCTTTATGAACAAAGTGCACACATCTTCTAATGACTTGAGTTCCAGTAAGAGTATACATGTGAGAAAGCTCAAATTATCTGCTTTCTTGAACACGACAGTGAGTTCACTCTACTGAAGTGGTCTTCAGAGTCTAATATGCTCTGTTGGATCTCAATACAATAAATGTATGCCACAAAGAATGAAGGCAGTTCTGAAGCTAAAAGGGACTCCAACCTGGTGCCAGCAATAATGAAGTCAGTGTATTTCTGTACGCTGTTACCAAATAGTTATGGGTTAAGTAATCAGTGACATCAAAAAGATCCAAAATTAGTCCAGAAAACCTCATTAATAACTTTCTTCACAAGTAATCCTTTTTTAAACTGAAAGTTCTTCTGATAACCTTTATCCTAAGATGGAACATTTCTATCGTCACAGGAGTGGTCTCTTCCAGGATGATTTATCTTAAATTTCTCGTCTGTATTTTTGCTTTGGTTTGTTTAAACATTTGATCAACTCCTCTCCTCACTGATTTATAGGTATTTAGACAGCTGGGAAGTAATTGGATAATTTTCCTTGTCCTGGAAAGTCTGGACTTCAGTTTTAAAGTTCCATTAGTTAGAGTTAAGATGTAATGAAATGGGTTGATTGCTTAGTATTTTTAGCAGCGGTATCAAAGGAAACCATTGTTTTTATGTATAAATGACACAAGCTGCTCAAATTCAGGAAAAGTCAGCGCTCATAAAGAAGCAGACTGCTTGCATTCCTAGCATGGTTACTCAAACCTGGGTGGGCATGAAAAAGAGCAGGCTCTGCCCATGCTACCACCACTGAGCACATTTTTAAGCAAAAATCTTGATGTACTGGACTTCTTTCTCATGTAAATATGTGTAAGTGTCCGCTCCAGAATATTGGGCTTGTTCAGTAAACTGATAACGTTATCATACTTGAGGCTGTGTGTGGGATTCAGCAGTTCTTTCTCTTTCAGATCTGAAATGTGACCTTTGTCCCTATAGGAAAAAATATTGTTTTTACATGAAGACATACCTAACAACCCATATGCACATACTGGACTTTGGAAACTCAGTAAGAAGAAAAACATTTTGTTTTTATTTAAAAAATACAGGGTAACGCTCCACAAATAACACCCTTTAACAGGACAGAATCAGCACAGTACAAGTTCATAGATCCACTGAAGCCCCTGGTTTCTTCATCAGTGCAACAGAGCGACCGAGAAAAATGCAGTGAATGTGCTGACTGAGCCTCTGGATTGTGTTGTCATTGCTGATTTAGGCTGCTCACCACCACATTTGACCTGCTAAATTTGGGGAAATTGAAAAAAATGTAGTTATTGTCCTACATGTTACATCCTTTCACGAGTACACAAAGCAAAATCACACAAGTACCTCATTTGTTGTGCTTTTTGTAGATGGCAATGTATTCCTGCACATCATCAGGGGATCCCAGGGCCACGGGTACTCTCTGGTGGATACTCGTGGGCTTGATGTCTAAAACGTTCATGGCTCCAGTAGTGGCCATGCCTCCTGCCTGCTCTATGACGAAGGCCATGGGGTTGCATTCATAAAGCAGCCTCAGCTGAAAAGCAAAACAAAACAGTAGTGACATGATAAGAATATGAGGTATCAGAAAATCTTTCTCTGTTATTTTTTAAATGACCATTTCTAGAAGCTCCACCTCCTCACCTTGCCCTTGGGGCTCTTGACATTAGCAGGATATAAAAAGATTCCTCCGTACACCAAAGTACGATGAACATCTGCCACCATTGATCCAATATATCGACTGCCATATGGGGCAGAGCCATCCTGAAAACAAATAAATGTAGAATTTATGCTTAGATTAACTTCATATTACTCCTCAATGCAGCATTAGAGATTGACCTTTATGGTGGTCAATTCCACATTAGGATTCTCATTTATTTATTTTATTGGCTTTACCTCTGGGAATTTCTTCTTTTGTAGGTACTCGGTCACATCTGGATAAAAGTGCTGTGCATATCCTTCATTCAGACTGTAGATTTTTCCCTTTTTCTTTATCTTCACATCTTGGTCCACCAAGATGAACTCGCCAATTGCCTGGAAAACAGAGAAAAAAAAATGCAGTATACTGTCTTATATACGCACGGTCAGGTGACAGTTTTGACGACATCTATTAACTTACAGGGTCGAGCATGAAGCAGTTGACTCCCTGACCAGTGGACAAGACCATCATGGTGGCACTGCCGTACAGGGCATAACCAGCTGCTACAATGTTTCTTCCTGGCTGCAGAGCATCCTGCTCAGATGGCTCCCCATCTGTGGTCTATGTGGAAAGATATCAAAAACTTTAAAGTTATTATTGGAACCACAGGCTATCACATATTGTTAGGACAGGTAAGGACAAGGACACCTTACTGGCAGCGGTATAAACATATGCCCTCTTGTTATTTAGTTCTCAGTTAACCCTGGGACAGCAATGTGTGTTGATCTGGTACTGAATTGGCTATTATGTCAGCATACTGAGTACATTTAATTCTCTGGCGACCAATTATTTCTCTGCAAAGATAAATGTCATTCGAATTGTTGTTAGTTCACTCAGGGCTGATCAGGACACCGCTCTACAGTGTTGAACAACAACAAGCCGATGTGCTTGGAATCTGCATGCACTACCAGCATCACTGACCTTTTTGTAGATGGCGAATATTGTTCCTATGGAGACAAGACAGTCGATGTTGGAGGAGCCATCGAGCGGATCAAAGCAAACGATGTATTTTCCCTGTCAGGTGAGAAGAGGATTTGTTTTTTATTCTCAAAGTAAAAGAACACATATTAGACCTATTCAGACATAAATATACATCTATAGGTGTGAGTCCACATACGCTGTTGTCCGGTTCCACAATGATGGCCTTCTCATCTTCTTCTGAGACCAGCACACAGGAGGTGAAGGAAGACTTGATCATGTTGATGACTAGGTCATTGGACAGGACATCCAGCTTCTTTACTTGGTCCCCTGTCACGTTGGTGCTCCCAGCAATGCCATATCTTCAAAGCACAAATACAAACTATTCACTCTGAAGCTATTTAAGAACTCAGTAAAATAAATATGATAACAATATTCTATTATAATCTATTATCTGCTTGTCCTCTGCCCCAGGTGGATTCATGCACACTGTGTGCAAGGTTTACCTTTGGCCTGGGGTTAAGTTAAAACTGCTTTATTGGATTGCATGCTGCAGTGCATGTAGCTACACTAAAGCCAAATATCAAAAGATAATTAAACTGTACAGTATATTCAGTAAGAAAAATAAATAACCACTGGTTGCAGGGCTAAACGGTGAAAACTTCCTGAATATTCAGAAGCATCTGGGGTTTTTTTGCTACCTTTCAGAGTCTGAATAAAAAAAAGAATGTAGTACTCACAGGTTAGCAATCCCAGCTTTTCTGACAGCAGTGGAAATGGCTTTGACAGCTGTGCAGATGGAGTTGAGCAGGTTTGTCAATTCGCCTGTTCCTTGGGCCTTTCTGCCTTCCTCCAGAACAAACCTGGTTAGGGTCTGCACATTGGTATCAAAAGCTCCTTTGTCAGACATCTTGCTGTCAGGCGTGGGACTGAGACCTAATGCCCTGAGCGAAACAGGTAAGTGTTTCACCGAAGTTTAAAAAGGGTGGACTGTAGATAGGGGTAGGGACCGGGGTGTGCAACTCTTCTAACCAATCACAAGTGTCCTTTCTGATGCTGGTTGGATCACTTCTGTGACTGTGGGTTTGAAGAGCAAAGTTCAAAGATAGTGAACATTTTAGTTTTAAAGTAACCAGATTAAATCAGTCTTAACTCAGTGATTTAATCCCTGATAAGTTTTTTTTTATCAGTATGCACAACTCAACATTTTAAAGTGGATTTCAGTCTCAGTGCAATTTGATTTTGTTTAACTGCATTCATTTCACTGAAGTACGTAACTGCACTCAGATCTTTTAATAGAAACAGCTAAGCTTTTCAGCACCAAGCTCATTTCATTTACAGATGCTCTTTTAAACCGACCATGTATTGTCTGTAGTTTTGCCCCTGTCAGTTTGTGAGATTTAATAGACTTCTGTTACTCAGAAACCTTCAGATCATTATAGAAAATCTGGTGAACACCTTACACTGGATCAACGAACTTAGCACTTTCAAGCATGTAAACATGTTTTCCCTGCGTGATCCTGAAGAGGTGCAAAGTTCAAATGATAGGACTCATTGTACGAGGCAATCTTACCTGACTTCTGTGTTAATTTTCCATGGGTTAATACAACTATGTACGAGAAAATAAACAGTCACATTTATTCACATGAACTGGTGGAGTGTGTCAGGGTGTCTCTGCATGCAGATAATTAGGTTATGGTAGTCTCTGTCTGTGAAATCATCAAACTTTTTTAAAAAAAGTTAAAGGACTCCACACGATCAATGGTGCTGCTTGAGTTAAGCTTACACAAAACGAGTTAGAGAGCTGTTTCACAAACCAAAGTTAAACTTTGGACTTTAAAGATAGCAGGTAGGATAAAAACCTCCAGTGTAATGTAATGTGAGGTGGGTAGTAACATGCTGCAAGCATGCTTTCAAGTCAATAAATGATTTTAAAAAAGCAAACACAAAAAAACAAGAGGTTTCAGAGAGACTTTTTAAGGCTAGCGTGTGAGAAACCTATGCAGCAGGCGCTAGACACCTTGTCCGTAAGCATCAGTCAGTTAATCCATTTGTGGGATATTTTTCGCGTGGGAATACCTCAAAAACGCCGCAGGAACAACTTTGGAATCAAAGTGTATTAGAGTGCAGGATGTATTGCTGCACTATGTCCACATGATGTCGCAGTTCAGCTTGAAAATGTGGAATGTCTGGTAAAAGATATATTCCATAAGAGCTCTCTGGTGCTCCGAATCGATTAAACCTTCAGCACTATTAAAACAGCTCTACAAACAGCACCACCCTGCAGAATGTAAGAGTGACTTATTTTTAGCAGGTACCATTTTCCTAAGCCTTCAGTTAAATATATGGAAACTACATAAAAATGACTGTTTAACTTTATCTCCCGGTTATGTCACTGGAAAAAAATAATAACTCAGGTAATTAGTTCGGTAATTACTACCCCTGAAACCAGATTCTGAGAGCGAAATGATGTGGTGTTTATGCTGTGTAATCGAGTCAACAGAAGAAAGCGCCTCATCAATATTTTAATGACTGATTCCCGTGAGCATCTGCTGTGCGCGTCGACAGCTCTGCGCGCATGCGCGGTATGCATCTCACAGACGCAGAGGAAAAGTTCGTCTAATATCGAAAAAATAATGAGAAAGGAGAAAAGGGGGGAAAGCGGTCTTGTTTGCGTCAAAAATACACGTTTTAAAAAACACACGTGCCAACTGATAAGGTAAGCTGTTAATAATATTCATAATATTTAACTTCTGCATCACACGAGCATGTTGTATATGTCCACCTCTTCTCCGAATGCACAGGTGATTTACTTCTTCTCATGTTAAGCAAACAGAGGCTAACTTTTTATAACACGACGGAATAAAACATTCAATTTGAAGTAAGGAAGGAGGAAGGGCTGCAGTTATCTGTCAATTTATAAAAAGTTAAAATATTAATATTAGTTATATTTGTCATACAAAGTTTTACCCTTTATTAATAATCGCTTGGCACTTTTGTCAGTGAGATTTGTATGGTGGCCCTGAGAGGTCAAACGCACTGTAATTGAAGAAAACACCAGCAAATGGAAAAATGCTGCAAAAAGGCACAAAACCCAACGGAATTTCTATAAAACACAAGGGAAAATGCCACAAAAGCTAAAAAACAAACAAACAACAAAAAACAGTGAAACAAAACGGACATGTTTTTTGGGAAACAGCTGTGGAAGTGAGGAGCTTTGTAAATATCTAATAGCAGAAATGTAACTACAGTACTATGTGACTCATGCAATTAAAGCACACATTACTTTGCTCCCTCACATCACTGATAAACCGCTGCTTCTTTGAAGTGTGACGATGCAATCCTTCATGTTCTGTTTCCTGTATTTTGTGTGCGTTTGTAGTAGATGGACTGATCCGATATTATGTATCGGTATCGGTCCTATACTGACCTAAATTACTGGATCGGATATCGGAGAGAAAAAAAAATGTAATCCGATCCGAAGTTTCACAAAATCAGAGAAGTATCCCAGAGAAGTAAAGCAAGTGTGTAAGTTCATCCCTGAATGTTTGCATAGTATTTCCATGTTAAGCTTAACAACTGATATATTGAGCCACAGCTGGACTGGCCATCTGAGTTCCATATTGAGGTGAAAAGGAAGCGATTTGTCCCGTACTTCAGCTAGAATTAAAAAATAGACACAAAGCTGGAGTTACATGTCTTTGCTGCGCAGTTGCATCTACTTCGCTCATTCTCTCCCCCTTCCTCTCCTGTTATGACTTCAAACATGAAACTGATCAATGATCAGCTGATCGGCTTTTCTGCCGCAAGTCCCGTCTTTCTTGTTTGTTTATTAGAGGAGACCAGCGGATAAACAACAGCAGCACGTTTAAGCGTGATAAGCTGTTGTTAGAATTTATTTAATATTACTTTCTAGTATCAGCTGATGTTTGCTGGAGCCACAGCTGTAAAAGCTGCTGGTCATGATATCCGTTTGGATATGTGGTAAAAGGGAAACATGAAGATGAAACCAGGAGATGTCCTTACTGAATCATCAGAGCTGAACAGGTGATGGAGAAACAGGTTTACCTTTTAGGTGACATGAATGAGTTGAAGGGAAGTTATGAACTGTTTCTGAGAGACAAATAACACCAGGATCCTTTGTAGCTGACAGCTGGTAACTGTGCAGGGGCGGGTCTAGCAAAGTTTTGTCGGGAGCCAGGTTGGGCATTAACAGGGAAAGGGGGGCACAAAGAAATATTTTTCTTTGTTATGTCATTTAAAAATTTTGAATAAATAATTATCTGAATCTTACAAAAAAAAGTGGTCATCTGATTAAATGTATTCAATTCAATTCAATTGTATCTATAGTGTAAATGTATAGAATCCATTATTGTATATAGTAACTAATAAGTCTAATATACACCCTAGTAAGCTATAGTACTTTTTCGTTTGGGAAGGTACCATCTGTGCAGTCTGCAATTCTGCTGAAGAAAGATGTTGAATCTATTTAATTACTGTAGAAAAATAATTGATTTCTGTGCATTTGTTTTACACTTGCATTAACCCTCTCGAGGCAGGCGTTGCCGATTTGCAACAGTTAAAAACTAACAACCTGATTACCCCACATACATATTTTATGAGTTTTTTTTACTCAGAAGTACCACTGCAGGACTTGGTTGTGCATTATCAACGAAAAGTTTAATTTGAGCCTGAGAGGGTTAAATTAAAGTTGATTACATCGATAGAGGGCGGGGGGTGGTTCCCTAATATTTTTGCTGGGAGTTGGCAACCCTATTTGTTAGGTAGGTAAGTAATCTTTAAAATACCAGAATAGGGAGGATGGTGTAGGTTTAAATTTATTAGCTTGATCAGTGTTGCTGAACTATAAAATGTTTTGGGTGGAGTGTATTTTGTGCATAAAGGTATAACAGAATAGCTTCAGTCTCTTGTTTTTTAAAACTTGAGTATGAACTTATACAAAATGCAGCAAGATATTTATAAAAAACTGTTTTATTGATTACAAAATACACTATATCGGATTCATACCGGTATCGGCAGATATCCAAATTTATGATATCGGAATCGGTATCGGACATTAAAAAGTGGTATCGTGCCATCTCTAGTTTGTAGGGCTTTTCCTTTTTGCTGGTGGCTGCAGTCCCCTATCCAAACCTACCTGCTCCTGTGTGAAAAAGTAATTGGCCCTGTTGTTAAGTCACGAGTTAACTGTGATTGATAACATTTTGTGGATAGCACTAGCCTCACCCGGGCCTGATTACTGTCAGACCTGTTGAATCAGGAAGTGACTTAATTAGAATCTGTCTGAAAAAATGAAATATGCTAAAGGATCTTAAAAATCAACACATCTCGCTACAATTTAAAGGAACAAGAATAGATGAGAAGCAGAGTCATTGATATCTATCAGTTGGGCAAGGGTTATAAAGCCATTTCTAATGCCTTGGGACTCCAGCAAACCACAATGAGAGCCATTATCCAAAAATAGAGAAATTTTTCAACAGTGGTGAATCTTGGCAGGGTGGCAGGGCTACCAAAATTACTCCAAAAGTGCAATGACGACTCAACCTGGAGGTCACAAAAGAACCGAAAACTGCACGCCTCACTTCCCTTACTTAAGGTAAGTGTTCATGAGTCAACAATAGGAAAGAGTCTGGGTAAAAAGGGTTTCTATGGGAGAGGTCCAAGGAGAAAACCACTGCTGACTAAAAGGAACACAAAGGTTCATATCACATTTCTCAAAAGTTTTTTGCAAGACTTTTGAGAAAGTATTCGGTGGACTGACAAGACAAAAGCTGAACTTTTTGGAAGGGTTGTCTCCTGTTACATATTTTGTAAAAATAATACAGCATTTCATGAAAAGAACATCATACCAGCAGTCAGACATGGTGGTGGTAGTGTGATGATCTGGGGCCATGAATTCTGCTCTCTACCACAAAATCCTGAAGGAGAATGTCCGCCCATCATCGATTTGTGCCATGATGCTGATGCACACTGAGGTTATGCAGCAGGACTAGTCAAAGTCTGGACTTAAATCCAATTGAGATGCTTTAATGGGATGTTGATGTTAAAAAAAACAAACAAACAAAAAAACTCTAGTGTGACAGAATTTAAACAACTCTGCAAGGAAGAGTAGGCCAAAATCCCTCCATATTCTTCCACAGTCATGTGAAAGAGTCATTGCCACTTATCACAAATGCTTGATTGCAGTTCCTGCTGCCAAGGGTGGCACAACCAGTTATTAAGTTTAGGGCAAGAACTTGTTCACACTTGTTCACAATAAAAAAATAAGAAAAACTAATAAATCCTGAAGGGAGCACCTCGAGCTTTAGAATGACGATCCCTTCATTCTACAGCTAGAGGTGGAGCTACCACGTGGCTTCTCATTGGATAACACTAAAAGACTGAGAAGTCCAGCAACCTCAGATTAGCCACAGATGAGTCAAGTCAGATGAACCAGCTGTAGAGATAAAGCCCTGTGATGGAACAGGCTGTTACAGAGACCCACAAACACTTGAATCAGCAGATGATTAGTCAACCTTAACTCCAGCCACAGAAAACTGTAATTTATTTCATAGTAATACCATTTTCATTGGTTCTGCAAAATAAACAGTATTTTTCAGATTGTTTATGTCTCAGTAGTATGCAAATAGCAACTTGTCTGTGTTTTTGATGTGTAGTTTGGATTGACTTTGTACACACCAATTTACTTACACATTTGCTGGGCTTCACATTAGTTTTGACTCTTTCAGGGTATCAAGTTCTAAAAAATGTAGAAAAATGCAGACAGCTTACAAAAAAGATATCAAGTTGTTAAATCCTCCTTATCCAACTCCACTTGGCTTACTCCACACATAAGTCATTATTTTATGCATGTTAATTATAAATGCTATATCAGATTAGATTATATTAGAGTAGATTGTTGTATTATATATATATATATATATATATATATATATATACATATATTAGATATAGATTTCAGTAATTCTTTAAACTGACTTTCTATGAAGGGAGAATAAGAGAGGAAGCCTTCTCAAAACACTAGCATGCTGAGAACAGAAAGGTGCTTATCAATGAAAATGTGATAGGGGATAGCATTGCAATGACAGTGTGTTGAGGCTAAGCCCCATCCTCCTGTAGTTGTGCAGAAATAACTATAATGTCTCAGTATTGCATTTCCTTTATGCAAGCACTGTAATGTTAGCTGTTATCGACTGTCAGACCTGGGATGAGAGAGAGAAGGAGCTCATACGAATGAGACAGCAACACCAAGGTTCAAAGTTAATTTGATGTGTTTTTCTTTTATTTGCAGACTTATTCAAAGTTTAGACTGAATGAAAAAGGAATTAAATCATTATTGAGATATTCTGAAACACGTTCAAGGTTTTTAAGTCCTGAGGAATATGTCAGGTAATGATAACTGATAGAATTACCACTAACCTAAATGCTATAGAGTCACAAAAATGTTTGTAATTTGTACATGCTTCTGGAAGTAATGCATGAAATGTACTTTTTGATAATAGGGGTTGTATGATGGAATTTATTGCAATTCCAGCTTAATGCATTTAACATTTACTATTTAAATATAGTTATAGGTTAGAATTGTGTTGTCCTAGGTATTTTCTTTGCTTTTATATTCAGTGGCTAAAATACTTGGAATATGTTTGTGGTTGAGAAGTCCTGCCAAGAGAATGGTTGGGCATTTACAGGGAGAGTTGCAGAGTAATTATAGAGTGGGCTCAGTCTATGTAGAGAGACACATACCATTGGGAGAGAAGTAACTACTGAAAAAAGTGTCTGCAGGATTGGTAGACACTCCTCTCTCCCTCCTCCCCTTGTGGGACAGGCTCAGAGAGATTAGAGTCAGAAACATTTTGAAGTGAAGGAAGGCTTGAGACTCAGAGAAATGGTCACTGATCCACACATACTAAGGTAAGGAAAGAAAAGGGAAGAGTATATAGCCTAAAGCCTTCAAGATTTTACTGTGTATTCATGATGATTCATGATGATTAAATGTTATTTAAAACTTAAATTTACAACAACTTATTATTTTCTGTAAGATTTATTTATTGTATTTTTTAAAAAAGATTTTCCACCTTTCTGCATAATGTTTGGTCTGGATTTTTGCTGTTTTATTTTTATTCTTTTGCTTCCCTGACTACTCTTTTCAGAGAGGAAGATTAAAGTACAGCTGTCCAACTATTTAACAGGCCAAAGCACTGGTTCCCTAACCACCTTGAAATTGATTACAGTTATCAGTCTGAAGTGGACTGGATCCAGCGTGTGGACAGTTTCTGAGACGCCGCCACCATTAAGCGACTAAGCCTAAAAAGGAGGCCCAGGGTGGCCGGCAGTAATGTGGACAAAACGCAGAGTGGCATTTCATCTAGTCAGTGGTATTCTGCAGAGTCCTTGTCATCATCTAGTGGTGATGATTCAAAACTACTGGGCATGTCCTCTGCAGCTCGAGGTAGACCACCTCTTCCTCCACCACATGGTTCCTTGTTGGATAATAATAAAAGAAATGAAAGTCTGGGAACCTCTCAGATACTAACTGAGCCAAAGCCTCAGCCAGCTGCACGATCTCTCTTCCAAAGTCAAAGCCCTGTGATGGAGAGGGCCTTTCTGGAGACCCACAAACCCTTGAATCAGGAGGTGACAAGACAGTCTCCACCCCAGCCCTATCCCCGTCGACGACTGGCCAGCTTCGGAGGTGTGAGCTCCCCTGGGTCACTCTCACCTTTCACTGGCCTAGGTGCATATAATCAGAACAATAATGGCAATAAGCCTACTGGCACTGGACCCGAGGTCCAACTCGGCTCATCCCTGGGCAGTAGAGGCAGCACAGGCTGTCTGAGAGTAAGTCCACAGAGCTCAGGTAGAACAACTCCAGTTACCAGTCTTGGCCCCATGCACCTGCAACATGTCCGTGACCAAATGGTGGTTGCGCTACAAAGACTGAAAGAGTTAGAGGAGCAAGTGAAAATCATCCCAATCCTCCAGGTAAAGATCTCAGTCCTTCAGGAGGAAAAGAGGCAACTAAGCTGTCAGCTCAAGGACTTGATTGAGAGAGAGAACGTCAATGATGTAACCTGGAACAGCCTGTATACCATTGAAGGGTCTGAAATTGAGATCAACAGAAATACCAAAAAAGATCTTGAAGTTAAAAGTAGCTGCACAGATCTGAAGGAGGTTGGGCGATTGACCAAAGACATGCAAGAACTGGAAAGGTCCATCAAAGTGGGACAGTTGGGGACATTGCATGAAAAATGTAACCCTCTTCATGACAAAACATTTAAGTCAGTCGCTGTGGGAACTGACAACGATATGGATATCATCTTGTCTAAGCCACCAAAAGAAAACAAATATGCATACACTGAGCAGGTAGAGATGAGGTCCATTGCAACAGAAGTATCTGAAGTCAGTCTGGGAATTTACACAGAACAGGAGGCAGAGCGTGATGCCCAAGAATTAATAAACAGTGCCTTAAAGGAGAGAATTTGTCAATTAGAAATAGAGTTGAAAGAATCAGTTCTGGAGACGGAGTTGATTCGTCTGAAACTGGAACTTCAGGCTGCAGGAGCCAGGAACCGGGTTGACAAGGCCTGCTGTGCCAGACCGTCCACTGTAAGCATAGGCTCAGATGCAAGGCCAACCACCAAAAGCCAGGGAGTGGGTAATCACACAGAGCTCAGAGATGCTTCCACAGGCGAGGAAAAGGAGGTAAAAACTGTAGGAGTATCCTGTGCACCTATGATGAGGAGTATTTGCACAGGACTGGATGTACCCATGAGCCTCTGGGAGGTCAGGGAGCGAGTGGAGACCAGCGACAAGGCTGTGGAAATGCACGTTTTTACAAACACACAAGGAGTTGGGACAGAGATAAGGGTATGTGATGCAGAAAGCAACACAGAGGTGCCACTGGCAAATCTGAGGTCCAAGAAAGAGTATTGTTCAGTGGCTTGTGGGGATTGTTCTGTCGATGTGACCATTTGCGAGGCAAAGGAAGCAGTTTCACAGTGTATGACTACAGATCGAGTCAGAGGAGTTGAGCTTGGAATCATGGTATCACCCCAAACAGCATCGCAGCGTACCAACACTGTATGTAGTTCAGTGTCTCGCTTTACCAACACCAAGCACGCCTTCAGCACTGACTCCAGCACGAATACGCTCCTCAGCACCCAAGACAAGCACACCAACACCACTCACACTTCAACTAGGACAGTATCTGTAGGCAATAGGGTCCGAGACGTCAGATGCACCACAGAGACCCGAACAATCGGTGTAGGAACTGCAAATGCAGTAGAAAGTATTTCAAAGCAAACGCCAGAAGCGGTCACCAGGGTAACTCGAGACACTGGAGTTGGATTCACAGACATTAATGAGAATTTCCTAGTTGGACTGAAAACTCGAAATATGGCATCCGGACCGTCCCATCTACCTGACCCTGTCAAAACAAAGAGTGTTGGTGTAGGGGAAGGGCGGATAAGGGATTTTTCAGTTTCATCCAGGACACCTGGACAGAATTTCCAGAAACCTGCACAGTTACAGTGGGACCATGAGCTGAACCATTACATCGAGAAGTTGCAGAGGCTCCTCAGCATGGAGCATGGGGACCTGCTCACAGAGGACTGTCCTGATCATAACAGTGGCCAAGGAGATCCCAGCTCCTGCAATAAAAAACCTATGGCACAAGGAGGGACAGACATCCACATGTTCAGTTCTCAACCAGCAGGTAACACAGCAAACCAAAAACATTGATTCTTCATAAAACATTTGCAAAGCTGATACCAAATTTCCTGGTAATTTATTACTATACATTCTGAATAGGTTGAACAGTTTGCGCTTGTATTACTTGCATTATTGCTGTCATTTGTATAGAATGACATAGCTCCAGATTTTTACACATTAAAAAAAAACCTTTATCTACACAAAGTAGGTGATGCAATTAACAATTTTTTTCAAATCTGCAATGTTATGTTTATACGTTTCTGTCTACTATTATCTTACTTTCATGCAGCAAACAAAGACTCTCAGTCCCAGTCTCAACTTTCACTTGTCTCCTCTAAGTGTGACAAAGCAAATGCAGGACTGTGTCAACACAGCAGTAATGATTCAGAGGTGAAAAGAATGATTAAAATGATAGAACAGCAGACGTCCTCTGGTTTACAAGGTAATATTTTTATTTATTTATGTTTAGTTATAAATCCAAATCCTTTTTTTCATGAGATATTTAGTAAATATCCAGTTAGTAGGAATTTTGTCTCAGTGAAGGAAGTTTAAAAATCTTTTAGTATAAAAATATTTTATTTTGAAGCCACTCCCGGCGCCCAGTTTAAACTTGAACTAGGTTCAGGGGAAGTGGCTGGCTTCAGCTTGGCAAGTTCCCTTTTTGAGGGATACATTTGCGATGTGTGGAATGATATCTGGTTTTGGAAGACGTTGTGTGCCACATAGCACTTTGTGGCTTAAGATCTAAAATTGAACTGCTTTGTGGGAGGAGCTGGTGTAAAAGAATGCTTTCTCTTTTCCACCGAGGCTTTTAGATGTGAACGAATGCATAAAGAATCGTGTGTTTTCATATACTCTGAACGTGACCTAGCTAGCCTTGTAACTGTTTTGCTATACATGCATTTAATGCAACATACTGTGTGATTTGTGTTAAGAATAAAAGTGCTTTGTGCTCATTTCTAGACAGGTCAGATAATGCTGGTAAGCCAAGGAATGTAATAAAGAAACAGAATGGTAACCAGTGCTGTAGTAGCAACAGGCAGAGCATGAAGTTTCTGGGTGTGACTACAGGGTAGGTGTCTAATGTCTAAACAAATGTTTTATTTCTGAAATGATGGATGTGGTATGTTCATAGATATTAAGCTCTTGTTTTATTGTCCTTAGGCTGGACCCAGTGTCGAATTATGAGCATGATGATGTAGACAGAAAGATAAAAAGAACATTTAGGGAATCTCCTCAAGATGTTGCCCAATCACAAAAGGAAAAAGACAACAAGGGATCAAAAGGAGCTGCGAGAGTGTATACGCAGCAGAGGTAATCTGGGAGAAGTCTAAAAGGGTTCAAAGCCAATAAAACTGCAACAATAAAAAGCTTCGCAACAGCAGTCTGCATTACTGTGGGAGTCCTTTCAAATCTGAACTGACATCTAGTAACCAATAGAATTTGGTTATTTTCAGGCGTAGGATGAGCGAACGGATGTTTTTTGCTTGTCAAGCCTTAAAGACGCACCTGAGTGATGACACAGCTTTATCCAACAGGGAAATGGTATGTTTTGTTTTACTATATTCAGTATGAGAGCCACTGAAAGTCACCAGGGGCCTTGTTTGTCTGTACGTGTTTTGATTAGCATGGGTGTGGAGAGATGCTGGGCCATGGTGGTTGAAAGTATGTCGTTTCTAAAGAAGTATCCTTGCCATTGGATATGAAAAAAATTCCTCAGTAGAAGAATTTTTAGCCATATCATTTGCTTCAACTTGAGAATGTTTTTCTTTCTAAGTGAAATAGACTGCTCACTTTCACAGTAAAATGCAAAATAGGTAAGAAGAAGTGGAATTCAAAGGAAGTATATGAGCAAGGTAACTTTTGACAGCTTCCATTGTGAAAGCTGAAACACTAAAAAGAATAACAAGAACTCTCGACATGCCTTTTTATGTTTGAAATAATGACAGATCCCTCTTCTTTTATGATGTCTTTTATAGAATTGTTGCTTCTTCTTTCATTCACATCCCTGTAATTATGGGAGGATTGTGTCTATTCAGTCCTGATTGCTCTACTAAACTAATTTATGGCAAGAAGTATGTGTTTAAAAAAAGAAGTGCTGTTTTTGCATATATAATGCATCCTTTTTTCCTCTTGCAGCAGGACTGTCTGCACACACTCCAGCAAGAGTGGTTCTCTGTGTCCAGCCACAAGTCAGCATCTCCTGAAACTGTAGAGGACTACTTATCTACGTTTCAGGCCATTTCACCTTCAGTATTGCAGTACATAGTTAATATGGCTGATGGCAATGGAAACACAGCTCTACACTACAGTGTTTCTCACTCGAACTTTGGCATTGTGAAGAAATTGCTTAATCCAGGTACATCACCACACCACCCCAAGTACATATTTTTTTCTCTGTCCCTCTATGTCACGAGAATTAAGTTTATTTCTTTGCAGTCTGGACATGCTTAAAACAAGATTACAGACAAATTATGCTGCCAGGGCTTTTTTTAACTTCTACAAAATGCCGCAAGAGTTGTCCTTTTAATTTGAATCTCCCAGCAAATCAGAGAAACAAGCAAGCTCACAGTTTTTTAGGGCGGAAGCGCCTTGTGTAATTCAGCTGTACCGCTCAGAAGCCCATGTATAATCTGGATTTGTCATATCATATGAACATCTTGGTATTCTTTCTAATAGCCACTAGGTGGCAAAAATACCAGCAGCAAGCGAATTCTGTGTGTGGTAAGATACAAAGTGCTCCTGTCAAAAACTGGAAAATATTGATAAAAAAGAAGACCCTGGTTTCTTAAACCAGCATGGGCAATAGAATACATTTTTGACTGCTGGGTAGCTGATAAATGAGATGGGTTTTTTTGGGAAAAGCTTGGAAAATACGATTTTTTTTAAAAATAAGAAATTATGTGCTGGAGATTGCCTTTTGAAAATCATAATGGCTTGTTTCAACCATTTTTCCAGCTGTGAATGAGTATAAAAGGGATCGAAAGGCAGAAACACTATTCTGGACAGTCACTTAATTATTTAGTTTGTCAGGACAGTTTGATATTTGCACTGGGTGCCCGACTGAACAGCTTCTGTGTATGTATATCACTCAGAATATATATCTCTAAGCGCCAGCCTTTTTCTGTGAATCTATATTGCATAACAGTTTTGTCATTTTTAGTCACTCACCACAAAAGCTTATCTGGAACAGGTCTTCCTTACAAAATAAAACTTGGCATTTGTATGATTAAAACAAGTGTGAATTGTTATCAGTACAAAATAATATACATTCTTCTTCCTCTTGCTTGTTTTTTCCACTGCCATCCATTTGACCGCCAATCACTACAGAGGTGTGCAACGTGAATCAGCAGAATTCAGCAGGTTACACGCCCATCATGCTGGCTGCACTTGCTGCTGTGGATAATCCAGACAACATGAAAGTAGTCGAGCAGCTCTTCACTAAAGGAGATGTCAACGCCAAGGCCAGCCAGGTCAGTATGTTCTCAGGTTGTGGGTGAGGAGTGGTTAGCTGGCTCTCACATTACACTTTTTAGTTTAAGTTTTTTACAAACTAGTTTTACAATTTTTTAAAAATTGCTGCAGCTCTCATGGCTTTCATTCAATGTGGGTATTGTCAAAATGATTTAATGCATCACTCAATCTACTCTCCTATGTGATGTCAGAAGATGAAACATAGGAGGAACTGTGTGCAACTATTTTATTTTAAAGAAACTTTCCTTATAAGATGTCTCTGATTTTACTCTTAATAATTTTTGGAGTTTATTTTATGTAGACAGATAAATGTAACTGCTTGCATAAATATAAATACAATGAAAACAGTCTTTCCTTTGTCTTTAGCTGCTTAAAAAAATCCTGCAGATATCACAGCACTGCCAAACAAACGCCTGATTATGTGCGTCAGAATTCCTCACAAAGTTGAGATCTGCAACTTGTCATTTTTACTGGATATGCACCTCTGAGGAAATGCTACGTCTGAGGCTTGTTGGCTTAGCAACCGATGGCGCAGCTGCTGTGATATGCTGATACAGAGGAGCGGCCACACTCCTACGCGAAAAGATCAGTCCTAAGCCGACTTCCATTCACTGCATGAATCACAAGCTAGCGTTTAACCTTTTATGTTTACATACATACATTTCCTGTGTCCGAAAGAAGCGAGAACAAACCACGAGACTGAGAATATTTTGCAAATAATTAAATTAAATGTAAACTTTCAAAAAGATGAAAATATTCATCCAGTGGCTACATTTGTGTTGTGTAGTTGAAATTCAGTGAATCGGTATAAGAAAGAATAAATAACTGAACTAGCTTCACAGTCCCACTCATTTTTTTTCCTTTCCCCAGTCGTCTACTGACTGTATCTTTATATTTGGAGATGTGTGACTCAGCATTACTTGCCCTGTTTCTTCCTGTGTTTGACTCCTGCCTTCTGCTGCCCAGGCCGGTCAGACGGCTCTGATGCTCGCTGTGAGCCATGGCAGGATGGACATGGTGCAGGCACTCCTGGCACAAGGGGCGGAGGTCAATCTCCAGGATGATGAGGGCTCCACGGCGCTGATGTGTGCAAGCGAGCATGGCCACGCTGACATTGTTAAACTACTGCTGGCACAGCCGGAGTGCGATGCCACCCTGACTGACAGTGTATGTGAGTCATTGCCTCTACTTTGCAGCTTCTGTGAGCCCGGTGGCCTCAAGCCGTGAAGCAGAAGCGCTCTTACTTTGTTTTAGATATTATATTACAAAAGCAGAGAGTAACCATTTGTTACAGAAGACACATTCAGTGTGTCAGGAGAAAACAAAAGGGATAGAAATGGTATGTAATTAATTATACTGAGGCTCTTTTATTTTCTGTCTGTTATTGTGCGATAAACAACAGAAGCTCTTGTGGTGTATTTTGTGCATAAACAGGATGAAAGCACAGCCATGTCCATCGCATTAGAGGCAGGACACAATGACATTGCAGTGCTTCTTTATGCTCATGCCAACTTCTCCAAAGGACACGCAGGGGTATGTGAGTCAATTTTTACATTAACACACAATATAAATGTGTTTGTGCATCTTTTTTTACATTGTATGCATTTTGGTGTTTGTGTGTTTCTTATCAGGCAACTGGTCGTCACAGTGGCAGGTCTCTTTCTTCTTCCAGTGATAGACACGTCTTTGAATGATGGGATCCCCCAAACTCTGATTTGATGCTACATGAAACTTATTTTCAGATGATTCAATATCAAAGCCCACATTGTGTATAACTTTGTCAGTTTCAATCTTATCAAGAGAATTCAGTTGAATATTTATCTGTCATAATTCAGCAGTTGACAAAATGCTTTTCATTATCTAGTAGCACGGTATGCATACATGTGTATAAGATAACACTGGTAATTTCATATTTAATACAACTGAATGTGTATTACAGTAAATTTAATATAGTGCATGTGTGTATATTTAAGGAGAGCATGCAAAATTATCCAAAGTCCCCAAGTTAAGATGCACTTCAACTGGGATGCTGTGTTAAATAGAAATAAAAGTAGATTGCAATGATTTGCAAATCATTTCAACCCATGTTTTTATTGAAGGTGGAACATAGAACACATGTCAAACCTTTTAATCTTATTTTTAAATCAGGTTATTTTGAATTTGATGGCCAGAACATATCTAAAAACTTTGGCACAGGCCATGTTTAACACTGCGGGGCATCCCCTCTTCTTTTAGCAACACTCTGTAACATCTCTTTGTAACATCTGGGAACTGAGGAGACCAGCTGCTGGACCCTCTGGTAGAGGAGGATTGTCTCATTCCTATCTGATAGGTGATTCTAACTGCTCAACAGTTGTGTGTTGTCTTTGTTGTACTTTTTGTTTCAGCATCCAACCTCTTCTATGAAGCCATGCTGCTGCAATAGATGGAGTAGCATGGCCTCAGCATATGAAGTATGCTAAGATTATATCAGCAGCAAAGACATTACATATTTTCCTCTAAAACCTGTACATACCTTTCAGCACTGATGGTGCCTTTTCAGAAGTGCCAGCTGCCAGTTTCATAGATACTAATGTCAAAATACCATCAGAGATTCAGGCTTTTGAGCTGCGTGCTGATAACAAACCAGACGATCCTTCTGATCTTTAGTCTGGAGGATGCAGCATTTATGTTTTCAAAAAAATCTGACCACAGAACAGCTTTCTACTTTGCCTCAGTTCTCTTAAAATGAGCTTTGACCAGAGAAGACAGCTGCAATTCTGGATCATGTTCACATAGGGTTCTTTTTTTCCATGATAGAGCTTTAACCTGCGTTTGTGGTTGGGATGGTGAATTGTGTTCACACACGGTGATTTCTGGAAGTGTTCCTAAGCCCATTCAGTGATTTCCATAACAGAATAAATTCAAATCCAAATAGTGGCTGTTTTCAATGCCCGAGGGCCTGAAAATCACAGGCATCCACTATTGGATTTTCAGACTTGTTCCTTTCTGCACAGAGATTTCTACAGATTGCAGGAATCCTTTTAGATTATGTACTGTAGATGATGAGTAAGTCTTCACAGTTTTACAGCGATAAATATCATTCTGAAATTGTTCCATAATTTGTATCTTGTAGATACTGCCCATCTTCACTTCTGAGAAACTCTGCATCTCTAAGCTGCACTTTTTTACCCAAGCGTGTTACTGACAAATTCTCAGTTAACCTTTTGTTCTTCCAGCGGTTTCTTTTTAGTATCTCTAAATTTCTGACCTCTTGTTGCCCATTCCCAACTTTTTTTAGTTATGTTGCTCCATTAAATTAAAATTTAAATAGTACATTTTATTTAAACATTTGATTTATTTTTTATGTACTATTGTGAAAACTTATTGGTTTAAGAGATTTGCAAATCATAGCTTTTTTATTTATTTGTTTATTTTTTATACGGCATCCCAGCATTTTTGGAATTGGGTTTTACTTAGTGCTAAGGTGAAATTTTGTACTATTTTTATATCTCATATTATTTGTAAAGTCACAGGGCTCAAATGCGCTGGGATAAAAGTAACAAAAATTACAAAGTGCAAAATCTTGACCCAGCCCTTCGTACTTAAAGGATCTGTACCTCAGAAAATATCCATGATACCATAGTAAAGTTTTGCATGGCTTCATTAAATATACTAAAGTTATTGACACCATACTGTGTACATTACTATAACTTACAGGAATATAGATGCATGGCAACATAGTTTACTATTTTAAATTCATAAGGATTATAGATTTTGTTGAAATGCATGATTACTTGTTGTTTACTGTAAATGTCAAAATACCCTTTTTGTTCATGATTCTAACAAAAGTTCAATTCAACCCAAGTGGCCTTTTTATTTATATGTTTTGTAATCTTTAAAAACTGTTTATTTTTTGTCAAAGCTTTTACTTTATACTATGTAAACAGGGTAAGAAGATGCAGCATAAACTACTACATATCTGTAGCGCATCTTTTTCTACCAATCATGGACAAAATGTACAAATAAATATCAGCAATGTAATAAATAAATACAGTCTGACAGATGACAAGATTAGTCCCATGTTTGTTTAATAGAAAGGAATTTTAAGGTAGCACGTTATTGTGTTATATGTGTTACACATTTGCTGGAGGAAAGGAAAAATGGAGCCTCTGATAATGTTTTTAGTCACACACAAAAGAAGGGTCACGTGAGCTCTGTCATTGTGTAAGAGATTTTTCAACCAGCTGGTGGATTCAAACCCAGTACCTTCTTTGCTGTGAGACAGCAGTGCTTACCACTGTTCCACCTGAAGTATCTCAACCAAAAATAATATCAGCTGAGCCTTCAGCCAGGCACGAACACTTCTTTCCTTTTTTGGTTTGGCAGGCACCAATTTTTCTTCATCCTGACACCCAGCTCTTTTGCCCTGTTTCTTCCTGTGTTTGACTCCTGCCTTCTGCTGCCCAGGCCGGTCAGATGGCTCTGATGCTCGCTGTGAGCTCTCTTACACAGAAACTACCCACCATTCTCACCTCATTTCTACCACCTCACCGGGTATTGCCCTCAGTGTTCATCCCGTCCCTTCTCAGTTGACTATGATGTCTATCAGTAAAGTACCATTGCCTTTCTTCCCCTATAAGCAAGATTATGTAGACCTTTTTCAAAAAATGACTATTAATGACTGAATTATTAGGTGAGTTTGTGACCTTAGACTGCAAAACCTGGCCTTGATAACTCATCAGAGTAGTCTTGCCTCTCTTGGCGTTTGTACTACTGGAAATTAAAAGCGAATTTCAGCTTTGAATGAGCTGTAAATCATTTATCAACCATTCAGAATAACCTGTGCCCTACAGTTCTCACCATTTTAATTAATATTCCCCAGCTTCATTGGTGTGAGAAGAGAGAGCGTGTGGTGATAATTCAATTCTGCAGCAGTCCTGCAGCTCAGAGATTATCATTGTTTAATTTTACGCTACAGCACTGTTGGTGAGTGAACATGTGACAAGTTATAAAATAAAAGAAAGAACAGATTAAGATGTATCTCGGGTTTTTTTTTTTCAACCTTTTTTTTAACCATTTACGAAGTACGATGTTTTCATCAGTGAAACATGCGATCTCACAGTCAGTTTGTTGTATTTCCTTTTCCTTTTGTTTTCTTCATCTACTCATGTGATTTATATTTTGCCCATTTCCAGAGCTTTTTTTTTAAAGCAGTGCTTGGGTGCACAAGACAGAAAGCTTCCATGAAAAGACAGATTATAAAATTATGTTGTTCGGCTTCCCGCTGCACTCGTTTCCCCAGTGTACCACTTTGTCTCCAATTCCTGAGAGCTTGTGTGACTGAGAGCACTCTGAATCATTTCCCAGCAACAGCAATAAAACACAATGAAATACAAGGGCCACCATCAAAATTTGCTGTTGCCATGGTAACAGTCAGCAGTTTTCAGCAAGTGATTCTTGGGAACATTAGTCTGGAAAGATATCTCTATTTCACCGAGGTTAGCTAATCCGTTCATTTAATTTCCCCGTTTGTTTAAGCCGAAATATCACCGCTACCATGTTATTTAGTAGAATAGATGCTGATGTAAGCAATCTTGAAAGCAAAACAAAACTGTTTTGTAAAACCCTAATGAATGTCATATGAAGCTGGCATGCAAGGACATTCAGCAGTCACAGTTTCATGCCAGTGAAGCCCTTTGCACACTGACACATGCCATCAAAAGATATGGATGTTCCTGTCAGAAGGGTACATGTGTCTTCAGTACAATATGTTGCATGTGACATGTATGGACTTCTACATTAGATGGTTCGTGATTTATTATTTCATGGTGCAGACCATCCTTGTGTATATGTTTGGGTTCCTGGGTTATTACTGTGCAGCTCAATATGTCATAATAAGGCTCACATTTAAATCAGGTTACATATTGGGCGATAAAAATTCTGTAAGAGTTAGTAATTATTAGTTTTGTGCCATATCATAAAACTGAGACTTAAAAGGTTTTGAAAAACAGTCACTGCAACAATGTCTGTGAAGCATTCTTGATGTTTTGGGCCATTTGTCAATTTGGGACCAAGATCCAACAAACCACAAACACTAAATTAACTAATAAATGCATTTGTTGGATTTGGAAAAGACAGTGCAGAAACTTTGATTTGCTGTGGACAAGTCAAATCGAATAAGTTAAATCAAATGTGGCACCACGTACTGGGTTTTATGCTGACCGCACATTCAGAGCTATTGGTCACGTGCTCCTCTTACTGGTTTATTGAAGTGGGTGGGAGTTGTTTGGCAAAGGTGATGTCACATATTTCCCTGAATCAGTTTGATATAAAACAGCTATAATCAATATTTTCACGATAAACCAATCAAACTCAGATATATGTATATATATTTTATGTGTGTGCGTGCGTGCGCGTGTGTGTGTGCGTGTGTGGTGTGTGTGTGTGTGTGTGTGTGTGCGTGTGTGTGTGCGTGTGTGTTCTTCCATTGTTGAATGATTGTGTCCATTGTGGTCTTCTGCTGCTGCTGGCCATTTACTTCTAGGATCAATGTGATGTGCCTTCAGAGATGCTCTTCTGCCATCTTTCTTATAAGCAGTGATTATTCGAGTTGGCATTGCTTTCCTGTCAGTTCAAATCAGTCTGGCCATTCTCCTCTGAACTCTGGCATCAACAAAACACTTTCACCCCAGAACTACACCCCCCCCCCCCCCCCCCCCCCTCTCTCTCTCTTCGTTTTTTTCCTTTTTTTGGACCATTTGCTAATCCCTAGAGATTGTTGTGTGGGAAAATCCCAGTAAATCAGCAGTTTCTCCTACCAGCCCATCAGACACCAACAACCATACCACATTCAAAGACACTTAAATCACGCTTTCTCATTCTGATGCTCAGTTTGAACCTCAGCAGATCGCCTTGAGCATGCTTACATGCCCAAATGCACTGAGTTGCTGTCATATGATTGGCTCACCAGATATTCGTGTTAGGGCGCATAAGAGTAGGCGTACCTAATAAAGTGGACGAATATAGGAGTGTATGTATACTGTAGTAGGGTAGCATGGCATGACAAATGGTCTGTAACTCGTGCATTATGATTTTCTCTCACTGAATTCCATTCAGCTGAGATCCTCCACTTCACAAGTATTTCCACTGGACAAAACGATGTTGCTCTGACATCAGACATTTTTTTAAAAAAATTTTTGCATATGTTTTTCTGTGCTGTTACATGTGCTGTTATCCAGCAGCAGCCTTTTTGGTTTGTTTTTTTGTGCACATGTTAGGAAGAAAACTCTAATTGCTTTACAGAAACCACATGGCTTTGAATACTTGCCTAAAGTAGAAAAACTCCCTTTTTTGTTTTTTTCTGCAATTGCTGCAGCTCAGCGGCTCGGACTTTGCAGAGAACTTTTTTTCTTTTTTCCTTGCTGTCTCGGCTGAGGAATTAAGTGTAATCTGAGTCAATATTTATGCATTAATCACCCTGCTGGAATTCCGAGGCGGCTGCACATTCAAATGTGCTCTCGAGTGAACTCATGAATGTCCGTGCTGCTTTCAGGCTTGGACTCCTGGTTCCAGCAGGAGTTTCTTGCTTGCCTTAGTTGATAACGAACAGCACGATCCCTCCAAAATACAGTGCAGATTTTTTTTTAAAGAAATAATAACAATAAAAAAGGACCCGACAACTTTAACAGAGGGGTAGGAAGAGAGAAAGAGAGAGAGGGAGAGAGAGAGAGAGAGAGAGAGGAAAGAAAAAAATAATAACGTCTGGCAACAGTCGATATTAAAAACATGCAGAGGGAGACAAGCTCGGGGCCTTCCAGAGTCAGGAAAAAGACTTCGGAGAGCTGCAGACGGGAGATGGGTATGGCATTTGTATTTTCCCCCTGCCCAATGATTTGTATATGAAAACATAGCGCTTTTATTCTCCCCCCTTCTGGGCTCTGCTTCTGAGTGATCAGCTGATGAAGAGACTAGCAGCTCGCCGCTATGCTGGCTTGCTAATTCTCTCCCCCACCGCTGCAGCCGATCCCGATAACCAGCCTGCAGATTGCAGTCAGGTAAATATCCTCCTCCATGTCTTTTCTTCACAGGCTCAGGATTCAGCCAGGGTACATCGCATGGGAAGAGAGGAAGAGATGGATAAAATGTGTGTGAATGTGCGTGTGTGTGCGCGCGCACGCCAAGGAAAGAGAGAGAGTGTATGCGTGTGTGCGCGCGCGCGTGTGAGTAAGAGGCAGGGAGAGAGAGTGTGTAGGTGTGTGTTGTAACAGATGAGAGGGAATCTTTGCCAGATTAGTCAGGGAAGAGGCAGGCTTGTTAGGAGATAGCACAGGCATGGAGCTTCACATGCACACTCTGACACCCTTCCACTCCACATGCACAGTCAATCAGGCAGCTCTCAGCTGTGTTATACATCTTTGAGGATTACCCTCTATCCCTCCAGTATTCCGCTGGAACGATTGCTTCCCCTTAGAGGGAGTAGCGGGGCTTTTCAAAGCCTACATTTGAGCCCTGAACAATGATGAGCAGGATTTCTATTGTTGTCTCTAGTGCTGTTGTCTCCTCTAAGTCAGCTTCTGCTATGTCTTTTTTATGGTTGGAAGTGCAGGCATGCATCTTCAGTCCTTTTTTTTTTTTTTTTTGAGGGGGGGGTTATTGTTATTGTTTTTCCATTTTTTCTAATTCTGCATGGCACCGTTCACTGCTCCTCGGATCAGTGTGTGTTAAATATCTCAAGTTTGCGTCCTTGAGAGATCAGCAGGCGTGCTGTATTATATGATGTGAAGGCTGATGTGTGTACTGTATGATCCTGTATTATTGATGCATCAATATTCTGTTCAGATTGGACAGCATGCCCTCTCTACCCCCCCTCCAGCTGCTGCTGCTGCAAGAGCTGCTTGTGCTGCATGCACACTCACTCTTGTTTCTGGCCTCTAATTGCCTTTGTGGAAAACACAGTGGTCGCTGCATAATCGAAAAGGAGCGGGTGAAACGGTTGAACATAACTCGGGATGCAGCACGCACCCTTGTCAAACACCACACACCTAAAATAATGATTCCGGCTCTCTCTTTTTTCTCTCTGTCTTGCATGCACGAGGCTGAGTGCAAAGCAGCAAAATATAGATTCATATTTATGGCACAATGGCATTTTTAGACTCTGTGCTTTGGCAGAAAAGGGCTTCCTCGAATCCATTCCGACTCGTCGTGCATTAAAAAATAAGCATCCCCTCGATAATCATCTCACATCAAAGCCCACAGATCAAATAATCTGTCCTAAATTTGCAGAGATGGCACTAGGTTGCTTCAGTCCATGTAAATTCAGATGTTATTGTAATAAATAAATGAGTCCTGATTCATTTGAATACAAAACCATGCTCTGTAATTCCAAATGCCTGAATTCCAGCTGCTAATTAGATGGAGACTTAGAGGGCTTTAATTTGGAGGTTTTAAATTTAGAATCTGCAGTTTGTCGTCTTAAGCGCTTCAGGTTTGCGTCTGGGAAAAACACGTACTGTGCGTTTTCCCGAGAGCTTTGACATGAAAATCAAAGAGGCCAAGTTAGAATAAACAGAAAATAGAAGTTTTGAAATGAACTCTTTCCTCCCATTCTCTAGCAAATATTCTCTCTCCTCCTCACAGTCTTTGTGTTGCTGAAGTAGGAACTAAACAAAAAGAAAATACATGTGCATTTACAAGATTTCCCCACCCACAGCTCGAGGCAAGAGAGAACGGTTCTCTAGAGGACATGGAGGAGGACATCAGTCTGAAGAAGCGCAAAGGTGATCATCAAGCAGTGAAAGACCTGAAGGCTGGGCAAGAAACTGGCGAGAAAGTCAAAAGGAAGCGAGGGCGCCCACCAGCTGAGAAACTCCCTCCAAATCCACCTGAACTCACCAGAACACTGAACACACTGGTGGATATGGTCATGAACTACAAAGATGGGTGAGGGATGTGAAAGACGTTTGGGCTGTGTCAAAAAAGTCACTATTTTTAGATCTCTTTTTAATTTAAAAAAAAAAATGAATATAATGTTTTATTTGATAATATTAAACTTTTGATGAGCATGATCTCATTCATACTGATTGCTTTTAGGGTTTTTTTTTTCATGTAATCTATATTCATTATGCATAAATTTAAATATTTCAAGCTTTTTTGATTTTATTTTGACTATTATGGCTTATACCGCATCAGTGTGGTACGACATGGAGGTGATCAGCTTGGGGCACTGCTGAGGTGCGACTGAAGCCCGGGTAGCTTTGACAGCAGGGTTTAGCCTGTATTTTGGGGTTAGGTGGTTCTCATCTTCTATTTGTATTCTACGAGCAATTGGGAAATAGATTTGGGCCTGTGCTGCCAAGTCCTCCTGGAAAAGGAAAACCAGATCCCCTTCAAGCTTATGAGTAGATGGAAGCATGAAGTGGTGTAAAAATCTCCTGGTAGACACCTGTGTTGACTTTAGCCTTGATAAAATACAGCAGACAGACTGCAAACTTTGCACTAGACACCTTGGATTCAGTGGCTTTTCACGCTTTCTCCAGACTCTAAGGCCTCAATTTCCAAATGAAATGCGGCATTTACCTTCATCTGAAAAGATGACCGTGGGCCACTGAGCAACGGTCCAGTTCTTTTTCTCCTTAGCCCAGGTAAGACGTTTGTGATGCTGTATCTGGTTCAGCAGTTGGCCGATGTCAAGAATGCAACAGTTGTAGCCCCTTTCCTGAAGAAAGTCTTTGCATAGTGGCTCTGACTCTCTTTGTGAAGCTTTCCCAAGTTCTTGTATAAACTTTTCCATTAATATACTTTAGTACAGCACTTTGTATATAGCAACCCCTTTTCACTAATCACCTTCTGTGGCTTACCTACCTTGTGGAGGGTGTTGATGATTGCCCTCTGACAACTGTGAAGTCAGCAATCCTTCCTGTGACTGTGGCATTATGTACTGAACTCAAATGAGACATACACACTATTTAAACTCTAAGAAAAAGATTCTGTTAATCTAAGGTGCTGGATTTCTGATTTCCGTGAGCTATAAGCCATGATCATCAAAATGAGAACAAAAAAGGCTTGAAATATTTCACTTGTGACAAATAGAGAACACATGTAGATTCTAAAATTACATTTGTTGAGATGGTCTTGTAGTTATAGCAATTCCTACAAAACTGTACACCTGATTACAGCTTAAAGGGGACCTGTTATACCCTATTAGACAAATTTTTGTATAATGAAGTCAGCATATGTGTAAGTAATCCCAAAGGCTAAAGCTCAGGGTTCAGTATAAACACACTCAGGGTTTTCAGCTCTTTGTGTTTGTATGGTGTCAAAGCGAGGGGATATCCCTGATGCAGTCATTTCAGGCACTCAGCTCCCATCGTAGGCCCAGTGGCCCCCACCCACCTGCTGTTCAAACCTTGTGTTTGCGAGGAACAGCCAGAACAAAGCTGGTTCAAAGGAAGCGGCCAAAATAGTTTAGTTCATACAGTGAATAAACTGTGGTACTGCACCAGGGTCTAGGATGAAGCTACTGTAGCTGAATTCAAGACTAAAAATACGGAATTATAAATGACCGTAGTAGGTCCCCTTTAAAGCTGATTGATTAAGGGATTCTTTTGATATTATCATTATTATTAAAAGTATTATATTTAAGTAAATTGGTCTATCCAGGGACAACAGCACTGTAGTGCAATGGTTAGTTCTGTTGCCTCAGCAAGAAGCTAGCCAGACCTTTCTGTATGATGCATGATCTTTGCATTGCAGAAAATGGATGGATGGATGGATTGTGCAGTGGGATATTTTAACAAGAGAGTTTTAACAAGAGAGTTTTTTAGCCTAGCGACTCAGTGAGGAACCAGAACACTTATTTCTCTCACCCCCTGCTGCTGGATTGAAGCAGAAGTCAAAAATTTCAGCTTTAAACATTTTGCGAGTCTAACCTAATACCTCAAAGGGCTTTCAGGGAAACCTGCCTTAAAAATCCCAGTGCAGCTACTCACTTTGTCAAGTTTTGAATGCTGAACATTGAATCAATCAGCAGTTTATTTTGGGATTGTGCCTCCTTCAAAATTTAGTCCTGAAAAGACATTGTATGTAAGTGTGGACTGCAAGAAAACATTATCAGGAATAAGAAAACAAAATGTCTTACAGATATTGACAGAATAATTAAACATTTTTCCTATTGTCACGAGATTAAAAGACACATTGTGTTTCTAGGTTGGGACGGCAGATCAGTAAAGGCTTTGTGCAGCTTCCCTCTAAGAAGGAGGTACCCGAGTACTACGAACTGATCCGAAAGCCCGTGGACTTCAGAAGGATCAGGGTTTGTGTCACTGAATACCCTCACAACTCCGACACAATACAGATTTCACTGTTACCTTTTCTACGAAGATAAAATTTAATGAAAAGGGGGTGAACCATAATACATCAATGGCAAGTGGGAGTCTGTATTCAGTATTCAAAACCTTCATTCAGTAAACAGTGATTAAGAGGAGTTAACTAGAGCTTAGGTATACTATATAATACAAATATGTCAATGTATTTTAAATACACATGGGTTGAACAGAAAGAGCCTTAGTATTTTTATGCTTAACAGAGTCCACAAAACTAGAACTTTTTTATTTATCGCCATTGTAAGAGCTAAACGCTAGCATGTTTCTATTAAGCTGATGGTCTAGCACGTAGGTTTACCATGTTCCCCCCATCATCCTTACAGTCAGACTGTAGAAAAGACAGCATGTGGTGTAAAATTGTTGTTGTTGTTTTTAATTAATGTAATACACACATAAAAACAACCAACAAAGGCCAACTACACATTAAAGTTAAAGTCAGTTGATTTTTGAGGATTAGAAAAAACAAATGTTGTACACATAAATATACTAAACCACACACAAACACAAACATGCTCATTTATACCCAATGTTGTTGCAATTACTTATTATCAACAGATTAGTGCCTCCAATAAGCTGACAATAAGTTGACTTAACAACAACAGCTGGTTATAAGCTAACCTTATGCCAGTTAATGTTAGGCTCGAATGTCCCAAAAATCAAACACTGCCTCTGACAAACAGTTTGATTTCGTTCTCGCAGCGTAGGAGAATTTATTCACTAAGTGTCCAAGTCCGGCAATGTTACATCCACTTCAAAGAAACTCGTACTTACAATGGCTAACAGCAGCTAACAGAGGCTAACAACAGCAAAAACAGCAGCACTTAGCGACAGAAAAGTTCAGAATATTCTCAACAACTCACCTCAGTATCGCTGTCATTGGACAGAAGTTAGCTTAACTGAGTCATATTGGACTCCTTTTGTAAAGCTTTACACCCTCCTCCAAATTTAACAGACATGGACACATACTGACAGCTGAGGTCAGTGAGTGTAGGGTGTAGGCTGACACCCTACATTCCGTACAGATGGCGACCAGACTTGTTTGTCCTACAACAGCCACCATAGCTAGATTTATGCACTTGGGAGAGGTAAGAAAACATAATTCAGTTGACTGCAATGTGCAATCTACTGACATCTAGTGGTGAGATTTTATACACTGCACTAACTTCAGAATATCACTTTGCCAGCCAAAATGTAGTTTCAGCACCAAACTTCCCATAAAGTCACAACCTGTTGTGTCTACATTCTGGCTTTGCTGCAAAAAGATTAACAGAAGTCATGTGACATGTGACGGTGCTGGTAGCTATTTTGTTACCTTCTCCGTTTGTTTGAGGTCTTAATGCTAAGATGACTGACAAGTCTAATTTCTTATTTAGTGTACAGACTTGAAGTGAGTGAGTTTTTTTCATTTAATTCTCAGCAAAAAACTGAATAAGTGTGTTTTAGAAAAGTTCAGGAGACAATCAAGTATCTTTGTATTTTTGTCCTTTTTAAAAAAAATTAAATAATGAACCAAATCAGTTTATAGTTTTATTGTTGTTGTTATTTGTCTGTTTTTATTACTGTATTTCATAGGAACGTGTTCGCAATCACAAGTACAGAAGTGTGGGAGATCTGGAGAAGGACATTTTCCTCCTGTGTCACAATGCTCAGACTTATAATCTGGAGGGATCACAGGTGAAGGGATCTCAGGAGGAATTCTTTCATTCACAAGCAGCAAAATAGTTTTTCTCCACGGTTCCTGTTATAAAAACTCTGATCGCGTGTGTATGTGTGTGTGTCTGTGTTTGTGTGTGTAAATCACTGCAGATCTATGAGGATTCTATTGTCATTAAGTCTGTTTTTGAGAGTGCGAGACAGAGAATCGTCACAGATGAAGAACAGAAAGAGACGGTTAGCGCCAGTCACAGCAATAATGGCGGTGGAGCTGAAGACCAGTTTGTTCCATCAGCAGGTGAGGGCTGTGTTTTAATAACTAGGGTGAATGGAGAAAAAGGAGTAACATTTTTGTTTGTCTGCAGTAGTGTTTTGCATTAGACTTATCATATATTTCGTTCCCTTTTTATAACCAGTGAAACCATTACCAGTTCAGATCAAGAAAGGGGCTAAGGAGCAGAGAAGCAGAAATACTATGGCCAAGAGGGTTCACAGTGATTTAGACAGCGATGAGGATCTAGAGGATAACACCACAAAAGATGAAGGTTGAACTAAAAGACCCTGCTCTTTTTGTATTCTTGTCCATGTCTATTCTCTGCCACATCCCTTTTCATTGGTTTCTTTATGTTGTTGTGTTTTTTTTAATTAAAAGAAAGCTCTTTGAAAATAACCGTGAAAGGACTCCTCAATGTGAAGCACTTATAAAACAGTGCTTTTTTTAGATGACTCACATCACTCAAACACATCTTGCTGCACAGTGCTGTTCTTCTCATTTAGCTGGTCTTTTATAAGAATTATGATTTACGTTTTATCTGCTTTAGTCCCCGTGATAGCTTCTGCAGATATAATGTAAAGCACCAGTTTCATTGACTGTTTTTAATCAATATATTTGATTGTATGAAATGCCTTCATATGTCTTTGGAGCATGATATGTATCTCTGTCCTGAAGCTGGCTCCTCCAGAGGAAAACCTGCTGATGATGATGTGTTCAGGGCCAGGGCATTGAAGCACACAGGAAGGTCTGTTTAATGAATCGGAGATGAGCAAATTAGATTTGTTTAAAGTCTCTGAATGTGATTTTTAGAGTGGATACAAGTAAAAAGACATGTGACAAATACTGGTAGTATGCCTTTTGTCTGTTTCTGATACTTGATGGAATAAGTTTGGATCTAACCAGGGGTACTTAAGTCAAACATTTGTATCCCTTGTGCTACAGTATATTCACATATTGTACAGTTTGTGTGAAAAATAACAAAATTTCTTTTCATTTACTCTCCTACTATTTGGGGAGGATGAAAGACATCATTGTTAAGACAATCCCTCAAAAACCTGTATCACTTAAACACTTGCAAAATAAATTTTACCAAAAAGTCCCACTGGTTGGTATCGATTATTTTTAACCCGGTGAGCAGAACGAGATGTTAAAATGTTTATGTATTTGAACTGTGTATAAAGAATCTGACAATAGATGGTGCAAGAGAACTGTTTGTCTGGATCTTTGTCTATACAGAGAAAGAATTCATTAAAATATACATTGTACAATATCATGTAGCAATTTAAACAGTATAAGAAATAAATGCAAAGAAATGTGATATATGCTAAGTTTATATTTACATGTAGTGCAACTTAATGTTATTATTATAGCGCCAAAGGTGCTTTATATTATTAGGTACTATTGTAATAGCGTACAGTAATATAGAGAAAACCCTAAAAAACAAATTTTGCACTTTTTCATCAATAGTTTCTTTAAAATTGTGAGATGGACAGTGGATTTATGACTGGCATCCACAAGCTCTTAGCTCTCTTGCCATATGTGCTCATGGAACCAGGTATAGCTGACGGTAAATTGTGATCAACAGCTCTAGCATATGCTTCAGTCATGTTCTCCAGTGTTACAGCAGTTACATATGGGCCCATCTATGGCAGTGTCACGGCCTATCTGTGCCCACCCAGTCGCCCATCTTGAAGACGTTCAATTCGTGTTATTTAGAAAAGATAAACAGCAAACAAACATAAATAGCATAGAAGCCTTCACTGATTTATATGTTGAAATTTACCCTAGAAAGAATTTCAAGGCTTTAGACGCAAAGCTGGGAGCTCTCATGCAGAAAGTTAGACTGATGCAGGCTCATATCTGTTGAATAAACAGCTACTCACTGCTCACTAAGCTCAATGATCAACTCCATATGTTTTCATGTAACCTATAAACAAACAGAAAACAAAAAGTAGTGCCTTTCTGTGTCGTATTACATTCATCTGTTTCTTCATCTTCTGCCTGTAGTTTCATTAATACAAATAATTTTGTTTTCTAATTCTTTCATATTAATTTTGGCAGATTAAGGTTCTTTAAAGATCAGGCTGCATCTCTTTAGCTTGTAAGATGTTCTGCTTCCTTTGCCAACCACCACTTTATATTACCTATCAATACTGTTTTGCACTGTGAAGCAAAAAGGAAAGTTTTAAGTTTATATGAACCACTTTAATTCAATCATACGCCCTTAAAATTAACAAAACAGCCAATATGGAAGTACCAAAAGTTTAGTTCCACTAATTACCACTTCATGCTGTTTAGTAAAGTAAGTCAGTCCTCATTTCTATAGCTTATTTCTTTTACCCCCAGCCATTTGTCTGGTGTTAGTTGACAAGTTAGCGCTCCAACAAATCACTGAAGGCTTCACGTCAGCAGTCCCCAAACCAATGGGTTACATCACACAAATATATCTGCATATATAGTGTGTAGTGTCCATCAAGCTCGTTCGGTAAAAGCTACAAAAAGTTAATGTTTGCTATGTGAAATCATTTGCTCTTCAACATTTAATAAATTGGAAGGTGTCAGAAGTACAAAGCTTTTTACAGGTACTTACAGATTAACAACATCCTCAGAGCAGCTAAAAGGTGTAGGCTCTTACAATAAATAGCTCTGGGAACAAAATGGCACATAGGACTATATCTTTGTGATGAAAACCTCACAGAAAATTACACATAAACCTAATGGAAGTGTAAGGATAGAGATATTGCTGAAGGTAGCTGCGCTAATGGTTTTTTCAAATTAGCGCAGCTCCAGAAGGTGACTTTAATCTGTTGAGAAGACAATCTGGTTTTTTTTTTTCCTTTACCCACAGGACACCGATTTAACAGATAGAGTGATCCACATTTATCATAGCTTTCACTAATCGCCTGTTGTATAAGGTAACTGCATTTAATATCATTGTGCTCACTGTAAAAAAAAAAGTTCTGTCAACATCAGCGCCTTTAAAATGAAGTTGGATCATTTTGAAATTCTCGTCATTTGCGTGACACATTTTGTTTTGTTTTTTTTCTGCCTCATAAAGTTTGAACGCTGTCAGAATGCTGACAGGTGGATTTTAAACATACCATATAAAAATATCTGCTGCCAACTTTCACAGTATATAGAAAATGATATCATTCATCTAACACCGCTGCTGTTTCAAGGAAAAATGTGATATTACTGCACACAGCAGCGTGAACAGTAACGATCTGAATGTAAACGTTAGTAGCACCTTTATTGTTTTTCCTTTGCTGATGGTGCAGTTCTCTGGTTCACTGAGTACAAATAGTAACTTTAAATTTGTGATCTCAGAAAGCTTAACTTGGTATTGTTTTAGCATTAACCTGTGCAAAAACATTTCTGCCATTAACAGCAATCCCACCCAGTGTAGCATATTATTCTTAAATAAAATAACAAATGAAAATGGCAGCCTGAAAAATTTCGAGACTCTAGACCAAATTGCTTTTGTTACTTGACCCCTTTTTAAGGAAAGCAGTGCAATCAGGAACCTTTTGTAGCTTTAGATGAGACTTCCTCACTGCTGAGCTGATCCACTCACCTTAAGTAAACTGCTCCAGTTTTTTCTTTCTTTCACTTTTGACGAGTGTTTGATCCTACTGATAGTTTTCTTCTGTGTCAGTCTTGTTTTGAGTCATTACCGTTCTACAGGAGCAATGACCTTAGACAGGAATGAACTCTCCAACACTACCAGAATTTTTCATCCCTGAATGCCTTGATAATTTTCTAATATAATTGTGCTTTTCACAGTACACCATTAAATGTTTCCTTTTGCAGCTTTATTAAAATGATCTCAATTTAAAGTAGATATGACTAAAACTAGACTAAAATGAAAATATAGTTTTTATTGAACTTAATAAGAGGACATTCTGCAAGAAGCATTGTGACTTGACAACATGCATTTTAGCAAACTTTAGTTATTCTTACCATTAAATAGAAAATCTGAAGTACAGTATAATATTATAAGAATTGCACATCTCCTTCACAAACCTGAATGATAGTAATTATTATATAATGATTTAACTTGAAAGACCTTTTCCAAGGTCCACTTGTTATTGAACACTGCAATTTAGTATACCTGTGTTATTCATCAACCTGCTGTCTCTTCACCTGTGGTCTAAAAAGATGACTCACTGGCTTTTTATTAGACTTTTCAAGGTAAGACTTTATCTGTTAATCTAGTCATGTGTCCCTGGCTGTAAAGCAGGTATTTATTCGCATCTGTCATTTCAAATTCCAGATATACAATATTTGTGGTATGAGAAACTTGTTAAAAAGAAAAGGTTTTATACTTCTTCTAAGTCCACCTTAAGTCTGCCAGCTGGTGCATATGTGCAGTCGGTGCATTCTAATGTAAAGTATCTTTGGACAAATCCCGGTCACAAAATTAGCAGGTAAACAATTGTAGGGACCCAGGCAGTTACCATTTGATCATGTAACTGGTCTTTGATTTATTATAAATGTTACTAGGGACACATATCATATCACAACATCACTGCAAAACAAGCACCAAAACCTGCTCAGGAAACCACCCACTCTCTTAGCCTCTATAGAGTATTGAATTCATATGTAAAATATGAATTTTGATATTAAATTGCAGCAACATTGCGCGTGCACTAAAGGAATTCACGGAAACTCCAAACTGTAAACAGGGTCTATAAAATCAAGGCAAATCAGAGGACCAGTCAGGGTTCCAGACAATGTCACCTGTAGTGTTAAAGATTTTCCATTAATCCCTTACTCACAGTAGTTCTTATTGGCAGAAGAAGCAATACAATAGTTATTCAGCCGCTTCCACATAATGCTCATTCAAGCCATTATACTCTTAGTGTTTATTGACTGGTATGGAGTTCATTATTATTTACTGCCTAGTGGTTGAAATGAAATTCATGTAAGGTAAATGTGTGGGTGGCACCTTGTGATTTTTGCCATTACCAAAATGAAAGCAGAGATGAACAGTCTTAGTCTGTCCTTTCTGTCTCTCACTTATTTTAAGATCCCTACCATAAACATTATCTATATGGAGAGAAAGCAGAAAGTAGCTAATTGTTGTGGCGATGTTATTTTCTTCTTCTTTATTGAATCATTTTTGAACCCTTTTTTAAATAAGACGCAACAGTGAATGATATAAATAATATATTGAGTTTAAACTTATGAAGCCATTAAAATATACTGAAAGATAAATATTTTATAACAAGGGGCAACACTGTAAACCAGCAAGCAACAAGCTGATCTAAATTATAGTGACATGAGTGTGCCTGTGCAGTATAACATATTTTACAAACTGGCAGGTATAATCCAAAATGAAAACAAAAATCAGTTTTATTTATATCATATGTATGAATGCATTTGTTTCATTCTTTCTTTCTTTCTTTATATGAAAACACTGAACACGTTTGGTTATATGTAAGTTCCACTTTCAGACTGTAACAATATGCAGAGCAATATTTCGCATTTCATTACATTCACTTTGAGGTTAATTCACTTTGAGGTTATAGAGGAACATAAGCTTAGCATTCATCAAAAAAAGGATTAGACAGACAAGCCTGCCCATGATGAGTTATGTTTTACACACAGCATATCAATGATGTATTTTCCCAGTTTAACCACTGAAAGCAGTTTTATAACCATTACACCTACAAAACACCATTTATCCTTAAAGAACACATTTTTTTACATTACGGATGTTATGCACACCAATCAAACAGTGTGCACAGTTACCAGCATACACAGAAGAGACCATAAATAACATGTGTCAAATATGTGCAAATCTTTTTTTTAAATATTTGTATAAAGTGTATAGAGTTAGAATGTGAACAAAAACAGAATTGAAGATACTGCACTTGTACTTCTTTATTAAACTGTAAAACTACAATTTTAAAACTACAATTTTCTGCTGAAATGGGAGCTCTTTGGGGAACTTCTTATGAAAGACGTCTTTGTTTTTTCAGTTAAAAATGCCATGTCTGCCCATGACCCAACATCTGAGAAATATTTGCACAGCACCTGAAGATATAGTTTCTTATGCTAGTAGTGTACTGCCATCCAGATGTGATCAAACTATATCCATACCAAATGTTCATGAGGCAAAAAATCTGTGTTAACAATAGCACAAAACAATAGCACGGCCTGCTGTTACTCACTATTGACTGATTTCTTTGTGTGCCTCTGCTATGAAGGCGCACCATTTGTTTTCCTTTTGTACTTCTGGCAAAGTAACTGTGGGACCATTTTGCTACAGTGCCTGCTGTAACCATGGCAATCGTACGGATAGCAGCATTAATTATGGAGACCAATTAAGATTTTTTTCAGTCTTTTTTTCAATTCATGAATAATATGGGGGATCTATTACAATCCTAGATGCTCATTTCAGGCAAGGTTTGAAATAATGATTTCTGCATATGTATAAGGAATCCCTGAGAACCAAAGGCTTGGGTCTCATATGCCTCTAAACACTCAGCTGCAGTTTCTTTCTTTTAAACTCTTGAATCTTTTTAATGTCACAAAGATGTTCTTTAATATAATTATAATAAGCCTCACTTATCCATTTTTCAACTCTTTTGTTTTCAAGTGGCAGCCACTTAGAAAAAAGCTGGTTTAAGGAGATAAAAAAAGATTATTCTCTCGCCATTTAACTTCAGCCTATCTTTGTTCATGAACAAAGAGGCCAAACCAAGGCCAAGTAAAGGATAAATAAGGATTAATACTGTCTATTCTAAGGATGATTCATGCTCTCCCACCCTCATCTATGGCCAATAACCAAAATAATGAGATTGAAGCAGATATTAGCTTTCAAGTGGCAGTTTTTAGACTGCTACCCCTGCATCCCAGACTATGGATGGATAGATGGATGGACTCTCTACTGCAGTTGTCCGAGAACAAAAATAATGAGCAGGAAGCAGGAATCATAGGTGCTCTTGAGATGTTGTAGAGACGTTTCCAAGTCTTGAGTCATTTTAAAGTCTTTGCTTATATCATACTTTGCCATATACACCATAAAACCATAGACACCATAACACCATAAGACATATCTAGATTTACAAGGAATTAAAGTAATCTAAATTCATCTAGAACAAGTTAAAGAAACCTCTTTGTTTGTGAAACGGGGCAGTCACTGCACATTGTCAAAGTCTGCCTAAATCTTGGAAACCCTTTTCAGGTCCTCCGTGATCACGTCTTGTTCTTTGATGTCATTTTTACCAGACAAGCACTCTTCCTCCTGACTTGAGCTCTTCTTATTTTCCACTAACCCCGATCCAACTCCAGAGCCTGATCTGCTGGGGGCGACAGGTCGTAGGGGGACCACAGCATTTCCTCTGATCCGATGGGAGTAAGTCCTCTGGCGCAGAATGTCAGCAGAGCACAGCTGGAATTTGAAAGCTGCCTGGAAGCCTCTGCGGAAGTTCTCATTGAAGAATCCGTAGATGATGGGGTTGATGCTGCTGTTTGAGAAAGCCAGCCAGTGAGCTAAGGGATACATGTAAATATTAATGACACGATACTGATGCTGTGTCAGGCTGATGTAGTCGCTCAGCATCATCAGGGTCCACAGAGGCAGCCAGGATACGATGAAGAGCAGAGCCACAACGAGCAGCATCATAATGACTCGCTTCTTCTTCCTTGTGATTGTCTGACGACCTTCCATGCTTGACTTGTTTTTGCCACTGCCTTCTAGAGACTCACTCCCACTGCCCCTAACAGGTGAGATAGTGGTCTTGAAGAGCGTGTAACCAATGCGAGCGTACATGATTACAATGAGGCTAAGAGGAGCAAGGTAGATGTTAGCAAAGAGGACAGTAGTGTAGATTTTCCGCATTTCCTGATTGGGCCAATTTTCGCGACACCAGTAGAAGGGACGGGTGTCGTTGTTGCTGCCGAGGACTATTCGCACCCTCTGCTCTTTTGTGACCTGGAGCATGATGCCTGAAGGACACATTATGGCCACAGCCAGGACCCAAATGATGACAATTATTAGTTTTGAGGTGGCAATGGTCAGCTTCTGCTTGAAAGGGTAAACAATGCAGTGGAACCTGATAAAAAAGGGGATTAAAGAAGATGTATAAAGGAAGTAAATCTTTCAGAGTAAAACAGACAAGTGAACAGAAATCAGAAATTACAGAAATGACAGCTCTTACCTATCAATAGCTATTGCCACCAGCGTAAACACAGATGCTGACACAGATATGCCTTGAACCATCCCACTTAGCTTACAAACTACCCGACCAAATGGCCAGCCTGCCCAAAAGAAGACAAAAGAAGATAAAATCATTGATTTATTTCATTTGATTATTCATTTGATTATTTGAACCATCAAGACAATGTCTTGTTTGTTTGTTTTACTTAATAGCAGTTTTTATTATGATTAAATTGCCTTTATTGGTCTTCTTACTGCTAAAATTAACAACTTTGTTGACCTTTCTCTATTTTAGCATAAAAAAAAGGTCACAAGTAAAAACATCCTGTAATGTGCTCCAATAACACTCTAGGGTAAAATTTTGAATTTCCATGTCTTTAAGTGCCTTAAAAATAGTGAAAGAGAGAACATGTTACCTGTTATGACGTTGTCCACCAGTGTGGTCGGCATGCAGAAGATGCCGACAAGCAGGTCACTGATGGCAAGGTTGAGAATAAACAGGTTGGTGACCGTGCGCATGTTTTTGCTGCGCAGCACAATGAAACACACCACCCCGTTGCCCACCATGCACACCAGGAAGATAAGCAGGTAGGACACAGTGAAGACTGCAGCAACTGAGGGCTTGTGGAGGTAGAAATCAACATAAGTGATGTTTTGGAAGGTCAAAGGATTTTTGTGCACTCCTGAGGAGTTGGAAATGGAGTTCAGGCCCTCCCATGAGGTCGTGTTTAGAAAATTCAGGGTCATGGTGATATCTGGATGTAAGAGAGAGAGGAATAGAATCAGGCAGTACTGTAATCTGTTAAGGGATTGGCCATTTCCAACAGCTTTTCTAAACAAAGCCAACTAATCATGAGCCAGATCAACATGGTCCTCCCGATGGGAAGGCAATCCTGATTACCAGGAGAAGAAATCAATTGGTAATAACATAGACCAATAGAACCTCACCGGTAATCAATAAACCAATTCTTGGGTCAGTACAAGTGGCTTGATTCAGTGGATGCTCACACTGACTGATTAAAAGTCATCTGTTCTGGGACCAGTGGGAATCACTACCTGCTGGCCTGTGGATTGTTAGCGCAGTTACTGTAAGACAGCAGTCTGGGAAGGTTACCTTTATTCTGATCCTTTTTTTTTTAATTCTCCAAAGCTATGCTCATATTTCTCCCAAGACTTCAATGTTGAACTCAGTTACTCAGCTATTTTTAATAAACTGTTAATTCAAACTGTGTCCTTGTGTCATGGATTAAAAATCTAATGCATAGGTATTTTAACCTCCTGAGGCCCCCTGAGGCCACCCTCTTATTGGAGCATCACATTTTGGCTTTTCCGCTTTTCCGTATTTTCTATTTTGAAAAAACACTGTTTAAAGGTGATACTTACTTTTCAGACTTGTATTCCAAGCAAGAGCTTGCATCTCAGGAGATTAATCGAACACATTATTACACATTGTAGTTTTTTTTTTCTTTTAATTTTAATAGAATCAGGTCAAGGCTCTGTCATCCAGACTATTTAAACAAAGGTGAAGTAAGCACTGTTATTTTTTCTAATAAAGAACAAGACATGGTTATGTTTAGATAAAGATAAATATCTATCACAATAAAAGCTCAGAAGCTGTTAAAAGTAGCTTGTTTGTGCTCATGCACATATTTAAAATGCAAAAATTTATTTTACACATTCAAATTTTTTTTTTAGTTTTTTTATAATCTGAAATAGTTGGGACTAAAAATTAGTTTATGCAGATCCATAATTGAACTACAACTCTGTTCCTGATAAATAAGCCAGAACTGATAAAAACTAATATTCTGAGAAAGACTTACTTACTTTTCTAAAAGCCTACCAAATCACTTTGGTAGACCCTTGCGTTCTTACCTTAAACAGCTGATTTTTTACTCCCCTTTTTCTGCTGCTACAAGTGGTTAAAATCCATTTGACAGAAATTTCACTCAGAGCAACAAGCTGCACACTGAGACCCCTTGCATCCCCTCAGTGCACCTGCACAGGCAGAGACTGCTGTAGCACTTATAAATGACACAGACAAGATTCGCTTGGGAGGGATAGATTGGGTGTTGCAGGGGCTGGGAGCAATAGATGTCCCTGGGCGTTGTGTGAACTCATCACAACAGATGTCACACTAATCAAGGACTCCTTGCAAGTGAGGGCCAACGGTGGCCATCAGAACAGACATCTGATTTTTGTTTTTTGTTTTTTTTTGCACATTAATCTGATAAACAGGTGCTGATTAAAATGATCGCTTGTCTTGGATCAGCCTTGGATTTAACTAAGTCTGGCATTAGTCAAATCTTACTTTTTGCTACTCACCCTTCACACTCACATTGCATAAGTGGAGAAAATGTGAAGTCTAAGTGATGAAAGTCTGTGCAACTGCATTAGATTTAACTGAAGTCAAAGTTAACTTTATTGTCAGTTCGGCAATAGGTGGACATACACAGAAGGAGGGGAAAAACACTAAAGAGAATTCATGATTAATGGGAAAATGTGCTTTGAAGGTAACTAATAAGGGAAAATACATCAACTGTAGAGAAGCAAGGAAGAGGGATTTAAAAGTCATCAGCAGAGATGGGCAGTAACGCGTTACTGTAATCCGATTACTTTTTTCAAGTAACGAGTAAAGTAAGGGATTACTATTGCAAAAACGGTAATTAGATTACCGTTACTTTCCCGTAGGAACGCTGCGTTACTAAAACCGTGATTTTTTTGCGAGAATGTCTCATGGCAGTGACGTAAGCGAGTGCGACATTCGTGACAACAGCTGTGTGCAGACCAACAATGGATAATATATCGAGTGCGGAAGAGAGTATGAGCGTGCAGCGTTTAAAGTATGGAAGGACTGACCTTATTTTGAGTTTGATTCCATAAAAAGTGACAAAAACATTAGTGTCCGTTGTGCGTGGGAAGAAAACTTCTTTTTACAGCGAAAAAAAACCCTAAACTTCCAAGCAAGCACAGAGTGCGCAACAACGGAATGGGAAATTCACAGAGAAACTCGCGGATTCTTCCACTGACCGCTGCGGCACACCTGCACCAGGGTAACCTCCGCCTACCCTACTCCTGCTTTACAGGTGAAAATAGAGCAAAAGGACCGCTAGTCTTTGACTTTATTTATTTTCTGCTGTGTTTTACTTGCATCTATTTGAAAGAGTGAGTGTAAACACACAAAAAAAAAAATATTTTATGTGCTGGAATGTGCAGAAAATAGGTTTAAATATTAAACAAATTTCTTCCAGTCAGAGAATGTTGCATATAATTACATTTTTGCTTGATGCGTAAAGTTAAAAGATTAAAACTAATAAAACAAGTTTTAAAAAGGGACTTTTCCATTTGATTACATTTTGTATGATGGATTATGCAGAAAAAGTAGAATTGGGCTGAAAGATCTATCGCTTTACCACCTATTCAGGTTGTAAATCGTGTTTTTAAAAAGTAACTAAGTAACTAAGTAATTAATTACTTTTGAAAATAAGCAATCAGTAAATTAACGGGATTACTTTTTTGGGGAAGTAATCAGTAATTAGTTACTGATTACTTTTTTCAAGTAACTTGACCAACACTGGTCGTCAGTATCTGATTAATGCAAGATCGAGAGATGAGGAAGAAAGTGTGTGAGGAGTGATTGTACAAAGCGATACCTGACCAGGGTGCAGAAAGTTTTTGTGCTTCGCGAGTGGAATGCTGAGTACATAGAAGGGAGGAAGCCAGCTAATGTTTTTGCCTTGCAAAATAGTTAATTACTGTGAGTGTTAGAAAAACACTTCAGGCATTACCTGCAGTTGCTTCAGGTTGTATAATTAACACGTTAAAATGATTATATCTCAAATCTCTATGGATTCTGACCACAGAAAGAAGTCAGAGGGGGGAAATTGTTATGGCCGGGCAGGCTTCTTTTTTGCCTTTAGTTTTCGCTTTCTCAAAAGTACACAGCCATAGTGTTGCTTTATATGAAGTTGTTAAAATGTCATAGTATGTCTAAGAATAGTGGCAAATGGTAAACCTTGTGAAAAATGTGAGAATAATGGAACATATGCTTAATCCGATACAATACGCCTCTTTGTCCTCAGGTGTAAACCCATGGAAGAAATGAGAGGGCAAGACAAACTTCTGCATAATCTCATCTGAAGCTAATCTCACAGGAAAATATGGGATGATTTGAAAATCTTACTCAACTAAACATAAAGGACTAAAATATTTCTTATGTGCAGTATGTACAGTCAGAAGTCACATACTCTCATCACGGGCATGAATGTCATGGTAATTTTGGGCTTTTGATGATTTCTCTGAACTGTTGTTTTTCCAGGGTGAAATGATTGTACAGCATACATTTTAAACATAAGTTTGAATTTATTGGGGATTGTATTATAATCCACACAAGTTCAAAAGTCAGAGTATACTTACAGAGTCAAATCTTAGCAAGGTGCAGCTCGACCTGATGGTTTTGGTAGCCATCAACAATAATTATGGTAGCATATTTGATTTTTGGGGGCAAAACTGATTGGTTTCCTGACAAAGGTTCGCTTTTAAGCATAGTCCAGAGAGTTTCAATAGGGTTTGAGGTCAGAGCATTGGGAACACCATTCTAGATGTTAGCCTGCTTTATCCATTTCAAAACCAGTTTTGATGTGTGTTTGGGATCATTCTCATGTTGGAACTACTGCCTGTGTCCAAATTTCAACCATCTGGCTGTTTGGAGGTAATGTACCAGTACTACTGGCAGCAAAACAGTCCCAGAGCACCGTGTTTGGCAGCTTGTGAAGTGTTCTTAGGTTTAAAAGCGCCACATTTACTCCTCCAAACACCAGCACCCACTTGGTTCATGGCGAGGTAAAACTTGCTTCACTTTAAAGTAATTAAAGATGTATGCTCTACAATCATTGAAATCTCAAAAAACAAAAAACAGAAATGACATTCATAACCATGATGAGTGTATGTAAAGCAGCATAAAACATCCGTCTATGGACCGTGTATTCACCCTCAACAAAATAATGATGTTATGGCACTGCTATGTGTTCTGGACATGGCTCAAAACACATGTAAGGTGGACCTGAGCTGAGCAGACTCCATTTCTTGGCAGAGTCAAAGATATTTTATTATGGAAAAAAAATAAACAACCAACAGCATGACCCTGTTGAACAGCCTATAATGCCCCCTGGGGAAAACACACTAATGGCCTCTCTCGACTGGGAAATTAAACAGTGAACAAAGTCTGGACAAGCAATCACAGGACACTGTTATGAACCTCGGAGCCCATGTCAAGGGAGAGATGAACAGCGTGCACTGAGGGCCAGCAGTTTATTATGAGCAATAAAAGCTGCTTGGGCAGTAACTGAGCAGGACATTTGTTTCTTGCTGCAGCACGAACTGTTTGCTTTCCTCAGATCAAGCGTTAACATTTTAATGAGGGAGTCGCCAATAATCTGAACAAACTGTAGATACGACGTGAACGTTCAAGAAATGTGCTGATATTATTTTGGCTAAGAAAACATTCAAACATCATTACGTTTCCCAAATATGGGATGAATAAGTAATTCCTATCTTATTTTTCCTTTTTTTTTTTGAGGATCATTTACTCATAAATTCTAGTCATAAGGAATAAGAACCACATTTAGATTGCCAAAGTGGATTTTCCTAACCTGAATGCTGCTGATCTTAGAAGCAGTATCTTTTACCTGCAGTAACCAAAGCAATTGGTTATAAACTCTTTCCAACACACACAGTTTTCTGACAGATGAGACTTTTCTGTGTATCTTGATGCAGCGCTGAGACAGTCTTCATCACATTTTCTATTTTGAGCTGTTGGTGTTGAACATGCGTGTGGCTTTTACAAGAGTCACTACTGCCCCCTTGTGCAAAATGCAAAAATGCAATGCTGAAATCACACCACATGGTTTTACTGAAGTTATTGTTTTAATGGTTGAATGTCAAAGCGCATGCATTACACTGACCAGTTTTTACAATCTAATATTAGGTTGCCCATATTATTAGAAAAAGTCTCCTGTTATGTGAAGCAGAGGTTCAGAACACCTTCTTAGATCAGTCAGGTGATATCTCCCTGACCTTTTACAGTCACACCATCATTCATGTTTGGTTGCTTGGACAACACCAGTAATATTAAGTATTATGCAACAAAACATGATGTTCTCTCCTGCACCGGTGGAGGAGGCAGTTATTACTCCCCTCCCCCCTTTTGGCAAGTAAAAGAACACAGTGTCTCACAGCAATGAGCCAATTTGTTTGATTTAAGCCAACTCGAGTCCTATGATCATGGAAAATATGCAGCTTTCCTTTTTAACTTTCTTCGCCCTGTGACTGAGCGCTGGCATCTATCAGATTAACACTTGTGAAGCAGACAGTGGTCACTCCAGAGGAAAAGGTAGCAACAGAGCAGAACTCTTGATGAAATATAAGAAATGCTCCTCAAGCTGCCAAAATAGTTGGAGAACAGCCAGGCAAACATAAAGCAGGGCAAAGATACAGAGATTTGATGGTTAAAGAAAAACACAACAATTTGATTAAGAATCATTTGGACCATTTTATTGCTCTTTTTTCAAATGCTACTTCATTAAAAAAAAAAAAAAGGAAAAAAATTTATTCCTTCTGAGTAACCTAGGATTATTTGATCACATAATAATAACGCTTGTATAAAATCGTTAACATCAAAAATATTACAATAATTGCAGATTCAGAACCAGAAAGTCCAAAGAGATCAAGATGTGCAGCTCAAAGCACAAAGTGGAAGACAATGTGGCTTTTGTGTCCAAGCTACATGGAAGCGATTGCTCAAAGCAAGAATCAAACCCCTATTTGCACTAAAAATCAGAAGTGACACCAACTGTGCATGTCATTTCTTCAAGGATCATCTATATTTCAGTTCATTAGGATTTATTACATTCAGATAGGCAACGACACCTTAAAACCGAATCAGTTAAAGTTACCAGTGTATACTTCAATAAGCAATAAGTAGCAACAAGCATGATCAAGTCATTTGTCTAACGTGTGATTGGCATATTTCACTGCTCATCCAGCTGTTACTAAATTAAATTTGGATAATGCATAGACACCAGTGTCTCAGAAAAATATCCTTGCGCACTAATAAGCGGTAGCTCTTCCAGAACCAGAAGTTGCATTATCGTAATAATCTCACAGTGATTGTTGATTTGCAAAAAACGAAACAAATACATATAACACACAAAACAATAAAAAGATTGGAACTTGATTAAGTTAACATATTTTGAATAAATTGAACTGAATCAGACTCAGTAACATGTTGATACTTAAGTATATAGGAATATGAAGCATGGGATGGGCTAAATACTTCTCAGCTCTTCCCAGCTTTCAACTCTTGGACCATCAGGAGGAAAACAAGACTTTCTTTCTCCTTAATTTTAATAAACTAAAATTGTTAAATAAACATATTTAGAAATTTTTATTTGCTTTTTGATAAGAAATGTGGGTGATGCTGCCCCTTTATTCACTCATTGCAGTTTGCACATAGTATTTAAATGTATCTTAAATGATTCAGAGATCCTAGTGCCAGTTCGTCTGATTTTTAGGGGGTTTTTTAGTATTTGATCACAAATCAATGCACAGCAGATATATTAATATATCACGCCTGGCACCTACAGTATATAAGAGGTAGTGCTACATACAGGTATAGTACATGGATAAATCCCCACAATGGGGACAACACAGCTGAGTGGATACAGATCAAAGAAACTTCAAATTTCCACAAAAGGTTAAATGGCTAAGTTGTATTTAATATTCAACCAGCAACCTTTGTGAGTTTAAATATAATAAATAAAGAAAAAAAGGGGAGCAACAATCAAGATTAGGAAACAAATATTGTAGTTCCAGTCTGCGTGTTGTTGAACCATTTATTTCTTGCCACATTCAAGCATGTTGCATTATTTTTCTGGGGGTGTTTATGAACACGCATCTTTAGATGGATGCTTCACATCAAGTTCCTCGTGTAAGTGTGCATAGATTAGTCTTTTGTTCACTAAAGGAGGACTCTGAATCCTCTGTGCAGTACCTCCACTGTGTTTGAATCTCAAGGTTCCAAGAGCTATGCCTTAATAACCTTAAAAAATAACTACTAAACACAGTACTTAGGAAGAGAGGCTGGTTATGTAGGATATTATTAAAAAGAATAAGTGAAAGTGGTGTGCGTGTTATGAAGCTCAAAATTGGATCTCTGGGTCTATTTGATGATTACCACAACTCCAGCCTGATTCTTGTTCCGTTATTAACATACAAATTGGGAAGATTAGGAAAAAACTGTGTGACCTTGTGAAGTCCTTTTGTCTCCTGCAGTAAAATGATACAAATGGTCTTGTGTCAGCACTTATTAAAATTCAGTACCACCAAAGTCTTTCAATGACAAATACTTTTCCAGCTAATCGGATTCAAATCCTCGCACGTGGCATATTAAAAAACACTGTTATGAGGCAGTATTACAGTACAAAAAGCAAAAAAAAAAAAACTAAAAACAAAAGAGAGAATGGGTGTGGTTTCTGTGTTGTGCTGGTTTTTTCACAGGACACTTTCGGACCCTTTCTTGCAGACGAAACAGCTGTCCACAGAGTCCCGGCGTATTCGAATCTGAGGTGAACCTTTTTTGTATGAACCGCTGTCGAGACTGAAAGAGGCAAAAATGTTACGCCTCAGGAAAAACTTAAAAATCACATGGTGTGTAATATTTGTGCATTTTGCCTTTTGAATGTACAAATATTCAAATGACAGCAGGTTGTCACTTACTTATCCACAGACGGGGAGAAAAAGTAGTGCTCAGCACGGTGTATGGGGGTGAAGGAAAGTCGACGATGGAAGTCCTGGCGGAAAGAAAAATATGACAGAAAAACTTTTTATAACATCAATCAATCATGAATTTCAAGTAGTAGTGGGGGGAGGGGAAGAAAAGCAAGAACAGCAAAGCTGCTTTTAGTGTTAAAAGCCCAAATGGGCTGCTCAGAGAACCATTAGAAACAGACAGGAAAGCATGCTGATCTTTAAAGATGTTAAATGTCATATGAGTGAAATGCAAGAGGGCTAGCATGACAAGAAAAGGAAGCCTTTAGTTGGAGCGGCCCTTTGAAGCTAAAGCAAAGCAAATCCTGACTAGTACTCACTATCCAAAGATTTATCTCCCAACATGGGCTCCTGTTCCATCATATCCATAGAGATTTTTATACTGGGGATATTATTTGCATGGTAGGGGTAGTCAGACTGTGGGAGGAGGGAATGAAAACATTAACACTCATGGATTACTTTGATGTGGGGAACTGGACGATAACCGTTTAATGAAACTGTATCATGCCTTCCTTTTTTGAACGCATATGGACATTTACTTACAAATTCAATTTCACTGTCAATGCTTCCCTTCTTCTTGTTTTTCTTTTTCTTCTCATCTTCTTTCTTCTTCTTGTCTTTCTCTGGGATGACATCATCCAGGTAGCTGAGGTCATGCTGGGAAAACACGTAGTCCATTCCTTTGCGAACAGCAACCAATGCCAAAATCTTATAAAGAGAGGAAAAGTTTGAATCAATTAAATGTTCAGGGCAAAATACAGAGCTCTGTGCACTTGTGACTGGTCACATCAGCCTTGCCTCACCATGACAGGGAAAATGATGGCAGCGACAGTAGATTTGAGGATCCACAGGAAGGCCAGGCACAGGGCCTGGATGAAAGTAAAGAGGTGGATGCGTCTCTGGGGAACGTGCCGCAGGTAGATCAGGTCCGGCTGGTGCTTGGCAGGCATGAGGAGCAGCTGCAAGCGATCCATGAACTGGATCAAGGAAACAGATAAAAAGTTCAGTAGGTTAAGAGATCGGACACGCTGCAGTTAGAACCTGGAAAACAATTCAGAGATTTTATACTCCTGTATGACTTTTCGTTTTCCAATTTTGGTTGATACTCTGAGACAGCAGTGCTACGCAGTCAGCTTTTTCCTATTAAAATATCCAATAATGTACCAATGTATAATGTAATCCAAGTATTGATAAATTACCTCCGCCAAGGAGGTTATGTTTTTGGAAACGCTTTCATCCATTCCATCTGTAAACTCAATAGCTCAGAAAATCCTGAATGAATTTCCATCAAACTTTGTAGAGATGTAGATTAGACTCATGTTAAGAATCTGTGATTTACATCACCAATGTTTTCAAGGTCAACTTAATAATTTATGGGTTGAAAAATGACAAAAGGCAACTATGATTCTTACAAGTGTGGTGTTTGTTGTCAACATATAAAAAGTATCATAACAATATTTAAAATATCCGGTCACACTTCCCTCTGACCTCTCCTTCATGGTCTATAGATTGAGCTGAAGGTCATAGTGGTAATATTGATGATTGAGAGAGCTATTTTAAACTGTGTTTCTTACTGGTATGGTTTATACTGTATTGACAACAGTGAGGACTCTAAATATCACATTACTTTGGGTGTATGACCTCTCCCTCAAGGTCAAATCAAGGAAAACCTTCATAAAAATGTATTTTATCTTTGGAACTATGCTTACATCATTTACAACATCGGGGGACATTTGATACTGGTATATGGAGATTCTTAATCTCACATTATATTTTCCTGTATACTCTCATATACTATTTATACTATCACATTACACTGTCAAGAGAAAGAGCTGCCTAGTTAGTCAGAAATATATGCTCTTATAATATTAAGCTCAAGTTATTCATCTCCACTTATTTACAAATCAATATCGATTTTCCATTACCTACTCCTACATGTGTAATCAAAGTAAACATCCGTCACGTTATCCTAAAGTAAATACTACCCAGAGAGTGAGCTACTTCGGCAGAGGTTTGCACTCTCAGAGTTATCCATCCATCCATCTATTCACTTCCACTTATCCTTTTCAGGGTCGCGGGGGGCGCTGGAGCCTTTCCCAGCTGTCATAGGGCGAGAGGCAGGGTACACCCTGGACAGGTTGCCAGTCTTGCCAGGGCTAACACACAGAGACAACCATTCGCGCTCACATTCACTCCCGAATTCATACCTATGGGCAATTTTTCAATTAACCTATCCCCACAAACTGCACGTCTTTGGACGGTGGGAGGAAGCCAGAGTACCTGGAGGGAACCCACGCAAACACGGGGAGAACATGCAAACTCCACACAGAAAGACCCCGGCCTGATGGTGGAATTGAACTAAGGACCTTCTTGCTGTGCGGCAACAGTGCTAACCACCATGCTGGCATCTCTCAGAGTGGTTCTTTTTTAAAATATTATTGGTATTAAGGACAAAATAAAATAAGATAAAATACTTTAATTTCCACCTTTTAAGCCTATTAAACAAACTCTTTTTATTAATAAATCATTATGTTTCTTTTCAAAGTTGCAAACCTAAAGGAATTATTTATTTTGGATTGAAGAATTTAAATGATATGAAATATTTTGAAAATTAGGATTTCTTTTCTAATGACAAATTAGAAAGATTTTTTAATATAAAAAATTACTGCAAAAAAAAATAAATCATTGTTTCACATTTTTACAATAAGAATAATAAGTAAATGACACAATTAATACATCAGCAGAATACATTATTTGTATAGTTAGTGTGGACGCTAGCTAGAAAAATTATGTATTAAACTGTACAAATTCCAGTGACAACTTTTGAGAGTCTGTTCATTCTGTTTTAGTTGTTCTTTGTGCTCTGGTTTAAGCGTTATTACTTCTTTTCTTAATAAAACACAAAAAGAAATTCATCATATTTTAATTATTATGTGTGCTATGTTTTTTTCCAAGCAACCCACCCAACACTGGTTAGTAGGTAGTGAACAGGGCAAAGTGACTCACCTGGACACCATTGAGCGATGCCACACCCATGTAGAGGAACACACCATAGAGCACTGGCATGGGAATGAACTGAAGAACACAGAACACAGTAAAAAAAGATATTAATGTTACACGTGTGACTGTGACTTAAAAAACAAAAAGAGGAAACAGAAACACGCGGATCAAAGCTACCCTCTCAGAAGAAACATGACTTCTTTTGGCTCACACTGCTTAGTTAAAAATAGTCCACAAGAAGCTTTTCTAAGAATGTTCTTTTTACTGAGCCACCAGTGTGACCGGGCTTTTAGCTTGCACAGGACTGAGAAGTACCTGCTGCTAGATCAGCGTAAAAATTTTTTTTAATAATATAAAAAATATAAAATATATGAAAAGAAATTGCTAAAATGAGGCAACTTAGAGCAAAAATTGAAAAATACATGAAAATGTTTTATTTTATGCCACTATAATACGGTTCATGCAGAAACAAAATGCTATTTCTGAGAATCAGAAACGCAGTATAGAAAATCCCCTCAAGGGGGTGTACCAGCTTAAAAAAATCACCTCTCAGAGTCTTCACAACTCATGGGCAGCTCAACAAAGAAATGGAAATTTGAGAAGCCGAGGTGCTGCAACCGGAGCTTAAGCCCTGATGCACATTCTTATTTCACAACATATTACTTCAGCTATAGAAGCTCCTAATCGGATGAATAAAAGACTTGAAATTATTTTACATTTCAGAGGGAAGACAGGAGTTTGTCCTAAAACGGGCGGACAGTAATCCATAATTCCACAGAAGAATTAAGAAGTTGGAGCACTACCTTGAGGATAGGAGCCATGAAGACAGAGAGTCCCGTCAGGATGAACACGAAGATACCAGTGACTCGCTGTTCCCTGAGTTAGAGGGGGAAACGTCACACAAATTAATCAGCAGATTTGATTCAGAGAAGTTAAAAACTTTTATTGTTTTTTTAGTGTGTTTATTATTCCCCTAGGCAAAATTCACAAAAGACAGCATGGCATCTACATCATACACACACCTTTTTGATCATCCGTGTGCTGGAATTTCATGTCTAATGGTTGCATATGCAAACGTTACAGTTCGTAAAAACAATGAGCATGATAAATCTAAACGGCTCACGCTCCAATCAGTTAACCACATGGAGGAAATCCCTGTCATCAACTATACAAATCCACGATGATACACAGTCTTTGCAGACTTGGTAACAAAAAATAAACTTTTTCCTGACCTCCACCTCGCTGACAAGTTTGTTTTGTTTTCATTTTTCCATTTTTTCTATGAAGTCATTCTCCCTAAAGAACTGTAGGAGTATTTATATCTGTATGTACACAGAGAGCTCTGTGTAGATTTACCCCTTTCTGTCATTTTCCAAGACTGTTTTCTCTCTTCTGTTCCTTCCTGACTGTCTAATTCATGATTAATTGAATCTTTCCATTTCCTCCCCTCCTCCTGTTGTTGCTGGAGAGTAATTGCCTTTTTGGATAAAATGATTTTTCCTTTTCTAAAGAAAGGACTGTGCACGCAGCAGGTATTTTTCGCAGTGTGTGCGTATGTGTTACTGCACACAGCATTATGCAAACCACCTGAGTGATTTCTTTTTTCTTCTTTTTTTTTAATCACTTCAATCTAAAATGAATGCAATTAACTAGCTAGTACAATCAAATACTGACAGTGCTCTGGGAAAACTGAGACACCTTTGTTCGAGACCACCATGCCAGAATGAATTTAATTGTTAAGTGACGTCAACACAGCGTCCAGCAGCTGCTTTAACTCACCTGACACCCAGGAATTTAGGCTGCTCTCCGGGAGCAGAAGTCTCGGTCTCCATTTTCAGAGAGTCGATGTGGGCGATGGAAATGACAGTGGCAGCCACATACCATGGCAGGCCCATGAAAGAGCAGATCACTATCAGGATGGCCACCCAGAACAGGTCCAAGTGATAACCTGCCCCTTTCTAACAGGAGACGAAAAATAATATAACAAGTGGTTCCCACACTCCAGATATTAAACAAATCATGTGCTGCTGCAATAGTGTGATCAGAGCACACTGAGCGTCACATATTAATAATATATCAGGAAGTCTGGGAATATATGTATACAATTAGACAAATGCAGTGCAAATGACTACAATTGACTGTTTAATCCAGAAACAGATAAGGAATAAAAGGTATTTCATTGCATGTCATTCCTGGTACTGCAGGTAAGATCCATTTCTAGACTCTTTCATCACTGCTGCTCTGTGGCTTTTTGTTCAGTCCAGTCTTAGTTTACTGTTGGAGTCTTCTTATTGTTGTTTATACTTTGATTTTGGCTTCCTGTGTCCATTTTTAACTAGTCTTTTATGTACCATTCATTGGATTTTCATGGTCAACATTTTTGTCTTATATCCCTTCATCTTCCTGACTTTGTGTATTCTTCTGATCTTTAGAAACTTGTACTGAAAAGAAATTCACTGACAAGTTCTTGTTGTCATTTCATGAAACTTGGCTTTACCTATTGATACTTTGGCTGTCCTGCACTTTGGTTTTAAATGTGCTACAGAAATAAAAATTTACATGCTTAGTTTGGATTCTTTTCTGTTCTTTTTTATTACTGAACGTATTCAATCGTTTCATTCTTCTTAAGCCTTCAGATGGTGCACCAACCTTAAGTTTGTGCTCTTTCCTGTTGACAATTACAGCGGTGATCTGTTGGTCCATGAATATCAGAATGGTGACAACCAGAGCAGGAAGTGCAGCTGCTAGGTACACCCACCAAGGGTTTCCTCCAAAAGGAGGAACAAACCAGCCCCTCAGTGGACTTGTGGGCTATGGGAAAATTAAGAAAAAAAAAAAAAAAAGACTGTTAAAAACACTGGAGACAGACTATCCAAGCCCCGATATCATCTCAAAAAGATTACAGATCTGAAATTACCGGTGCATTGTTACATGACAGAAAAACAGTGAATTAAGACTCTGTGATCAAACAAAGGTAGCTCTGTTCTTGCAATTTAAAGTTGCAACTCGAAGAGCTAGTTTATGTTCTCACATCCCCTATAATCAAGCTCTGTGTCCTCCTGGGTGTGCTACAAAGAAAAGCATTATGCTTGGATTTGGAAGAATTACACAGGCTTTCTTGCCGAAACATCATTCATTATAGGTGTAATCGGAGGAAAGAGCACCACTGAAAGACAATTCAGTCAATGATTTCAAAACGTCACGATGAAATGAGGACTTTCTAGTACACTGGCAAACTTCCGGGAGATGCGTACCTTGAATTCACTTGGCACTATGAGCTTTGGAGTCTCCACACCAACTAAGGCATCCACACCGCAGAAGAGAAGGATGGCCAAGATGATCGCAAAGTCACTGATGAGCTTCCTCACCTAGAAAGGAGGACACGTTTAAGGAGGGTTTGACAGTGTCTTTGAGTTTGTGGGGCTGGAAGTTTTGAAGAAAAGTGTGCCGACCCTTTTCTTTGAGTGCTGAAAAAAAAAAATGCAGGCAAGCTAACACAGCTTGACAGACAATTGCACACTCCCACGTCCAATTAACTTAACAAGCACGTCTTTAGACTTTAGGGAATAAACCGGAGCACCTGGGGAAACCCACACAGGCACAGGGAGAATGTGCAAACTCCACAAAGAAAGACTTCCATGCAAACCAAGATGCAAAAAAAAAAAAAAAAAGGACTTCTTCACCCTCAATAAACACGAATCAATAATTTTAAGTAAAATGCAACTGAAACATATAAAAATGTGGTCACATATTAAGTAATCGGGAAATCTGGGAAAATATGCACCACAACGCTGGCTACAACTCATCTAGATGTGGAAAAACGATGTGACTGTCACTCACTCGGGTGGGGAAAAAGCGGCTCGTCTTGAACTTCTTCAGAGACATGGAGCAGGTGTAGGTCCCAAGGAACAAAATGAAAGACATCAGGGTGATGTCAGGTATGTAGCCACAGCTTTCTCCAACTAACTGTCCTCCATACTTCATACACTGCTTCTTGGTCAGAGATGCCAAGGTAGCATTTACTGGCTGGAGTGAAAAAAGGCAGAAACAGAAAAGAACAAAACAGTTATCAGTTTCAACCCCCCCAAAAAAAATGCCTGAAGAAAAAACTAAACGAAACAAACAAACAAAAAAAAAAAAAAAAAAAAAAAACCCCGCAGCCTTTGAAGCAGTGAATTCTGACTCATTGTTACTGAACACAAGGGCACTACATACCAGATCAGTACTGTTTGTCAGGGCAGATAGATCAAAGAGTTCTGACGAGTTGCCTAGTGAAGAAACAACATAATATCTTATCACTAAAACAAGAAAACGTTGTCTAATAAATGCATTTGCCATTTTAAATCCGTGTCAAAGAATATTGGCAAGTCACGCGACACAAAAACAGTGTCTCAGCAGTGCTGAGAAAGCGATATCTACAGGGTCACACATTCTGCTATCATTTGTCATTTTCACTGTAAATACAAAAAATAAATAAATAAACTTAAATCTAAATTAAAAGACAAATTAATCCAACACAAAAACCATATATGACTATTCAACTTTCAGCATCACATGGTATCATCATTCCTGAAACTCTAAGGCAGGGGTGTCAAACTCAAATACACAGTGGGCCAAAATTCAAAACTGGAACAAGGTCGTGGGCTAACATTAATATTTATTGAAAAAAAAACATCTTCCTCCAGATTTAAGAATGAATCTCTTCTTATGGACTCAAACAAGTTTTACTGAAAAACTGAACATGGAACAAGCAAAGCTTAATACCAAACAATATATATATTAGCTGTATAATACCAGTAGGCCAGCTCTAATAATAATTTGGTATGGATTCGCGGGCCAGAGTTTGACAACTATGCTCTAAGGCAAGGGTGTCAAACATCAGGCCTGGGGGAGCAAAATGGGCACAGTAAAGACTCAAGTGCAGGAGGGGAATAAGTTTTTCTACTTTTAACTCTAAAGACCTCACCCCGACATTCATTCATTCATATTACATCAAAGTAATAGGTAAGCAAATAAATAACAGAAACCTTTGTTTTTTACTACTATATTTAAAAATCCTTTTAGATAAAAGTGGGCTGTATGTGGCCCACGATGTACAGTGAGTAACACCTGCTTTAAAAGAAGCCCAAAATTCAGGCAAAAGATGGTTTAGAACAGAGTGGAGGTATACCACTGCTAATGTTGAAGGTAAAACTCTTCCTATTACTCTGGTATCTTCTCTCTATCTGCAGCAGCAGCAATAATAAAGACTACACACCAGGCATGCAGCGGCAGTCGTACTGAGTGACAAGGTTGGGATCATAATCCGTGTTGATCGGGTGGTAGTGGGCCAGCTTTATCATCTTCTTGAAAGCATCGTAGATGAAAATGAAGCTGATGAGCGCCGAAAAGCCTTCCTCCGTGAAGCGTGTGAAATACTGCACCAGGAAGCTGGCGTCTGTGGCGACCAGCACCAGACAGAACATGGCCGACCACAGTCCGATCCACAGCCGGAATTCAAGGTAGTCGAAGCCGTTGTCTCTGAGGGAGAGGATACATTTCACACAGAGTGAGCAAGGGAACTCTTACATCTCAATATTTTATTTTACAATCCACCCAAGAATTCACGGCACTTTGAGAAAATACAAGGCGCTCAGAGGTATATAAATATTGCTCTGGGGTCCTCCAAGGGAAAACGGCAGCAGGTTTTTCTCTTTATTGCAGCTGTAGGATAACATGCATCCACAACAGCTGTAGTGAGCAGCTGCCACTGACTCGGCAACAGTTGACTCGAAGCACGAAAACATTGAGAGGGCACAGGCGCCACAACACTCTTCAGTCACAGCGTAAAATTAAATGAGAGTGAATTATTAATAATGGAACATATGCAGGGTGGTGTTTTTGGTAACGCTAGAAGACTCCTTTGGGGGTAAGAGAGGCAGTGTAGTTGGAAGGAAGTGAGAGTAGGCAGTATTTAATACCCTTGAACTGAGGTGAAATGACATTTTATCCCCACAATAACGTATACCTAAAATTTAGGCACTGCTATCACACCATCATGGCGTGTCCTTGCTGCTCTCGTCTTCCACATAGTCGAGACAGGAAGCAGAAGGCAAAACAGGTGAAAGCTCATAAACACAACCAGCTGACAATCATTTATTACCAGTAAGTGCAAAAAATAAATAAATAAAAAGTTCCAGTGAAGCAACCTTTGACCCAAAGTCACCAGCCTACTACTAAATGTGAGTAATCTCCCTGAATTCTTCGTGCTTATATTTTTAACTTCTCTTGTAGTGGTCACAATGATCTTTATAAACACACGCATCTGTCCTTTGGGGAGAGACTGTAATCTATAAAATTTCTGCAACAGTCTACTGCTGCTGTTTTTGACCTCTGTTTAACCCTTGTGTACAGCCGAGTGACTTTTTAGCCATGAAATACTCACTTGCTGAAACTAAAGAGGAGCCTTTCAAAGACTAGCACCGGTCCGGTGCTGCTGAGAATAGTCAGGGGCTGACCAGCCAGCAGACAGAACACTGCTCCCGTCAGTGCTGTTCCAAGGAAGCTTTCCAGCACTCCCTACGACACAGTACATGCGGGGGGGGGAAGAATGAAAACTTTACATACAACACTTCTCACAATATTCTGCATCCTTTCTCATTTTATTCCCCATTAATTATTGCGTAATTCCTACTTACTCACGCAGGAATAGTGTTTTCCCCATACACAGCTGCAGTTCTGGTCAATCAGGACAGGCCTGTTTAGTTTCCCTTCACGTTGTTTTTTTTTTTTTTCTTAACACTTTATTTTTTTTAAAGCAACTTGCACTGGATGAAAAGCTAATAATGACAATGCTGTAGTAGTGAGCATACACTGGGAAAGGTCCAGCGAGGACAGGGAATCCCTCTGTTGAGTGGGAAGGTGTAGCGACGCAGGAGTATTGAGGACCCACTATTGGTAAGGGAGGGGCGGGTGGAGGAGTCATTAGAAACACAGCCATGACGAGGCTACTGTGGCTGATTAATCTGGATCTGTAGTTATTTACAGCCCGGGCAAATCTCCTGAGGCTGGTGCTCCTCAGGTCTCTGTCACATGAGAGGCCAAAGAAAGCGGCTTCATCACCATTCAGCCTGCCATACTTCTACACCGTGCTGTGAGAGGCATCGGGGTGGATGCAGTTGGTGTTGTACGCTGACATATCACAATCATACGACGCTTCCTGCTAACAGCAGGTGTGACAGATGGATGCAGAGTGAGCCTCTGAGCTCAACATTACCATGGCTTATCTGCTGCAGTGTGTTGTGTTAGTTTAAAGGTTTAAATCGATGATGACGGTGACAGCAGCAAACACTGTGCAAATAAATTCAGTCTGAAACTCATAAATGGACAGTGTTTGCTTACGGCAGACAGAAATATGTGCTATGAGAGTGAGAGGTAGAAGAATGCAAGAGACAAATCCCACACATGTGAGCAGAGAAGAAATTTAGAGTTGGGCAAGGATTTGGGAAATCGAGACAGTTTATCATTGTTTATCAGCTCTTTAACCTTGTCACATTCACACTGTGCATGAGCAACAATAAGGGGCTTTAGTATTAGGCAGCTGAGAATCTCTTTGAAAATGTTGAAATAATAGACTGCTTCAGAACAGAGGAGTACACTGTGTGACACAATGTATCGGTGTAAACAGACAAAAGTAGCAACAAACAACAGTGAGGCAATCACATTGGCAGAAAAGCATAAATATAAAGTCAACAAAAAGCAGAAACACCAGCATTCCACAGAGCATCGCCGGAGAGCCACGGCTATGAGAAAGAAAAATACACATAAAAAGGAAATTACACAATGCTGCAATGTTTTTGCTGAGATTGTTTGACTGATGAGACATCGGCAGGGAGTAAACACAAGCTTTTGAATCATCAGAGTCTGACTTTCTTCATGTCACCAATAAAACACAAGCATGTCAAATTAGGCTCTAACAAAAGGTTTTAGCAGTCTTAGAAATGCCAGAGCGGTGTGAATGCTGGGTTTAAACACAAAGGGATGAGGGAGGTATTACCTGCATGTTTTCTGTAGCATCTCCAAGCAGACCTCCAAAGGTGATCGCATTGGTGACTGTGCCCAAATAGATGAACAAGATGGCAGACAGAGACTGGATGTTCAGCGCATCATAGAAGTCGCTGGCGAAAAAGGGCAATTTCCGCTTCACATCCAAGATGAGACCTCCACAAAACCTTCAAGTAGGAGACATTAAAGTTAGCAAGCATAATATAGTTCACTTCGCGTATTCTTCCTCTGTGTTTTTTTTTCCTCTTTTTTTTATTTTTTGTTTTTTTCTCTACAGTATTTTCACAATTACTTTCCAGTGCGCTGAAGCTCCTCTCCAACTTGGTGTCCTCCACCCCCTCCATGTCCTGTGTCATAGGGAGTGTCACCATTCATCTGAGGTGCCTCTAATCCGGTGTACATGTTCTTCCTTTAAAAACAGAAAGCAAACAAATAAAAGCTCACAAGCTTTCAGTTAACTCAAGCATGAAGATCACAGGATCGCTGTCATGTTTCTACCATCAAAAACAGAAAATCATGGCAAATAAACCATAAATATACATGCAAGTGCATAATGCATATATAATACAAGCTGCATACATTTTTATTTACAATAGTCTTTAATCACTTTGTTAATCACATTGGTGAAATAAGAGATTATCTAAGGTTTGAGAGAAGAAGTAAGATTCTCAGTTTCTGAAAAGGTTGACCTGCACTTGGCCTGCAGCTTATGTTGAAACTTTATGTATAACTGTGTAACAAAGGATCCTAGTTTGTTGTCTTTAAAACACTGCTCAACTTTGAGACAGTAGTAAGAAAAAAAAGAAACCTCCTACAGAACACAACCATCTGCCATGGTCTGTTGAGAGAAAGGAGAGAGGGCAAAAGGCTGAGTAAAAGAGCCAGAGATTAATAATAACTGCTGTTGGGTGGCATCTAAATACAGTGACACTCGGTTCATGATGGGATGCACTGAGTGTCCCATGACACTCCAGTGCATTGAGTCCATTTCAGGATTCTCTAAAGCCCAAAAATTTCTCATTTTCTCTAAAGCCCACGTTCTCTTGATTTGCTGCTGCTCGCCCAACTTCCACAAAAAAAAAAAAAAAAAACAGTGCTTTTGAGTCCCCTGGCGCTGATATACATATGGAAAGCCATGCAGACATCAGCACAGCACCAAAGTAGAAAAAAATCATGTTGGACAAACATTAATACTGCCCAACCCCCCCTTTTATTTTTACGTCTGCATAAATACGTCTATGTTCACATAACATTTTGTAGATTTAACAGATTTATGTGCAGCGACATCATTCATTGGGATTAGGTGGATTAGCAGCGGACCTCTTGTCCGAAGAAGGCAGGGACTTTGGTGGCTCTATCCTGATATCAGGGTCCCACTCGCCAGGGGGCAGGACAATGACCTCATCCAGGAACTCCTCGATACCAGCCAGCAGGTCCTGCCTGTCCTTTGCTTTATAAGCAATATCGTGGAATACCTGCCAGCACACAAACATAAGTGGAGCTTTAGTAACCAACAATTCACTGTGTCCCCTAACTCTAACAAAGTAGCTTAACAAAACGTCCATAATATTCTAATTACAATGTACCCAAATAATGAATCAATATCTGTGCGTCTCACGAGCAGTGAAAAAGGCATGCAGGATAGTACTACGAGGGGATGACTCAAAAACGGCTGAGAACGGCTCATAAAGTTTTCATGGGAGTAAAGTTTAACTTGAGGAAATCCTGGAAAAACACTTCCTATCTCACTGTGTTTACTCGAGAGATATGTTGGAAAGAGCTGAGGCCTGTGGGAAACTGCCCGCCAGGTGATCTCAGGATTAAGAATGTTATGAGCTATCAGCTAACATTCCTGACAACACTGAGACGTTAAGCCAGGAGTGAAGCTACACAGCAGAGACACAGAGATGTTTAAAGGTGGAGCAGGTTTAAAAAACCTGTCATTTTTCTTTGCATATGATCTGCTTATGCCAAAACAAACTTGGCTCAAAAAGTTGTAACACAGAGATTAACAATTAACCTCTCAGTTGGACAGGCCATTCACTGAGACATATAATCATACAAGAAAAACAAAGACTTGGCTCCAACCACAATTGGCAACAGGAAGGGTTAACATTCATTTAATGAATGCAACTGGATAGCCCAAAACCATCATCTTAGGTTCACAACCAGTCAGAGGCTAGTTAAGTTAAATCTAATGTGTTAAAACCGTAAAACTAGTAAAAAAAAAAAAAGAAAAAAAAGTAGTCAGTCAGTCTCCATTGTGGGTCATATTATTACAATCAGTTCAAAATTTAGTCCACAAGAGAAAATAAACCAACAAATACAAAGTTACTTCATACCTCATCTGACATCAGGGTAGCGATGGCTCTTCCTATCTCATGATATGATTTAGCTTTGCCCTTGGGACCCAAAAGGACGAAGAGAAATCTAAACAAAGATGAGAAAATGAGATGTGACAAAGTGAGAATCTCAAAGACTTTGGCCAGTGTTTCAAATGTTGCAAGTTGGACCTTGGACGATTTTACCTTGTGGGCACAGGGACCTCAGTGAGTGCCCCAAGCATGACAGCCTGCTGCAGACGGACAAAAGCCACGAAGGGGGTTTCCAGGAAATCTACCTCCCCGACCAGCACGTTTGAAGCCTCAGCATCGCGGGGCAATTTTTTCATGAACTTATTCTTCAGCTGTAATCATGGAGGGGGGGGGGGGGGGGGGGGGGGTGTAGGGTTAGGGTTAGGCTACACAGTTCCTCTTGTAGAAGTGATTGGGGCATCATGTACATGCAAACCTAGTGGTGTGCTTTGTTGGTGTCAGTATAAGTGTGTAGGAACAGGCAGTACCTGCCCTTCCTTCAATTATGTGCTGAACAGCAGTTTGATTTTATGCCGTCCAATAAGCATACATCCTCAGTCTGGATTCATAGAGATCTAAACTGAGCCTGTAAAAACTTACGTCAACTAAGGGAGATGATTAACAAAGCCCTTGTTAAAATCTTAAAGAAAAACACACCATTTTGACCAATGTACAGTTTTATAAACAGTTGCTTGAGGGTGATTTCAGTTACTGTTTAACTGCTTCCGTGATTGCAGAAAAACTCAGACAATACAGCCCATTTACAGTTGTCATGAGTCACGGCGGCGAAAGAAACTACAGTGGATGACAGAAACTCACACGACAAAGACAGTAAGCGGTTGTTACTCAGACCAGAAGGAAGAATGGAAGGTGTCTTATTTATTAGCATCTGGGGCTCACATGTGTTATGCCCTCCACCTTGCAGTGCCAGTGCGAGAGAATCTGGGCGCTGCCATGGCTAACTGCCAATTGTCTACACCTGACAAAGTGTGGATAAACACTAATAAAGCTAATGTTTCTACATACTCTGGGGTCAGTCTCCAGTCTACGTTGCAGCATGCTGAAGCACTCATACAGCCCAGTAGATGCCCTTTCTAAGTGCTGCTTTGTGAACATTGACAGCGGTGGCGCAAAACTCATATGACTCTATGCAAATAACACATCGAAACGCATTACCTGATCTTTCTCTGGCTTATCAGAGAAGTCACTCAGGCTGTTGGAGGTGAGGTTTCGGTGGGTTGTAGTTGGACTACCTGCAGAGAGGGGAGATTCTGTTAGGATCAAAGAGGACGATGGGCAAGAACGCAGAAAAAAGAAAGATATTTTTGGCTGAGAAAGAGGCTGAAAAGAGATGGAAACCTGAGAAATAAGCTAAATGTGTCAGGGCTTAAGACTTAGGACAAATGTCAGACAGTCAGAGACAAGAGAGCATGATAGATGGCTGCGTTAGGTCTGCTGTTTATACACATAAATAGTTGTTTGAGCAACGGCTGGCAGACAACTGAAAATGTAAACTCTGGAACTGGGTTAGAAATTCTGCTACTGACAATGGTGGAGAACATTAGTCTATCACTATTTGATTTACAGCAAAATGAATATTTAGCTTTTGTCCACCACATACGTTTCCAGGCTGATTTCATGAATAAACACATTAAGCCTTTTTTTTTTTTTTTTTTTTTTTTTTTAAAAACACAGTTGACTTAATGAAACTTCAACACTATTGTATTTTTTTCACAATTGTCTATCTCCATTCACACAAGCCTTCCATGGGACTACATTCCAACAATGCTGCTTTCAGCTGGAGGGCTATGACCTCACTTACAGAGGTATCCCATGCTGGAGCTCCTCATGACCTCACATGGTTCCTCTGAGTCTTGTGGGTTTAAACAAGGCACAGGGTGCTCGAGGGGGTTGCGGGCTATTGCACCCCAGATGCAGGAAGTCAGAAAGTACAGACCCCCGTGGGAGGAAAGAAAAAAAGAGAGGAAAAGAAGTACAGTAAGATAGGGGGAAGGGGGAGGAGAAACAGAAAGGGAAAGGGGACAGGTTGTTAGAAAAAGAAAAGCCTACAACAGTAGTTAGAGTTAAAAATGAACGGAAAAATGAGGAGAAGGTGTTTGAGTTGATAAGGAGAAATAAGAGTTTCTGCATTACCATTCTCCTGGCTAGAAAATAGCCTGCTTGCACTGGAAACAGTCTTGCCAATATCTGCAAGAGAGCGCAAGTTGGACTTCTTGGTCTGGTGCCGATGCTTCCTCAGCAAGGTGTATGTGACCTTCTCCTTCAGGTCTGCCTTCAACTGACCACTCTCAATCTGGCTGTCAGTGATCATTTCTGTTAGAGGGGACAGATTGAAAATCAAGCGTAAGTAGCAGTTGGGCTTTTCTAAACCTTCAGGAGCACTTTCGATCTAGTCAACCTCACGCACCGACAATCTGTGGCAGCGAGTTGGCCTCCAGATCCAGCACGATCGTGCCCTTCTCGATAAAGGTTTTCAGCTCCATCAAACTATGCAAGGACAGCGTGGCCACATGAGGTTTGCTCCAGCGTTCACCTCCCTTCTCCACCTTCTCCTCAAACTTGATCCACCTGGTCAGAGTGGGAGAAAATAAAGAAGAGGCAAAATATGTGTGAACCATACCGGAATTGGACAAGTGACTGTGCTCAGATGCAGAAGAATTTACGATCCATCATCTTTTTTCATCTTCAACCTGAAGGTTGAGGTCAAAATCAAAGGTAACGGAGGTTTAAAAATAAACAAAGGCGGCAAACAAATGGCGACAATATGGATTCTGTCCTCTTTACAAAACAGCAGTGCAATGTTTTGAAGTGGTCACACTTCACAATGCATAAATGTGGGATGCAGAAACGCGTAGAAATAAAAAATAAATCACTAGACTTAGAAAGCATACTATTCACTGGAATGGTGACAGCCTTCTCTGGAACCTTTAGACCACACATTGCTCGGAAACGGCGTTCAAACAAGATCCCATTTTAACGTTTCAACTTTGTTGCCACGGATAAGCTCAGCCTCGAAGGTAAGGCTCAGGACAAGGACTCTTTTTATTAATAATGCCTCAGATGTCACCACTACAAAGAACCATTCTCATGAGGCCTGGGGATGGAGTTTCCACTGGGGATAGAGTATCTCTCTGGTTGGCTGCGGTCCACGTGTCTGTGACGGGCCGTCTTGCTGTGGGAAGAGTTTGGCCACGGAGACAATGCGAGTCCTAAGGCATTCATTTACATGTCCTTCTGTGTAATCCCATCGCTCTTTTTACAAAATGAGACAAAGAATCAGAAAAACACAACAACTCCTTATCGTTGTTTCGATGCTTCTCAAAGAACGCTCCATAGACAAAGCTTGACACAACACTTATCCGTGCAAAAACTGACAAAAGGTGCTGAGATTTTTGAATTCACTGAATTCCTTTACTTGGTTACGTCGGACAAAGGAATAGCAAGTAATGGAAACGTAATGCTAAAGTAACAAGGTAGTCCTCAGCATGAAGCTTCACTTTACTTGAGGGGTCAGAGTAGGTGACATTAATCGTTACTTCAGGATTACCTCAAACACTAAGTAACTGATCAGTCTTACATTTGATTTAATTGCTGCTCAGTGATCAGATTTAGTCAGAAAAGACGAACAAAGTTGAAGCGTTCATGATGTTGTATACCTGCTGGTTTGTTAGCTTAATAATGATAATAATAACAACAACCATTGTGTATTATAAAATACTACCTCCTAATCCATGACAAAAGCCAACCACTGTAAGTTATACCAAGGTAACACGTCCCCCCCATGTAATCAGTAGCACTGCAGTGAACAGGGTAAGTAGGTCAAATCAGAGAAGGTCAGGTTTAAGATAAAATTTACTGATAGTCTTCCAGGAACATTTGAAAATAATAATTCTATGTGACTGGATTCATTTATTAGAGAACTGAAATTAGTATGGGATTTTAACATTTTGCCACTTCTCATTTGTAACCTTCCACGGGATTCCTTGAGCAGGACTTTAGTCGCACAATGTTAGCTTGACTAGCTGGAATAACTGATGATTTATTGTAATACTGAACACGCCACAGGTGAATTAAAAGAAATCCATTAACAAGTGTAGTGATTCCACTTATACATGCCAAAAGTTCACATGTCCCTGTATACTTGAGGCCTGTTTTGATCATGTGGGAGTTGCTGCCTTTTCCGGGTCTCACAGAGCAGGTACTATAGATCTCGATCAGATAAGAGTAGACTGGGAGTTCACTAGGGCACTGCCTATTTCCCTACACACACAAAACATGATTATTTATAAGGGATTGTGTTCCAGTCACGGGATGGCGAGCCACTTCCCATGGCTCTTAAAGTGAAATGGGGGGGATAAGCTGTAAGCACATTTGCCTTAGCAGCTCACCTGGCAGTTTCCTTCCACTCCATCTCCTGCCCGTCCACTTCCAGAAGCTCATCCAGCTCAGTGAAGAGCTGGGGAGGTGGTGGGCCATCATCCTCCTCTCCCAGGATAAACCGGATTCTCTCAGCAGGAGAAACTGCAAGCAGAAAGAATCGAGTTAGTGGACAAACAAATCAGCAGTGTAGTTGCTGTCATTGTGTGAAGCTACACAGATGCCTGCTGTGCAGAACTTAAGGTTTCCTGTATAGGAAAGAAATTGCAGCTGCATAATCATGCACAGAATAGAAAGCTCAAACAGCTGACTGGTCTGACAATCTGGCATGCATCTGTCTGACATCAAAACAGTATTTTCTGTAAGCGTGAGACCACAGTATATCTTGCATAGCAGACTTGCTTAAACTGCAACTGCTCGAATATCATCTCTCACTGTTAGAGAAACATCAGAGGTTTTAATTACTATTCAAAACAGCTGCAGCCTGGTTGGGATGTTACATAGTATGTTTTTTAGCATTTCAGGTAGCATTTTGTGGGGGGCAGTTTGCACTGCGAATAAGGTGAAAGCACATGACCCTGTAAAAAGAACAGTGTTATCTTAGCTGGAAGGAAACAGCCTGACAACACATCCACTTGAGGAAAAGATTTTCAGTAAAACACATTTTACTTCCTTCTGAGAAAGTTAACCAAGATTTTTTTTTAAATCAGCACACTCATGCATTGATAACCTCCACTGAATGTTTATCTTCTACTTCTATTACTTCAATCAGAAACACAAAGACCATTAAGGAATATGACATCAAGAAAGGTGATGTGACCTCCATAGTAAGACAGCCTAGGCATATAGATTTTTCTTTTTATTATTCATAATAAATTATGTAACCAGTGTTTATTTATGCAAGTTATGATCTTGTTCTAATAACCAAAAATAAAACAGCAATCTCCGGGTTTAACAAGAATCTTGACAAAATGAAATGTGAGAACTGCTTGTTCTTGTTAACTCTTCTGAGAAAGTTGTGCAATGATGAAGTAAGGCAACGAAGTGGAGGTCAAGAGCAAGACACAAGAGGCTATTTATGAAGGTGCCTTGATTTACTGTACCAGTCAGGATTAAAAGGTTGATAGCTTAAGAACGTAACGGCGCCTGCAACCTTTTAATCCTGAAACAGCGCACCAAAGCTTAATTTAGATTGTTTGTTTTTAAAATAGTACAGCTGGAACTGTTCTAATATAGACAGTGCATCTAATAATAGGTCATGTGAAGGTTAAGACCAATGACTCAAAGGGGCATGAAACACCTTTAGGATGCATGAACCTTCAGCAAGGATGCAAAACCAAAACATAGGAGATCCTCACACCCACAGCACCTTTCTGCTGTCCTTTTGCAAATATGACTTACTGACACCATATGGTGTACAAAACACTGTTCGCCTCTTACGTTTCACAGCTGGTGTTACCAATGAAAACCAGGCCTTTGTTGTGGTTACACACAACTTTTGAGTGGTCTGCTCTACAGTTTTTTCCAGAATCAACAGGATTATGTGGATTTAGATCGGTCAAAGCAGTGGAAAATCTTACAAGTGTAGGGCTACATATATCTGTCAGTATGTACACTTTCAACTGGGGCTTTAGTTGTCTGGGACAATCTTCTTACACTGTATGCTCATGTTCTGTGACAGCGCAACCCCCATAGCCAAAGCACTGCTTGACATTTGCACACATCAGTTGAAAACTCCTAACAGGGAGAGTAAAGCATGTCAGGTAGAGGCAACATGCACACCTTCATTTAATAGGGTAACAAAAAAAAATATAAAAGGTGGTTCACTCAAGAGGGAAAAAAATGTTTATGCCAAGAGTAGCTCATCACGCAGTAGAGTCTGCCCTCTTATTCAACCTTAAAACACTGTTTGCAGTTAAGATCTTTTAGAGAGATACAGTAGTATGGGAACGTGGGAGTTTGTTTATGTGTGTGTGTTGTGTGTGAGCTAGAACGGACATTTAAATATGGATGACAGATTCAGTTTGAGCTTCTGTGTTAGGTCTGCTCTCCCGCTGCCCACTGATTTTCCAGTCTGTAATCAACTCTGTGGAACCCCCTATGAGCAAACACTTGGCAACAATGAGAAGGAAAAACTCCAGTTTTTAACACGAAGAAACCTCCAGTAGACCCAGGCTCAGGGAGGGGGAGCCATCTGCTGCAACCGGTTAGGGATGAGGAGAGGGAGATAGGACAAAAGACACGCTGTGGAAGATTGCCGGAGATTGATAATAACTAATGGTTAAATGCAGAGTGGCATATAATCACATAGATTGTGTAAAAAGGGGAGTGGAGAAGAAATGCTAAATGCATCATTGGAAGCCTAACTATAAGCTTTATCAAAAAGGAAACGTTTTAAGCCTAATCTTAAAAGTAGAGGGTCGTCTGTCTCCTGAATCTAACGAGGAACTGATTCCACGGAAGAGGCGCCTGAAAGCTGAAGGCTCTGCCTTCCATTCTACTTTTAAATTCCCTAGGAGCCTAAATCTGAGAGCAAAGTGCTCTTTTGGGGTGATACAGTGCTATTAGGTTTGTAAGTTAAGATGGGGTTATTTGTAAAACCCAAGAGCTAAGATTTTAAGCGTTACTCTCATTCATATATAAATGCAATCCATTATTATTATTATTATTATTATTATTATTATTCTCTGACACCCAAATTGAAAAGCCCTTGACAAGTTTATTTCTTGCAATGAATCATGCCCCCGTCATTACTCTTAGTTTTCATCTGAATGCTCAAGGTTTTTAATCACTACAAATTAAATCGCTATAGTAGCCGAGCTGTTGAGAATGACGGCCTCAACATTGCATTAAATTCATTTTTAGATAGGAAAATACCATCACAGTACATCAAAATGGTGTAACCAAAGAAAGGCATTTTACAAATGACAAATGATGTTGTCCTTCTGGCAAAGAAAGCAAAGCCAAAGAAAAGCTGCGATCACAAATAATGGCTTTAATCAAAGATCACAAATACTAGAAAGGATACAACTGATAATTTTCACCGTATATGCTCTTCTGCACATCTATAAAACCAGGAGATGTAAATAAGTTGGACTATTTGTTAAAGACATTAGGGCTTGGATGACATGTACTTTTCTCCTAATAAATTCAGAATCCTGAAGCTATCATATTTGGCTGTAAAGATTTAGGAAACATGCCATCCAACCAAATACTTTCTTTGGATGGAAGTACCTTAAACTCCAAGACCACTAGGAAGGAACATCAGGTCCTTTTCCTTCAGAAAAATTCACACAGTAAACAAACCTCTAGGACTGCCTTCTATTATCTTCTTACTATTACTTAAATTAGAAACATACTTTCTCAGGGTGATGGTGAAAAACTACCTCGCATTTATTACTTCCAGGCTGGACAATTGTAATTCTTGAGATTCCTCCCATTTTGGTTAGTCTTTGTTGGCTCCCCCTGTTAAATCAAGATTTAAATATAAAATTCCTCTACTTGAGTATGTCCTAAATAACCATGCCTCCATTGTGTCTTAAAGACCTCGTAGCACCTTATATTCCCAAAAGAGCACGTGCCTCTCAGAGTACAGCCCTATTTCTGATTCTCAGAGTTTCCAAACGTATGATGGGAGGCACAGCATTCAGCTATCAGGCTCTTCTCCAGTGGAACCAGCTCCTAATTTGGTTTAAGAAACATAGACTCTTTTCACTTTTAAGATTAGGTGTCAAACACTTTTTTTTCTGTTCAAGTTTCATTGATAAGTTTTGCTGCATTAGGCCCAGTTGCAGGGAGGCCTCACATGATGCACTTAGCAACTCTCCTATAATATCGGCTTCCCTTGGATTTTATGGTGCTACTGCATATTATTAACTTTTTCTCTTCTCTCTGCACGTAACCTTTCTGCACATATAGTTGCCTCTGGAGCTGCATGTTCCTGATCTGTTGTTACTTGCTGTACTAGTGAATGTTGTCGCTCTGTGCTCATCTTTTCACTTTCTCCTCACCCCAGCCGGTTGTGGTGACAGATGTTCCCTGAGGCTGCTTCTTGCCATTGGCCTCTTTCCAGCAAAAAAACCCAAAACAAAACAGCAATTTCTCTCTATAAAACCGTAAGGTCATGACTTTAGTTGCTACTCTAGGTGTCCTGAGAGGTCAGGTTGTAATTTGGTGCTATATAAGTTTTATCCAAATGTAACAAGTAATAAAGCTCTTACTAACTGAGAAAACAAACTACAGTCTCTGATTGCATTCTCTAGACATATCTGTCTCTATGTCACCTTATGTCACAAGTCTGAGAGTATTTTTAAAAAAAAAATCAACTAATTGATAAAGAAGTTATTCTTATGTAAGCTGATGTTAGTTTTTTCCGCGTTTACTTAAAGTCGGTGGAGTTTGCATGACTCAGACAGTAATCAGGTAGGGCCCATGACACCTACTGTAGATAGAGAGAGAGATTAATGGGAACAAAGCTCCTCTCATATTGTGGCACCTTTGAATGACTAAGCACTCAGGCTGGTTTACATCTGAGCATAAGGTGTAACAGAGGCTTACAGCGTCAGAGGAGAGAAGATTACTCAGGTGTGGGGCTGCTGTGAGAGCCTGTGAAAAGACAACTCAATGTTACGCCGGCAAAACCAAGAAAGATGCTATTGTAAATTGTCAGCAAAGCCAAAAAGTGGTCAATGGACAATGCCTATCATTGTATCTACTCGTGCTTTATTCACCCATTCATGCAGATCCCTTCAGACTCTCTCCCGTTTCTTGATAGTGGAGCCCAACCCCGAGTCGTGCATTTCATTTTTAAATCTCCAACTCGTGTCTACTTTTAGGAACTGGCTGTACTTTAAGGAATGGTAAATGGACTCCTTCTTATATAGTGATTTTCTACTCTGCTTGGGCACTCGGAGCACTCTTAAATCTATAATATCTTGCTCAATTATACTTTGGCATGCAGACTGGAGCAGCCAGTCAACAACCCTCTGATTAGAAGGAAGGTAACAATTCACAAACTAGCCCTTCAGTGACACAGAAAATTAATATTTGTGGTACGTTTCTCAAACTAATAAGTTTCTATTTTCATTCTACAGTTGGAGGAGGAACAATGAATCTACTGGCTGTCTTACAAATAATTCTGGAATGCTTCACAGTTTCCTGGTGGATCGCCTCTTCCAGTATGCCTCGTTCAATGGTGTCACTCCAAATCACAGCATCACTCTATTCACCTTCACCTCTATTATTTGTCCACACAAGGTGCCTATTGTTATGAAACTCTGCTCACTATCTTTGAACTTTTGTTTGATTGTAGTCTTTTGAATGCTTATACAACTTGTGATTGCGGTCTTGTGTAGGAGGTTGGGGGCGATATTTGATGTCAAAACAAGGGGATATCCTTAAGATGGTTACGTGAGCACTGCACCCACCCACCCTCTGTTCAAAAATTACATGTATGAGGCAAAGTCAAGAAGAAAGCTGACCTAAGGGTTAAGATATAAGCTAAATCAGCTTGTTTTACACAATGTATGAACTCAGGGTCTACACCAAAGCCCAGTATCATCATCATACCACTAGAATAATTGTACGGTATGTACAATTGGTTTATTCTTGATGAAACTCTATAAACTACCTAGGCTACCATGATTTGCAACATCTATATGGCGACTGATTCAAATATTTACTTCAAATTAAAAGTATTGTTTCTTTTTCTGTGCATTTCCATACAGAAACTGCATGATCGAGGCCAGTTTTTGCACACGTTTGCATGTTCATATGGTTTTAGATTTAGATTTATTTACTGGTCGTTTGAGAAATTCCATTTGTGCCTTGTGGTGACTGTTGGACAAATACGCACCTTACATGTAACGCTCTCTACAGGGTTTACGTTTTAAGAAATGGCAAGTTTTTATTTCCTATCTGCCGCACTTATACTGATCTGAACCATTAACTGAGGGTGAAAGATGTGTCACAACACATGGTTGTTTGCTACGTCCAAAGAACCATTATCAAGTAGTCGCTGTGAATCGCAGGTGGGGCCGTTCATTCCTTTGATGTAAAGTGCTGCCTTGCCTTTCAATTCTTTTCCTTTGAAATGTATATGTTTCCAATAAAAGCCCTTATGATTGATATTAATGTGAGTTAAAGTGCCTGACCTATAAAAACATGTTGAAAGTCGTGCCCTTTCCTCTTTTACTGGCTGTGTAAACTTCTACTGATATACATGTACTGATGCAAGCCTGGCAGAAAAACTAGCTTTTGATAGTGAGCTAAATAAGGGTTATTCTGAACTTTGGATCACCTAAAGAAACTATTTGGAGTCTCAGGTTTAAATATGAAACTGAACAGGTACCCTTTAAGGATTCATCTGAACTTTAAATATCAGTGGAAATACCAGTTTACCTTGATCCTATTGGCCTTTGTGGCCCTGTTGTCATTGTTCACACATGCCCTGATGAGTCAAGTGGCAAATCCCTTGCTCAAATATATCCGACACCGCCACACACAACAAATTCACCATCTTATTGTACCAGTTTCCAGCATCATTTTATGGTGAATTCCAGTAATGATAATTGTGAATCTTGCTCATACCAGATGTAACGTTTTGGGACTCTTAAAAACAAAAACCAAAAAAAATGATTTACCCAAGAGGAGGTACAACTTTGGGGCTCTCTATTACAATTACATGTATTTACTGTATACTGAAGCCAAATCATAGTGTTGCCATTGAAGACTGTGAGGTTCAGATTTTCCCACCTGTTTTACCTAATTAAAAAAAATGTCCCTTCTTCCTCATTAAATGCGATTTCTGTCTGTTATAATTCCTCAGGCTGTAGAAAACAATCAGGGGATTAATGGTTCAACCATGTCAGCTTTCTAAGCCTCTCTATAGGGACAGACCGGGTGTATTTTCCCTATAGCAACAGTAAGATTAGAATACTGTTGACAAACTTGCAGTCCTTTTTCATCCACACAGACACCGTATGACTGCTACTTTGTCATTTGGTCTTAAGGATCTCGTTTAACGTCTCTATATCTTGCCATTTGTGCCGAAACTTCCGTTTTACCACTTAGCTTCTGAGAATCCTTTCCCACAAATCTCAGAGTGCCGTGTTTAATCATCAGGTGACAGGTAACACCCCCCTTTTTTGTTTACTTTACACACATTAAGCTATTCCAGTGTCATTTTCAGATTAGTGCTCAGCATGTTCCCATTCCCCTGCTCCATTTATTCACTTGAGTGCAGGCTGCTGCTTAAAGAAAGAGAGCCCCTCGCACCCCACCCACCCCTCCTTGCTCTGCCTCCTTACTAGGGAAAACTGATATCTTGTAGGCTGTAATTTGCACTGGACTTAATCCAGCTGACTTAAAGCTCATCTCAGGAGCGATTTATCCATCACCAACGTGGCTCTCATAGATGATTTCATGCACACTGTTTTTACTAAATGTCATGTTAGTGTCACCACGACTCACTGAGAGGTTTGAGGACGCTCACGTCTACATTCTCCCCGTCGGACTTGGACCCTTCTGCGCTCTGTTCAGGTCGTTCCCGCTTCTCCTTGTGGCTAGGCCTGCGTCTGTGGCGCCTCCTCCTGTGGTAGCTCTTGGGAACGTGGACACCGATGTACACAGTGTGATGACCTGTCATAACATAAAGCAGAGAGCAAGCAGATCAGATGACAAACACGGGAAAGAAAATAAATCACTTTAATCTCAAAAGCTGGGTAATCTGCATCGTCCACGGAGAGGAGAAAAACTGCAGCTGTAGTGTGATGTAGTGTGAAATGTTAAAACATATCTATTTCCTCTCACAGTATGCCATCAAATTGCAAAATTAAAGAAATGCCAGTGACTTCCTACACAGAGACTCGTACAGGAAATGATGATTTAATGTCTCCAGGAAGTAATTAGAAAGAATAGTGGGTGTGAGAAGACTGAGATTAACTGACCCAGTTAGTGATGCAGCTCTCTTCACCCATGCATTTCACAAACATTTCTTTTAGGGTTAAATAATCTTTCATACTTGATGGTTAGCCTTGTTTTCTTGCAGAAAACAAAAGGCCAACACAAAACCACGCTCTTCTTTCAGACTCCTGTGCAGGCGAGCACAGGAGGCTCTTGCAGCTACTGCTTACACACAAGCAGCTCGACATAATCCCCAAGTATTTTTGCTTTGTGTTCATCTAAAAGAAGTGGTTTTGTGAAGTATGTGGATGCCTCAGTAAATTCATATGGGTGTCTCCAGATGCATTCTTTTGCGGGTTTAGCTGACAGCCAGAACTGGACAGGATTAGACAACTTGAAGAGACATCTTCCTGTACAGAAACGTTAGAGGAAGTGGATAATGTTTATCCTATATGTCTAATTCTGCACTGATACTCTGGAGGGTGAAAGAAATGACTGGTTTCACATTTGCTTGCACAGGGCTGCATATAGTATGTGTGGAAAAAATGGGAATACATTACACTTATCACGTAAAGCTAAAGATAGCGGGCTGCAATGTGTCTTTACCTTCCACTTCCTCTTCATCACAGATATGTTTGACAAACGAGGCTCCTCTGTCCAAGACTGCCTCATCCTCCATTCTAAAAGGAACAAAAAAGAATTAAAAATGTTACATAAAGATCATGACATGGGTTAGGATGACTTATGGCTCCATATTCAACATCCTCTGACCACTGTATCCACTATCACACCTCTACACAGCTGCTCCCAAGTAGAAAAAAAAAAGTACTGTAATGTAATGTCACTTTTATGACCATCAGACTGAAATTCAACTTACTGTGAAACACAATCCTGAAAAAAGATTCTTATTCAGTGTGAAATGTTGTTGGATATTAAAGTAACATCTACATTCCAAGATCTATCTATCTATAAATATATATATATAACGTTAGCACAAATTTCATTTCACATTTTATTGAGGGATGCAGTACTGTGCAAAAAGTCTCAAGCCACCCCTCATTCTTGCTTCCAAGAAGCCAGACTCTTGAACAATCATTCGCCAGGATTTCTGAATGCCTTTCAAAGGTGTTCTTTGGACTTTGGTTGCTTTTTCACTGATTTTCAGTCTAGTAATTGACCATTTTTACAGGAAGGGTTTCTTTGGCAAGCCACTTAACACTGACCTATGAATCGTTCAAACATAAAAAAAAAAAAAGCACCTAACTGAAAAAAAAAGATGAAACAGTATTGTGTGTACACATAACAGACAACTTAGCAAAGAATCAATTTTTAAAATGTATCTTTAGGGCATTTTGTTGCTAACAGTCTGTTGCAAAAAACACACAATTTGTCCCCATATCCCAAAAGATAAGGCAGTTACAGGCATAAAACAGTGTTTTTGCACCAACAGGGTGAGTCCCAAAGAGCTATCACCTAAAGTCTTTGCATATCTCAGCATGGTCTGCAGTGTGTCCTTAAAGAATTTGAGGGAACAGGACAAATGCAGGGCAAAAGAAAAAAGTGGCACACCCAATCTTTTTTCCGTAGCAGATGAACAGTATCTGAAAGTCATGTCATTAAGAAACAATGAAAAAAGTCTCAGTAGAAGGGTGGCTCCCCAGAGGGCGTTCTTAAGGAAGGAAAACATGGAGAAAAGGCCAGCATATGCCAAATCAAATGAGAGCTGGAATGCAAAAATCTGTGGCATCAGGTTTTATGGAATAATGAATCTAAATTTGAAATTTTTGCTTCAAATCATCATCAATATGTACATCAGAGGTCAGGTGAGAGGTACAGCAGTGAGAGTCTACAACCATCCGTAAAACGCAGTTGGGGATTTTGTCAAGAGTGATGGAATGATGAATGCAGAAAAGTACCAATTTTTTCAAAATTTTGATCCACTGTGCAAAATGTCTGATTGGCACTTGCTTTCTATTTAAACTTTTACTGCCTACTGGATCACTCCAAAACTACACAGGAAGAGCTTGTTAATTAACACCATCAGTAACAAACTTCAATATAATGCATCAAGGTCTTGCAGTGCCGGCAGGTTTCCCCTGCTCAACAAGGTAAATGTACTTCTACCCTCACCAGCATCAACTCAACTTGCCATGATTGGAGGAAGAGAAATCCTAAGTACGTCCCAAAGAACACCGTCAACACAGTCACGCATGGAGGTGGAAGCATTATGCTTTGGGCTATTGTTCTACAAAGGGTACAGGACCACTTCACCACTTTGAGGAGCCAATGGGTGGGGTCATATGCCAACCTACTTCCCTCAGCTAGAACACTGAAGATGGGTCATGGATAGGTCACATTAAGGTCATGGAGTGGCCTAGTCAGTCTCCAAACCTGGTGACCAACTACAAAAAACGTCTCACTGCTTTGCTTGCCAAAAAGGGTTGCTCCACCAGGTAGACAGTCATGTTTTGCTTGGGGATAAAAAGTCTCAAGCCACCCCTCACTCTTGCTTCCAACTTGCTACTTAGCTCACCCGGTAATGTGGATAATTATTTTCAACACTGAATACAGAAAACAATACACCATAAAAAGATGGAAAAAAAAAAAACCAAACAAAAAAACAGGCTGCCTTTATATTCCACTGTGCTGAGCTATAAAGGGTAAGTAAAGACTTACCCTGTGCCTGTGTGTCAATTTACTGCGTCAAACTGCAGTAAAACTAAATATGCGTGTCACAATCAAATTTGTGTTTTTCCACTCTGGCAGCTGCTTTGGCAGCAGTTTTTTTTTCCCAATAAACCAAAAATAAATATTTGCTTCAGGATGCACACAAAGAATGCAAAATAAACACGTGAGCAGTTTAAATTTGCTACTGAACAATGTGAGGCCAACGATGAGACAGCACAGAAGGAATGGGAGCAGTGCGCAAAACCGCTAAATAAACAAAGTCAGGAAGGATACAACGTGTTCCTTTGATTGCACTCCGAGCTCATCTGGATCTCCCTAGTGGATATGATCTCTGGCCCTAAGAACATAGGAGCACAACACTGATGATAACAGATGCAACCAGCTCCCAGATCAAATGGGTGTCGATTAGTGGTTGGGTTAAGTGCCAAGTTTATATGCAATCCTTCTTTTTGTTGCTCTTTTTTTCTTAAATATGAAAAAAATATATAAAATAAAAGTGACCGAGATTAAGTTTCCACACTGTTCCGTGCACATAGAGTCAACACTATCATTTAGGCCCTGATTGCTTTGAGTGTTCTGTTCCGCTTGTCCTCATCGTCTTCCATCCCAGGACAGAGCATCCAGAAAATAGCACCAGTTTTAGAAGAGCTGGGTTCTGCCATGCTGTATTCTTTGTGCCTTGTACCTAAGCAGACATGTTAACAACGATCAGAAGTGACACGCTATAAAAACATGAGATTGGCCCTTTTAATTCATTCATGCACAATGGCTGTACAGACAGGAGCTACGATTCAGGATCTCTCTAAGAACCCAGCTTGGGTATTTACTCCTGCAGCAGGTACCAAAGAACTGGTGATGCAGCGGTATGCATGAAGGCCGCTCATGTAGCACAGAGAGAGGGTCATCAGGGAAACCGGTGAGCACACAGAAGAGCAAAGAAAGCTCATGTTTCAGGTTTTACTGCTGGCTAAGGCAAGTTCACAGAGCCGTGTTAATCACTGCACACTGCGGCCTCAGACAGGTCTCGACTAACCATGAGAAACAGGCCACAGGTGGTTTACAGACATCCTGGATGCAGGAGGGGAACGCATCATTCCTGTTTTGAATTGGGTGTCAAATGGAAAAAGAAATATGGTAAGTGCTTCAAAGAGAGTAGAAACTTTAAATCTGCTTTTTGGTATAACTCAGAAAAGTCAAAATGACTCGCCGAGTTTAAAATCAGGTCAACATAGTCGATTGGATCCTACATCTCCTCATTCAAGTCATTTTAAATGCAGGAAATCGACTTGATCTTGTCCCCCCTCCTCCCCCCAATTTCCTTCTATGGCTCTATCTTCTTGATTAATCAATAATAATAAGAATAGTAATAATAAGAATAATAATCTGGGTGAAGATCTGAGCAACCAGTTGCATCCATTTCTCACTCCTGAACTTTCGATTCTGCTTCAGTTCTCGGTGACCTCAGGCGTCTGGATAAACCTGTCAGTGCGTGAGGAGCCGGGATCAGCTGTTTGGGATCAAGGATCATCCCCATCTCTTTACAGAATGACGCATCCAGTCCAACCAGCCAGGTTGGCCATAAGGGTAGATGCCCTCAGCGCCATCAGGGCAAAAAACAGAAAGAAAGAAAAAAAAAAAAAAAGGTGTACAGCAGTGAGTTTCAAGCCTTAAAGTGATACTCGAGCTAAAGCTGATCTTCTGGGCGGTAATACCCACATGAAAGTTTAACAGGCAAGCATAAAACAGCGGATTTGGCTGGTTGCAGTTAACTTCTGCACCATTACTTGAAGGACAGAGGAAGACATATAGGTGATCAGCATTAGGTATATAACTTGATAATTGGCCATTTGGCAATTTCTCAGGCTGAGAGTAGGCTATAATATGAAGCATATACCTATATATATTTTTAATCAAAGTGTTGCAATGATACAACCATTATATTGGTATTGTTATCACAACATACTTTTCAGCTTAATATTTCTCAGATATAGCCACCCAATTAATGCTCAAGTGGGGCTATTGTGACTTCCACTACCACACCACTGCTGAGCCTGAATGTGAAGTGAAATGGGTAAACAAATAAATGGCCATATCACCAGTACAATCAAAGAGGTTATTTGACTTGTGTAATAACCAAACAGTAGTTAGCTCGGTGCCCTTCAGCTCTGCCTTAACTTTTAGAATTTCCTTCAATGGCACATTGGTCAAAGCATCAACGGGAAGAACACAAAAGAGCATTTTAAGTTTCAGCAGGTGCTCACACAGGTGCAGGTGAAACAGAACAAAAAGAATAGAGAAAACGTTTCCCTGTTACAAAACCAGACGTCTGTCTCCGGGAAAGACACAAGAACGAGGAATCGGCTGTCACTTTTATTTCTGCTGCTGACAAGGCACGGCACAATAGGTCAGTTCAGGTTTCGTTCGTTGTTACTTGGAGAGGGCGTCACGCTCGCTCTGAGGGACTGTGCCTCGCCTATTCCGATGCAATTACATTTTCAAGCCAAAAACATCCATCTAAAATAACTTGTTACCGTGAATGAGATGCTTGTAAGGAAAGTGCAGACTCCGTGAATCTTCCCTGTTTGACAGTACTGTGAAGTCTATACAACTGGGCCCAGTGGATTGGATGGGGGGGGGGGGTTCCCCCTCATACCCGTCCGCCACGGGGAAAGTGCAGTCTAGCGCATTACGCATGGCTTTATTCAGAAAGATGCAATGGAAGACATCTCCGACACTTGCCTTGCGCTCTCCTCCTCTCTAATTAATAGCGACAGCTTCTTAGAAAATAGATTAGCCCGTTCATAGCCACAGTGTGTGTCTTATCTATCCAAGGTTGTCGCTGGAATGAATGAACGCTTTTCAGAAAGATCAGTACTCTTATAAATAGCTTGCACGTGGCGTTACTATGGCATGGCATCAGCGATCCACTAAACTCAGAAATTCCAGCTTTACGCACACTGGCACAATGCTTTGAACGTGTCTACCTTGTTTTCTGGTGAGCGACATTCCTGACGCCTCGTTCACCGACTCAACACTTGACAGGGAACAACAAAACAAATCTCCCCAAAAACCCGAGGACCGAAAGCTACGAGGTAAAACTTCAAACGTGCATAGCTTTTAGTTTCACAAGTTAACACTTGACGATCAGACACTTACTTGCTCTTGTCGGAACTCATGGTGACAAGTTTCCCCTTCGCGGCTGATCAGCGTGGCGTCCACCTGTCCTCCTCGTCAGTTTCGAGTCGTGCGTGTTTGAGAACGGTTGCCTAATCGAGCTGCTGCGCTCCCAAAGTGCCTAAAACTAAAGTACGTGAGCTGCGGCTATCTCGCTGGGATGATCTCGTCGACCCTACAAATCAAACCTAACGCGAAACGCACAATCCACATATCTAAATGGAAACGCACACGCAAGCCCAAGGTAACATCTTGTCCAAAGCGCCTGTTTGGAAGTGCCACGGGAGTCTTTGTGTGTAGCTTTTCTTTCCCCATATTTAAAGTACCATCCCTCCTCCTGCGTGACGCCACGGGGGCGGAGGTCAGACCATTAGCGCTGGGAGGCGCGCAGAAGACTAAAACTTGACAAATTTGCTCCCCATTACTTCACTAAAACAACTTTGACCATAGACAGAAACATGATAAATCAGTTTTTTATTGCTTAACAGGAAATATATAAACAAATCCTGCTAACAACATTCTAAAAGTTACACTTAAATAATTCATTTGAACACTTGCTGAGGATGGGTATTTATTTTGGACTCGGAACTGCCAAAAAGAGCAAAAGCAAACAAAAAGTCATGAGATGTTTCCACCTTGGTGATCCATTCTACTCTGTGCTTTTTAAAAAGGCATTAAAAGTAAAAATGAAAGAAGCTAATGTCAGATAGCTTTAGTCAAATCCTATTGGAGCTACCAGGTAAAGGCAGGCTGAGCGCTCAGAAATAGCCGGGCAGCTTTAATGGAGACTGGCGACATCTTCTGGAAGAGCTGCACAGAGTGCCAAGAAACATTTGGAGCGGGGAAAGAACACGTGTGATACTTGATTTTGTGCAATCGGTGGGGGAAAAAAATAACAAGTTTACTGTCATTGTTATCAGTGGACATACATTACAATCTCATTTGCGCACATTAATGCTGATAAATACACACTTAAAAAAAAAACAACAACCAAAAACCCCCAATATATTTTCTTTTCAATTATTGAACAGACAAGTAACTGTCATTGTCTATGCTTTAAAAGCCATCCAGTCTTCACTCTTTTCTTTGTGGTGGTGCTCATAGCGTGCTCAAGAACTCTTTGACCTACAAAAAAACAAACAAAAAAAAAAAAAGGCGTCAAATTAGCATAAAAATCAAAACCAACAAAGGCACAGGATCATTACTTTGGATTTCTTTTCCCCTCCCCTCCTTGGATAACAGCTGGGTTTATGTAACAGCACCAAGTTGTGTGTAGAACAGGGTTTTTTTTGTGTCTGATGTGAAAATAAGTGCCTGAGTTAACCACAGCTGATAGCATCAACATGAAACAGGTTCATGAACAAGCGCAGTGTGTGTTTACTCGAGTAAAAGTACCAGTGCCAGTGCTCAAGCACATTTTATTGCATCACTGAGCCCTGAAGCACAAGAAACTCAGTCTCATGCAGCATTTTGCCCAAACTGTCTTCTTATATAACAGCAAGTGAGTAAATCTGAAACATCTTTTTACAGTAGTGTGTTTTGACACAGTGCTGCTCAAACCTGTTGAGCCACTCGTTGTTTATTTCCATTTTGCTAGGAAAATGAGGCAGATGCAGCGATTTATTGAAACGTGCAAAAACATACATGGAAATACAGTATATGAAAAGTAATGAAAGCATTACTTGATGATTTCTGATCTTTACGCAGGCTGAAACGGTACCAACCTTCTCGATCATGTTAGCACATTTGATTTTATCGCCCTTAAAATCTTCATTCACGTCAAGCGTCATAACTGGCACGTCATTGAGATACTCAAACTCCATGCTGTGGGGAGACATGATATAGAACATGCAGTTAGAGACGTTATAGTTTCTCACTGTGGGAAACTGCATACTGTTTTTAATGAAATGAAGACATTAAACTTTGTAAGGAAATGTACACATGATGGAGCAAAGAAACAGCCCATCACACAAAGCCAATGACGCAGATGAAGATCACATGTATCGCTGTTCGAGCCTTCGCTTCCCCCCCTCCAGCTGTTGCATGAATGGGGGAGTAGGGGGTTTCCAATGGTTATTCAAAGCCTCTCCTATCATACAAGTACATCTGTTTTCCTCATATAAATGCACACAGTTTCTGACTGAACAGTCTGCTTACGTCAGGGTCTTGTGCTGCAGCCAGCTCTCGTGCTTGAAGTGAAGTTTCTCCAAGTACTCCGGAGGGATGTCTTGCTCTTCCTCTCTACCTCTCAGGTGTAACCGCTCTAAACATCTCTGTACACCAAAGAAGAAGAACACTGTGAACTTTTTGCTTATTGTGAGCTTTATTATAATTTTTTTAAAATCATGAATGATGAAAATTGCAGAACTTTCTATTAAATGACAGTGTCATTTAGGTATAAACGTGTGCAGTACAAAGAAGGAGGTTACCTCTGGTGAGGCTCTGAGGTAGATAATGCCATCCAGCTCAATGTGCTTGCCAAACTGGTTGTGCAGCCACCCATGCCAGTCCTGGTAGACGGACCATTCGGTCTCATTCATGCATTCACTCTCATATAGGTTGGTTGCAAAGATGTACCTAAGATATAATGAATCCAAAAAAAGGGATGAGCAATTCTGTTTCATTTATCACAGGATGTTTTAAATTGTAATTGTTTTGAGGGGTTAAATAAATCAGAGGCTGGTTTCTGTGGCGGGAAAGAAGTGAATTCTTACAAAGGTTTCTAAAGCCTGGCAAAAATTCCTACACTGTGTTCACAGTGAAGAAAAAAGGTATTTTCTGGGTAGTCATTTTAACACTTTTGCACAGTTCGCCACCATTATTCTTTCTAATGAGAAAAATATTTTTATCAAGCGTACATATTCATCAATAGGTCCGATACCTGTCACTGTAGATGGACCGCTCAAAGAACTGCACAGGATTCTCAGCCTCTCTGAGCTTCCCGTTGGCTGATCTGATCTGGGCACGCACCCGGCTGATACAGGCGTAGCTCTGGAAAGTGTAAGCCCACCGCCCTGGCTTCTCGTACATCATTTGCAGGACGTTCCCGCCACTCCTCTGAGATGCGGTCAGCTCCTAGAACATAAAAATCCCATTGTTTCATTTTACACACCTTCATGACTTAGAGATAATAAGTGCAGCCTTTTGTCATCATGTGTAACAAAAAGGTGAATCACTGTAAGCTGCGACATAGCCCCATTGTTAAAAAAAAAGGAAAAAAAAAAAGGCATGTGATGAATACATGGGTAAAGCAGCAGCTATTTGATTTTTTACCAACCAAGCTCTACTGATGCAAACTCTTTGCACACGTTTCTTTACCTTTCACCAAAATAACATTTTTTAGATCTTGCAAATATCAGAATACAACTTTATGCCACATATGCTGTCTTTTTAAAGCACTGAACTCAGGTCCTTTAAGACAATCCGAGGCATCTTACTTTATACAGTTTAATGTGTCATATACGAGTGATAGTTATTATTATTTACCGATGTATTGTAGGTCATTTAAGCTTTGTCTTTTGCTGAACAAAGCTGGCTTTTCCATAAACATCTCAGCCCACATTTAGTAAGTAAGTAAATAAGAAAAGCACTAACCCATTTTTCTAAATTTGATTTGTTCCTCACTGGCATTGCTCTCCAAAAACACTTTGTCCAATGACTGGCAGAGGGCGCTTTGACCACTGCCTTTAAAAGTTGTGGCAGTAGAGGAGACTTGTTGAGGACCCTTGAATGGTTCAGCAGAAGCAGTGTATTCTGATAGTGCCTCCATACTATCATTTTACAGCGTGCCGACACCATTTTGCACTATTTATTGGATTACCAACAAAAAGTGTACATGTGAGCTGATATGATATATTTTTATTTGAAGTGTTTACCTTCTTTAAACTGGGCACCAGGAGTAGGTTTTTTTTCCCCACATTCTGCAACAAATTGCAACTAGTGGTAACTAAATGGCTGCCCTGAGCTTGAGGGTGTTGCACACTCACAACTAATTTTGATTGACTGCAGGGCAACTGCACCAGTTGCCTGATAGGAAGCAACCTTTCTGCAAATGTAAAAAAGATAAATGTGAATTCCTGTCTACGCAGACGGCAACAAATGTGTGGCTTTCAACCATTTCCACAGTTAATTGCTGAATGATCACAAACAGTTTGCATGTAATTGCAACCATGACCCTAGTCTGTCCGTCTTATGGCAACATTCCTGGCAGGTTTTACTGACAGCGTTGGTATACTCGACAATCTGGTGTTGCAGCACAAAGTGAAAATACTGGACAAGACAGATACTGGCAATTTTATGAACAAATCTAGCAAATCTAACAAAGGTAGATTTGCCTGCTGCTGAACGCAAAAGAAGCACAAATTAAAGTTCACTCGTTTGAGGACATCACTTTTGAAAAAAGGTGATAAATTGCAGTATATGTTACTGCAATACAATCAAAATAATAATTAAAAAAAAAATCACAATAATATCATATTGTGGTAATATATCTTGGGTTGTCTGATGATTCCCACCTCTGCTGGCGAAAACTGGTAACAATGAAGGATCTACCTAACTTATTATGAATGACTGGTAACTTGTATCCAGTCATCCATAATATAACAACAGTGCAAATGCAACACACCAGTCTGCTTTTCATTCCATTAAGTTACTTGTTTAAGCATCTTTGGTTGATATGGAGAAGAGTATCTCAATATCCCTCTCACTGCCTGGTAGCTGGGGGATCCTTATGGCATGTAGAGACCATGAATATTAGGCTGAAAGTGAGGTTACAGGTCTCCAGTTGTGTGGGGGGTCAGATGTTTGGCCTGATGATGATACATTCATCCGCCCACAGTGGGACCATCTGTTCCCCTGGGTGTGTGGCAACGCAGATACTGTATAAGGGCAGACAGCAGCTGCACTCTAAATACAGATGGGGAGTCTCCCCAGTTATTACGTCTTCCTGAATGCACGCATGCACGATAATGTGCTGGTTATTAAATTACTCACAAATTTGTCATAAACTGACAAGAAAGCAGATTTTATGTAAACATCAGAAAAGTTTTTTTTAAACGACTCTAATATAGAATCTTATTTTATTTTAATACCTCAAAGTCGCTGCCAGTTGTTTGAACATTGCACCACCTGGCGATCGGCTCTGGTACCACCTCCCAGTCCGCGCTTTCCTGCTCCAAGAGGCGAACAAAGGTAGATTTGCCTGCCGCTGAACGCAAAAGAAGCACAAATTAAAGTTCACTCGTGTCATATAGCGTACTGCATCGACCTAGCTATGCGTCACACAGGTGCAATATCGTTTAATATTTTCTTAGAAGAAGAATAGTCTAGTAGCAAATTGGCGGCAAAAGTAGTACATTAGGAGTACATCGTCTGAAGCTGTATACTGTTACACACAGGTACCCCGAGCAGCACCTGACATCCATCTGCGGACATTAAACCTTTACACTGAACTTTTTGTTTTGTTAAATGTGACTTTTGCAATAAGCTGCAGCACTCACCGATGTTGCCCTCGATAGAAATCCGCTTTATTCTCTTCTCCATCGAGTCGTTCATTGGGTCTGGGCATGGCCTTTTTGGAGTAAAAGACATCTTCGCAAAAATTATTAAATATTTTTAAAATGATCTTTAAAATATTCCTTAGGATGTTGCGGCAGCTGCTAGGATGTCAGCTTGTTGTTTTAGATTTCGCGCTCAACGTTAGGAAGCGGAAGTTAGCACAGCCGTGTATCCGCCCCGGAAGCAGCTGTTGCTTACGTCAATAATTTAAAAAAAAAGAAGAAGAAACAAATGTAATTCCCACTGAAACAGACAGATAAATTAGCATTACGCTCATTTCCCCAAAGTAAAGTCCTTTGAGCTTTGAATTATTGTATTATATAATCACGTATGGATGCGTAAACACGAGTTCAATGTTGTAACTGGTGAGCTGTGCAACTATTTTTATGCTGATATCTACAATAATGTAGTCCAACCGTATTTTCAAATATCTAATTTCATTGTATTTTATATGTAAAATTTGTTTAGTATAAAAAATACCTGCATGTTTTTAGTAAAAAGGTTCAAAACATTTCTCTGAACTGCATTAAAGACGCAATGTGAGGTAGAAGTGGGTGGAACCAGAGTCCATGAATAAGTCATTCAGCGGATCGATCTAAATACCAATAATATCGATAACAACGCTGGTATTGGTATCAGACTGATGGTTTGTTTCTGTGCTCTAAGTTCAATATTTAGCCCATTGAACTGTATTACATTTTTTTTTATTCTTTTGGCAGTGAAAAAAAAACCCATCAAACACGCTATGAAAATTGTCTGAACCCTTTTGTGTTGATTGCCACATCTATTTTATTAAATCATGACACATTGCTCTCCTCTACATAAACTGCCTTTATAGACGGCAAGACTGTCCCTGTATGTACTTTGCATGAGATTGATAACAAAATTTGCAGCATCGCACAGCATTTATGTGAGCAGTACAGGTCAATTTAGAGACTTGGGACTATTTAAGTTTTATTAGATGCCTTCTTTCATTGAGAACATTGTACTATAGTTTAAATGCAGTTATTCCATGTTACACACCTTGACTGAATAGCTTGTATAACCACTCTTAGCAGCAATAACTTGAAGCAATCTTTTTCTTATGACTTTATCATTCGCTCATGTTGTTGTGGAGGCATTTTGGCCCACTCTTCTTTACGACCTTGCTTCCGTTCAGCGAGATTTGTAGACATTTACTTACATTTATTCACAGTTCTCGTAACGCCTCTCAACAGCATCGCAGTCAGGTTGAGGTCTGGACTTTGACTGGGCCATTGCAGCACCTTGATTCTTTCCTGTTTCAATAATTGTACTGCTGAGCTTGGGATCATCATCTGGCTGCACAGTCTCACATATTACTCCAGAATACTTCAGTATTCAGGGACGTTCTTGGTCAACTCAATGATTGGAAGGTGCCCAGGTCCTGTGCTGAAAAACAGCCACAAGACCAGGGCACCTTGATTAAGAGTAAAGTGTGTCTTATTGGATAAAACACATATTGACAAAGGAAGTGATAAATTGCAGTACACTTTACTGCAATACTATTATTGCTATTGCACAATAATGGTGCCATGAGTGAAAAGCAATGTGATTTAAACATTTCAGAAACTCAAAATACCTAACCGGGAAAGTTTCATTTTGATAATAGTTGGGTTTTTTGTTTTTTTTTTTTAAAGTCAATTTTCCCCGAATGCAACTCGAGATGGTGGTCAAATACAAATGTGGATGGAAAACGAAAAGGAGGGGAAAAAAAAAAAAAAAAAAAAGGTATCTATATCCACACACACATGAAAAGCAGCATAAAGCAGTAAAAAAAAAAAAAAAGAAAGAAAAGGTTACAACTGTACTTGAGTACAGTACTTTATTAAATGCTTTACTCTGATCACCAGTAGCGCTGAGCTCACAGTACATAATGAACATACAAGTTTTTCAAAGAGTCAAGCCCACCTTTATTTGCCTTATAAACAGCATAAATCAATTCAGTAGCATTGAAAACCCCTACCAAGCCTTTATTTACAGACAATTCACCAATTACTTCAGTCGAGGAGGAAAAACCGTAGGCAACAGGCTATGTTACGGGCATTTCATAAGGATGAGATGCTTGCAGGATGACCGATATTCTATTACATTTTCAGATATCTGGTGAGCAGTAACATTCATCATAATAAGCTAAGTAAGTTGGAAATGAGAAGATACTGAACAATCAAAACAAACAAGATTTTAATATCCAAAGAAAGGGAGAAGGAAGCAGCCTCTAAAAGGTATAAATGCACTCGTTTAACCAAAAACTATCACTCCATGCTTACTGAAACTTCCAAGACGTGTCTAACTCTCAGTATTTACACGTGTGCGTTTATAAGTGTTATACCTCTGACAAATTTCAGATATAAAATATTCATGTCACCGTTCGTTTTTTTTTGTTTGTTTTGTTGTTGTTTTTTTAACTTAACCTGACAGAGAAGCACTTCTGTATGCATCCTTCACCCAAACAGAAGACCTATAAAGAAATCTCAATATTGGATATAAAGTATGAATGAGCCAACTGGCATCCCCTTTTAGTGTCGTGTCAATTATTGCATAGTCAAAAACTACACTTTGCGATTGGAGAAAGGTACATGAATCTCCTCTTCGAATCACCACAACAAACCAGTCAAGAAAGAAAGCAATAAGAAGTCTCACTTGTGCCTTTCAGCTGATTTAAGAGGGAGTTAAATGAAATAAACTATGGTCAGTCACATGGTACAGCTTCTCCCAAAGCACAGCCAATCCATGTGGGGGTGGGGCATGGGGCAAGGAGGAAGAAAACATTCAAAAAATAGAGATCAGAAACACTGTTCAAAGTGCTTTACAGCTAGTATGATAACAAGGGATTCTGCTGTATCCAATTCATAATGCTAGCATGTCTCAAACAGTGGAGTCTAAACACAAATTTCTACATCTATTTCCCTACAATTTCGGGTTTTTCATCCCTTCAAAGTTCTTCTAAAACCTGTTACTATTTCAAAGTTTTTGAAGGGGAAAAACTAGTACACAGGGACATGTTACTAGACCATGCTACAAGATTCGTCATTTCTTAGTCCCTGCTACAGCATAACATTATTCTAGCTTCACTTCTATGTCCTTCACAAAACATTCATGTATCATAGCCTGCACATTATAAAACTTGGCCAAAAAACTTTATAACTAAATAAAGTCGACGAGGAGCAGAAGAAATAAAGAAATAATTCTGAGCCAAGTTACAGGACACATAGGAAAAAAATAGGGGTGGGGGTGTAAGAAGCACATAAACTTAAAAGGGACGTGGTGAGGAAAATTGAATGAATCAATCACATCAGTGTTATATGGCCTTTGATATACTAGGGCAATTATGAGCCATGCTAGGCACTTAGGATTCTTTTATGACTGATGTTATGATATTACAGATGTGGACAGTAGCAAACCTAGATCAAATCAAATCAAGATCCTTCTATGTTAAAATAAACCAATAATATTCAGTTATTTAACACACCACCCTATGATACAGCATCTCTGCTTAATCGCTACTCTCTTCTGTGATGGAGCTGGAACCTAATAGTATGTTATCTTAAATTCAAGTGGGACAAAAACAAAACATCTGTGCAGTCAGGTAGAAAATTAATAAACATATATCTATCTTATCTTAAAGTAAGCCATGATAGAATATAAGGGAATTTCTTTTTTTCCCCCCATACAGCTAATGTTAATCTGTGGTTTGCTCAATTAACTTAATCCCTGATAGCATTAGTCCTGGTGCCTTTAACCTAACAACACCCTTCCTTCTTCCTGGCCTTATTAAAAACATTTCCCCAAATGGAAATAGTACATACTGCATACATATAGCCAGGGTGGGGGTGGGTGGGTATCTGTGCAAAAACTAGAAGAGCAATAAAATAAGGATTACATGGCTGTTTATCTATCCTTGGTTGTCAGTTTTTCAATCAGCTCCTGTAGTGGGACCAGCTCTTTCCTGTCAATGAGGTTGAACTCCTGTGAAAGACAAAAGAAAAAGGAGCAAGCATTACCCCATGACTCGACACGTTACAGCCCTTGTTAGCAACGTGCCGCATTAGTCAGATATCAGGGATTCTTTACCTGAACAAAAAAGATGAAGTGTTTGAATGATGTGTTGAGGTGGGCCTCCTCTTGCAGCTGCATGACGGAGTCAAAGTGCTGGTGGTAGATGTGGGCGTAGACCCTGAACAGACGCTTCAGAATGGTCTTCGCCACAGACATAAAATTACGCTTAAAGGGCACGCCTTGGGAACAAAAGAAAGAGAAGGAAAGTGTTTCGAAAAAACACCAGAGAGCTCGACATGCAGCTACATTACAGTCTGCCTGTGAAAATGCTGCAGTCTGCACAGGCAGCCCACAGCATGATCTTAGGGAAGCACAAAGAGTCATGAAAGAAACACAGCAACACCTCATGTTTACTGTGCCGAGGATTCATCTGCAGGAAAGAAAGTTTTAGTTTCAACACTAAACACTAAACTAAACTGCTGCAGAGCACAGAGGCTTCTACAGAGAGCCACCTACCGTACAAGTCAATATAGACACCAGGACGAGTAAATTAAAGCTTCAGATGCTGAACAAATGAATGCACGCTTATTGAGCCCTGAATTGATTTTAACATGTGTGCAATGGGTACTTCATCACAACACACACCTCCAAGGAACCTTGAAGATGCTGGCAGGCTTTGAGGTTATTTCTGGCCAAGTGAACAACAGATCATAGGCAATGGAGTGAATTGTGTACCTCCAGGGCAGCACACTCACCACTTCTACTGATATGTACTGGGTCTATCAGACTGCAGTATATGCTGGCTGCCATTCAATAGCAATAAAACTCCACTTTAGACTGCACACGCCACAACTAGTTATGAGGCTGATAACTGTGTAGGTATGCAAATACTACCACTTAACAATCCTGTACACTGTCATCCAGGAAGATCTCTAAATGTGTTAGGTTATTACATAAAATTAAAAAAGACAAACGCACTGCTACATTTAAATAAGAAAAACTTGAAAAGTTCACATTTCTGCTAAGTTCATCATTTCTATTACTTGCATGCATTCATTTTGCGTGGGAGCTGGATTTCTCTGGTAATAAAAGAGGCTGTGCATGTATTCTGAATCTCCACACACCTTATTGTTTGATGTACGACATGTGCATTAAAACGATAACTTTTTTTTGGAGGTGAAGGCTGGTAGAAACTACAAAGTGAATCATACCGATCTTTGAAGGGAAAAGCGTCTCATCATCGAGCTGGTCTTGCACCCAAGTCATGAGGTAATCAATATACTTGGGAGCAGAGCATTTGATGGGCTTCTTGATGTTGGTTCCATCAGCCCAGTGGTACTCATACCTACAAGAAATAACAATGAAAAACACACTGAGCACATTTATACCAAGAGGAATTTTTGGCTGACTCAAAAGAGAAGGAAGAAAATCCCGAGTGTTATAACAAAAGCTTAATTGAGCATAATGAATATTCATGTTTATCAAATTCTCAGAAACAGGAGAAAAATGATTTCTGCACATCTAATGCACACATAATCGTGTGTTTTGTTTGTTAATAGGTGGATATTTAAACGTAAACTTCTGTATATTAAATGAAAGGTATGTTATCGTGCGATTGTTTTATTACTATGGCCCAGCTGAGATCAAACTGGGCTGTGTGGCTCAGTAACTACAAGCACTAATCACGCTTATGCGAGCAGTCCCTAGTCAGAGGCCCATTCTGAGTAAGGAAAAACCCCGTTATGGTCTCCATCTGGACTTATTCAACACTGATGTAATCAACTGTAGCAAAGTGGTCTTTCTCAATAAGCAGATAATATACAAGTGGTCCTGGTACGAGTAAGAGTTGATGCTAGTCACCAAACATTTTCTAATAGGCGTTTTTTCCTTTGTAGAATTAAATCTAAATTTTTATCAGCACATAAAAGACATCTGCTGCAAATCTACACAGCGTGACTCCAAAACAAAAAGATCTATGTCACAGGGTGTACGATTATGAAGACAAGTGCATTTTCCAAATCCTGACCCCGCTCAGTCTCGTCACACAACAAAGACTGAAGAATAGCCCATGGGCTAGTTTTATGAGTTTTAATCACTTACTTAGGACCAGCAGACATGACTGGACAGCTTTCCTCAGTGCAAAAATCTGTGATGGTGCCATACAGCATGTTGATCTGGTTGAAGAAGTCCACAGCTGGAAAAATGTGAAATAAAGAAAAATATTAAAATGGTGTTTAGGCAGCTTGTTTTCATTTCTGGTGCATCGCACACTCCTGTGTTAGTGATTTGCAGAAGGCCTCCTTTCACCTCTACTCTGTAGTTATAATAGTGAACCAACCACTCACATGTGCACACTTGCTAAACAAACTTGATACCCCTAAATATAATTTAGGGTCTAAACTTAACCAGCATGTGAAAGTGGGAGGCAAAAAAACTGAAAACAGAACAGAACACAAAACTCCCACTTGGACACAAACCATGGTCAAACAGTGTGGGGACTACCTCCTTGGTGTTAAGGCACAGACACGAAAGGACACTTTCACACCTCCTTCAGCAGTATACTGCTTGTACTACTCCCTTTCATTACTTTTAACTTTTGGCACTATATTTTTCTGTTCCCACAATGGTTCCAGCTTTTTGGTAATGGCACTATTATTATTATGATTATTATGATGGGTGGAAAAATTTGCAGGACAAGTTATAAATTGGGCACCAATAGCGCGTCAGTGAAAAGGGTTACTTGAGGACATTTCTGCAAGGACAATATTAGCTAACAGAAAGGCAGTTTCTGGCCCTGGGGATGAAAAAGTGTTGCTATATGACACCAACTGTAGTGTTTGCCAGCACCGATTGCTGGCATCAGATTACCCCACAGCACTGTGCCTATCCCTATTTCACCACCCAGGCCAAACTGTAGACCAGTGCACAGTCCAGTTATCTGGCACAAACTGTGCTACAACTCATTCCCAGGGGCATACAGCCAACTTTGGCTTCCCATCAGTTGGGGAGATCCATTTTAAGCACTGGCAGCATTTGAGTTGAGAGTGTAACTTAAAAATCTCATTGAAAAAACAAAACACACACACACAAAAAAACCCCATACTGACCAGTTGTCATGGCATGTGGTTTGTCAGGTTCACTTTGAGATCCCTTTAAAAACAAAAAACTGTCCAATCATAGTTGATAGAATATTTTTGTATGCTGCTGTACAAAGCCAATAGTCCAAATTCCTGTTTATGCCACCAAACATACTGATGTGATTACATCCTAGAAATGAATATTCCAGTGTAGAGCAGGGCGATATGACCAAAAATATTTATCACGATATACATTTGAAAATTTGCGATAACGATATAACTGACGATATAATTAACACTAGACAAAATACTTTACAACTCCACAAATTTATTAGTGCAAAAAAACCAAAAAACAAAAACCCATCAATGTATTTTCACTTAAACAAGCAGCTGTTTTTTATGTGCATTAAAGTTATATAAAAATTTAACAGTGCAAACGCAAATTTCTTGCTGACAGTTTAACCAAAAGGCATTTCCAGTGGAAATTGGCCGACATATCCTCAGCATAACCATGTCTAATATCCACAAAACTTAAGAGGTTATACACACACACACACACACACACACAATACGGTAATATTATATTACGTATCACTCCACGAGGCCCCTGCCTACGATAGCCATAATGCTCCGACAATCCATCAAGCATCAAGGTTTGAAGCTTAGCAAAGTCGTACTAAAACATTTGACAGATTTTCGAGCGCCATGTACCACATAAAATCTTTTCGAGGTCAGTAAACACAACCAGAATTTATACATAAGGCACACAGGATTATAAGGGGCACTGTCGATTTTCAGAAAAATCAAAGGATTGATTTTAAGTGTGCCATATTTTCCAAAAAACACGGTAATAACGACGGCCCGCCAGCATGCTCTACCAAAAATAGTGCTTTGTTGTGTATCTGACGGATGAAAGCTAAACCAGTTCCACACCACTGAAGTTGCAGCATTTTTACAAACCAATTCTGGTTCATCCGTTTCATTCAACGATCCGCTTTCGCCCTCCTCATTCTCCGTCGCAGCCATGCTTTTTCCGCCATGTGCATATGAAAACAAAGGCACTGCGCATGCGCATTTTACCCATATTCTATCACGATATTTCATTTTCTTATCGTTGCCCAACATTATACTGGTATTACCGTGAACGATATGATATGATCCAGCCCTATTCCAGTGAGAGAAAGCAGAATTATCTTAATGATATAAAATAGACTGAAAATTCATCCAAAATCTAAACAGTCTGGGGAATACCTGATGCTAAGCTCTAACAGATGAACCTCAAACCTTTTTTCTGTTTTCATTCATAAAGCTAATCAGAACCCTAAATGATGTAACAGTCAGTGATAAAATGCTATCTCTTCCTGTGGTCCTTTATTTTCCTGTAATCTTGCTTCAGCCTCTTTATTTTCACTCCGCATTGCTTCACTGTGTCACGCATACCCAACAGCAATTTGAGGGGGAAATCCTAGCAAAGATTTCAATGTAATGCTTGGGCGAGGCAAAACTGCATTGCATTTCCTCGTCCCACTCAAAGACAAGACTTCACTGTCAACTCATTTCTCCATGCATGGTTCCACTTTCAGGGCTAATGTTAAGAGTTGCTGTAGCCAATGTTTGACCAACATTAGCGCTTTTCTGTCCACTGTGTTACTCACTGTTCCTCTTATGCTTGGAAAAGGTCTCAAAAGGATCACAATAACGCATTTCTAAGTGAAGACACTGGAGAAGAGAGGGTACTACCTCCAACAGTTACTATGAAATAGTTCCTAAAGGGAACAGATGGGTATCCAGCTAGGCAATTGGTTAAGATGCTGGTCAGATTATTTCCCCATGTTCAATTGTACCTGGAGGCCTTTTACTACATGCCAGTAACTTCTCCTTCTACTGTCACTATCCATCAATTCATCCATCCATCTGGGGTTGAACAGCTGCCACAGGACTGTGTTGCTATCCAGTACAGGCAAAACAATCTTAAAAACATGAAGTGGACTGCTTCTTGTGAACACAGATCATGTGAAAAGTCATTTGTGCTTGGTGGTGGGAGAAGTTATTGCTCACAGCACTTTTATTCTGACTTCCCTCATTGTGCAAGCTGCAACAGCTTGTGCAATACTAGCCAACATTGCTTCTAACCCTCTGTGAATCTGGAGAGCACAAATATTAGGAGTGCAGCAGAGGTGGCGGCAACAATTCAGAAGCGCAGTTAACAAAGCTAGAAATTGGGCACGCCTAAAAATTTTTCTTAACAAAGCATCTGACAGACAATCACGTGTTAAAAGGCTGGGCTCGTGATCGTCTCCAACCCTGAAGGCTTTTTGACGCATGAGGACTTAAGCATCCACTGACCATTTATCTCCTTTTAGAGGAAAGTAAACAAGGCGCTCACAGCGCAGACAATAAAGTCTATTTAACATTCACGGTGGCTGCTCTGGCATGAATGCACATGGTCTTTGGAAGCAATGCCAAGATCTTACAGCTTGATAGTTCGCTCGCAACCAACTCATGATTTGGACTAATTAAGAGTCAGGAACAAGACTTGAAGATATTAAATGTTTTTCAAAAGTGTGCTGAGCCCCTTTAGCCAGGAATCTAAACCTAAAATAAAAGGGCGTATCAAGAGAGAAGAAAAATAAATAAAACTCAGTGCTTACTGTTGACTGCGACCCACTCATTTAAGTCTTCACCCTCAGGCAACATGACTGCCATGCGCAGGTTTCCACTCCCCAGAGTAGCCTCTGCATGTTTCAGCAGCTCATACTGATGAGAACCCTCCGGGATGTTCTTCTTGGGCTTGAATGTTTTGGATGAACGATTTCCACTGTGTGAGTCACACATAAAACCGGAAGACAAAAGGTAGAATAAACAAAAAGACAGAAAGGTATGATAAGAAATCATGAGGTCACCGAACACTAATGTGAGGTGACCTTTCAAACAAAAAGTTGTGACTTTCTTAAAAAGATGTCAAAGGGAGCTCAAGCTCGTTTGAGTTTAGCAGAATGTAAGTGGGTGTGTGTGTGAACAGTGTGGCCCCTCTCTGTATAATGAGGCTATTTGTAGAGGTACTGTATTCAGTTGATCTCACTGCCCCATTAAACAAGAATTTGTGAGTCCTCACAGCATGGGTTGGACACACAAAAGAAATGTTTAATTAGAGCATCCTCTAATGGCAAGATCCGACCCAAAATATCCTGTAGCATTTCTATAATTCAAAATATGTGCCATTATCAGGATACTGTTGTTCTTCATTAGCCATTTCCTTCGAGCCTCCCCATATATACCAAGTACACAAAAAGAAAGATGACAACAACAATAGTAAATCTAGACCTCATCTTCTTCAATCTAACTACAAACTATCACAGTAGGTGTGTCTGACGTTTCTCAGCTTACCTCCTCAAACAGACATTATTTTAATAGCTGGCTAAATATCGACGACATACTGTGGTGTTACTTTGCTGCGTTTAGCGGTAGCAGTGCTGTGTTAGATTAGCCGGTGGCATCAAAGTGTTTACACCAGCAAATATCCAAGTCACAATCAAAACCCTCCATCTCTCTTGAGGCAATTTGTCAGTGGACCTGTTCTAAGTAGGTGAAATTTCTCTTTTGGTCAACTGTAACCACTAGCCTTAAAGTACTGATGAATATGCGATTAGTATTGATTACAATTTGAAAGTGTAGTGAAAGCTACAGAAAATAATGCGAATCGGTAGCAGTCCGAGGTACGTCCAGGAAATAGTCTAAGCCCTTGAAACGCTACGGCTAGCTAACTTTCTAGCTGTTGCAGCAAAGCTGGCATTTCCCAAACACGAAGCTAAATGGCAAGACAAAATAAGCGTGTATCGAAAGGTTGTAACTCACAAAAGAAAGCTCATGTTTCCTCGGGTCGCCGAAAAAATTCCCTTCTTGGAAAACAGCCGATAGTAAAGGCAGCCCAAAAGGATTGCCAAAAACTCTAAAGCCTCACACTTCCTCGGTTCTTCTCGGGCTTAGTCGTGTGGTCCTTGTTAAACATCCGAAAAAATATAAATATTAACAGAAATAACTACCCACTAGTTTTAAAAAAGGGGGGAAACAGATGTATTTTATAGACAGACCAATCTACTAGCTGCTGTACGCTGGGAGGCAGCAGCGCACTGACTGCAATACTCACTTCTTCATCTAACCTTGAAGGCAGAGAAGACGCAGTTCTACTGTGTGCTGCCATCTAGTGGAACAAATCGGTCAGAACTACTGTTCTTTCCTTTGAATAGGAACATTTTAAGCAAACATGTAGGCTACTTTCTATATATTATATTGAAAAATAAAGTAATATATTTTACGAAACTGGCGTATGCTTCAGTATTTATGTTTTTTATGTTTTCTTCTCTAATTATTAATTCACTGAGCCTAGGCTACATGTCTTTGTTTGTTTTTTTATTTAACTGCGATTCAAAAATGCCTATTATAACTGATGCTGCTAGCTAAGTTAAAATTACAGGGTAAATGCTGTTGAATTTGTTCGATAAAAAATATAGCCTGAAGATGGAGCTGTTTTCTTGAAATATAAAATGGAAATATGGAAATTTCATAGCCAGTGTCACGATCTGTGCTGCCTTCGTGTCCGTTGGAAATCTAGGAAAAGCTTCGGCATTTCCCAGATTTTTCAGTATAGTTTCCCTCTTACAGCGTCTCTTTACCTTCTCTGAACAAAGGGCAACCTCATATTGTCTTCAATGATAAGACTAAATAGATATATGTAAACATGTTTGGTCCTTCTAGTTATCTTCCTCCTGTAAAAAAGCATCTTTAGTTAGACTATTTAGGCTTAAAAAAGTGGTGGCGCACTAGGACCCTCCAGCTCCGTGTCAGCTGACGATGCAGCCAGTTATATGCGACGCCAGACCGTAGCCCGAAGCTTTTTTTCAGCTTGGGTTGGGAGAAAACGGGTCGACTCGCCGTGTCAGGCCCATGTCTGAAAACCCAAACAGACGTTCACATTTCAGCAGAAAGTCGACTGCACAGCACGGCAAAGCCAGAACAGGTAAAAGCCTTTTTTTTCCTATACGAAACCACTCCGCCTCGTAGGGAGCAGCATTAGTGAGGCGTTCGATGACAAGTCCTCTGTGTGAGCTTATGTTATTTCTTTATCCGCAGCAGCAAGATGGAGTGTGAGTGGAAACCAGACGAGCAAGGACTTCAACAAATTTTACAGCTGCTGAAGGAGTCTCAGTCGCCTGATACGTCCACACAGAGATCCGTCCAGCAAGTATCCTTTTTGAGCCAGATATGGATGATATAATCTGTTAGTGGTTTAATAACAAAACAGACTCAACAGGCTAACGATAGCTAATACTAGCCTGGGTGGTTACAGTTACAAGCAGGTACGCTCGTGCCTTTTTTTGTCTCGCTTGCACGCGCTACAAACGGAGCAGGTCGTGCTAACATCATTTGACATTAAAAATGCTATAAATTGTCTTGCTTGGTTAATACAATAAGCAACGGTAGCTTCTAATTGCTCCTCCTGTACACCTTTACCTTGCATATTGCTTCGGCAGAACATCATAATAAAACATATTTAAAGCCCCGGTATATCATCTGCAACTTAATCCTCAATTAAAGCTAAGCTTACCGGAAACATGCTATGTTACTAATTTAAGTAAACATTCGAATTAGAAATTCTGTGCATAATATAATGATGTAATGGTGATGGTGTTAATTGTGACAGAACACCCCCCCCAAAAAAAAAGACATCTGTCCGTGCCTTGCATGCACAGAAGTGTATGCAATGCACGAAATTGCTGGATTTTACAGCATCTGAAATCTCCTGTTCTAAAACAGGAGTTTAATGGAGTGGAATAAGAAGCCATCATTATTCAAGCATTTTCGCTGTGACACTTTACTCTATGTCACTTTTCCAAAGGGTGCCAGGGATTATCAAACAAAACCGTATTAAGGTGACCTCTTCCAGCTAGATTAAATGGCAAGCACTAAAGGGTAGGTTTAACATGTAAGTGCTTTATTAGCTTTACTCTGTAGCTCGGGCACTGCATTGTCACACAACACTGTGCTAGTGTTGTGACAATGCAGTTGAGGAGCAATCATCTGCTGCTCAGAGCTGCTGGTCCTTACGTTTTTGTCTGGTTTCATGCAGGTCCTTAATAAATTTCTTATGTAACACTTCATACGGACTGTCTCATTAACTCATAGACTAGCTGCTGGTATAGCCCTAAAGATGCCATCTGCCAGTACAGTCATGCCAAATGACACATTTATGACCCCCTTACAAGCATACATCCAGTCCACTCACACACACTGACATACGCTCTCATCATTATGCTGTTAGATTAGACCACTCCTCCTCTTTATATGGGGGGGAGGAAAAAAAATCTGTTTTTGGCTTTATTATTATTATCAAATTACAGAATGCAGTGATGTTCTTTCAGCCTTTTAACATGCTCTTCGTACATTTGTAACCCTTAACCATTTCTCCCAGAGACTCGAGCAGCTGAATCAGTATCCAGACTTTAACAACTATTTGATATTTGTTTTGACAAAGTTGAAATCGGAAGGTAAGCTGTCCGCCCTTCTCCTTCGCTCTGTCATTTTGTGTCTGTGGTGTGTTCCTAGATCATCTAATAGCACCTGGGCAGCACGGGTGAATGTCAGAGCTGTCGTTTTTATGTAACTGCTTATTGACAGGTCAGCCCGGCCGTGACTTGGGTGACCTGATGGCATCTTTGTTGCAAATGGTGTGCCACACAGAATATGGGCCACTCTAATTTTAAAGCTAAATCCTGGCACTGCTCAACTTTTGGCTTGACTGTCTGCACAGCAGATGACCCAAATGTTAAGTGGTGTTAAGACCTTTTCGGTTGCATGACGACCTTAGCTCAGATGCAATAAGCCACAAGTGTTTAAACAAAAAAAAATGACCGAATTTATTACTTTCCCATTTTAAGCAAACAGTAAAATAGTTTCTGTCCACAATGTTAGTATAAATGTCTGAACATAATTTCTGTAATACTCTGCTTGTGAAAAATGAAAGGAAAGCAATTTAATGTCTGAGTCACCAGCCTTCATTTTGATCATAGCTAGAGTGGAATTTTCACATTTCCTTCCTTGGCCTTTTCTCTCCCAAGATGAACCGACCCGATCCTTGAGCGGGCTCATACTGAAGAACAATGTGAAAGCTCACTATCAGAACTTCCCTAATGGCGTGTCTGATTTCATCAAGAGTGAGTGCCTCCAAAACATCGGAGACTCATCTCCTCTGATTCGGGCCACTGTTGGTAAGTCTCATCCTCTCTGTCTTCTGATTGTAATGTTGCCCTTAGCATCCATGCATACCTTTTTATGTTTAAATGTTTTCTGTTGTTATGTACGTTGCTTTGTTGTTCCTGTAAATAACTTCCTTATTTGTTTAAACTACATGCTGAAATATAAAACCTACAGCTCACTATATTGGGAACATAATCAGCATTCGCAGACAAAGCAGGGAAATAAATGACAATGAATATTTACACAACACCTTATTATTGGTTGTGATGGTTGTATATTATTTACACTAATTAAACCGATGAAACGGATTTGGGATAGTAGCTCATTTATTTTCTTATTTTTAGGGATATGGTTATGTTTTTAGTAGAAAATGAGTCTGCTTTTCTGTGTTGTTTATATTTCTTTATTCATCCAGTGGGCAGAAATCTATGAAAAAACCCTTAGAAATAAACAGCCCTACTCCTGCAGTTCTCCTCTCTCCATTCTTAACCCCTCCCACCAGATTAGCGTGGACACATAGACTTGCTGTCAAAAGCGTGCTATTGCTGACTTTTGACTTCAGGGACTCAAAGTTTGCTCTCTCAGGTTTTCACCGCTGCTTGGCTAATCTGGCCTAACGGACCTGTAACTGGCTCAAGATTGTGAAGCCTGAAAACAGCTTAGAGGCGGTGCAGTTATCTCTCAGACCTTGTCAGTTACAGTATGATTGAAGGCTACTGTGAATTTCTTTTTAATCCAGTGAGAGCAAAGCCCTACACTGGCTTTAAATGCCTCTAAATAGTCTTCCTTAACTCAATAGGCTACTGTATCAGCTTTTAAATGCTGGTTTGGTCTCCCAAGCATTCCCTGCTATTATTGCAGAATCTTGATATTAACATTTGCATAATTAGGGGTCATCCTGCTGTTTAAGCTAACTTGAAGCCATTTATGTGCTGCATTTCTGTTGCTTCTATTCACATGGATTATAAACAGAAGCGCTTTATAATATTAAATGTCTGTGTTTCATTATATCCTGTCCATGTTTTTGGATTTTGGTTTAATCAACTAACTCAACCCACTCTGATAACAGGCATCCTCATCACTACAATTGCCTCCAAGGGAGAGCTACAAAACTGGCCGGAGCTGTTACCCAAACTCTGCCTGCTGCTGGATTCTGAGGATTATAACACATGTGAAGTGAGGACAAACAAATCAGAAGCTTATAAATTAATTTCTTTTAGGCACTAAGCTGATGTTTGCTGGTGGTGTCACAAATGTGTTGATACGGGTGAAAGATGTGAAAACTATTTCTTAAGGGTTCTACAGATGATGTTTCCTGTAATAATCCACTAACACTGTGTTTCCACAGAAATGTATGTACTAACCCAATTACAAATGAGCAAACTATATATGAACAGGAAATCACTTAGATCATTTCAAAAGTTCTTAAAAATCTAAAGTTATCTTGTAACACACTGAACTGAAAATGCATCATACAAATACAATGTGGCTCTAAAATCTTCTGCAGTAATCAAAAATATGAGATTGATTTTAGTAAAATGTCTTCTGACAAAACTGACTTGGTTAAGATGGACCCAAATGTTGCAGCTGAGTAGCCATGATGTATTCATGTTTCAGTCACTCTGTAGCACATGAATAGTGCTCCGCAGGAAAGTGTCAAAATTCAACATTTCATTACTAAAAAAAAATCACACAGGTTCCCGAACCAGCTTAAAGAATCCAACCTGAAATGCAGTGGGCTCAGCGTTAATATGGCAGCAGCCATTACTTTGCTTGATATGGACATGACGCTAATGTCATTTTGTAATATTATCATCTGCCAACGACTCCGATTTCTTCCTCTTTAATTACCGTGCTTTCAACTCATCAGAAGTTTAACAAAAGCGTGTGTGTGACTATGAGAATGAGAGGCAGCTTTTTGCCATAGCTGTGTTGGAGATGGGTGGGGAGTGCTGAGATTAAGCGTGCACATATTTCTGACTGTATATTACAGCCCATGTGTGCTGTAATTAAGCATGTTTCCCTGTCTGGGCACACAGACAGTTGTGCGTGTACTGTTTATTTGTTTATTAATTAATTTATTGTGGAAAGAAAAGCTGGCTCAGCTATAAAGCAGCATCTGGATGGTATCCTGCTGGCCAGATGAGCTAAAGACATTTGCACAGCTGGAGCAGCCGCTGCAGACTGCAGATTATTCAGCTCTGACTCATTTATTCTCTCTCTTTTTTGATCATCGTCCAAATATGCTTTAATTTTCAAATCGCCGATAACTACATGCTGTTGGGTCATATTTCATCTTTACAGGCCACCATGATCCACTCTTTGTGTTTTAATATCTTTAATTTTTCTGAATGTTCTGCAGAATAAAACTCAAGTGCTTGTTCTTCTAAATGCTCCATTGCAGCAGCCACGAAAATGACAGTACAGTCGTTTGTTGTGGCTGTTAGATCATCTGATTTGTGTAACCATATTCAAGCTCATATAAACTCCCAGGTCATTAGTATTCTGTCAGTTGGATTTGCCCATGACATCAGAATCAATAAATTACACGGCATGTTAAAGTGTCGTGGTAAATTCAGCTGTGTCTTGGGGCAATAAAAATACATGCTGACAGGATTATTACTTGTCGATGTGATTTGAAGTAATTTAAGGAATAGGTGTGACATAAAAAAAATAAATCTCTGTGTAGCACCGCTGCCAGCCTCCTTTGTAAAGCTTGTTCAGAAGCTAAGATTTAGGTCAGGTAGTTACTGCAGACCATCTTGAAGTGTGTGTGTGCGTGTGTGTGTGTGTGTGTGTGTGTGTGTAAGAGGCTTAACACTCAAGCAACCAAATGTAGAAACTCCTTATAAGACCAGCTATGTTTTTTGAAAAGAAGCTTGAGGGTTGGAAAGCTTCTTAATGTTTCTTGTTGAAGATGGTCAAGTTGCTGCACTGTGAATAACTAGGAAGCAAACAAATAATCATTACTATATCTCTTTCCTCCAAAAGCACAACATTTGATGACCTCCCCTCTAACCTTAATGAGTTTTGACACCTCAGTATATATCAATGAAGATGTGGTTTGACAACCATTAGAATAGTTTCCAGGTTTTTCCAAGGTTAGCTGCATCAGCAGAGACCATCCCCACCACCTTCTAGTGCACACCCAGTTATTTTATGTTTATATAAGCAGGCCAAAGTTTGAAATAAAAACCTCAGTGTAGCCAGTCAGAAGAGATGCTGTCATACATATGTCAGGATGTCAGTGGGTAGTTTGAGCTCTCGTTGGCAGAGTTGAGGCCGCATTTGAGGATAACTTCAGAGAACCGTGACCCAAAGCAGCATCTAGCTGTGTGTCTGAGGTAAAATAGGATTATTTTACTATTTCAACATCATTGTATATTTAGCTTAGTGCATTTTTTTTGAGCTACGAATGCAGTTGTTTCCAAATTAAGTGCTGTGAATGGTCAGATCTGTTTATTTCCATGCAAAATATCAGAAAAATCAAGCTTGATTCAGGGGGGGAAATGAAGGTTTAAAATTTGTCCTGTGGTATTACGCAGTTGGTTTGAAGGGCTGCATGCAAAACTAGGCAAGTTCAAAAAATATTAACACACGAAATATTTGCCCGACTTGTATACATCTGGTGTGTAAAGAGTTTTAGTGTGAGATAGATGGGGGCTGTTGGGAAAATCAGCTAGTCTAGAGTCCAAGATTTAAATATTGAGCTGAAAATGAGTAAATAAGTACACTTTAAAGGGTCAGTATTTCTTCTTGTTGCTGATGTTGATGTTATTATTGTTGCTGTAGTATCTGGCACCTTCTTCATTTTAGAAGAGAGCCGTTGGTAGTCTTGATTAGCCATATAGTACTCTTTAAGAACTGAGCATCCACTGCCTCCCCAAAATAATCCACTATTTCTATCAGCATGACTTTGATATCTATTTTGGGAGTATATTTAGTGACTGCCAGTGTACAGTTTCCGATCTGTAATCTACGCTTTGAGAAACGTGTAAATGCATGTTGGCCTTGGGCCATTTGATCAATATATGTTGTGCATTTACAGTATCTGTGCAAGGTGATCCTCGTGACTCTCCCAGTGAATCATCCTCCCTCTGATTGCTCAACAGTCCCACGCTGAGACATAATGTCTGCTGACGCTGTGTATAAAGACAAGCTTCTGTATATGGTGAAACTGCAGCATGCTGTTTTTAGCTTTAAATCATCTGTTCTCAAGTAATGATGTCATAGATTGTTGTTTTTTGTTTGTTTGTTTTTTAAGCTTAGTATGCACATAACAAAATGCAGAAAAATCAAAACGCATTCATTTTGGTAACATAAGGAGCTGCTGCCCTACCAGTGAGTCCTGCCTTGTTTGTGGTTTAAGACGAGTGGTTGCTGGAAGAGCTCCTTGTGTCACCACGCTGTGCTCTTCTCTGCATGCTCTATATAAAGAAACAAGCAGGTGTGTCGGATGCCAAGTTTAATGCTGGTGGACGGCTTAATATAGGTTATGGCTGTGTTTTGATTAATGGAGGTTGACAAGTGGCTATAACGGTGTTGATGCCACTCGAAGGGGAAAACGATCACCTATGATAATGCTCTGCCACCTCAGTGCTCATTTGTAGCATTATTCACATTTCAAGGGCAGGATTCTGAAGGAGCCGTTTAGTCGACTACATGTGTATTAATATTTTTCTTCTTTGCCCTGGCTCACAGCCATCTGCGTGACTTGCATTCTCACAGTGAACGACCTTCAGTAGCAGGACTTGAAAGGAAGATTACACTTTAGATACTTGCATATCATTGAAACACTTGCAGGCCACTCCCATTCCTTTGCACTTCTCTCTTGACACACACAAATGCCTGTATTATGTTTTGACGTCACTGTGTGCAGCGCTGGGGCACAGTTGTGCGTAATATGAAATATTTGTTTGGGTTCCCACGCAGGTTCGCAACCAGCAATTGCATTATCAGTTAATCTAGTCATTATTCTTGATTAGTCGTGATGTGTGTTAACATATCATGCCATGCCAGCATTTAAACCCCAGTGATCTTGAATACATATGGATAGCAGGGGAAAAGTCTTTCTTCTAAATAGCTCATTAGTAACCCAGTCATGTTTTTTCAACATTAAGATAAATCTGACATTTTGGGGGCTGTCATGAGATTTTTATATCATGGCTTATGTATATCACATCTGTTTAGGTTTTTTTTTTGTTTGGATTTCCAATTCTTAGCTTAAACAGCAGCATGTCTTATACAATTAAAGGAACTCCCAACTGTCTTCTTTCATCTGTTTCTAGGTGTCATTAGCAGTTATCTCAATGTCATCTCCAAATTCCAAAAGGAAATTTCCACTGCTGTCTCCGATTACCTGCTGGCATCAAGATTCAGTCTGATGAAAGAAATGCCTTTTTCCCCCTTCATAAATTTCCTTTGTCCCTTCTTGTTTGTGACCTTGATTTAACCTTAGCCTCCTCGTCTTGTGTCACCCCTGCGGTTCTGAGCATATTTTTCCCCTCCTTTTTTTTTTTTTTTTTTTTTTTTTTTCTCGTGGAGATGGCTCTGTATCTGTCCTCTAAAAGGAATGCCGACATGGGAGTGGTTTCCATAGAAACACATTTCAGACAGCGTTGGTGTCAGTGCTGTGCCGTTTCTTGTATCTGCCTCTCAGGCTGCAATTTTTTTTATTTATTTATTTATTTTTGTGAGGGAGACTGAAGTCTGCAGCATATCGTGAGCATGCATACTAACCATCTGTCAAGCAGCGTGTGTGTGTGTGTGTGTGTGCTGTTTGAAGGTTATTAGAGCAGAAGTGGATGAATCCTATTGAACATCATGGATGAGAAGGTGGAATGTATTATTTAGTGCTTTCACTGTGCAAATACTAGCACTATGATCCTCCATGTCTCATATGTTACAGAGCTTGTACACAGTATGTGGATTTATAGAACCAGGGTGATTTTGTTTTGGTTTAAATATGCATGATTGTAATATGACTATAGTGTACCATAAGGGCAATTTATTTATTTCACTGTGTGGAGAATGGCCTCTTACATTGTACCTGTCATATTTGGCTCTTAAGCATGTAAAGCCTTTGGCTCTTATGAGTGCTTCCGATTGCAGACTTTATTCTTACTATGCAATGAAGCAAATTATGTTGTTATACAGTAATTGTTGCCTCAATGTTAGATGAGAATCAGGCAAATAAGACCAGTTCCAAACACGTTTTATTCCTACTGTCTACTTCAGTGTCTCAGTATTTTGGGGTTAACTTCCTGATAAATTGGCAGAAAAATTAAATCTTCCATCATGTCTCTTTCTTTCTTCATTGTTTACTTTGCTGTCTTTTCCTTGTGCCATTTTTTCCCCTTTGTTTTCAGGGAGCTTTCGGAGCTCTTCAGAAGATCTGCGAGGACTCTGCTGAGATCCTGGACAGTGACATGCTGGACCGTCCTCTGAACATCATGATCCCCAAGTTCTTGCAGTTTTTCAAACACAGCAGTCCTAAGATTAGGTATCATAATACTTCTTTTTTTCCAATTTTGCTGACTGAAGTTGACTTTAAGTTACACTGTCCTTTGAACCTTTCACTTACACATGGATGTTTTATTATTTGAAATGACCTAGTCTGTTACAGTCTTTTAGAACGTGCATGGCATTGCATTTAAATTGTCTGCGAATGCTGTTTATTATACCTGTTTAGTGACGGTGCATACTTTTCAGTTAAAACTACTTTAAGCAAATGAAGATGGTTCCTTTCCTCCTCAGTAATTTAAAATTGATGAAATACTTCTACTGGGACTTACTTGACATTCCAGCTGATATCAGCTGGTGTACCAAAACTGTGTGACTTTGTGTCTTGCCTGAACTATTCTCCATTTGTTGGATACAATAAAATGTCTAGTCTAAATCTGAATACACAGCCAGTATGTACATTTTCAGTCTGTCTTATGTTTCTTAGAGACGACACACAACAAGTGTCTGTTGCAGTGTAAAACTCCTGTAGAGAGAGAGGTTTCTCATATTTGGAGGTTAGATTGGAGGAGATGGGGCAAATGATAATACAGAGGCTACATTCACAGTGTGCAGCATGTGAGGAAAACATGTCGGTGTGACTCTAATGTGGTTGTTACTCTGTTGCAGGTCTCATGCCATCGCCTGCGTCAATCAGTTCATCATCAGCAGGACTCAGGCTCTTATGCTTCACATTGATCCTTTCATTGAGGCAAGTCAGACTCTAATGCTCCTTTATATTATCTATTATGCTTTGGGTTTGTTTTTTTTGTTTTTTTTTAAAGTGTGTCTATATGCAAAACAAATCATTGGCCCCAAAAGAAAGAAACAGAAGCTACTATAGGGTTACTTCAATAAGGCAAGCTATTCCTCTGACAGTTTGGGATTTACCTCTCCAGTTTGTGGCTTTCTGCAATCAGTTGCCGCATATGCCAAGCCTCATGCAAATTATTGCAAATTATATTATATTTAAGGCTTGGGAGAAGAGATTAATAATAAGAAAATTGAAGTCAGATATTTGGCAATAGCAAGAGGCTGAAGCACAAAAAACTGAAGAGTTAGTAGCAATTAATAATTTAAAAGTGTAATAAATGAACTAAAGCCGTCATAAATCGAACAGCTATGACTTTATGTCCGAAACATTTGTGTACTGTGCTGAAGACAACTCAACTGAAGTCAAGCTGGGGCTGAGCTGTACCTTTCTGTAATGCCAGTTTGTACCGTAAGATGGTGCAGCACCTCAATGTATGTCTTTCCTTGTTATGTCTTTTAAAGATATTGGGTATATATTTAACATTTTGATATAGTAAACAGGACATTTAGAGCAAATGGCTACAGATTATACATACAGCAAATCGCAGAACTGTGTACATTCACAAACATCTAAAACACTGGTACATTATCTGTAATGTTCTGCAGTACTGTATTGACTATTCCCCTCTCAATCATATTTATTCCTATGTTATTGCCAACAGTGGTATTAACTTTAAGCTGTCGCCCTGCCCTCTGTAGAATCTCTTTGCACTGGCAACAGATGATGAGCCAGAAGTGAGGAAGAATGTTTGTAGAGCTCTTGTTATGTTGCTTGAGGTTCGCCTCGATCGTCTCCTGCCACACATGCATAACATCATAGAGGTGAGTGTATTGTAAAGATGAAGAATGACTATATTAACTAAAAGGGAGAAGCCTAAAAGCTGATAATCGGTGCAGTATTGAAATGGGTTTTCAAGGTTTAGAGAGGCTGTATAATTCTAGATTCTCCCTGTGTTCTGCAGTGTTTTTTCAATAGCATTTGGGGAAGGCACCTCAGACAAAATACTACTATGTGAGAGAGCAGGCCAACTTTAGCCTGCACCCGAATGCACACTCCTCCACACAGCTCCCTCTACAGTTTTTGAATTATATTAAGTCAGCATTTCAGATGGTCAAATGTCAAGCTTGACAGAACAGTTTTGGATTATATACTAACATAAATGGACTATCATTTATTTGGCAATTACTATAGTCTGTTTAACCATTGAATGTGCATTGCAGCACAAGCCATGTTTACACACACACACACACACACACACACACACACACACGCACACAGTCATACAGCCCTTTTATACATATACTAAAAACACTTTACCCAACGCCCTTTTGGCATGCATACCTGAAGAGCCAGGATTGAATCACTTACATTAGTGAGTCAGATAGTGGAGAAGCCACAACCACCCCAATGTATTCATGTAAAAAGGAAATGGGGAAAAAATAACAGTGTGCTCTTCAAAATGAAACTTGCATGTTAGATACTTAAAAATCATGTAGCTTGTTGTTAAATGTAGGGTGCTTTTTTTTTTTTTTTTTCTTTCAATAAACCTCAGGAGTGTGGATAAATATGACATTTTGAAATGGAAAATGTGCATGAACCCTGAGTAAATATGACATATGACATAAACCTCTATTAATAACACAGCAGTAAGCAACTCTGTTGTACTGGAGGTCGTTTTATGTCATTCTGATGAACATGGCCGAATAAAGTAGGGCTGTGTTTTTTTTGTTTTTTTTTTTGTTTGTTTGTTTTAATTTATTTTTTTTCCCCCAATTTTGCAAACATGACTTTGCTGAATAATTATTTGTTTGCCCACTAAATCTATAAAATGATAGTTTCTCATAAAAAGTTATTGCTTACTCTTTATTAGCCCATTTGCTTTTCTCTGATGGGTTTGGTTTAAACAATAGACATGCACGGGTAGTTTTTAGTTGTGTTACTGGCTTCACTTTCTTTACTCATGTATTAAAATACAAACACTTTATGTGAATTTATCATTTTATTATTTTTATATTCATTATATCATAGTAGACAGATGTTCAAAAGCACCAAACAAACAAATTAGAAATACTTTTTCTTTCTTCTTCTTCCTTGTGAGCTATTCATTATAGAAGACAAAGTAACCAGTTACAGTTACTCACATCACTGCTTGATTTAGACTCTTGCAAATCTTTGGCCCTTATAAAACATATATGCAACGTGTACTGAACTCATGAACGTTAAAGATGAGGACAATTCACAGGCACGCACTGATGTACTATAATGTTGTGGTTCGTTTTTAGATCAGCTCATACACTTATATTATCTGTGAGGTAAAAATAATTTCCAAAAGCTGTATAGATGTTGATGATCCTGGCATTATAAGAATTTATGTAGTAAGTTTGATATAGATTGATCAATGCCTCTAAGAGGAGTTGGGGAACAGACAAACATACACCATGGTCATTATAATAAGACAAGAATGAAATGAACTATTCTCTGAACAGATAGTTGAACCTGCGTCGCAGGTTTTAGATTTGGTTGCATTCCTTCCTTTGGGATGAAATATTCAGATTTGTACGTGAAAATGTTTTTGTTTATTTGTATGTTTTGTTTTGTTTTTTAAATTCAGTACATGCTACAGAGGACTCAGGACCATGACGAGAATGTTGCCTTAGAGGCCTGTGAGTTCTGGCTGACACTGGCCGAGCAGCCGGTGTGTAAGGAAGTGCTGTGTGGCCACCTCTCCCAGTAAGAAAATACACACACACACACACACACACACACACACACACACACACACACACACACACACACACACACACACACACACACACACAGCCAGATGTAATGTACAGACTTATGCTGGTTTTGAAAGTAGCTGATTCATAGCAGCCTTGGCACCAAGTCAGCAAAGACCTTGTACTAGGGTGTTATTTTTCCTCACCTCACGGTGGCTGATTAAGAGTTGACCTCAGGTTTAACATCTGTCACCAAATTGTCACATTAAACTGTGTCCACAGCAGGGACCAAATGTGAGTAATTGCCTGTGAGTTCTGCCCTAACCTTGCCCTTTGTTCTCATCATTTTTCCCGCCGCTGCTCCAGGCTCACTCCGGTGCTTGTCAACGGGATGAAGTACTCTGAGATTGACATCATTCTGCTCAAGGTCAGTTTGTACTGCCTAATATGTTTACGTGAAGGTACAATGATAAACTGCTCCAGGAGTCAAGCTGACCATACGTTCATTTTCAGGGAGACATTGAAGAGGATGAGGCCATTCCAGACAACGAGCAAGACATCAGACCACGCTTCCATCGCTCCCGCACTGTTGCCCAACAGCATGAGGGTGATGGAATTGAGGATGAGGAGGATGAAGATGACGAACTAGATGATGATGATGATACTATCTCTGACTGGAACCTGCGTGAGTTCAGTGCATATCTAAATTGAACTGTCTAGATTGCTCTGTGATGGTTGTTTCAAAATAATTCATAGTGGCTCTTTATCCATGAACTCCACTGTAAGGAGCCCTGCATTGTCTTGTAGTCCAAACGGCTAATAGAGAAGAGGAAGGTCTAATTTTTCTTAGGTTTTATGTAACTTTACAATCAGTAGAACAAAAATGCCACATCGTGCACCTTTTTAACAGTCCCAAAAAGCAGATGGTGTACTAATTGTCCTCTGCTTGTTTGTATTATGCTTGTTACATCTGTATGATCTTTTTTTTCTGTGTATGTGTGTACTGTTAGGCAAGTGTTCAGCAGCAGCACTCGACGTGTTGGCCAACGTATTCAGGGAAGATCTGTTGATGCACATCCTGCCTCTTCTCAAAGAGCTGCTTTTCCATCCAGAGTGGGTAGTTAAAGAGTCTGGAATCCTAGTGCTGGGGGCTATAGCTGAAGGTAAGAAGGGGGAAATGAAGAGAGGGAGGTCCCTCTTTGAATATAAAATCAGAAGAAGCACCACTTTGAAACAATACTTTTATCCTTTTTCTCCAGGCTGCATGCAAGGAATGATCCCATACCTGCCTGAGCTCATCCCTCATCTCATCCAGTGTTTGTCTGACAAGAAAGCCCTGGTGCGTTCTATCACCTGTTGGACACTGAGCCGCTATGCACACTGGGTTGTCAGCCAGCCTCCGGATGTTTACCTGAAGCCTTTAATGACAGAGCTGCTCAAACGCATTTTGGATAGCAACAAGCGTGTGCAGGAGGCTGCTTGCAGGTGAGTGAGCTGATAAAACCATGTCACATTAACTTTTTTTTTTTTTTTTTTTGCATCGGTGTTTCCCACATATTCCCCTGAAGGTGCATCCAAATTTCAGAGTAGTTACTTTCACACATTGCTTTAACCCCCCCCCCCCATTTTTAATCTTTCCCTGCCAGTGCCTTTGCCACTTTGGAGGAGGAGGCTTGTACAGAGCTGGTGCCCTACCTGGCATTCATCCTGGACACACTGGTGTTTGCTTTCAGCAAGTACCAACATAAAAATCTGCTAATTCTTTATGACGCGATAGGAACACTTGCAGATTCAGTGGGCCACCATCTCAATAAACCGGTATGCAAAATAGAAGCATTTGCTGGATTTCACTTCACATTTCTATGTAAATCTAACATTAATACTGCTGTTGTCATGTACTTATTTTTGTAAAATGAGGACGACAGTAGACCGCATATCAAAAAAGCTGTATCTGTTTGAATGTAAAATAGAATACATTGGCAGCCATTGTTATCAGTGCATTCAATGTGTGATATGTATTAGGAGTACATCCAGATGTTGATGCCACCCTTGATCCAGAAATGGAACCAACTAAAAGATGAAGACAAAGATCTTTTCCCTTTGTTAGAAGTGAGTTTCTCATGCACACTTAAAGGTGCCAAAAATCTGCATGATATCCATAATTTCTGTATCTAACCCACAATTCCTGCCTTCCTCAGTGTCTGTCATCTGTAGCCACAGCACTGCAGAGTGGCTTCCTGCCCTACTGTGAGCCCGTGTACCAACGCTGTGTCAACCTCGTTCAGAAGACCCTCGCTCAGTCCATGGTGAGAATGTCTAGAATGGACAACTTAAAGACTTTCTCTGCATTTTCTATTATCTATTTATACAAAATGAAAACATTTAAACCTGCTGGAGACTCTGCGTAGTCAAGTGGAACTCGATGTAAAGCAAAACGACAACAAAGATGGTGATTTTAATTTAGTTTTTTTAAGTTAACAATCTGTTAGTATTGTTTACAATTTGCTGCACTGGCCCCAAGTGGTAAACAAGGTATTTAGTGGACTTTTAACCACTACCACAGTGGGGTGGATCCATAGATGGAAGCCATATAACTTCTTATTTAATATTTATTACTGTTAAATTAAGTCATGTTATATTTTCTAGCTTCATCAGTCCCAACCAGAACAGTATGAGGCCCCTGACAAAGACTTCATGATTGTGGCTTTGGATCTTCTTAGTGGACTGGCAGAAGGATTGGGAGGCACCATTGAGCAGCTGGTGGCTCGTAGCAATATCCTCACCCTCATGTACCAGTGCATGCAGGTAAGGCCCTGTAAAAGTATTTAACATGAAAAAAAACAAACGTAAACTGACTTGCATGTCTCACCTTGTCCTCTCTTTTTTCTGTAACTGTTCAGGACAAAATGCCAGAAGTTCGTCAGAGTTCATTTGCTCTGCTAGGGGATCTCACCAAGGCTTGTTTCCAGCATGTCAAACCATGCATCGGTACGTTCGGTGTACTTGACTCTGAAGCACCAGTGACAATAAATTCCAAGTCATTTTCTAAGATATTAATTTTCCTCCTTTCAGCTGATTTCATGCCCATACTGGGTACAAATTTAAACCCAGAGTTAATATCAGTGTGCAACAATGCAACATGGGCAATTGGAGAGATATCTATACAAATGGGTGAGTGCCTTTCTTTTAAGACGATGTACAGTGACACATTTAAAATCTGAATTAACTTAAGTTCTTATACCTACACCCTTAGGGCCTGAAATGCAGCCATACATTGCGATGGTGCTGCACCAACTGGTGGAGATCATTAACAGGCCCAATACCCCAAAGACACTACTGGAGAACACAGGTACCACTCGGTGGTAGTGCTGAGCCCGTCAGCCAGCCAGGTTGCCACACACACACACACACAAACACAGAGAGAGGGAGGTGTATACACATATACACACACTCACTCACTCAGGTCCACTTAGCCAGGATTAACTATACTTATTAGACTGCGTGTCTTTCCCTTTTAATTTCAGCCTTTCCCAAGGTATGAGCCTTACTAGTTTTGCTTGTTTCACCAAAGTATGCTGAATATTTCAGGTATTGATTTGCAGTCTGGCACAGTGGCCTGTAAGTTGAAATAAAATTAAAATGAAGCCTTGAGCAAGCCCTGGTGTGAAATTCTTAACACTCTTCAACTGAGCAAACCGTGTAAGAGCCCTGCCTTGGAATGAACTAATGTCGACTGACTTTGCTCTATGAGGTGAAGTACAATATTTTAATGAAACCAAATGCAAAGCTTACACAGAATTATAGATAGATGACTGCATAGCCTCACATAGTTACTGATCAGCTAAACAACTAATCCCAAATGACACCTAAACTGACTAAAAGTAGGGCACCTAGCTGAGATTATTTTTAGGTTGCACACTCTACTCTTGTTTGAACCAAATGCATTGGAGATTCGAATTGGATGAGTCAAGTGAACATTGCATCAAAATTATGCATGCAAGGGTGAAGTGTGACCTGCCAAAATAAAAGGAAATAAAACTAGGGACTCTATAGATGTGTTCCTGTTTGTTTGCTGTCAGTTTATTTGTTGCTTTTATTTACTGTTCTTTAAATGTGGATGCATATCTGCCAATAGATGTTAAATGTTGTTAAGAATGGCCAATGTTTGATGCAGGATACATGATAATCAATAACCACGTCTTAACAATTGGGCATCATACAACTTCTTCAATTTTTGAAGTGTCAGATCATTAACCTTTCCATTAACAGTTTCTTGCATGTTATCGATCTATAAATTGACAACGCCACAGTGAATCAAACCATAGCAAACACAGCCATGTGTAAATTCCGTTAACATGGATGTTTCCACGAGAGCCAGCATACCACTGGAACTATTTTTAAACTAGGTCACATAATACCACAGTTTAAGGTGGCTGTAAATTCTCGGCGCGCACAGCGGCACTCTTCAGTTTGCCTCTAATCAGCTGATCCTGCACTGAACTCTACTCTAATGAGCATACCATCTGCTTTCTGCATGTGTCATTGGACTGTTCATAAATGCCTGTTTGTTAATGAGAATGTTGCATAGTTTTGTGTCTTCTTAAACTTAGGTCCTCCCTCCTCTCTGCCTCATAAGAACCTGCTGTGCTGGATACTAGTCTCCCTCCATGTAGTTGGCTTGGAGTAATCTGTCATTTCTTTTCCAAAAGAAAAACAAAACAAAAAACATTTCTGTTTCTTATGAAAATTAACATTTGTGAGTTTAAGGGAGAAATCGCTAAGAGGGGGGAAAAAAAATCCCACTGAACTGCTCTTGTTTTACGCCATACAGTCACACATGCTACACCTTTTATTAGCATGTGTCTTGGCACGTACAGTTTCATCAAATTGATCAATTTAAATAGCTTTTTTTTTTTTTTTTTTTTTAAATCCATGTAATTCCTGGAAGCAGATGCCATTGTTTGCCTTTTCTATGAATGTCCTGTCAGAGTTGTCAATGTGTTCTCCCTTAAACGTGTTGTATGTCTTTTTTTAGAGTGTCATATTTTTACATTCCTCCCTTTTGACTTGAAGGGGCAGTAATAATCAACGCTAGTGAAATCTTCTGTTTATTATCATACACAGATTCTGTTGATTTCTGTCTCTGAGTTGTTTGTTTTTTCTTTATTTTTTTCTCCTCCCCCCTCCTCATTGCTCATGTCTTGGTTGGCGTTTGGTGGTGTGTAACCGTGATTGCGTTACCTTAGCAATAACAATTGGTCGTCTTGGTTACGTTTGTCCTCAAGAGGTGGCACCCATGCTACAGCAGTTTATAAGACCCTGGTGTGTATTATTCAATCTTTTATTTAATTCATCTTCTCTCTGCTTTCCTCTGATCTTCTCGTCTGTCGCCTGTTCTTCCCTTTTTCTCCCCTGTAGCTCTCCTCCTCTTCCCCTCCTCACTCTCCTTTCTCAAAAGCGTTTTGGGTTTTGTTTTTTTTTTTTTCCAGTTTTTTTTGTTTTTTTTGTTTGTTTGTTTTTTTTCCTATCAGTTTGTAATCATTGCCAACCGTGTGACTAACCCTGTCCTCTTTTAGGTCCTACTTGTGATTTGTTTTTGCCTCAGTAGCACCTTCATGTGTTTTTTATACATTAATTTGTTTAATTTCTAGTTTTTTTGTCATTGTAAACTGTCGCTAACAACCTAAAAGATGCATGGGATCAGATTTTTTTTGTCACATGCCTGCTGGTTCAACAACAGAGAAAGGATGCAGTCTTTTAATGAGAAAGAGCATTCTTAAATTCCTTTCTCATTTAGTAGTCACCCAGCTGCATGTGCCTGTCCCAAAACGACCCCAAACCTTCTTTAGTAGATCTTCGAAAACAAAACAAAAAAGTAATGTTATATTCAAGGTGCTATAGATGAGGTTTTGCTGAACACACTGCTCAAAGACATCAGTGAAGATATTAGAAGAGTTTCTGAGTTTTAAATATTTTAAAATGCTTGATTTGTTTTACTTGAATCTCTTTTGTGTGCATGCTTCATGTGTTGTTGTAAATCGGGAAACAATTTCATATTTAGATAAATGTGCAAAGTGATCAAAAAGTTCTGTGGCTTTAAAAAAACCAAACAAATCATGGCAAACTTGACCAATCACCTCTTCAGCATTGCTTCCTGGTGCACCTCTAGAAAGTTTTCAAGAGCTGCTGATCCTTTAAATCATTCAGTTTATGCTCTTTTTCTTTTCTTTTCTTTTTTCACTTGCACACGTGCAATGACTCATAGATCTCCTTGGTGAAATGAAAAAAGTAGGGAAAGTTATTTTTTAAAGAGATATATTTAAGTCATTGTCAATTTTTTTTTAAACTCTTCCTGATCAGTCTGAGTGGAGAACCAACAGGCTTACAAAGGTTTTAAGCATCATTGCAACAGTTCCCAGTGACTTATGTGTACGACAGCTGCACCGCGCTTCACTTTACCATACATTACTGTGCAAATGTCAGGAAAACATGCTAACATTGATTAAAAGTGCAGGTTTGGAGGTGTCAGCAGTGTTACTGGAAGCAGTTCAGAGGCATACAAGGAGAAAACACTGAAGTTGAACCTTGATCAGATGCAAATTGGGAGTGGTTCTTCATTTTTGTTGGTTAGTTGTTGCAGGACATTTTGATCACATTTGAAAATTGTAATTTGTCTTTAGAGTATATGAAGAAAAGGATTGATAATGAAAACACATTTGTGTCAAAGGAGGTAATTGGCTTCATTTAAAGTTGGTATTATAAACATGCATGTCAGTTTAGTAACATGTACTGAATGCATCAGAGTTTCTGTACTAGTTATTCATAGTTGCAGATTTATGCTGGTTTCTGTTGTTGCTCGAGTATTCTTTAGATAAGCGTGGTGTTAAATGTGGCCGTCCCTGTTGTCAGGTGCACCTGTCTGCGAAATATAAGGGACAACGAGGAGAAGGATTCCGCATTCAGAGGAATTTGCACTATGATTAGTGTAAATCCAGGAGGTGTAGTGCAGGTGAGATGCAGTAGAGAGATGACTGTGTGGCCACTTTGTTTTTAATGACTCTGGAAGCTGAAGCATCGCCTTATTTATTTTCTCTGGAACAGGATTTTATATTCTTCTGTGATGCAGTGGCTTCCTGGGTCAATCCAAAGGATGACCTCAGAGACATGTTCTACAAGGTAAAAGCTGAAAAACACTAACAATAAAAATCGCTGAATAAATTCTGTCAGTTTTGCCTGGTTTGAGAATTTGCACTCAGGCTTTAATCCATTTATTGCTTATCAACAGTTATTGCTGCTCCCTAGTGACCAATTTCAGGAATGGCAGCTTTTGCAGTTGACACTTTAAAATGCACAGGATTTATTTTGAAAAGCACTCCTCAGTATAAACATCTCGTGGTGTTTAATTTCAGATCCTTCATGGGTTTAAGAACCAGGTGGGAGACGACAACTGGAGACGCTTCGCAGATCAGTTTCCAATGCCACTGAAGGAACGGTTGGCAACCTTTTATGGGGTGTAACTGTTTCCACAGCACGTGCCTCATCGTTGGGGTTGGTACCACTCTGAAAATTATTTTTATTATTTAACCCAAAATGTTGTATTCTAATCAGGGTTTTCTCTATGTACAGGTCATTCACTATGGGAGACAATATCGGGAACCATCCCAGGGAGCATGTTACCCTTTACTGGGGGGAAGGATCTGCCTGCTGAGGGAAGGGGAAGGGGTGCTGACCCCCCTCCTTGACCTGGTGGATGGGGTGGGAGGGAGATGATAGCTACAGTTCTCAGTGCTCCTATGCACAGACAAAGGTGCAAAAGGGACTGGCAGGGCAACCTTATCACTGGAGGAAAATTCATCTAATCATATCTGAATCAGAAGTTGTAGTTTGTTGGGGGTTTTTTGTCTTTGTTTTGTTTTTTTTGCTTTTTCCTCTCCATTTATTCTCCAAACATCTTGTTTTCTGGACTACTGAGAAGAAATGAATGTGGAAAAAATTGAGAAATCTTTACAAAACCCTGTACTTTTTGTTAGACAAGGAGAAATGTAGGTCTTCTGCTCAGATATGCGTTTATAAGAGTAAACGAGAAGTATTATGAAGTAAAGCTGAAGGTTCTTTGAGACACATTTCCTGTAAGTACAGAGATGGTTTAAAGTTCCTACAGAAAAAGCTGTTTTGTCACAAGGGAGCACATAGTTTTTGTTTTTTAAATGAGCAGCTTTTCTGAAAATGGGTAGCATGTGTATATCATTGTGGAAAAGCTGTAGTGAAATGTGTTGACAGCTGTTGTTGAGCTTTGATAAGGTTCTTTTTTTGGGTCTTGTATTTACAGTACTCATGTTTTCTTCTACTGGAGATTTACGGCAATCAGCTGTAATGTAGCATGACGGGCTTTACACACACTGACTTAGGCAAATGTGTAAAATCTTGGCTGTGGCGTGATGTCCGAGTGAATCATTGTTTGGTCTTGTGGCGTGAATGTGACATGGACATCTATCTGCAGGCATATCAAAGCTTTAGATGCTTACTTTATCCGTTTATATTGTCTGAGCCTCGGAAAGGACAAATGAAGGAGAAGCATGCAGGATAACAAGATCCTGTTTGCTGATTATTGTGTCATTGTGTTTTGGACGTAAATATCACAATGGCACAAATACTGTCTCAGTGATTTGGTTTTTGGTTTTTTTTGCCTTTTTTCTTTTGATTTTTTTTGTGACTTTGGTTGTCAGAACCATATAAACCATCAAATCAATGTTAACTATGTTAATTTCTCAATGTACTGATGTTTTTGTTATTGGTTGTTGGAATTTTTGTGCTAAAAGCATGATCTTGAGGATGACTTTCTAATGTTTTGGGTGGTTGTCACTGTGGGGTACTTTCATCTTTTGCATGTTGGTGGCCCCTTACACCCCAACTTAAAGTGGGAAGGTTGCAGGAGCTTCAATCAAGTTTTGGTTTTATTTTTTTTTTTTTATATAGCAACCATTTATGTTCAGCATCACTGTGACTTTTGAAGACTTCACAGTAATCTTGCTGGAGTGTTCTCTTCCTCACCTTTCACCTATAGTTGGATATGTAGATTTTAAATACTGTGAAATTACATGTTGTCTTCTTGTGTTGCAGTGTTATGTTGTTTTTTTTTTTTGTTGTTGTTTGTTTGTTTTGTTTTTTTAAATCTATATGTTTAAGTTGCAGATGGCCTGAATGTATTCCATGATGGATTTTTATTTTATTTTTTTTATATTATTGTTTTGTTTAATTTTAATTTTAATTTTTTATGCCCATCCATTCTTCCTCTGCTGGCCAGAGTAATAACTGCAGTATTTAAATCCTTTGTGATGCACCTAAAATGTACTTACTTACTTACCTACTTACTTAGCAAGTGCTTAAAATGAATGATGTAGCCAAACACTTTAGAATATGACCTGACAGGTCGTTGAGCATTGCTGCTAAAATGTGTGGACCTTAATGCATTAAGCATCTTGATCCAATTGGGATATTAGAGTGTAGAAGTAGTTTAATGTGTTAGCTCAACTGCCACATTAAGAAATGTATTACTAATCTTAGATTAAACATTTTTTGAGGACATACACGGTGAATGCAGGTTATAATGCATCATGGAATACAGAGGCAAATACTCGTATGTGTCACATCATTATGTGTTTAGAAGTGATTTTTGTCTTGTCACATTCCAGCTGTTTGGCTTGCAAAAATATGAAGTAATCGCAGCTTGACGGGGTGGATGTGCACACACTTCTGTTCTTTCTTCAAAAGATAGTAGTTCTACAAAACACACAACAATCCCAATTACTACTGTGCTATAATTTTGACGTAACTGCTGCTATACATTGTACTTGTTTCACTATATGAATATGTTTTTGTGTTAACCTCAGGTTGTGTTTTTGTCGTGTGTGTGTGTGTGTGTGTGTGTGTGTGTGTGTGTGTGTGTGTGTGTGTGTGTGTGTGTGTGTGTGTGTGTGTGTGTTCTATTTGTTTTTTGTTTTTTAAATCGATTTCCTCATGTCTCCACCTTTCCACATCTCTTCAAACAAGAAAGATTGGTTTAAAAAGCCACCCCATCATCAATGGGTGTTAATTCACATTAGCATTAATACATGCAACACTGCTAGCTGAACAGTGGGATTACAGTTGGAAACCAGGAAGTAGGAACGATTCCTACTTCTACATCCTTATTGTCAAACGTGATTGTTATCAGGCTTAGGTAAATGGCGTAATCTCTGCACAATGCCTTGAATGCAAATACTTTGAGGATTTTTGCTGGGGTTTTGCAATAGAAGTACAGTACACTGTATGTAGAGATGCAGGTGAAAGCTGATTTAAAAGCAATTGCATATGTTGACAACTCTGAAAATATAGGTTTGACTTTCTATGAAGCTTTATTGAAAAATTTGTATTTTATAAAGCACCCATCAATATTAAGGAATGTCTAGTCAAGGAGCTCTAGTAGTCTACAGTTTAATTAGCCTTTAAACTTGATTAGATTATCTGCCTTCATCCTTTTGCTAATGAAAGTGAAAACATCATTCTCATAGACATGTTTTGATTTTTCTTCTTTCTTTTTTTTTTTTTATAAGCTGCTGAATTTTAAAAATAAGTAATACTTTTGGGGCCACCAAATATTTTGGATCATGCAAAGACTCTATATTGTACTGTAGTAATTTTGTAATATTTGTAAGATGATATAGTGGGTGTGACTGGTTACCATTGCTTGAATCTGTACATTGTTCCAATAAATTGTTTACATTATTGTGGGCCTTTATCATGTATTTTCTCCAAGGCTTTTTTTTTTTTGCAATGTCACTGGTACTTTATCAGGCTTTGTGAAATTTGAATTACACAAATAGCAGACTCTGTCCACTGTGCCGACTGTAAATGGGCCTTTAAATACAATATTTATTTATTTATAAAGCACTTTAAAACAGCCACAGCAGATGCAAAGTGGTTGTACACAAAAGTGAGTAAGTAGAGTGAAAGCAAACATTTACAAAAACAGCTATCGTACAATAAAAACAAGTAAGATCAATGTCTCACACTGGGTCGAAGGCCAGGCAGTATACAGGTGTTTAAGACAAGATTTAAAAATTAACAATGTAACTGTCTAACGTGGAAAGACGATTTATTCCAAAACCTAGATGCTTGTTGCCCGACAGATGATTAGTTGCAAAACCTTGAAAAGTGACATACTGCTAAATCTATCAGTTTAAATAAATGTAAAGGCTTATTTCATAGACTCGGTGTTGGAAGACCGTTTCTTATGCTTTAAATAAACCACAACCGTAACAAGAGTATTTGCTTTTGCAATATTTGTGGAACGTGTGTTGAATAAACAATCCCACTGGAAAAGGACTTTTAAACGGGTATGAATAATCTTTACCCACTAGTGCACAACAAATCGGCACATAGATTTATTAAACAGGGAGACATATCTGTAGATGCTGAATTCATAAGTAATGATAACTAAAACAAACTGATATAGCTAATAATATCTTACTATTTTTTTTTTTTTTTTTTTTTTTTTTTTTTTTTTATATACTATTATTTTCACATAGCTGCGTTATGGTTTATGTGTATTTTAGTCAATCTCGGCCTTCTATGTGGGAATTTTCGTAAAGCATTTGAAGGCAGCATTTCACCCGGCGACTGTGGTGTCTCTCTTCGCCATTGATAGCGCTGTTTCACCCACTGAACGACTACATTTCTACGGGAATAAACCATAGGGGAGAGACGCCGGGTGGAGGTGGAGTCTATAGGTGGGGAGGGAGAAGAAAGGGGAGAGGAGGAAAACGGGGAAAGGCAGATACAAGAGAAACGGGGGGAGGACGGTGGATGATATACGCTTCAAAAGTTGCATTACAACACACTGAAGAGTTGTGGCGAAGAGTAATAAAGCAAGATGATAACGCCGTACTTCCTAGAGAATTTCTGGGTAGGTAGTGCTTTTTTATTCACGGTGTTTACACCGGTGCTATTATCATGCTATGTTCCCTCCTTATCATGTTCATGCCAATCAGGAATCAAGTGTTATTCGTTTTGCAGAGAAAGTCGTCTAGCTCACAAGCTTAGTTCCCTCTGAAGTCGCAGTGTCCTGGTCAGCAACCCCGCGGCCACCGCTAATTTCCTTCGGCAAATATTTTGCTACCCCGGGGTTTGGGCCTCTGTGAACCAATCTAACTTGAAACGTCGAAGCGTCCACCCCTGTTTCCTGTCAATTGGCTCGGTCAGGATCGCTTGGAACGTATATGGTCAGTTCCCTGAATGCTATTGGACGCCTCGGCTGTCAGTCATAGCCGTTGGTCGTACGCGTCATTTTCTTCCGTGACAAAGTTTCAGTGAGATACCAGATGTTAGTAAGTTAGAATAGATTTAAAAGCCTCAATACCAACCTAAATAGCGATACTTTATTTCGTACAGCTGGTGCCGCAGAGCACTGGCTATGTTAAGCTGAGCTCAGCGCTTTCTGCGTACTGCCTAAAGGTCATTTCTCTCCCGATAATAATTTGACGTGGCTGTGTCAAAGCAGGTGGGAAAGTAGAAGTCTACCGTTACTACTTGTTGCACTACACTGAAGTCACAAAGATAGTGCCATTAGAAGTGAAACTCGAACGGTATTGGCCTTATTAGGGCTACTCCTCCATGTCAAGACGGTGTATGTATTGCACTATAACACTACGGCAAGTATTGGTTATGCGTCATAGCTAAAATGTTACAAATTCTTACAGCGACATAGTTTTGAATAAAACCCATGGGTAAATTTGTACCTAACTGTTGTAACTTCCCCCTTTCTTTTTCTGTTCTTTTTTTTTTTTAATCTGTTACTCATTTATATATAATACAACAGGACTCTCAGCTTGAAACAACCAATCAGAAACTGTTCTTGTCTTCTTTAAGGTGGACAAACACATCCTTAAGTTTTAGCCTTAGTTGAACTCTGGAGGTGATCCAGGGCTTGTAAAGGGGCTGTAATGAATATTTGTGGAAAACTACATTAAGCTAAGTGCTTGAAGTAATTACCAATAACACTGCTGTTACCCACTAACGCCTTTTTTGTTCCTAAATGAGAGTTCATCAATATCTAAATGGCAAAAGAGGAGCAATCAGAGACACTCCTGACTCTTCAATCTGCCCTTTGTGCCCTGCTGTGAGCCACAAGAGAATCCAGTGATGGTCGCGATCAGCTGTGTGTTTAACATGCAGGACACACATGAGCGCACATACTTGGCACTGGGAGGAGATGCATTTCCCTTTTGACTTGACTACAAATCATCATCATCTCTATCAGACGTATTGAGTTTTTCAGTTTGTTTGTTATATTGCTAAGCAGAGAGGCTTTCCCCATTCACATCCCATGCTCTTTCACTTTTTTTCGATGATTTCATTGGGGTTTTTTTTTCCCTTTTTTGTCATCTATACAAAATGGATCTCCTCAGCTGAATACACAAGTTCTTTAGGAATTCAGGCAGTGCTGTTTATCTGTCATAGTTGCAGCACTGGACTGGTCACCAGCTGCAACATTTCTACTCCTTGGATTTATTTGCAGGCTTTGTTTCATTTCCTTTTTCTTTCTCTGTACGAAATCTAAGCAGTTTGGTTTCTCGATGGAAGTTCTGGCGCAAAAGTGCAAGATGTGGCCTATGTGCTGAAATGCCGGAGTCATTGGATTGTTGTAGCAAAACTATGATGACCTTATGTTTAACATGGAGTCTCAACAGAGCACTAGCACTGACTAGGCAGTATAGAGACAGCCAGTATGTTGTCTTATATATTGTCCCACACTTCACACGCAGTGTCCCACTGACACGGCAAAGAGTGACGCTAATAAAGAGGTGGACAGGAGTGACACACATCCTTTTGCTGCCTAATTTTCTTCAGCTGTCTCTCAAATCAAACCAGCATGGCTCTGCCTTCAGAGGAAGGGCTTGTTGAGGTTTTGTAACTGGATTGAGTGGTGGTTCAACCCAACAGCCTTGAGAATCAGTAGCAATTTTCTAAGATTACCAGAGAGTGAAAACATTACACTAATTATGGTTTTTGTGTGAAACAAACATCCTGCCTCTTGCTGTTTGTTGTTCATTCTTCCCTTTATATTTAAATGAGTCGGTTTTAGTTGCGTTAGACCAACCCGTTTTGACGTTATCATCCCTAACAAGTTAAGTAATGGTCAAGTTTTCGTTTGTATCTACCACAAACAAAGCCCAGCCTCTGTGTGCATACCACATACTAAAGCTGTGTGTGTTGTCTGTGATGAGCTGTGATAGCTCAGTGCACCGCTCCCAGACCTCTCTGGTCACATGACTGAGGCCAGACACTCTGATGTCAAGGCGCCGTCTGCGCAGCTCATGGCTGTGTGCTCTACAGGCTGTACCGGGCCACCGTTTACAGTCTGCGTTGGAGAGACACTGTTGTTTGGCTCTGTCTAAATTCCTCAGGGACAGCGTGCAATTCTTTCCACTGCTCTCACCTGAGCACACACCGGAACAGGAGAAGAAGTCGTGTCAGCTGAGACACTTCTAATCCTGTGTATTGTTTCCCCCTTCCTAAAGCACAACATCAGTGCTGTAATAACAAGCATGGGAAACCTATGAAGTTTTTTCATAGGTTTCCCCTAGAGCTTAGGTAAACTGCTACACTGTACCACTTTCCTGCTTGCATACCAAAGATTTACACACTCGGCACCTATGTGCTATAATTCTTTTGCCCATACTCCCAATTTCACACATTCAGCACATTAGAAATTTTTAAATTGTAATTTTTTACTCAAGCACATTTATTATATGTCCTACATATATGTTGTTTAACTGAAAAAGCATTGCACACAAACATCAGTGTTTACTGAGGCAGACAAACTTACAAACAAAAATAGTCTGAAGTAATGTAAGCATTCATTTACTCCCAGGCTTAGTTTTTTTTAGCGTTCTTTTGCAGTTTGGAAGGTATAGTATAACAATATGCAGTATGATAAACAACAATAGGCAACAACCACTTGATTCCCTACATAAAGGATATTGAACCTTGCATTGTAGTGTGACTGGAGGAGAATGAATTCCTGTCCATCTCTGTGCAGCAGATGTTACATGATAAACCATAGCACTGTGGTTTGGTTTATCTTTCCTTTTTAAGGTGGTAGTTAAGATTAAAGATGTCAGTTTCTTTTTGTGTTCAGTGCTCAGTATTGAATTGCTGTAAAT